>NC_138204.1:122023958-122623958 GCF_964194415.1 Vipera berus | reverse complement strand
CAGAATATATGTCCTCAAAATGCTAATCTAAGTATCCAGGCAAGAAATGAAAATCCTGCAGACTCGAAGTTGTTTATTACTTCCAAGGTCAACAGCCTGTTAAAGGACACTCAGCAACCAACTGGAAGCCAGTACAAACCTTTTATTATTTTGTGATCCCTCTATCTTGCATTGGTTAGAAGGGTAGCCACATTTTGTAAGATTGCAATTTCTGGTCCTTTTTTAATGGCAATCCCATATAAAGTGGGTTATACTAGTGAAGTTACAATATAACCAAGGTGCACAGATAATAGTCATTAAGGCCAATCAACTCAGGAAGGGTTGCTGGGTGCTGTATTTTTCACTTCAGTTTAGCAATACCTAAACTTTTCATCCTTTTTATATGTTGTAATATATAGCTTTATATTAAGATCATATTGTTTGTTAATAATTACACAACACTGAAAAATCAGTTTCACATTTCCATTTCGCTTGTATCATTGTTTAAAACAAAATGTTTGAAGTCCAAAATACATTGAATACCATTATCTTTAGGTTATTTGTAAATTCTAAAAATGCCAGCTTCCATCAAACAAACAAGCAAATGCTCAAAGGCACAAAGTAGCAATAGAACGCATAAACCTATCATGATTAGGCAAACTTCAGAGTTTTTCCAGATATATTTGCTTCAGCTTTTTCTTATGCTTTTACATATTAACCTTCACATCAAATAAAATACCTTGTGCATATACAGCATACTAAACCAGTTAGAGATGACTTTGTGCAAAATATTAAGGTGGAGTATCTTAACTACATTTCCTACGTAACATTGTTGAACTATACCTTGTCTTATTCAGACTTAGATACAAAGCACTTATAAACTGTTCCATTACAACAGGGGTGTCAAACTGCCGGCCCGCAGGCTGGACGCATCATGCGGAAGCCGATACGTTGCGCGACGTCACATGATGTCACGAGTTTGACATGTCTGCATTACAAGTACCGTATATACTTGAGTATAAGCCGACTCGAGTATAAGCCGAGACCCCCAATTTCACCCCCAAAAACTGGAAAAAGTTATTGACTCGAGTATAAGCCGATCCGCCGTTCTGCAAGCCTCCGCCGCCGGCAGAGGCTGGATCCGCGCTCTGCAAGCCTCTGCCGCCAGCAGAGGCTCGATCCGCCATTTTGCAAGCCTGAATACACAGGAATACCCTGTGTGGCCGCGGCTCTCGGGGAAGCCCTGGCTGTCCGCTTCCTCGCTCCATGCTGCCATTCAGGGCCCGCGCGTTCCCCGGGCAAATTGCGGCGCCCAGCAGGCGAGGAAACACGCCCGCTCCAGTCGCCCCCCCTTCCCTCAGGAGACGCGAAGCAAGTGACCGCCCGGAGCTTACCGAGGACTTGCGCGCGGCCGAGGCTTTGGTGCTTCCAGGATCGCGCGCACCTCTCCCAAGCCGTCGCCGTCCGGAGACCTGCCGAAGTTTGGGGAGGTTTGGGGAGGTGCGCGCGCACCTCCCCAAACCTCCCCAAACGTCGGCAGGTCTCCGGACCTCCGCGCCCTGCCTGCCTGCTTCTTTCCGCAGCGGAAAGAAGCAGGCAGGCAGGGCGCGGAGGTCCGGAGACCTGCCGACGTTTGGGGAGGTTTGGGGAGGTGCGCGCGCACCTCCCCAAACCTCCCCAAACTTCGGCAGGTCTCCGGACGGCGGTGGCTTGGGAGAGGTGCGCGCGATCCCGGAAGCACCAAAGCCTCGGCCGCGCACAAGTCCTCGGTAAGTTTTTTTGTTGACTGGAGTATAAGCCGAAGTGGAATTTTTCAGCCCAAAAAGTGGGCTGAACAATTCGGCTTATACTCAAGTATATACGGTATGTGGAAAAATGAAATAGGTAGGGGTGAAGAGAACAAGCCTTCCCAAAACTCTGTATGGTAAGGAATATGCCACCATAGTTTTTTAAAAAAACAGTCCAAAATATCACATATACCTTTATAAACTCTTCTTCAAAACAGTTAAATGTATTCCTTGTCATGAAACCAGCAATGTGTAGTAGCTAGCCTGAAGTGTATCTGGCAACCGGGAGGACTTCAAACCTGCAAGATCAAAAGTTACTTCTACTACATTCAGAAACTTTCTAACACATTTTCCCAATTTCAACATCAGAGGCAAGTGCTACAGAAATTGTCTATCCTTGAAAACAAAGATAGCTATCATAAACACTATATGGGAAAAATATTTATGGTTTCTGTAAGAGGAAATAAGAAATCAATCACATTTACTCTATATGATTTCAAACACTTGCTAGCAGAATTTCAGGAAAATGTATTAAAAATAAATTATAAAGAAAAGACAAAATTATATACAATATATTCAAATGCATGAAGGTGAAGCAGGGCTAAAGTCTCATAATCGGCTGACAGAACATACTACTTTCAAATTACTGTGATTTCAAAGTCAGATCTCATGCAACTCTTCAATAAGTTGTAGACACTGTGATACACCTCTTTTTTCCAATATAATTTACTTTTCTTTCCCAGTATTATTATAAAAAAGTGACAGCACTTCATTATGTAAATGAGAAGAATATGGCACAAAAACAGATGAACTAGTTTTTGCTGTTAATGTGAATCCAGTTTCAGTCTTGATCTTCCGCTCCTGTCAAACACTTCTGGAATATTCGTTGTCATCTAAATGGATAAAGATAAGAATTCTAGGTGGTCAGACTATACAAGAGTGAGTTCTATTTTTACAAAACAAATGAAGTTTCAAAGTCTTATTAATTTCATCTGCATTGCTTTAATAAATGACACATTAAAATGTACAAAAATCAATTATTCATTATACAGCATTTCTTGAATATGCTTAACCTAAAATTACAGTGTGCAAGTTTGCATATTAGCATATTTTGAGCCAATGAGATGTAAACTATAATTCAAAATTAGAGATTCTTTTTATTAAACATTTTTCCAGAAAAAAGTAAGTTTGGGGAGAAATTTTAAATATAAAATATATTAATTCTCTTACCATCCTTTACTCAGATTCACTTAGAACACAAAAACTGCCTAATGCCTACCTGGGGTTACTTAAAATTACTGTATTGTGCTTAGCATGTTAAATGTAAACATATGATTTACTGAGACACTTGGGTTTACTAATTTACCCTAATCCATTTTAAATCTGTCAACACCAAAACTGTAAACTGCAACTGCAAACTTAAGATCACTTAATATTGTCAGTTTGAAAATTGGCCAAAAATAATAGTTTAAAACAGAAGAAACTATCAAAATCATATAAAATTATATGTCTCTGACCACCTATCTGTATTTTCAGGAAATGAGAACAAGCAGTTTCCCTGCATAGGTTGTCTCTTTAGGCATTGTCTCTACTGTATTCAAATTCATTTTTTCGGCTATCACTATCAGCCCTTTCTGTAACTTCACATCTATCCTCTTAATAGACTTTTAGAATTAAACATGTGAAACTGAAGTGTTTTTTGGACTGAGATAAACTTGAACACCTCTTCTTGCTGCATCTATTATTCTGAAATAAATTTTCATTTTAGTTTTTAGTCTATCTGAAATGTTTCAGTTTAATGGGGGAAAAACCCAAAAGTCTTCAGGAAAATATACATTTCCCCTAATTTTTCCAGATTTGCTCTTCCCTCCCCCAATGCCTTTGTATCTAAAGCTAACCCAGAATAGCAGGCCTGGCATATTTGTAACTGGCTTCACATACTCAGCACTTCACTGTATATTATCAACTTCTGTATACTGTTTCTTGCAAGTCAGGATTGTCTAAGGCCAGTTAGTAACGCCAGTTAAGACCAATTACGGCTTAGCGCAGTATGTTGGTGGAGGGCAGTCAATGGTCCGAGAAAGCCATTCAATTTCACTTGTTTTAGAAAGAAGCTGCTTCCTACCAAAAGAAAAGAAAAGTGTAATGTTCGAAAATCTTCTCTTAAGTAGGAACCCCTATCGCCCTAAGCCACAATGCGGACGATTTCGCTTAGGTTCGTGTGGCATGAGTTTAACCAAGGCAGCTTGGAAGCCATGGACCAAGTCTACAACCCTTGTTACGGTAGCAAGCTATTCAATTAACTGTGTTTAAACAAACAATGGTTTAGCCAACCAAAGAATTCAACCGTAGAAAACCCTCGGAGGCGAAAAACTACCTCCCCAAGGGACAAAGATCTATCTATATGCGGCGCTCGGGATATACCGAGTGGCGGTGGTGGCGGTGGCAGCGATTGCCCGCCTTTCTCCTCCTTCTCCTGCTGCGGGATCTCCCTGAAACGCACTGACCGGGAAACGAAATACCCAATAACCGTCCACACTCCCATTGCGTATAGTAGAGCGAATCGACGCGACCACAGGAGGGCCCGCTGCGCCTTGAGGTCGTCACTCGTCATCTCTGCGTCCAAGGGGACAACTGTCCTTTTAGCGGCGGCTACGTTTGCACCCTACTACACCAACGCCGAGCCAGGCGGAGAACTTGCTCCCCGCTTCCGCTGCAACCTAACCTCGCGGTTTGCTTTCTCCGCCTCCTCTGATGCCATATCCCAGGGATAGGCAACCTTGGCTCTTTTATGACTCGTGGACTTCAACTCCCAGAATTCCTGAGCCAGCATGGCTGGCTCAGGAATTCTGGGAGTTGAAGTCCTACGAGTCATAAAAGAGCCAGTGGCCTACTGCATCTTGAAGCCAATCGTGGCGGGCCCTCGGTAGCCCTTACACACACACCCCGCGCGCGCATTTAAGAAATGCGACTCAATTTCCCAGGTTGAACTGGTTTTTCTGAAGATGCTAGAGGTTCTCAATTTTGGCAACTTTAAGATGTCTGGACTCCCAAAATTCCCAGCTAACACGGCTCTCAGACCAGAACTGCAGAGCTTGGACGTCAGCGTTTTAACTCTTTCTCAAGATTGGCAAATTGAAAAATGTGTGGACTCAGAATTCCCTGGCCATCTGTTGGGGAGAGGAATTCTCAAGAGTTGAACTTCAACGTTACCAAGATTGGAAAAAAAATAGTTTGGATAAAAAACGCCCTCACTCAATTTCCGGCCATGATTGATTTCCATCCCGAATGAATCAATCTTCAAATCTCTTTAGTGTAGAGCAGTATCAATGTTCTCAAGTTGTTTTGCAAAGAATCCCATCATGCTTTTCATACAACCTGCTGGAGAATTTTGCAGACCTTTCCATTAGCACTCACCGGAACACACAATAAAAATATAAATTTAAGTTTAAAGTTTATAAGTTTTAAGTATTAAGTTTACAAGTTCTCCAAAGTCTTTGATTCAGACTTATAACTGTGCCTAGGATACCTAATTCTGAAACCAACCTGCATTGACTTTACTATTGATAGTTGATCCTAAAAGAATGCTATCTACAAGTTTGATATCTTTGATAGCTAGAACTACCTATACTTGATAAGCTGTACCTTGAATTGTATCCAGAAGGTCACTGCCAACCAGTACAGTTTATGGAGCAGTCGTATCACATGGGCATATCAAAGCACGTGAAACATTTTAAAAAATTATTTATATTTATGGATAGCATTTTGCTATCCAAAGTGACTGGGCAGCTTACAATGCAATAGCAATAGCACTTAGGCTTGCTTTACAGCACTCTTCAGGTGACTTACAATGTCAGCATATTGCCCTGAACAATCTGGGTCCTCATTTTAGTGACCTCGGATGGAAGGCTGAGTCAAGTTCGAGCTCCTAGCTGTGGGCAGTTTACCTGCAATACTGCATTCTAACCACTGTGCCACCAGAGCTCAGTTCAATACATTTCCAGCTCCACTGGAGCAACCGTACCTTCCAAAATAGTCCATGTAAAGCACATTGCAGTGTTCCAGGTAACAGTGGTGTGATGCAGGGGTCTCCAAACTTGGCCCTTTTATGACTTGTGGACTTCAACTCCCAGAATTCCTCAGCAGCGTGCCTGGCTGAGGAATTCTGGGAGTTGATGTCTACAAGTCATAAAAGGGCCAAATTTGAAGACCTCTGGTGTAATGGAGAAATATTTGGAAGCCATTACAAGGCCAAAAACTTAAAAGTTTGACATTGATTAAAATAACAAATGTTCTTGCTCTTTACCAGGTAATAGCTGAATTGAAATAAATAATCAGCCTCTCAAGAAAATGCTTCTCTATCTATAGATCCATTCTTTTGTTATACAAAGAAATGTTCCAGATATCTTCATCTCCTTAGAATCTTCTTTTGTCTGTGCTTTGCTTAGCCATTACCATTGAAGGTAAGAGACACTAGCTGCTATGAAGATATATCTCACTTTGTTATATTTGTTGGCATAAAGCTGTAATAGCGCGTGCAAAGAAAATACTAAATTGTAACAGCAGGGGTCACACATCAAGATGAAAAGAAGCAACCTACATTACTGCTTACCATAATAAATGCTAATAATAAATGTACCCAACTATTTTCAAAGGGAAAGTGATTACCTACTGTTAAAGAGGCAACGTAAATATACAAGTTTAAATTTTATGTAATGTAAAAAAAAGCTAAAATTAACATTTGAGTAAGCTCATCATCATCGTCAGCCATTCAGCTGTATTTGACTCTTGGCCCCTCTGTCTCTCACTGCCTCCTTCAGATCCGCCATGGTCATCCTGGTATCATCCTTAGTGTCCAACCAGTGGGGTACTAGGGCGGCCTTCTCCTTTATAGTGTCCAACCAGTTGGGTATTAGGGTGGCCTTCTTTTTCCACTGATCACTCAGCTCACATGACATGGCCAAAGTATGACAGCCTCGGTTTGGCAATTTTGGTTTCAAGGGACATTTTTGGGTGTGGTTCAGTCTAGGACTTTGTTATTTTTGCAGTTGGGATACACAATAATCGCCTCCAGCACACAGTTCAAAGGCATCCACCCTTCTCTTCTGCCCTTTTTCAGAGTCAGTTTCACAGCCATAATTAGCAATTGGAAAAATTATTTTGATAACTAATCTGCATTTGGCTACAAGGCTGATGTCTTTACTCGTCCAGATGTTATTCAAGCCAGACATTGCAGTTCTTCCAAGTCCTAGACGCCTTCTTACAGTGGCTGCCTGATCAGAGTACAATGACTGAATGAACTGGATGTGGTATGGTGATATTCCCAGTTCTTTGAGGCCGTTCCAGAGCTTGTCATGGTCAACGCAGTCAAAGGCCTTTATGTAGTCAATGAAGCTCATGTAGAGGTCTTTTTAGTATTCCTTTGCTTTTTCCACCATCCAGCACAGACTGGCAATATGACCACACGTTCTTCTTCCTTTCCAAAATCTTGCTTATACATCAGGCAGTTCTGTGTTGACAGTTGAATTCAAACATTGCTAGATTATCTTCAAGGTAATTTTACTCACTGTGGTATCAAGGCTATGGTTCAGTGGGTTGGAGCAGTCTTTCGTATCACCTTTCTTTGGTATTGGGATAAATATTGACATTTTCCATTTTTCTTGGCCACTGATAATTCTAAACTAACTCAATCAAAATAGGATAGTTTGAAGTAGATTGAACAATCTAACAGAAGTTAGGGAGATGTTATATCCTGAGTAGATATACTACATTTTTCAACTATGAAAAAGAGAAGAAAGCAAAAAACAGTTGCACAATTGACAAAATTTACAGAATGGTTGTATTCACTAAATCTTGTCAATTGTGTAACTGTTTTTTGCTTCTCTTTTTCTCATAGCTGAAGAATGTAGTATATCTACTCAGGATACTTTTAATACAAAACAGAATCTTGTGTGACTGCTGAGATTGTTTTGCATCTTATATTAGTTTAATATTCAGATAATTCCTCAATTTATCATACATTTAACCATTTATATCAACCTGTACAATTTACATATCTGCTTATGTAATAAAAAACTGTTCATACTCTGGCAATGCTAATTCATTGCATCTATCCAAACCAGAAAATTAGAAATGGTGAACCTGCCCCCATCAGTAGTAGAGAACATAATACACTAAGGATTAACACTGTTCTCAAATTTTATTTTGCTTAGTTGTAAGAGCAGAAAAATGAACTATGCAGGACAGTAAAAATGCAGATTATAATCTTGGTATAAGAACATGAAAATGAAGAATTTGCAGAATAAAGAAGTATATCAATAAGTTAAATCTAAAATGTAAATTTTCCCTTTTTATATGGGCTAATTGATTCAAAAAAATGAAAGGAATGTTATTAGTTTCTTGGTAGACTGTAATCTATCAACAGCATGATTTAATACGATTATTGATTTTTTAAGACTTTAGTATCAAAATTAGGAGGCGCTTGATACAGCCAGCTTTTTTAGATGATCCATGAATATTTGTAGACTAACATCATCTGTTAGTATTGGAGCACCAGATTCCTGGAATAAGAAATTATAGTTTAGAAACAAAATTTGAACCAACATAAAATATGAAAAAAATGGAAAACTATAGCATAATTTACATAATGTATAACCATGTTAACTCCTATTGTACTTTTATTTATTTCTAAGTTTTAAAGTTAAGATTTAAATAGATGAATGAATGAATGAATATTCCAAGCCTAGTTTATGCAGTTTGGGCCCATAAACCCTATAATTTATTGTCTCTTTCAAACACTGGAGGCTCAGAGGAATTTCACAGTTAACATAGCCCAACCCTGCTAAATGGTCAAAATCAACTGACAAACTCCTGCTTCTTACGTAATATATGTCATAAATTGTGAGTGCATGCACAACAGACACAGAACCAAACACATCATTACTTACTTGTCCCCCCCATGTATACAGATTATTATGCGTCTGAGAAGGATTCACTTTAGATAGGAGAAACCGTGCCTGTCAAAGCCAAAATAATTTAATTAAATGCAATATAATTAAGATTTGTCACATAAATTTGCCATTACTTACATGTTTCCTTTTAATACATCTCAGCATAAATTAAATAGGATTATTTGGAAAAGAAAGAAAGTAGAAGAAAGAAAACAAGAAGCAAATTCATATTTTGAAATAATGAGTCCTTAAAGAATAATTAAGGGACGCGGTGGCTCAGTGGGTTAGAACGCTGAGCTTGTCAATCAGAAGGTCGGCAGTTTGGCGGGTCGAATCCCAAGTGCCGCGTAACAGAGTGAGCGCCTGTTACTCGTCCCAGCTTCTGCCAACCTAGCAGTTCGAAAGCACGTAAAAATGCAAGTAGAAAAATAGGGACCACTACGGTGGGAAGGTAACAGCGCTCCGTGCGCCTTTGGCGTCTAGTCATGCC
This sequence comes from Vipera berus, assembly GCF_964194415.1. NCBI lineage: Eukaryota > Metazoa > Chordata > Lepidosauria > Squamata > Viperidae > Vipera > Vipera berus. Next base: position 122,614,752 of record NC_138204.1, on the reverse strand, counting down.
GGCCACATGACCACGGAGACGTCCTCGGACAAGCGCTGGCTCTTTGGCTTTGAAACGGAGATGAGCACCGGCCCCTAGAGTCGGAAACGACTAGCACGCATGTGCGGGGGAACCTTTACCTTTACCTTTAAAGAATAGTTTCCGTTATAAACAAATACAAGCCATTATCAGTAGCTTCCAGATCAGACAGCCCTATAGGTAGTCCTGAGGTTATGACCATTCATTCATTCAGCAAACCCACAAAGTTATAATGGCTTCTGCTGCTTTTTTACCCACCTACTCATCTAAGGCATTGGTGCACTCTGTAGTGCCTGCTCATGGCACTCCTCGTGGCACTTGCCCACCCATAGCTGTCATCCACAGACCTGCTTGCCTGAGATTCCTACTTCTTAGTCACAAGATCCTCACTTAATGACCTACATAGTCTTGGGGTTATGAAAGCAACTGGGACTGCTATGACTAAGCACTGAAATCATGTGAAACATGCTTTACAATTGCAATGGTTAGTAATGGAATTTCCAGTGCCAATTGCTAGCATAATGTGAGGACTACCTGAATTCTGCCAGGGAACAACACTTGCCCCTGAAGACCAAAAAAGTGGCCAAATTTTGGTTTATTCAGAAAGGTGGTAGGAAAAAGCCCAGTATTTAAACTCTGGAGACTAGAACAGAACAGAATAACAGAGTTGGAAGGGACCTTGGAGGTTTTCTAGTCTAACCCTCTGCTCAGGCAGGAAGCCATTTCCAATCTCTTCTTAAAAACTTCCTGTGTTGGAGCATTCACAACTTCTGGATGCAAGTTGTTACACTAATTAATTGTTCTGGCAGGAAATTTCCTCCTTAGTTCTAGGTGGCTTCTCTCTTTGATTAGTTTCCATCCATTGCTTCTTGTCCTGCCTTCAGGTGCTTTGGAGAATATGTATACATTGGACCATTATGTACCACAGTAGACAGATACGCTGCATATATAACTTCAGTGCTTTTGATTGCCATAAAGAAACTAGCTATGTTATTCCTTGAGCCTTCTGCCCAGTAAGCCAGTTCCTGAATAATGGATTAATTTCTGGAGAACTGGATTTTCAGCTAAGCCAGTATAAGGCCTAATAGTAACAGACATTGCAAAAATATGGGTTTTTCAATATGAAAAATATTTAACCAAGCCTGAGTGCTGGACAATGGGCATACATTTCTAGGCTTGTAACTGTAGCCCAAGAACATTTTTAATTCTTCTTGGTCCTTTCCAAGCAGGACATTGCTAAGAACAAGACAGGCCAAAGTCCTGAAGCAGCTCAATAACCCTAGGAGAAAAAAAAATCCTTCTTCTTTCAGGGAAAGATTGATGAAGAATTAGCATTAGTTGTTCTTTCCTAATAATCTTGCAAAACAGATTGGGCTGAGATAATGACTAGCCCAAAGTTATCCCATGAGTTTCTTTAGCTGAGGATAGTCTAGAACAGGGGTCAGCAACCTGAAACAGTGAAAGAGCCACTCAGAACCGGTTCCCTCACAAAAGGAAAAACTGGGAGCCGCAAAAATGTGTGCACATGTGCGTACATGCGCGCATGCGCAGAACAGGGTTTGACTGAAGAGTGGAGCCAAGCGAGATATGCACCTACCCTGCATATTTGAATTGATTATTTGTACTTTTTTAGTCCCACTTTTTTTTGGGGGGGGGACTGCACATGGCAGAGGACTGGGAGCCACAGGAGATGGCTGAAAGAGCAGCATGCGGCTCCGGAGCCGCGGGTTACAGACCTGTGGTCTAGAATCTAGCTGTCCCTGATGCCAGTACATCCTCTTAACCACTATACCACACTGGTTCTCACCTGACATTATCCTCAGAGACAACTTGCCCTGGATGAGGTGAAATCTCTCCAAAAGTTCAAGACTGATAGTGCAAACGCATTGGTATGATATATATTAAGAATATATTAAAACCAACATTAACTATAAATATTGTCACGGCACCTTTATTAATGCTCTTTGAATTTTTTAAGAGTTCCTTACCTGGCTGCTCCCATGTTCTGTGTTAACATAGCGTGGCATTGGGAATCTTGTCTGCAAGATTTCTTGAGCATCATCCAGAGGAGCTTGCAGTAAATGCTTGAAGTTTTCATATTCTGGAATATCTTGATAACCAGCCTTACGCCACTGGGCAATAGTCTTGTGGGAAACAATGTTGAGAGAGGAATTAATTAAGGAACTTTCATAAATATTTGTCTTTTTACTGCCTAATTCACATCATGTGCAAAATCCTTATATGTGATTTATTTTACGTTTTAGAAAAAAATCAATGAAACCAAGCAAATAATGCCAGGCAACTGGTGAAAATAGCTTGCCTGAGAATATTAAAAAAAACTATCAATATTATGAATCTTGTTCTAATTACCACTTTTATTTAACCACCAACAAAGCCACTTGTGCTTTGCCTTATGTACAAACTGAAGGCAAAGAAAGGCCTTTGGAAGGAAAAGGAGCTTGTTATGATTCCAATCTTTAACTCTGCTGCTTCCTTTCACAATTTGCCATTTGAGAAGTAAATCCTTTCAACAAACAATTGAAAATGTCATTCTGGACAAAAGAAACTAGTTTGGGGGCCAGAACATTTACACAATATTTATTATTTTATTATTTGGATTTATATACCGCCCCTCTCCCGAAGGACTCAGGGCGGTGGTCACTTCTGATTCAGAGTATTTATTTTCAGAGACTACTGAAGTATTCTAGGAAATACTTGGTTCTGACAGAAAAAGAACTTTCTGGAATTCTTTGGAATTAATTAAATTTGCACATCTCTAGTGAGAGATGATATCACAAGACCTCACATCATATGAAGCCGTAATAGCTGGAGTAGTTTTGAATTGGCATGATATGGAAATGCAGCCATTGTTAATAAACAATAATTTAACTTAAGTGTCATTATGAACCGTTTCACTATGACATATTTTTTGCCAAATCATGGTAAAAATAATGGTTTATACAATGTGAATTCAGCCACAGTAAAAACAAAAAGTTATTAGATAGGGATATGCAAATCATTCCATTTAAGAATCTTGGTGCTTCAGATCTATGTGGGCACCCATAATGTATTTTACCGGAACTCTGTAATGGATAGTAAATGAATATCCATTAAAGAGCTACAAATATTAGATTAATATTTGTTTGAGTACAAGAGGCAACAGGGTACAACACATTTCTGCTCTCTGGTGGCTTCCAGATTTTTGCAGCCCAGGCCGGGTATCCTTCTCTTTCTAGAATGCATATTTACTGCATCGGTTTCTTCTTCTGGTGCCGTAAGGACAATGTAAATGGAAACATTAATTTAGATCAGGGGATAAATTGCTGATTAGTAATCTACACGTATATAAAAAGCCACAAGGCTTTGTCAGTGGCTTAACAGCAGATTCTTCTTAAGATCATAGTCTCTGTTGTTTTTTTAATTAAGTACATGGCTTGTATACTCTCTGTTCAGATAAGGGTTTAAAAAAAAGCAGTGTACCTGAGGTATCTGAGAGATTGCCTTGCTCTACAAGATTCCTCTCCCTGATTTTGGTCACCTGGAAAGGCTCATTTCTAATGGTAGTCAGAGGCTGGCTGTCATTTGCTATAATTGCAAAGTTTCGATGGAAGAAACTCACTAGTACACTGATTTTTAAAGAGGCTTTAGAAACTCTAACAATTAACCTACAATACTTAATTGCGTATTTTACAATTTAATTTTTGCAAACGAAATTATTTAATTCTATTCTAACACAAGATTTTATAATATTATATAGTTTAGTTTCTGATATATTTTCTGTTTTATGCATCACCCTAGGGCAGTGATGGCAAACCTTTTAGAGACCGAGTGCCCAAACTGCAACCCAAAACCCACTTATGTATCGTCGGGTGTTGGGTGAGTGTGGCCCATTGGGTGGGTGTGGCCCATTGGGTGGGTGTGGCCCATTGGGTGGGCGTGGCTGCAGTGGTAACGGCAGACTGGGTGGGACTAAAAAGTTCAATCAATCAATTCCAATTTTGCAAGGTTTTTTTTCCCTGCGAGAAGTTGAAATTGATTGAACCTTTTTTTTTGCACATGGCGGTGGAGGCCTAAAGCGAAAAGGTTTTATAAAGCTGAAGGCCTAGGACTGGGGCAACAGCGCGCATGCCTACAGAGAGGGCTCTGCGTGTCACTTGTGGCACGAGTGCCATAGGTTCGCCACCATGGCCCTAGGAACTTCAGCAATGGCTGGTCTAAAAACCAAACAAATAATTTCCTTGTCATTCATTCAAATTGATAATTAATTTGTTACTTACCTCACCAAGATAGATAACAATCTGGAAAAAAGTATCCATCAGCAGAATCCTATCAGCAAGAATGCTGCTGCTATCCAATAGCACAGGCTGCAAGACACAAAAAGGGAAAGCATACTCTTACAAATAAAAAGGTAAATATAACACAATTTTAACCAAACTTCATTTTTGATTGCAGAATTTGAAAAGATGCAACCCTAAAATGTCTACTCTTGGCTTCCGGTTTTGCATAGTAGCGCAGCAGCCAAGAGATCGCAGGGCTTAGCACCCTTCGACCACTTTCTGCCTGCTAGGGGGCCCTAAATGGGCCTGAAGTTCCCCGTAGAGGCAACAAAGAAGGAAGTCCCACCGATTGCAGAGAGACAGCGGTCAATCCAATCGGTTTGGGAAAAGCCATACAGAAACCAACAGGAGGAAGGCTAGCTTAACTTCAGAGTCTAGCCCAAACTACAAGCAGCCAAAGCCCAAAAGCACTACTTTAAGGTGACTGTAAACAACGTGTTTGGAACTGGGTAAGAACAGTGATTTTTTTCTCTTCTACTTGAAAATTGATTTCCTGGGGGGGGGGGGAACCCCAAGAAGCAAAAAGCCTCCAAAAGTGAGAAGGGAGGGAATCTTTGCCCCACCTTCCTGCAGATGGAAGCGGTGAACTAAACTTTTCAGGGGGAACAGAAATATACTAAAATGAAATGAATATAAGACTGAATTTGGATAAGTTTGAAATTGGTGGAATCTGTTAAGATTTTCCTTTTAAATCATGAAAATAGAAGTAAACAATTGTCTATTACTGACTGATGCTGACATCTAGTGGTGGATGAAAATAAATAGCAATTGCCATTATATGGACTATAGAATTATAGAAATTAATTGTTATTGTTTTTTAAATATTAACCCAGAAAACACGCTGTTTACCAAATATTAAGGTGATTATGTTAAAAATCAATAAAATATATATTTTTTAAAAAAATTCTATTCTTTTCTTCTCTGAAGACTGATTTATTTATCTGCTAATCTTAAAAATGCTGCATCCTATTTTGAACATATATCAATATATATCATATATCAATTTTATTAAACTTTTTTAAATCACTATTTTCAATTAAGCAAACATAGAAGGAGAATCACCTCAGGTGGTCCATAAAATGAGTAAGAATAAAGTATTGGCTGAATCATGATAAGAGATTGGGTCAAATCCTGCCTGGCAAAGTGATGGCGGTAATAGGAAGATTCATCTGGACTGTTATTGAATACTTGAAGGAATGGAGATCGTCGCAAATGGAACATGAACTAAATGAAACAGAAAAAACAGAAGTCATAGTGAGTATAATTAAAATATATGGTTTAATCTTCATTTCCTGTCTCTTTGCTTGTCTGAATTATTTTGAGATACAAATACAAAAAAGAAAAGGCATGTATTAAACATAAAACATTTTACTATTCAATACAGTCTTCTCATAACCACAGAAATATCTTGGAGGCTAACTGCAACTTCTTATGAATTGTTTTATTTCTTTAACATTTTTTGAGATAGATCATCTTACCTGGGGATACAAGGAGAATGAATCAGACAGCCTAAAAGAATTTGGATCATCTTTGCTGTATTGTCCAAACTTCTGACACTGTTGGAGAAATAGGCACATTTCAATAATCCCTTGGAGACAATACAAATCTTACAAAGGAACACATCACCTGCAGTAAATTTATTTTTTTCCAAAAATATTTTTTATAATACAGAAGAAAATAAAATTTGTCACTTCATTTCCTGTGTTTCTAATATGCCTAATAACCAAAATTATATTTTATAAAAGGCTGTTGTCTCAAAATTATTAGGAGAAAATTGCCTCTAAGGACATCAGATGCATATATCATAAACAACATGATACTGTAAAAGCATACAAAGCCCTACATGGCATGGGTCCGGACTACCTACGGGAGCACCTTCTGCCAATGTCAGCACCCCACCGTCCTGTGCGCTCCCACAGAGAGGGCCTCCTCAGGGTGCCACCGCTCAAGGAATGTCGGCTGGTGGCCCCCAGGGGGAGGGCATTCTCAGTGGGTGCGCCAGCCCTCTGGAACAGCTTACCAACCGAAATCCGGATGGCCCCCGACCTCCGCACCTTCCGGCGCGACTTAAAAACCTTCCTGTTCCAGCAGTCCGGCCTGGCCTGATAGCTTTAATTGGGGTCCCAGTTTGTTTTTACTATTGTTTTTTATTGTTCAATCTGTATACCTTCCTTACTCTGTACACCGCCCCGAGTCCCTCGGGAGAAGGGAGGTTTATAAAAACAAATAAATAAATAAATAAATAAAATAATGTAGACTCTGTCAAGCATTTGATGGTATCTGGTAAATTTATATGTAATTAATTGGGATTAAATATAGTGGCCAGCTTTGAACAATCATATTTTGGCTTAAAACAGGCTCAGGATTGAACACTACACTTATAATTTTGGGTCATCTTGCCCCTATGTAGGTCAACAATTCCATGAACTGCTGAGAGGGACCATTGGGAGTGAGGGCGTGATTAGTAGCCTGTTAGGATTTAATTCCATAATTCTTTGCCATCTAATTTCATGGACGCAATCAGTATCTTTGAATACTAAGACAGATGTGCCGCTGGTTAAAAAAAACCCAAACCTTAATTTGAGGATTGAATTTTAGCTTCCACCAGAAACATCTGACCTCTTCCTGAAACAGTAGGTCCACAATTAGAGTAGTATTACATAATGCTCATATGCCACTGGCTTCCTAGCTAACTGCTATGGCATATTGTATTTGGGCAATTACGTTTAGCATCCAAGCTGTAACTATTCTTAAGCCAGTCAACATTTAATTCTGGCTTTGATTACATCTTGCTCTGACTACTGCAACATGCTCTTTGTGAAAGTAGCCAGAAATTTCAGATGGTGCAGCTAGGCTCCTACTTAAGAATATGTTGCTGGTATTGCATGATGTTTATAATTGGTTTAATTATCTGAAGATCTTATTATTTTACTATTTTTTAAAATTTTCTTTTATTTACTATTTTTACAAATAAGCCGGCGAAAATATCAAATACTCCTTCCTCTTCCTATTTCCCCCACAACAATCCTGTGAGTGTTGGCCTGAGAGACAGTGACTGGCCCACAGTTACCCAGCTGCTTTCCATGATTAAGGGATGATTTGAACTCATGATCTCCCAGTCAGGAGCACGAAAGCAGGAGCCAGGCAAGGGATTCGATTTTGATGTTGTTCTTGACCCTGCCTTCGGGCTCAGCCTGGTCCACTCCTATACTTGTTTTCTATCCCAGTGTCCTAACCACTAGACCAAACTGGACACTAAGATTTAAATGAGAGGCCATTCTGAACATGGCCCTGTTTTCAGAGTTATTTTTCATAGGCAAAAGGGAGAAGGCCCCCTCCAGGATCATTTCTAGTCTAACCAATATACTTTCTTAAGAGCAGCATCCGGCTCCCATTCCCTGTGCTTTAAGAAGAACAACCAAAATCTTTTTCACCAAGTTTTTTTAATTATTAGTCGTCGTTTTAATTAATATTCTGCATTTTAGCCATTAACCGCTAAGCTGAATATCCTTGTACTGTTAAGCTCTCGCTGTCGTGACATTTAATTGGGCAAAACGTAATACGTAATAAAAGGTAAAGGTAAAGGTTCCCCCACACATGCGTGCTAGTCGTTTCCAACTCTAGGGGCCGGTGCTCATCTCCGTTTCAAAGCCGAAGAGCCAGCGCTTCTCCGAGGACGTCTCCGTGGTCATGTGGCCGGCATGACTAGATGCCAAAGGCGCACGGAACGCTGTTACCTTCCCACCGTAGTGGTCCCTATTTTTCTACTTGCATTTTTACGTGCTTTCAAACTGCTAGGTTGGCAGAAGCTGGGACGAGTAACAGGCGCTCACTCTGCTACGCGGCACTTGGGATTCGACCTGCCAAACTGCCGACCTTCTGATCGACGGCTCAGCGTCCTAACCCACTGAGCCACCGCGTACCTTTAATACGTAATAGGGCAACAATTTTCAACCAAGGTACCTCAACTGAGCTAACTTGCAAAATGTGTCCAAAATCAGAGACCCATGACTCCCAAGGGAATGAAACCTGTGTAAGTTGTGACAGTTTCCCAGCCTGTCTTACATCTTTCTCTCCCTCCCTCATCCAATAGCAGCCACTTGCCTGCCTGCCAAGGTTTAGGAGGCTCTCTCCCAAATTCCCACAAGAACAATCAAAGGGGAAGCCAGCAGGAAGTACGAAGTTGCTCCTGCTCCTACTGCTTTTTTTTTTTGCCTGCCCTTGGTCATTCTATTTCCCCGTTTAGATAAGGAAGCATCTCTGAAACAATGACCTAATGGGACATGGGTTGTCTAATGCATCTCAAGTAGTACAACGTGGCCACATAAAATGAACAGCGTCCAAGCTCATTTCTTTTTGAACTAGCTAAATGTCACAAAACGCATTTATATCTGTTGAACCCACTATTTTCTGAAAAGCAGATTGAAAACACGCTAATCAGCATTTTCATTTGGAATTTTCAAGACAAGGATCAAAGCTTTTGGAAGGCAGCAGGGCGAGGGGAATATGCCTGATCCAGCAATCATCAGTGTGATTCTAAAATTCATAAGCTTACAACTGATCATACTCACGAGTCTAATTAGCTGCCTATCCAGCCATCGCAAGACATCAGGCCCTTCCTCTGATTCAGCTCGGTAGACACCCAATCGAGCCATCAGGACAGCAGCTGCTTCTTGGTCAAATGCAGCTTCAATGTGCTGCAACTGACTCTGTGCATCTGCCCAACTAATTTATGAAGAATCAGTAAAACTTTAGGTCATTAAATGCCATAAATACCAATAATTTGCAGAAGCTTATGTTCATTCTATATCACGGGTGTCAAACGTTATCGTGACTTTTTTCCCACTGCCGGCAATGGGGTGGGCATGGTTTTGGGGTGATGCATGCGGCCCGCAGGGCAGCAATTTTTACACCCCTTGCTCTATATCATTTTTATATCAGCCACAAAAATGAACTGATGGTCCACATCAGATTCATAAACTACTTTATTTCTGGTTTATACGATATACCATGGCAGAGTCCCTTAATCACAATTTCTAATCATAAATTGGTTTTGATTAGTTTAATCTTAAACCGTGGCTGAGCATATCATCCAAATCCAAATTTCTGGTTACCTGACTATCAGCAACCATCACTTGATAGTTAGGCATATTTCTTTCATCTCCCAAGAAGGGCAGATTAATCAAGATCATGAAGGGAGTGGGGAAAACACAGCTGACTTTCACCTCAAATGTAAGGGTTCTAATTCCCAATAGGATTGCTGTATTTCTCTTCCTTCATTTTTTAATATTTAGAAGGAAGACTATAGAAGGCTGCCACAAAGGTGGCTGGAAAGGCCAGCTTGACAACAGAGAAACTGGGTGATTGACCTAATCATCTGTGCAGCTCATCCCTCCAGTCACAATGCTGAGTATGCTATTAATGTGGCTCAAGCACTACAATTTGTGCAACTGTAAGAAATACAACCAACCGAACCAAACCTAATTATCATAAATAATTCTCACTTTCTAGCAACAGTAGTCACACGAATGCGCCTCTGTGTACTGGAATGCTGATAATGCGTAACGAACTGGATAGCTCCTCTTCCACCCTGAGGTATTGGAGTGCTGTGCTGAAAGTCAATGAGATAAAAGTTGCCTAAGATGCACCTTACATTTTAAAGACAGGCTGACATCATTATACAGGATTAAAAATGAAGTACAAGCAGTATAATACACTCATTTACAACTAACACACTGGCTTCTTGGAGGCACAGAGAATACAAATACTAACATATAGGTCCAAAAGTAATTAGAACTAGACTGCAAGTGCACTAAGCAATTTCTGCCTTCAAGTAAGGTTTACTAAACCTAAAGCAGTTTACTTTTAACTCTTAGTAAATGGGCCTAGAACTGCCATTGACGTTCCTGAAAAGACTACCCGGAATTTTAAATGACGCTGCTATTTAAAAGGGGGGGGGGGAGAACAAGAATGTGAGCATGCCATTTTAGATAGGTTTGAGTCTTCCTTAAGATGACAAATTGAGCTTACTGCAGCTTTTCCTTCCCAGCATTAACTGCTCTTAATTTTAATAAAATCTTCATTAATCTCAAGTAGAGGACTTGGGATCTAGATCTTCAAACAGATAATACTCATGTTTCCTACTTGCATTATAGCTCAATAATACCTCTTCTTGGTATACCCAGATTCTTTTAAAAATATTTTACATATTTCACACAAAAGACTTCTCTAATTTATCTAAACATTTACTGATCTTAATGGATTCAAAGTTTCAGCAACAGGGCTGAGGGAATAACAGCATTTTTTTTGCATATGCTGTCTCCTTGGTCTCCCCATCAATGGATTCTGCGCTATACTGTATACATTACAAAGAATTTTTTTTAAAAAAAAACCTAGGCTCACCTGATTTACTACTTCAAAATAAATGGCAAGAGTCATGGTGGGGTCCAGACCACAAATTTTCCATTGGTATGTGCCACCTATCCCAAGCTCCTGTAAGACAATTCAAAATTCAGGTTTTATTCTAAAATCTTAAGTCATATGTGATGTCATGCCATGCCATGCTGATGGATGGATGGATGGATAGATGTAGAGATAGATAGAAATATATATAGATATATACACACGTATACATATACACATATACATACACACTATAGCTTCTACATATTAGACTTTACAACACAGATTACTGACATATCCTTGATAAAGAACTTGTGTGTACATTTAAAGACACAGTGAAATATATAATTATTAGCTCACAGCTACAGAGGGAATAGTAATCAATCTAAACTCCTCTCCCAGTTCATTGATGCTAATATGTATTTGTGTTCCAACAAAAAAACCTCCGTAGTTCCTACATATAAACTTCATATTCAGAGGTACAATTCTCTAAACGTCTTAAAGTATCAGTTAGGAATATGTAATGTGAGTCAATCAGCTAACCACACAGAAAGAATCTGGAGATGAAAACTACATTATTTATTTTGTAATACATTAAAATTCATGTTTAAAATGGACAAGGACAGTGGAAATAAAAAAGAAAAAAACCTCAGGATATGTTTAATAAATGTAAACCTATAAAAAGAAAACTTACAGGTAGCCCTCAACTTACAACAGTTCATTTAGTGACCATTCAAAGTTACAACAGCACTGAAAAAAGTGATTTATGACCATTTTTCACACTTACAACCACAGCAGCATCTCCATGGTCACATGAAAATTCAAATGCTTGACCACTGACTCATAGGTATGACAGTTGCAGTGTCCTGTGGTCACGTGATCACCTTTTGTGACCTTCTGAGAAGCAAAGTCAATGGGAAAGCCAAATTCACTTAATATTGTGTTTCCCCAAAAGTAAATTCTACCTCAAAAATAAGCCCTAACTTGATTTTTGGGGGCGGGCCTAATAAAGCCCTACCCCAAAATAAGCCCTAGGTTTGGGGCGAGGTAAACACCTAAAAATCAAGCTAGGGTGGGGGTGGATGGGTGGAGCTGCCCACACACCCCACACCTGCCTACTATTGCAGCCAGGCCTCCCATGAATCACCTGCCTCACCTCATTGGCCCATTTCTTCTGCGGCTGCTTGTCGCCACACGCATTGCAACCACCCTGCATTTCATATTCAGAGGCCTTACGGAAGCTCAGTCCTTAGCTGCAAAGGCTTTCCGGAAGGTCTCTGACAGTGAAATGCAGGCCGGGGGGCACCGCACGCATCAATCCAGAGCTCCGTTCTCAGCTGCAGAGGCATTTCCTGAAGGACTCGGACGGTGAAATGGAGGCCAGGAGTGACGTGCATGAGCAGCAGCAAGCAGCCACAGAAGAAGTGGGCTGGCTGGGCGGGGCTGTCGATGCCGCCACCGCCGCCGCCATGAGGTGAGACCGTGGAAAAGACACCCCTCGAAAATAAGAACTGGTGCCTCTTTTGGAGGCAAAAAAATAAAATAAAAATAAGACTGGGTCTTATTTTCAGGGAAACATAGGAACAACTTTACTAACATAACAACTGCAGTGATTCATTTAACTGTGGAGCAAAAGTCACTTAATAATTGTCTTGCTTACCAATGGAAATTTTGGGTTCAATTGTGGTCATAAGTCGAGGACTATCTGTACATTAAACTACAAATGATAAAGCCTTGTTTATGCTAATAAGTAAATGTGAAAAACCTAAAATAGTGGGCTGTTTTGTATGTGTATGTTTATTCTTAAGAGGGCTTACACCTAAACAACATTTCTGCCAAAGGTAAAGAATTTGCTACAATTAAGTAACATTCTTTGTCACAAAATAATAGCATTTCTAGCATGTTCTCTCACTATCATGGAAAGCAATCTATTTTCCAGAAAATGTTTTTCCACTACGTTTTTTCTGCACAGCTATTTTTCATCTTTTCTTCTCCTCTTTTGTCAGCCCTACCCAGACAAAAGCTTTTCATATTTCTGCAGCCCCCATAAGTGCATTACAAAAACCAAAAAATTATTCCTTCTAACCATGATTTCTTTTGCTCTTTGCATACTCGTCTTAGTCTTTTTCCAAAAATCAGTCCCTTCTCGGCAGCACAGCAAATTGTCATGTATTCTAAATCAAGAGTAAGAAACGGTTTTTGCCAGATTTGTTGTTTAAAGAATGTTTACATCTAAGAAATGTGTGTGAATTTTTTTATCATTTTTGTTATTTTGTTCTTTTTTTTAAAAAAAGCATTAAATTTCACTTCAATACTTTTGAAGGCATCTGCTGCTAATTGGCCATTGTTAATTATCCTCCTCTGATTTGGGTAACCAATACATGCATATCAAATATGTGTACAGATAGTCCTTGAGATACCTTACTTAATGCAGTTTGCACAGTGTTACAGAAGCTTTCAGAAGCTTTCTGGAGTGCTGTGCAACCTCAGTAAGACAGCAAAATGGAGTGGTTTGGCTTGTGGCCACCATTTTGTCCCCAACCATAAGCAGGTGGGGGCAAAAGGGCAGCCACCTCCGCAGCACTGCACAAACTGTGTGAAGACCGCAAAATGGAGTGATTTGTCCCTTGCCCATGTGGGGGTGATTCCAGAATTGCACTATGTAGCTGAGCAACCCATGTAGCTTTGGAGCTCACCTCTAAGTAAGGAGAAATGTGAAGGATAAGGTGGGGTGGGAATCAGCCTTCAGGCCAGCAGGGAGCCACTGGTGGAGGGAAATGCTTGTAAGCACAAAGGGGGACAGAGGAGCTGCAGCATCTCTGTGATTGGTCATAAGGGTGAATGAATGTGAGGCCACGGCAATGTCCTAATTTCACAATCAGGTCATAAGTATTTTTTTTTGGGGGGGTGTCCGCCATAATTTCAAACGGCCATTAAGCACCAATTACAAGTCGAGAACTACCTGTGCTATTTACCCATCGTGAAAGAAAACTTACATTTTCGGAAACACTTGGCCCTTTGGCATTTAAGGATACACATGGTCCGATAGCTCCAGCTATCTTCAGTTCTCTACAGGTCTATAATAAAAAAAAAGTTCCAAATTAAACTCCAAGCAATAATAACTACCTAACTGATCTGTTGATGATACCTTGGCATGACAAACCTTTCCTTCCAAGACCCTTCATTTAGAACTTGAGTTTCAAATAACACAAGAGATTATGGTGGAGCAGTGGGCTAATGCCTCCTTAAGTAACACCAGCTGCCTGCAATTAGTGCAGGTTCGCATCCCACCAGGCTCAAGGTTGACTCAGCCTTCCATCCTTCCGAGGTAGGTAAAATGAGGACCCAGATTGTTGGGGGCAATTAAGCTGACTTTGTAATAATGCCGCTTGGGGTGTGTGTGAAAGCCCTAATAAGCAGGCATATACATAGAATGAAGGCTACTGCTAAGCTTGTAAGCCGCCCTGAGTCTTTGGAGAAGGGCGGGATATAAATGGAATTAAAATAAAATAAAATAAATAAAATAAAATATTGAGATAGTTCAACAATGTTGTTAGCTCCCTATTGCTGCACAGCAACTATCCTTTTCCATCATGAGAGAGTAAGTAAAGAATGGAAAGTCTCTCTGAAATCAAAAGCTACAGTAAGCAATGCAGATTAGCAATTCTTTTGGTTAGGACAGGGGTAGGCAACCTCGGCTCTTTTATGACTCATGGACTTCAACTCCCAGAATTCCTGAGTCAGCTGACTCAGGAATTCTGGGAGTTGAAGTCCATGAGTCATAAAAGAGCCGAGGATGCCTACCCCTGGGTTAGGAAAACATTCAACTACAGGCAGTACCTATCACACTTACTTTCACTTCTAGAGTCGCTCCAAAAGCCATTCGGAATTCTCCACTGAGATTTTTGCTAAACACTCTCTGGAAAGTTTGCTTGAAGAGAGAAGTATTAAAAGAATCTCCCATCACCATATAACCCCTGACGGGAAAAAAAGTCAGCGAAGTATTGAGAATAACTGGGTCCATGAAGTGACACAGACGATAATGTTGTTTCCTTGGCTTTTCTTATCGCATTATGTGAATCTAGCCATCAGAGTTTGTAAAGCAGGCTTTATGCCTAGAATTTTGTGGGAACCAAGCCCATTTATAGCTTGTTAAACAAACAATAACTCAGCAGGGAAATGTGATATATGAAAACGATGTTGGGAGACCAGGTGAAGAAATTCTGCCTAGGCCCTAGAGAATGGTCAAATAAGAGGGAGCATAGCCCACAACTCCATAGTGAGTGGAAGGAAGAAGGGGACTCAGGAGGGACCCTCCCTAAGGCTCTAAAGGCAGGAAAATTGTTGTTTCACACTTGCAAGATTCTGTTAATGTACCTTAACAATAAATTAGAATTGGCTTCTCTGGCATTGATTCCTGTCTGGTCTACTTGATAATGCTGAGAGGAAGGTCGCAAAGTGCAATAATGGGAAACTCAGGCTGGTGGTTGAGGACTCAGAGTACGATCGGGTGACTGCAGGGACATTGCAGCAGCCTAACTTTGAGGACTGTTTGTAACTTCCATTCATTTAGTGCCATCACATGTCTGAACAGCTGCTGAAAGTGTTAGATGACCTGTAATGCCACACTATTAAGTGAAATATGTCTATCTTGATTACTAAAGTAGAGCAGGAGAGAAAGACTGTATGTTGCAATGGTTCTAGAATAGCTTCATATTCTCTCCTCCTCCCAATGAAGGATAGACAAACCAACATCAAGAATGAGGAACAATTTTACTTTTTTATAACCATTCCTCCCATCCCCTTCATTTTCCTAGAAACATTAAAGAAAATAAAAGAAAACCATGAACTAATGTGTTGTAATAGGAGCTTAAATCTAGTATAAAAGTTTCTTAGGAAATTAAGTTTTACTTCTTTTTTTGCTTCCAATGAAACTCAAGTCTGTCCAGATAGACATTTTAAAAATTCCATTTCCAACAGGCATGTTTACTTTGGAACAATTCATACTGAACCCAATAAGGTTTATTTCACAAGTAAGCATTAAGAGATTGCTTCAGTTATCTTACAATATGGTGCTCTTGCATGATATACTGAAACTTACATTACAGGTACTTGACTATTCAAAGTTACAATGGCACTGAACAAAGTGACTTGGGAATGGTCCCCGAATTTATGGCTCTTGCAATGCCCCTGCAGTCACGTAATCAAAATTCAGTCACTTGGCAGCCAGCTAACAATTATGACCACAGGGGCACTTCAACTCTCTCCACCTGCCTATATCTATGGCCTTTAGCCCCCTGCACCCTGTGGCCCATTGCCCTAAGCCACGAGTCGGCAACCCACAGCTCTGGAGCCCCATGCGGCTCTTTCAGCCTTCTCCTGCGGCTCCCAGCCCTCCTCTGCCGTTTGCAGAGAGAGACAGAGAGAGGCATTTGCGCTTCCCTTCTCTCTCTCTCTCTCTCTCTCTCTCTCTCTCTCTCTCTCTCTCTCTCTCTCTCTTTGTGTGTGTGTGTGTGTAAGTAAAAAAGAGAGTGACCTCACACCGATCTCTGAGAAGCTGACAAGCTTATTGGGCGGGGCTTCTGCCTTTGCTGCATCTCCACAGGAAGCAGGAAGCAGCAGAAAGCAGGGCAGGAGAGCCAGCCCAATAAGTATGTGTGTCAGCTTGTCCGAGAACAGCGTGAAGCCAGCTTGCCAGGTAAGCAGAAGATCAGGGAGAGAGAAGGGGGGGGGAGAGAAAGAGGGAGAGAGAGAGAACTCATGCAGAGCAGCCTCTATTTCTTTTTAATTAAACTCTTCAATCAAGCTTCCCCCCTCGCATGTGTGCGTGTGCACACACAAGTTTTGCGGCTCCCAGTGTTTTTTCCCCCTCTGGGAAATGGGTCCAAGTGGCTCTTTGAGTGTTTAAGGTTGCCGACCCCTGCCCTAAGCCATCTTCTTGCTCCCACTGCTGAGCACCCAAGGCCTGATGCTTAGCAGAGTCACTGAGAGTGAGTGGGCAGCCATATAAATCATATAAATAAATAAATAAATAAAGGCAGCTGCTGACGGTATAACACTTCCTAAAGTTGCACATGGCAGTTTCCTTACGAGACCTGGAGAAGATGGCCTGACATGACCAGCAGCTGCCTTGCAGACATGCCTCGTCAGCTGCAGGAGCAAGTAGATGATGATGGTCAGCTGTGGTAGCAGAATGGAGGCTTGCAGAGGTCTCAGAGTATAGGGTGGCTGAACTGGGCTGGGGCAACTGGAGTACTACGCTGTACTGCTGGGCCAAGCAGGGCCAGCTGAAGCTTCAAGGAATGGCTGCAGCTTCATGCTGTGCCGTGCCTCAGGGGCTTTTTGCAGCCCCAGAGCTACAGTGTGACAAGCAGCCCTGATCCACAGCGTGGTAAGCAGCCCCAGAGCCCCGCTAAGGCTGCATGCTACCCTACAAGGCAGAGTGCAAGATGGCCAAAAGGGCAGGTGTCCCTTACTGTGGAAGAACTGAGGCTTGGGGCCAGGAGGGACCAAGCCCAGAATGGCTTTGATTGGGGTGGATCCTTGATTAACAACCAGTGGAATTCAATTGTTAACAAGGGCAACGGAGAATGCCAGGATTACTGTTGCTAAGCAATGTAGTCATAGGACATTGCACTTTATGATCACATTGCGTAGTGACAGAAATCCAAGGCCCAATTATCATTAGAACTTGAGGACTGCCTGTATGTGGAAATGGCTTCTAAATTACAGAAAAGATAAATGCAGTGATTTCAAATACCACTTCTTCTAAATGTACACCTACATGAACACACACACACACACACACACACACACACGACTTCTACTGAACATTTTCTCCTCAAGGTGATAGTAACAGTTTCGAATATGCATGCTAATCAAGAAATGCATCCCTTCTTTATAATAAACAACATTTTAGTCAGGATTAAGAACATACCCGGTTATATTTGTACAACACTTCATCTCCAGAAGACCAGTCTGATCAAGAGCACATGCATAAATATCAATGCAGTGTCCATTAGCAGCAGCACGATTAGACAATGCCTCATAATGCTGTAGAAATATAATAACTTTAAGTTGTGTTAAATGAGTTATGAGAAAAGATTGTTCATAATTGTTTAGCATGTTGTAAAGGCACATAATACAATAGTGTTGCTGAATTTAGATCTAAACTGGTAAGCGTTTGCATGTTCTATACACAAAGTGATGCACTCTGTGGAAGGGGGGTACAATTACTCAATAAACATTAAGAAATAGTAATTGGCTACTGAGAGCTTTCCAAACCATTTGTCCTACAACAAAAATGTCTAGAAGAAGAGAGCTGATACACCTGAGAAGCCACAAAGGCCAATTTAAATGCAAGAATTGCACCAAGGTTTTAGGTTAAAATTCAAAGTGACAACAGTGTATGTCAAAAAACCTAAGTCAGGAAATGCTAATATGAAAGGGGTTCAAGAGATCAAGGAAATAAAGGAACAGGCAATAAACAAAGTTGGACAGATGTAGGCAAAGATCCAAAAGAAAGTCAACTAGAAATCAATATGAAAGATAAGCTGGATTAAATAACAGCACACAGAAAGTAAAAACTTGTAATTGTAGAAATATCAAACAGGCAGCTGAAGACAAAGTGAAAAGGCAAGCAAGGAAGCAAAGTTTCTAAAATTATTTGGCAGTTAAAGGTATGTTTAGCAGAAAATATCTGATGGAATTCAAACTAGACACTAATACTTACTTTCATAGCTTTCTTCATGAATCGTGCATTGTCTTTCTCTATATCATGCCACGAACGAATTGGAGTTTTCAGTTCATCTCCTACCACCATGCCTGGCCCTTGAGTTGGTGGCCCTCCAGTAAACAACATTATTCTAGCCCCAGTATTTGGAAATGATCCCTTGGAAGGGGGAGGGGGAGGAAACGGAAGAAAAAAACCAACAGATTATATAAATTACTAAATTAGTTGTCAAGAATTTAGTTGACTACATCTGTCTCACTTGTGAATTACAATCATAAGTTGCATTCTTTTAAAGACTGATTTCCCACAAGATCTGCCTGGCCAATCATCTATCAGGACCCCAAAAGTGCACCCTCTCTGTTGCAGTGGTGGGAATGTTCGAATAGCGCTACTAGTGTTTTAAAGGACCCTTAAGACCTTGCTCTTCATCCAGGCTTTTGGGCAAGGGTGACAGAAGGCTCCATTAGATTATGTGGGTTGTTTTCTTTTGTTCCCATCTCATTCCTTCACTCTTGCCATCTTTACTTCTTCATTTTTGTTGCTTTTCCTGTCTTTAATATTTTAAGCAATTGAGAGCAACATGGTGGCCTACTGACGAAGATGCTCGCCTCCCACTCGGAAGGTTGAGAGTTCAATCCTAGGTAGTGGCAGATGTTTCTCTCTTAGGGTGCAAATAAAAAATACCTGCTGCGAACTTTACATGGTGTCAGGAACGACATCCGGAGAGCTCTGTCCAGCTCTGTCCAGTCGCCCTGACTCTACTCTTAATTAAGGGATTAAAGGATTGTAAAAGCAAGGCTTTTTTAATGTTTTGAGCAATTTGTAAACATTTGAGAGTTGGCGCAGTTAGGTGGCATATATATTTAATAAACTATTATAATTATTATACTATACAAAAAGATAGAAGAAATGATGCAAAAAAAGAAAAATATATAAAAATATATTTTAAAAAAAGATCAGTAAATTTGAGCAGTCTTCTTTCAGTATCTCAAATGGTTTAAAATTAGAATTGGAAAAGAAAAAAGTCCATTATCATGATACTGAACTTTCTAATTATGTCCTTAATAATTTTTGATTGCTTGGATTCCATAGAGAAACAAAATCAAACTTTATGCCTAGTCCCTCTAATCAGCATATGATATATGAAATTTTTTTAAAAAAAACCTAAGGATTTGTCCTCCCCATAAAAATAGTCTTCACAATTTTTCAGTTTCCTTGAAATATGTTGCTGGCATAAACATATAAATCCCATGACCTATGTCTATATATAAGAAGCATGACTTTAAAAACGAGAAAAAAAAACTGCTTATGGTCAATATTTTTCAATTCAGCAGAGTTGAATTTTTTAACAAAAGTTACAACACATTGGATGATATTTAATAAAAAAATTATATCTGTTATGAGGTAACCACCCAAGTTAGCTTACATTGCCAGTCAGTATGATTCTGAATACCCATTCACACAGAGGTAGGACCCAAACAGCACAGAAGGATCTCGACTCCTTTTCGTAGCTGGGGAAAGGCACTGTTCTGTTAAAACTAGAGCAGGGGTGTCAAACTCAATTTCATTGAGGGCCGCATCAGCATTGCGGTTGCCCTCAGGGGGGCCAGGTGGGTATGGCCAGGGTGGGCGTGGCCTACTGGGTGGGCGGGGCTAGAGTGTGTATGGCCTACTGGGTGGGCATGGCCAGCTCTACATCGTTCGCATCAAGGGTGCCTATGGGGGCCTGGGCAGGAGTGGGACAGATCTGAGGGTCTCTGGCAGAAGGAGGGTCTCCTGGCCAGGGCCAAGGCAGTGGGGGCCGTTCCCTCGCTGTTTCCAGGATGGCTTCGCGGGCCACATGAAACCACTTTGCGGGCCAGATCCGGCCCCCGGGCCTTGTGTTTGACATGTCTGAACTAGAGCAAAACTCTTGAAGGAAATAAACAAACTGCTGGGCTGAGGTGGAAATAAGTGGAATTAAATACTCCCCAAATCCTCAGAATTAACTGGTTGGAATTCCAGGGAAAAGGGAAATTTGCAGTCTTAGCTGTGCCACATCCAAAAACATATATATATATATTGGAAAATACATGGCTTCCAAAAACCAGACAAAACTAGTAGAGTTTAGATTACTTCTAAAAAGTATTTAAGATTGTAAAAAAAAAGATACCTCTAGTAGTCCAACAGCAATTGACAAAGCTACTCCAGTGGATCGCAACGGTCTCTTTCCCTGAGTAACTGGCCAAGGATCTCTTTGTAGTTCTCCTAGAAGATCTGTCATGTTCATGTCAATTTTGTGAACAGGCTGCAAAAATCTACATTTTTTTATCAAGAGAAAAAAAAAGAGAGAAAGACATATAATATTGTGCATTATGCACTGGGTACTTTCTCATTTATTTGGAAAATGTGTAATGTTTTAATCATAGATTCAAAACAGCTATTACAACAAAACAGCCATAGTACAATAACAACCAATAATTATCAAACCAGTAAATCAAATCAACATTTAAAGAAGATAATACACTCAAGAGCTCAGACAACAGTGCTACTCATTTCCTGAAGCTTCGGTAGAAGAATTGAATTTTAACTCCATCCTAAATATTAATAGGGAAGGAATTTAACTTAATTTGTTATAAACATCCACTCTATTAGACTTTCCACAAATACTTCCATAAAGACAATAACCCCAGATCTGGCAACACAGCCAAGTTCTGAGAGCTTTCTGGAACCCCAGGATATTAGGATTCTGGTGAGCTTTTTTCGCATGACTTGCCCACTTCAAGTCCTTTCACAATATTTATGTAGGAATATGGTCAGGACATTGACTTAGCCCTTCGAAAACATTTCCTTTCTTTGGCTTTAGCCATTTCAATCCTAGGTGCTATTGCAGATAGTCCATAATGAATTCAGGTTACCGTACTTTGAATGCTGGGCAGCACTCCATAGACGCACTAAACATGGAGAATTAGCAATACTGTGTTGGCCTTACCACTGTGATGTAGGGCAAATGTGGGTTGGTACCTATATTTGAGCCTATTAACTCATTGTTTTCTACAGCTATTATCCTAAGTATCTGTTTTTTCAATCACCCTACATTCCTAAATATGCCAAGAATTTCAAAATTACAAATAGGGAAATCCTGTCCAGTGCCTTTGCCATTTCAGTGGCTGAGTAAGAGCATAGTAAAATTTCATACCTAAATCAATGTATTTATTTATTTATTGGATTTATTTGCTGCCCATCTCATCTCAAGGTGACTTTGGGCGGCTTACAGCATTAAGAGCTATAAAACGTAACATATAAAACATAAATGTTTCTAAAAAAAACAAGAAAAATAGAATTGCAATCAAAAGTAAAATTAGAGTTAAATTGCTAGATCACATGCATGGAACCAAAATATTCATGCTGATTACTTTAGTAGGGCCTGCTCAGAATTTCATAGTCTTTGGGACAAACATGAGATCAACCAATACTGTTATTGGATCAACGCATGGAACACAGGATACCTTCAAAATAGTCTTCACCTGACATTAAAGGGATGCTTTGAATATTTGGGTAGAGGTGAAAAAAATCAAGACTATTAATTTGGAAATGTTCTTAGAACCATCACTTGCCCTTGGAGGCCAAATGATCTCTGTAGTTTGATTCACCTATTATCAGTTTTATATTTTCTCATACACAGATGCCGTGGTCTTTGATCTTAAATTTAAAAAGAAAGGCAACTATTTCAAACAGCAAAAATAGGCCTGTTTTTGTTTTTTGTTTTTTAAAAAAGATGTTCCTTTCGGGATTTAGAAAAAGATCAACGCATTTGCATCATTTGAAATATTATCTGTTTTGCAGAACTACACACCTGCTCGAAAGGTGAGGCGATTCTTGGGACTGAGGTGGTCTCCCTTGCTGGGTAGCTACGGCAGGCCTTGAAAGACCCAACATATCCTGACAATGAAAAACATCCATTTATAAAATCAGAAAGACTTACAAAAAATGTGAAATAAGGAAATCCTGTTTAACTTTTCACAAAAGACAATGCAAAATATACCTGTATTTGTTTCGCTGACAGATCTTTAGTTCCTCTAAAAACGTAACTTTTGGAGATCCCTTCACAGCTCAATTCATGAACTTGAACCATTCGACCGAAGGTAATCAAGCCCACAAGAGCATCAGGAGAGAGCAGACTTAAAGACATTTGCAAGGATTCTTTCAAAGCTTGTAAGTCCTCCTCTTCCAAACATGTGTCCACTACATAAAGAAAGACCAGGGGTGTCTGAGGGCCACGCTTGAATGGGGAAAAAAGAAATATATATATATATATATCACACAAAAGTACATAGCATGAAAGACTCTAACTTTCTTTACAGCAAACCATGGCAAAAGGACTTTATTCTTATACCCAATTGTAGAAATGTTAAATATAGTTATGGAATTTGAGAGGTAACAAAAAGGACTACCTGGACTATATATTCTATTGTAGAAAACTGTGGCATTAGCTCTGCTGGCTGATTCACTTCAGATATGCCTGCATATGCTGGAGGAAACTGAAAAAATACACCAAGAATTAGGGCATGTACTGAAAAATACCAATTTTTAATAAAATGCAATGTCAGCATTTTTTTTCTTTCAGTTAAGCATACGAATCTTAATTTAATTTTCCCTTTATAATGGTTTCTGGCTTTTGGTTGCAATTGAATGAATGAACCTTTATTGTCAAAGTACAACCATGTATACATTGAGATTGGCTGAGCCTCCCTTCGTGCCCCCACCCCCAACTTACAGTGACACAAACCCTCCATCTTATTACACCATGTGAGCTAATTGAACAACGCACTGGCCTTCCAAGTCAATTATGCATAAAGTTTATAAAATTATTTCCCATTCAAGAGCCTAACAGCCCATGGATAAAAGCTGTTCTTCAGCCTGGTGGTACGGCTGGCTATACTCCTATATCTCCTACCCGATGGTAGGAGAGTAAAGAGATACCGTCCAGGGTGTGAGTCATCCCTGAGAATTTTCCTCACTCTTCCAAGGCAGCGAGCCCTGACGATGTCATCCAGTAATGTCAGGGGACAGCCCACAATGTCTTGTGCTGTGCTCACCACCCTCTGTAATGCTTTCCTATCCACGGCTGCCAGACCAGCATACCAAACCACAATACCATATGAGAGGACGCTCTCTATTGTAGACTGGTAAAAGAGGGTCATAAGCCATTGTTCTACCCTGTTCTTCCGCAAGACCCTGAGAAAGTGAAGTCTCTGTTGGGCCTTTCTGGCCACCTGGGTTGTATTAACTTTCCAGGTCAGATCTTTGCAGAGGTAGACTCCCAGAAATTTAAATGTAGGTGTGATTTATAATTTTTTCCAAAATCATATCCTAGGCCTGTTCACCAATTTAATTATTATCTGTGTATCACTTCTGCATCCAATATAAAGCCATGAGTAAGAAAAATCAAATTAAGATTTGTTGTGATGTCTGGATAAAAATGGTGTGCAAATCAATGGCAAATCAAAATCAGAAATCATCCATTTTCATATCTCATTTTGTGATTTATTTAACAAGTACAGTTTATTAGAGTCATACATCACATCAAGCTGTCTTGTACAAATTATAATGGCTCTGTTTATAATACACGCAATGCGAAAATAAAAAAATAAGCATGAACTCAAGCAAGTGCTGTCTCTGGTTTGGTATGATGTGGTAACTGAGAAACCATAATTACAGCTATTGTGTTTCATCTAGAGATTAGTAAAACAGGATTTCAGGCTGCCTATTCCATACAATCCCTAACATGATTTCTAAACTATGATTAGCATGAGTCATATTTTAACATGAACTAATTGCAATTAATCTGGGCCATAAAGCAACCCAAAAGGATTGTAAAAATCCAAGTGAACTCTTTGTTTTGGCAATAATATTAATTAAATGGAACAAACAAAAAATAAGTGTGATATGACAAACAATCATGGTATACAGTTGACCTGGAGGTTCAGTAGAAAGCCAGTGGCATTACTTTACTACCAACAAGGTTTTTTTAAAAAATGTATTAATGTTGTTGGAACATAACATTTTCAGACTTACCTGGTTCCTCTGAAAGCAGAAGTTACAAGCCCAAAGCTTGGCTCGGTAATCAACCTGACTGTAAAAAAGGAATGTATAAATTAAGCTGAAATCAAATTTTGAGATATTAATTTTAAAATATTTAATAAAAATTACTGCATTCTGTTTTACTCTCAAACACTTTACATTGGAGTAACCATTAAGGTAATTGTATAACATAAACAGGACTCCTACAAAATTAACAGCAAATTATTATTATAATGTTGCATCAAAACAATCAGATTAAATTTTCCCATTTCGTAGCATTACGTAATTCTGATAAGCCAGTAAGCCTCTGTGGAGGAGACTGGAAAAACTTCATTTAAAAAGATTTAAACCTCCAAATAACATAGGGCAAAGAAATTGATACCACTCAGTTAATATACCATATTCTGCTTTAATTACCTAAAAGAAATGAAGATGAAACATTTATACAAGCTTTATATAGTTCAACCGTAGGTTATCCTACATATGTTCTTTAACTTTTGCCCCCTACATTTTCTTCTTTAACTTTTTTTCTCTCCATGAAGTATAAGCAAAAATATGACTATATATAAAAGCTTTCAAGATGCCCCATACAACAAATATATTTGAAGGCTATTTATAGGGGGGAGGATCACTAATTGAATCTGTTTTACAAAAAACAGATTTAGTAATATATAATTTATCTGTCCCCTTCATGGATTACTGCCTTGTCGTGGCGAAGGGGCTTGCGTAATTCAATGAAGCTATGAGCTATGCCGTGCAGGGCCACCCAAGACGGACAGGTCATAGCTGAGAGTTCTGACAAAACGTGATCCACTGGAGAAGGAAATGGCAAACCACTCCAGTATCTTTGCCATGAAAACCCTATGGACAGTACCAAAAGGCAAAACGATATGACGCTGGAAGATGAGCCCCTCAGGTCGGAAGGCGTCCAATATGCTACTGGGGAAGAGCAGAGGGCTAGTACTAGTAGCGCCAGAAAGAATGAAGCGACTGGGCCAAAGCCGAAAGGACGCTCAGCTGTGGATATGTCTGGTGGTGAAAGGAAAGTCCGATGCTGTAAAGATTTTTTCTCCATAGGAACCTGGAATGTAAGATCCATGAATCAAGGAAAGCTGGACGTGGTCAAACAAGAGATGACAAGACTGAACATCGACATCTTAGGTATCAGCGAACTAAAATGGACAGGAATGGGTGAATTTAATTCAGATGACCATCAGGTATACTACTGCGGGCAAGAATCCCTCAGAAGAAATGGAGTAGCCTTCATAGTCAATAAAAGAGTAGGAAAATCAATACTGGGATACAATCCTCAAAATGACAGAATGATCTCAGTTCGAATCCAAGGCAAACCATTCAATATCACAGTAGTCCAAGTCTATGCCCCAACCACCAGTGCTGAAGAGGATGAAATTGACCGGTTCTATGAAGCCCTACAGCACCTTATAGAAGTAACACCAAAAAATGATGTCCTTATCATCATGGGGGATTGGAATGCTAAAGTAGGAAGCCAAAAGATAACTGGAATAACAGGCAAGTTTGGCCTTGGAGTACAAAATGAAGCAGGGCACAGGCTGATAGAATTTTGTCAAGAGAATACGATGGTCATAGCAAACACTCTTTTCCAACAACCCAAGAGACGGCTCTACACATGGACATCACCAGACGGTCAACACAGAAATCAGATTGACTATATGCTCTGCAGCCAAAGATGGAGAAGCTCTATACAGTCGGTAAAAACAAGACCAGGAGCTGACTGTGGCTCAGACCATGAGCTTCTCCTTGCAAAGTTTAGGCTTAAACTGAAGAAAGTAGGGAAAAGCACTAGGCCAGTCAGGTATGAATTAAATCATATCCCTGTTGAATATACAGTAGAGGTGACAAATAGATTTAAGGAATTAGATCTGATAGACAGAGTGCCTGAAGAACTATGGACAGAGGTTCGCGACATTGTACAACAGGTAGCAACCAAAACTATCCCAAAGAAAAAGAAATGCAAGAAAGCAAAATGGCTGTCTGAGGAAGCTTTGCAAATAGCTGAGGAAAGGAGGGAAGCGAAAGGCAAGGGAGAAAAACATAGATATGCCCAATTGAATGCAGAATTCCAGAGAATAGCTAGAAGAGATAAGAATGCCTTCTTAAATGAACAGTGCAAAGAAATAGAAGAAAACAATAGAATAGGGAGGACCAGAGATCTTTTCAAGAAAATTGGAGAGATGAAGGGAACGTTTAATGCAAAAATGGGCATGATAAAGGACCAAAATGGCAGGGACCTAACAGAGGCAGAAGAGATTAAGAAGAGGTGGCAAAATTACACAGAAGAACTATACAAGAATGAGCTTAACGTCCCAGATAATCACAATGATGTGGTCACTGACCTCGAGCCAGACATCCTAGAATGTGAGGTGAAGTGGGCCTTAGAAAAGCTGAGCAACAACAAAGCTAGTGGAGGTGACAGTATTCCAGCTGAGCTATTCAAAATCTTAAAAGACAGTGCAGTAAAAGTGCTACACTCAATTTGCCAGCAAATTTGGAAAACTCAACAGTGGCCACAGGATTGGAAAAGATCAGTTTACATTCCAATTCCAAAGAAAGGCAGTGCCAAAGAATGTTCAAACTATCGCACCATTGCACTCATTTCTCATGCTAGTAAAGTCATGCTTAAAATCCTACAAGCTAGACTTCAGCAGTATGTGGATCGAGAACTACCAGAAGTACAGGCAGGATTTCTAAGAGGCAGAGGAACTAGAGATCAAATTGCCAACATACGCTGGATCATGGAGAAAGCTAGGGAGTTCCAGAAAAACATCTACTTCTGCTTCATTGACTATGCTAAAGCCTTTGATTGTGTGGATCATAACAAACTGTGGCAAGTTCTTAAAGAGATGGGAGTACCAGACCATCTTATTTGTCTCTTGAGAAACCTATATGCGGGTCAAGAAGCAACGGTGAGAACTGGACACGGAACCACTGATTGGTTCAAAATTGGGAAAGGAGTCCGGCAAGGCTGTATACTGTCGCCCTGCCTATTTAACTTATATGCAGAGCACATCATGAGAAAGGCAGGGCTAGATGAATCAAAAGTTGGAATTAAGATTGCCGGAAGAAATATCAACAACCTAAGATACGCAGATGATACCACTCTAATGGCAGAAAGTGAAGAAGAACTAAAGAGCCTCTTGTTGCGGGTGAAGAAGGAGAGTGCAAAACTTGGGTTGAAACTTAACATTAAGAAAACCAAGATCATGGCAACCGGCCCTCTCAATTCCTGGCAAATAGATGGGGAAGAAATGGAGGTAGTGACAGATTTTGTTTTCCTGGGCTCCAAGATCACTGCAGATGGGGACTGTAGCCAAGAAATTAAAAGACGCTTGCTCCTGGGGAGGAAAGCCATGACAAATCTAGACAGCACACTAAAAAGCAGAGACATCACCCTGTCAACAAAAGTGCGTATAGTCAAGGCTATGGTCTTCCCAGTTGCAATGTATGGCAGTGAAAGTTGGACCATAAGAAAGGCTGAGCGCCAAAGAATTGAGGCCTTTGAACTATGGTGCTGGAGAAGACTCCTGCGAGTCCCTTGGACTGCAAGGCGATCAAACCGGTCAGTCCTAGAGGAGATCAATCCTGACTGCTCTTTAGAAGGCCAGATCCTGAAGCTAAAACTCAAATACTTTGGCCACCTAATGAGAAGGAAGGACTCACTGGAGAAGAGCCTAATGCTGGGAAAGATCGAGGGCAATAGAAGAAGGGGACGACAGAGAATGAGGTGGCTGGATGGAGTCACTGAAGCAGTAGGCGTGAGCTTAAATGGACTCCAGAAGATGGTAGAAGGCCTGGAGGAATGTTGTCCATAGGGTCGCGATGGGTCGGACACGACTTCGCAGCTAACAACAACAATTTATCTGTAAATAACATTTAGAAAAATAGGATAGGTTTCTTGTAACAATTGATAATGCTAATGGCCATGACAAGGTATAGCAATAAAACAATTACATGCACAAAGACACACAGACATACTATATCAATCCATTCCACTAAGAATCAAAAATCATCAAATTGCTTCAAAAGAACATATTTACATTTGCTTAGTTTTGCTCTGTTTAGCTGACCCCTTGTGCTTAACTGTAATTGCTTGTTTGGCTCAACAAGCAGCATGAATCTGTTTTAATCTGTTTAATATGTTTAAGTCTATGGCTTAAAATATCTGAGTGCTGCAACTGTGATTTATTTAATAAATGATGTTTAAAGAGAAGTGTAAAACCAGAGCACTATAAACTTAGAGAGAATGAGCGTTCCCAATGGCTAACCAGTGCTTAACATTAACATACCCATTGCGCATTGAAAATGATTTTGTAAACCATTCTTCCGCAGCAATCAGTTGAACCCCTGCTTGTGGGTTGTCCTAGTCATTTTTCCTTTTGTTGGCTAACCTAATCCTTCTTTGTTTTTGTTTTGGCAAAACAGGTAAACTCTTGCCCAATTAAGAGTTGGAGCATTGATTACTATGGTAGATAAGGGCTAATCCTCCCCCATAGTAGCGCTGCATTTTTAAAAATAATTCTAAGCATCTTCAATGGAATATAAAGAGTCTGGAAGTTTCATGTGTGATAGAACATTTCTGCCTTGCATTTGCATTTATTGCTGTTCATCTTTTTTTTGTGAAGAACTATTGGTTGTTTAACACTGAGCTAACTATTAGTGTGTGGCTGAATCATGGAGCCATAATTCAGCTAATATGGAACCATTGTCTCACCTGGCATATGAAGCCTAATCAGAAAACATTTTTAAACACATAAGCTAAGAGGGACTAGAAATATAATAATAATAATAATTTAATTTCTATACCGCCCTTCTCCCGAAGGACTCAGGGCGGTGTACAGGGCAATAAATACAGTAAAAATACAATGTACAAAAGTTAAGAAAGAATTAAATATAGTAGCCCTATTACAGTAAAAATTAATAAAATTAATATTAAAATACCCCAAACCCATCAGACCAGGCCGGCTTGTTCAAATAAATAAGTTTTTAGGTCACGGCGGAAGGAGCGAAGGTCAGGAGCCGTCCGGAGCTCAACCGGTAAACGGTTCCAAAGGTCTGGCGCGCCCACAGAGAACGCCCTCCCCCTGGGGGCCGCCAGTCGACACTCTCTGACCGACGGCACCCTGAGGAGGCTCTCTCTGTGGGAGTGCACTGGACGAAGGGAAGATGATGCCGGCAGCAGGTGCTCCCGTAAGTAATCTGGACCCATGCCATGTAGGGCTTTATAGGTCATCACCAGCACCTTGAATCTCACCCGGAAGACAACTGGAAGCCAATGTAGCTCGCGGAGTAGATGTGTTACATGGGAGTATCGGGAAACCCCCACCACCACTCGCGCGGCCTCATTCTACACCAGCTGAAGCCTCCGAGTAGTCCTCAAGGGCAGCCCCATGTAGAGAGTGTTGCAGTAGTCTAAACGAGAGGTCACGAGCGCATGAGTGACTGTACGCAAGGCATCCCGGTCCAGATAGGGCTGCAACTGGCGCACCAGGCGAACCTGGGCAAAGGCCCCCCTAGTCACAGCTCCTATATGATCTTCCAAGCAGAGCTGCAAATCTAGGAGGACACCCAAGTTGCAAGCCCTATCTACGGGGGGTAATAACTCACCCCCCATAATTAGAGATGGAATAATCTGAATTTCCCGAGATGCCGGTGCGTACAACCACTCAGTCTTGTCGGGATTGAGCCGAAGCCTGTTCCTCCCCATCCAGACCCGAACCGCCTCCAGGCAACGGGACATCACATCGAGGGCATCACTGGGGTGGTTTGGGGTAGAGATGAAAAGCTGGGTATCATCAGCATATTGATGATACCCAACCCCAAAACCACGAATGATCTCACCCAGTGGCTTCATATAGATGTTGAACAGGAGAGGCGAGAGGACCGACCCCTGAGGAACTCCACAAACAAGAGGCCTCGAGGCCGACCTCTGCCCTCCTGCCAACACCGACTGCAAACATTCCAGAAGGTAGGAGGAGAACCACTGCAAAACAGTGCCTCCCACTCCCAACCCCCTGAGACGCCGCAGTAAGATACCATGGTTGATGGTATCAAAAGCCGCTGAGAGGTCTAATAGGACTAGGACAGAGGAGCAACCCGTCCCGAGCCCGCCAGAGATCATTCACCAGCGCGACCAATGCCGTCTCCGTGCTGTACCTGGGCCTGAAGCCTGATTGGTACGGGTCCAGATAATCAGCTTCCTCCAGGAACAAAGGGAGCTGATGTGCCACCTCGCTCTCAACAACCTTCGCAAGAAAGCGAAGGTTGGAGACCGGACGATAGTTGTTTAAAACAGCTGGGTCCAGGGCAGGCTTCTTGAGGAGGGGTCTCACCACCGCCTCCTTCAAGGCGGCGGGAAAGCTACCCTCTCTCAAAGAAGCAGTTATCACTGCCTGGAGCCAGCCTCGTGTCCCCTCCTGAGCCGCATAAACCAGCCAGGAGGGGCACGGGTCCAATAAACACATGGTGGAGCTCAGCTTCCCCATAATCCTGTCCACATCTTCCAGAGTCACAGGATTGAACTCCTCCCAGATGATATCGCCAAGACCGCCCACGTCCTCAACGTCAGACTCTGCCCAGTCGGAGTCCAAACCGGTCCGGATCCAAGCGATTTTGTCCAACAGATGTTGGCTAAACTCCTCGGCACGACCCTGCAAGGGCTATTCCCTTCATAGCAAACTACAGTTTAGCATCTTACCAGAACTGGTATCTAGGACAAAGCTATGATTCATTTAACTGTAAACTTAAATTCTGACTTAATTATTTAAGGCAGGGATGGGAACATGCGGTCCTTCAAATGTTGCTACCTTACATCTTCCAGTAGCCTTCACCATCAGTAATGTTGTCTAGAGTTGCTGTGAACTCTCAGTTCAGCAACATCTGAAATTGAACAAGTTCCTATTCATACTTGAAAAGAAATTCATTTATCACATTACCATGTACCTTTTTTCTTTTAAAATATCCAATATTATCTCCTCAATTATTTGGAGTACTTGGATAATCTTCAAGTTACAACCTGAAGAAGCATTTTGCAAAATTCAGGACTGAATCTACCTTTGTGCTTAAAAATATTTTCAATGTTTCTGCATAAACACAGTCTAAAATGTGATCTGTTTTCTCCACATCTTAAAACTAGATAGAGGCTCCAATTATATGAACATACTAATTCATTTATTTAAGAAAATTATGCAAAGCTAAAACATGTTTTTGCCATATATATACAGAAAAAATGAATATTTAAAAAGGTTCAGAAACTTTTAAGGATCCCGTAAATCAGGGGTCCCCAACTGCCAGGCCACGGCCAACAACCAGGCCTTGAGCCATTTGGAATTGGGATGCAGAAGCGGTAGGCAAGCATGCATGTGTATGCGCATCCCCACTTGTGCAAGTAGTGTGGGAGCACGTATGCGTGCACACCTGTCGCTCGTGCAAATGGAGCTGCACACCCACACACATGCCCACTGCTTTCGCAGAACCATCCCCTCTGCCCTCCACCCCACCCCCCAGCCAGTCTGCAAAGCTGGAAAAGCTGGGGAAATCTGACTGAAATAATTTCACCACGCCACAGCAATCAAAACAATCCACAGACAAAACTAAATGTTACAAACAAATACATACCAAAGTGGATTGAGAACAGTTTTGCAGGTTGGTCTACTGCATAGAACAGGCTCATACTGGACAGGGGGCAGATCTAACCGTTCTTTCAAAGGTGTTAGAAGACAAGCCATTGGAACAACCATTCTGGTGGCCTCCAATTTGCTGGAAGGCCATACATTCCAACTGAAGCGAACTCCATCACGCTCTTCATTTTGCTGGATAAATTCTAGGTAAGTCGCCATAGAACTGTATGCAAAACCAGAACACAAGTTTGAAATAGAAATATAGAGCCCTGAATAGAATAGAATGGTAGTTTATTTCCACCCAATGAACTGAAAACCATGTACAGTATAGTATAGTATATAGTATATTAAAACCATGTACAGTATAGTACAGTATAGTATAGTCTACTCAGAGGTTTCACTATAAAATTACTCAACTAGTGACATTCACCCATAATATTAAGGAGGGGAGGTGGTTGCTCTAATTTGATTTGTTAGTTGCGAAGTCGTGTCCGACTCATCGCGACCCCATGGACAACGTTCCTCCAGGCCTTCCTGTCCTCTACCATCTTCTGGAGTCCATTTAGGCTCACGCCTACTGCTTCAGTGACTCCATCCAGCCACCTCATTCTCTGTCGTCCCCTTCTTCTCTTGCCCTCAACCTTTCCCAGCATTAGGCTCTTCTCCAATGAGAATTTGATAATACGGTACAATAGCTGGTTCACACTAAACTATAACCATGGATTTATGAGCCACAAAGAGTCTATATTATGAACATAATTATTTGTAATGCTGTGTTTGAAAACAGCTATTGTCATTTGTAACCCATTCATTCTTTCAGACAAACAATTGTGTTCCTTTGCAAGGAAGAGTAAAATAAAAATGAAATAAATTTTTTTCATGCCTTTCTTTTGCCATTCCCCAGATGGTATTTCAAACAGTTTACAATTATGAATACTGTTTCGCCTTTTGTTTCTCTACGCCTTTTTTGTTGATTGAACAATGTGTTTTCTGCTTCTGTGCTTCATTTTTTTCTTAATAAAAGAAGAAATTCTTCTGGAGCATATTTTGATATTTTGAAACATTGAAAAGGTTAACTTAACAAAATAAACACCACTGCATGTCTATTTTATCTGAATTATAAATGACCTTTAACTAAACTTGATTAGCACATTTTTGCTAGGAAAATAGAGGAAACAAGAAGGCAAAAACTCAAAAAGGAAACAATAACACTTCCTATATATGTCACTTCATTGCTCTGGTTTAAGAAGAACAGGTATTCTTAAACAGCAGTGGGACTTTATGTAAAGCTAGTAGGCTAATTATAACCCACCAAAAATAGTTTTACCTCCAAAAGTCCTCTCACGTTTTGATTAAGATCGTATTTTTCACTTTTCATAGACAATTAAAGGTAGGTAAAGGTAAAGGTTCCCCCGCACATGCGTGCTAGTCGTTTCCGACTCTAGGGGCCGGTGCTCATCTCCGTTTCATAGCCGAAGAGCCAGCGCTTGTCCGAGGACGTCATAAAATGCTATATCTGTGCTGCATATATTTACCTCATGCACAAATATGCTTCATACCTCATTACTAAGTTGATGTAAAACGTTAACTTGTCTAACAAAATTGGCCCTCAAACTACCAAAATATTTAGGCAAATCAGTTATGCAAGCAATTATCAGATATCAAGGATACAGTTACAACAGCTATCAAGAACAGCTTGAAGAGTTAACTCACAACTCTGATAAAAGAACAATCTATTTTCTAAGTACTTAACAGAAATTTAAGGTTGCAATTCTAATACAATCTACTGGAAGTAAATCTCATAAGCTCCTAACTAAATCACAATTAGGCAGAAATGCAGTGTAAGAACTAAGGCATTATGAGATACAGGACTAGAAGCTTGGGACATTGTGGATAGAGTCATAATATTAACACAGCTATGCAGGTAGTCTTCGACTTATGACTACAGCTCAAAATTGATGTTGCTAAGCAAGACAGTTGTCAGGTGAGTTTTGCTCCATTTTATGACCTTTCTTGGTACAATTGTTAAATGAATCACTACAGCTGTTAAATTAGTAACATGATTACTAGCTTAAATAATGGTTAAGTGAATCTGGCTTCCCCATTCATTGACTTTCCTTGTCAGAAGTTCATAAAAGATGATCACATGAAGCTGGAATTTTGCAACTATCATAAATATGACATAGTTGTCAAGTGTCTGAATTTTGATTATGTGATCATGGGGATGCTGCAATGTTCATTAAGTATGGAAAAACTGTCATAAATCACTTTTTTCAGTGCCATTGTTACTTTGAACAGTCACTAAATGAACTGTTGTAAGTAGAGGACTACCTGTAATATATTCAAAGAGCAAATTCCTTGTTGGAATTTTCTAAAGAACTGAAATAAATTGGCAATGCCTATATACTGATTTGTGGCATAGCCACAAACATTCACATTAACACTTTTCAAAAAAGAAATTAGAGCTACAAAAAGGCATGTTTCCTAAAGGAGAGACTTATGGATGGGCAACCCATCATTCCCCAGATCGCTTTTCTTGCTGCCCACCAATCTCTCTGTCCCACCTGATTTTTGTTTCAGGTATTTTTAATTAAAAAAAAATAAGAAAGCAGCACATTGCGAAGCACCATCCTCCAGCACCGTACTTATTTACAACAATGCCTTTAGGTTGCACTGGCAAAGTTGAGAAGTATTAAGTACCCCAAAAGAAATGTTCCCATATTAAAAAAAATAAAAAATAAAAATCGCACACTAAACTGAAGAAGCTTCTTGGATGAGAAGCGAAACGTTTTAATTTAAACGGAGGAAAAAAAAACCCCAAGGAAGTCCAGTTGCCTTCTGGAAAAGCACCACAGCCTCACTGAACGAGTTTCAAAATCAGTTCTAATTTACTGGGGATGCTCACAGGGGTCTTCAAACTTGGCTCTTTTATGACTTGTGGACTTCAACTCCCAGAATTCCTCAGCCAGGTACGCTGGCTGTGGAATTCTGGGAGTTGAAGTCCCCAAGTCATAAAAGGGCCAAGTTTGAAGACCCCTGGTATATAACATACAGCCGGCCAACAGTTACGAACGGCTCAGTAAAAGGAGCGGCAGCATATTGACTGGCACACTTCTGTTAACAGGCCGCTATATAAAATGTCTTAAGAGAGAAGGAGCCGGAAAGAAGTTCAAACCAAGAGAAAAGAGGCCCAAAGGCCGAGAGGGCGCTGCCAGGCAACACCCCTCCTTCCCCCACCCCCACCCCAAGAGCCCCCAATGGGCACCTTCTTCGCTCCCTCCGCCCAGTGCTTGAAGAGGAAACATTCAGGAGTAGAAGAAGAAGAAGAAGAAAAAAATCACCCTCGATCGGACTCCCCGCTTTATCGCTTCCTTTCCTCCCTTCACCTCCAAGACGGCGGCTGCCTCTTGGCCCGCTGGACTCCTGCTTCCCCGGCTAAGCCTCGCCCACGTCGCTAAGGACAGCTCAGCACCACCGCGCCCGCAGTTAAAATGGGGGCGGCAGCATCAGTTACTGCGGTTGACTTGCCCCGCGAAGCCTCTCTTTTTCTCGTCTCCTTTCTGTTCGCGGCGGCTTGGAACGCCGCGTTCTCAAGGGCCGATCTAGCTTCAAAAAGCAATCGGAAGATTTTATTTCTAAAAAGCTGGTCACGCTGCCTTTAACTTTTTCTCTGTTTCAGAAAAATGTTTTGGCCCCCTGGGGAAGGTTGCGGTCGCCTTGATGCCTTTTGAGTATAATTGATTAAAATGTGATGATTCTCCCTTCAGTCTGGAGAATTGCCCTCTTCCAAAATGGCAAACGGGGGAAGGCAGGCAGAGAACAAGTCATAGATGTTGGAAAAGAAGATCAGTTGCTTTTTTTCCGTTTGTGAGTATAACTGGAGTACAAAGGAAGCACTTCAGGCTATGCTGAGCTTTTATCGCTGGCTTCTTTCCTCTCTCCTTCCTGCTGCAGCAATAACCGATGGAAACGAAAGTAGCAGTTCACACTTTGTGTGACACGGGCAAATATTTATAGCAAACATTTATTTCTAGTTCCCTTAACGCTCATGAAAACAGAGCTATCCATGTGGCAGGCAAATTACAGGATTTCCTGAATGTGACAAAGTGGCACGGAAAGGCGCTCCTTGCCCTGCAGATCTTGGTGTTGCGGCTCAAGCTGAGAAATGAGGGCAGCTGAGCAAAGAGTACTAAGGTCACTGGTACCAGGCATCTTGATCTCCATCTCTTAGCAACAGCTGAGAGGCTGTTAGTTAGTCAAAGCAAGAAATAAATTTTCAAGATTTATTAACAAAAAGTACAGTCCCTGTTTCCAGACTCTAGTTATGTATGCCTCAAATTGTAACATATAACCATGGAAGCTCATACAGAAAGTATCAAGCAAGAGACTATTTCATTCAAAGACTAGTATGTATTACTATTATATATAAATTATAATTTAGAATGATACTGTATCCAAAAGGTATAAAATACTGGAGCAGATTCTGTACTGTCACAGACAATTAAGCAGTTATCCCGTTTCAGTATCTGCAGGCAATGTAGTAGTAGTTAAGAGTCATTCAGGGAGACTGTTATTTCTCTCAGAAGGTACCAAATATAAAATTAGTTTGGTTAATAGTGTTAAACAGTTGCTGAGATATCCTTGTAAAAGGGGTGCATAGAATAAAGTAACCTCAATATTCCACAGAAAACATCAAATCTACACAATTTACTTATTTTACACATGCTAAAAATGTTCTCTATGTACTTCTTGGAATAATTTTTAGATTAGGTATTTTTCTTAACTTCTGAATTTTAAACCTTGCATAGCTTTTATCTTCCACAATTAGGTATTTTATAACCTCTGCCATGAAAAGAAATAAGATGGGGGAAAGTATCATAAAATAAACTCTGGAATAGAGTTAGAAAATAAACCACAAAAGCAGTAAAATTTGAAAAATTATTAGGAGTAATGAGGATAAAAATTTTAAGTAACTCTAATGATAGAATGAATCCAGTACACTTGTTAAATGGATAATCATATAATAGCATGAGACTTGCAAACAGTGGCCAAAAGTCAACAAAATTTAGAATTCTCCCTTGAGAAAGAATCAATTTACCAACAGCCCCTTCTGCTGCCATTTCATTCAATCACTCTGTTGATTATAGAAGGTGATTGTGATATAAAAGGATTGATATTATTGATATTATCCTTTGGATAGTCTAGCATTGACTACAGATGAAATCAGTAATGTTTTCATTCTGGGTCTGGAACATTTGAAAGAGATTGCTTGCTATATTTCAAAATGTATTGAGACAAATTAGCAAAGATTGTGCTTGCATAAAGCTCTGGAATTAAAAATGAACAATGTTATGAACCAAGAAAAATCTTTGAACAAATTAAAAGGATGATAAAACACAAAGAGAATGTTCCTTCAGATATAGGAGAAATAGGGAGACTAGAATTAAGAGGAATTGCACATTTCAAAATAATTTGATCACCACACTGATCACAGGTACTGTGATGACCCAGGGCACAGCACAGAGGCAATGCAGTCAGTTGGCAATTCAAACCGCCCTTTAATTGCTCCAAATTTTCCCCAAATGCTCCCATGTTTCTGGCAAGCCTCCAAACAAAGGAAGACACACATACCTTCAGCCGCCTCTAGCTGCAAATAGTTTCACATACAGTCTGATTAGAAGAGGAATTTACTCATGGCCATGGAGGTAACAAGGAATGACACATACATCATAAACCTAATGAGTCTGTGTGACTACAAGCGTGCCTGCGCAGTTTCAGAAGAGAAGCCAAAATACAGTCCAAGGTCTTTGAACATCCAAGCAACGTTGTTGGTCCAATGGTCAGAGTTTCCGGGTTTCCAAGCAGAAGTCACAGAACAAGAGATCAGCAACAACACACAAAATTCCAAGGAATCGGCATTTGTTCCCAACAAATATCTCCCCACAGCATCTCTTTAAATCTCAGTCTCCAGGTGTGCCTTGTGGAGAGGGGCAAGACGGTCTCCTCCCAAGTAGTTGAGCCTGCCTGTGTTGTTCCTTCCTTCTCTTCACTCTCCGTGCTCTAGGATCAGGTGAGGGAAGCCCTTGCTCATTGCCTGAACTCTGTCTCTCCTGTTCATCCTGTCCCAATCCTGAAGGGCCCTGGCCTGCTTCAGCCTACTCTTCCCCATAATCCTCTGAAGCCACAGACACCTCTCCCTTGACCTCCATAGGGTCTTGTTCCAACTCATTTTCCTCTGCATATTCAGGTTATAGTCCTTGACTTATAACCAGTCACTTAGCAACTATGTGAAGTTATGACAGACCTCACCAGAGCTTCCTGTGACCTTGTTTCGAAGTTATGATGGCCACCACCCCTTTCCACACAATTATATGATCATATCTTGGGTGCTTGGCAACCATCCTGCATTTACTGCCATTTACAGCATCCTTTGTTCACAGTTCACGTTTTCTCAGAAAAAAGACATTTGCTTCTTGTTTTTGGGGAAAAACAGCCATTTGGTTCACGTAATGATTGCCACAAAAAAACTTGTAAAATCAGGCATGGTGACATGGTGATGTGCTTAATGACCAGCACAGCCTACAACCATAATTCTGGGCTCAGTTAGAATATAAGCAAGGACTATCTATTTCCAAAATAGGTATAATAGGAACTGATAGATATCGCCCCCACACAGCTCCTCCTGTCTCTTAGCCAGTTCCTCTATTTTCAATTTCATAAGCTTGATTTATTGATAGAGCAGCTGCCAAGTTAATTTGACTGTTGGCAAATTTTGTTGAAATTTAGCACCCCACAATTCCTGTGTTCTTTGAAATGAAACAGTTAAGGGCACTTCTCTATTTTTTGTCAAAATAGGGTTTTTCAAAGAGAAAATGATTTCAGTTTTTGAACTACCCCACAAAGAAGATGCTGGCATTGTAAATTCAAGATGAAATGCCATAGCTTTAAGAAATCACATAATAGTGTCCTTGAGAATTAACTCTGAATAAACAGCTTCAAATAATGACTGAAAGCAATTTTACTGAATAGCTTTTGGAATTCACTCCTTTGGAGCTTTGCCAGAGTGCAAACAAAAGTATACATTAGAATAGATTAGATGAACTTTGACAAATGCTGCTATCTATGTGTGTAACAGCTGAAACCATAAATTGATTTAGTTTCTCTCACCTTTCTAGATGGACGTAATGATAATACGTTAAACTCTCCTTTAATATATTTTAATTCAGTAGAGAATGTAAACTAAAATAGGAAACAAAAAGGAACTGCTCTATTAGATCTAGGTTTTGGAGAAGACTGTTCGTATACTTCCAGTGTACTTTCTGGAATTGTACAAAAACATAAAAAATAGGATATGAATAATATGCAGATTTTTTCACACAGCCTACTATATGCTTTAATCGTGGTTCAAAAACAAGTTTTCACTGCTCCAAAAGCCAAAGCATCAAATAAGGATAATATATTTACTTTTTCTTCAATTAATGAATGCACTTCTGTCTCTTTTAATTGCTGTAGACCTGATAAGCTGCCTCTACTCTCAGAGATTCAGATAAAACCTAATTTGAGAATAATTGAAGGATCTCAGGTGGAATCTCAATGAAACCTCTCTTTCACAACCCAATTGATTTTGGAAACTTTACAAACACTTTCAATTATTTCATGGAGTGTTCTGGGTGAAATTCCAAGGTAGATGACTATGCTTTTTTTAAAAAAAGTATTTAGATAAACATACTATACTTTTACAGGAGGCGTGAATTACAGGAGACTGTTAAAGGACTTGTAATATTAGAATTGGCTTCAATTGCTATCAGCTTTATACAAAGTTTCATTGCTATTGCCCTGATTTTCCACAATTAGCTCCTTATCGCCTTGCCAGTTAATAGACTCTATAACCAATTAAAAGGGCTGTATATAATGCAAACATTGACCAGTTTAGACCTTGGGGTCTTGAATGGCATATTAAATACTGCAGTGGAATATATTCAGTGGTGGGATTCAAATATGTGAACAACCAATTCTCTGTGTGGATGCTGCTTCCAGAAGTCCATTCTGGGCCTGGGCAACAAAAAATTAGCTACCAGTTCTGCTGAAGTGGTGCAAACTGACTGAATCCCACCAATGAATATATCCATTGGGACAGGAGAAAGCCCCACTAGCATGACCTCGGCCAAAACAATCCAGGTACTCAGGAAACTTTTTGCCACTCATGGGCTTCCTGATGTCATAGTTTCTGATAATGGGACTCAATTTACTGCTGCTGAATTTCAGGCCTTCTTGAGAGCAAACATGATTAGACACGCCACATCCGTGCCCTTCCACCCGTCGTCCAACGGTCAAGCAGAACGGATGGTAAGAACAACCAAAGACTCACTAAAGTGCATCATTACAGGTGACTGGCATCACAGGCTCGCAGACTTTTTACTTTGCCAGCACTCCACACCTTGTACTTCCACGGGGAAAAGCCCTACGGAGTTGCGTTGGGGCAAACACCTCATCACCAAACTGGACAGACTGCACCCTGACAGAGTGGCATCCGATGCTGCTCAACCCAAGCCTCCAAGGGGACTACAACCAGGTGACATGGTCTGGGCCAGGAACTATGGACCGGGACACTTGTGGGTTCCGGGGAAGTTGGTTGACAAAACGGGGCCCCTATCTTACACAGTAGGGGTGGAGGGAGGGCGTCTAGTGAGACGGCACATAGATCAATTAAGGAAACGATTTCCAGAACGGTCACTAAGCATAAGTGACAATCCCTCCCATAGCTCTCAAGCTGACACACAGGTTAGCTCCTATTCACACTACCAGAAATTTCAGCATTCAGTTGAGTTCCAGTTTGAGGAGAATCCAGAAGAGACAGAGGTGCAACAGGAACCCCTGCAACAAGTGGATCAACCCATCGTCACGGACCACTGTGCTGATCCTGTTTCAGGATCTGACTCTGGGGTGGGCCTACCAGACATGAATAATATGCAGATTTTTTCACACAGCCTACTATATGCTTTAATCGTGGTTCAAAAACAAGTTTTCACTGCTCCAAAAGCCAAAGCATCAAATAAGGATAATATATTTACTTTTTCTTCAATTAATGAATGCACTTCTGTCTCTTTTAATTGCTGTAGACCTGATAAGCTGCCTCTACTCTCAGAGATTCAGATAAAACCTAATTTGAGAATAATTGAAGGATCTCAGGTGGAATCTCAATGAAACCTCTCTTTCACAACCCAATTGATTTTGGAAACTTTACAAACACTTTCAATTATTTCATGGAGTGTTCTGGGTGAAATTCCAAGGTAGATGACTATGCTTTTTTTAAAAAAAGTATTTAGATAAACATACTATACTTTTACAGGAGGCGTGAATTACAGGAGACTGTTAAAGGACTTGTAATATTAGAATTGGCTTCAATTGCTATCAGCTTTATACAAAGTTTCATTGCTATTGCCCTGATTTTCCACAATTAGCTCCTTATCGCCTTGCCAGTTAATAGACTCTATAACCAATTAAAAGGGCTGTATATAATGCAAACATTGACCAGTTTAGACCTTGGGGTCTTGAATGGCATATTAAATACTGCAGTGGAATATATTCAGTGGTGGGATTCAAATATGTGAACAACCAATTCTCTGTGTGGATGCTGCTTCCAGAAGTCCATTCTGGGCCTGGGCAACAAAAAATTAGCTACCAGTTCTGCTGAAGTGGTGCAAACTGACTGAATCCCACCAATGAATATATCCATTGGGACAGGAGAAAGCCCCACTAGCATGACCTCGGCCAAAACAATCCAGGTACTCAGGAAACTTTTTGCCACTCATGGGCTTCCTGATGTCATAGTTTCTGATAATGGGACTCAATTTACTGCTGCTGAATTTCAGGCCTTCTTGAGAGCAAACATGATTAGACACGCCACATCCGTGCCCTTCCACCCGTCGTCCAACGGTCAAGCAGAACGGATGGTAAGAACAACCAAAGACTCACTAAAGTGCATCATTACAGGTGACTGGCATCACAGGCTCGCAGACTTTTTACTTTGCCAGCACTCCACACCTTGTACTTCCACGGGGAAAAGCCCTACGGAGTTGCGTTGGGGCAAACACCTCATCACCAAACTGGACAGACTGCACCCTGACAGAGTGGCATCCGATGCTGCTCAACCCAAGCCTCCAAGGGGACTACAACCAGGTGACATGGTCTGGGCCAGGAACTATGGACCGGGACACTTGTGGGTTCCGGGGAAGTTGGTTGACAAAACGGGGCCCCTATCTTACACAGTAGGGGTGGAGGGAGGGCGTCTAGTGAGACGGCACATAGATCAATTAAGGAAACGATTTCCAGAACGGTCACTAAGCATAAGTGACAATCCCTCCCATAGCTCTCAAGCTGACACACAGGTTAGCTCCTATTCACACTACCAGAAATTTCAGCATTCAGTTGAGTTCCAGTTTGAGGAGAATCCAGAAGAGACAGAGGTGCAACAGGAACCCCTGCAACAAGTGGATCAACCCATCGTCACGGACCACTGTGCTGATCCTGTTTCAGGATCTGACTCTGGGGTGGGCCTACCAGACATGGCCAGCCAGTGAAATTCTTCAGAGTCTCCAACTGAGAGGGACACTGGTTCACGGGGCATGCCAAATGAGTTGGTACACTACAAGGTGAGGGAACCACAGAGACGTTCTTCATGCCCTCATAGGCCACCTGCCTATCTCAATGATTATGTGGTCAATTAGAGAAAGAAGTATGTTAAGAATTCTAGTTGGGAAGACATGCTTCTTGTTTTTTGATTTTGTTAATTTATCTATTTCATTTTGTAAGGGAACTTATAGGAGAAGTCTACTCATAGACTCATACTGGGTCATTGTGTACCACTTGTCAGTACAGAGATACTGGCAGAGCAGCAGAACGGTCTGTTTGTGATCTTATGGGCAGCAACCATAAGTACACGTGCGAGAAGGTCGCGTTGACAAACTTCTACCTTGAGTGGGGTCAATCACTCAGAATTAATGTTGGTGGTTGGGAGTGAGTTTTATAACCTTGAGAAAGGATTATAGAAGAATATAACCTTGAATGGGCATTGTATAAAGTTAAGTATAAGATGCCAAGTTGGAGTGTTATAAAGTATACTGTCTGATCCTTGATAGGGGAAAGGGGTGTTGTGTATTAGGTTTTGGGAAACAGCTATTCACATGTTTGAACTAACAGTTCTGGTGGGAGTTTTAGTGGCGGGATTGTTAGGTTCAGTCTGATTGGCTGTAGAAAAGTATATAAGGTTGCTTGCATGCCCTAACCACTCAGTACAGATAATGCTAATAAATCATTAGTTTGTTTGTACTCATTGGCCTGGCGTTTTCTCTACATGTCGGAACCCAATATTTAACAGTCAGTTTACCAGGATTACCTAGTGAAAAGCATATAATCTGAAGAGGGAACTCAAGTTTGCTTTCTGATTATGGAAAGTTTGGATGGATTTATTCTGGAGAATTATACTAAACTCCTATCATTGATACAGTTGTTGATACATAGAGCATTGAGCAACACAATCAAATTGCACGCAGCTGTATTACTTGTACTGTACCTCAGCAGGATTATTGCCAGGCTTCTGCTTACTTGAGTGACCCTCAGCATCCCAACAGACTTATGAAGTGTGGTGAGGAAGCTCTTTTTTGGGATGTGGAGAATCAGAGGGGACAGATGTAAGTCTAGTAGATGGTGAAAGTCAGACAATGAACATGGTGTCATTGACGGTGTGATGACAGGGATCATTGATAATGTTGGCAATGTTGTATGCCCCAACCAGGGCAGAGGATGTTGCCCTGCATTACCAGCCCTAGTGATTTACAGGGAAGTGTTGCTGCTGAATTAGTGGCCAAGACATACATATTAATGGATCCAACAGCATTCAGTATCTCTGGATCTTAGTGTGATGCTCCTGGTTCCTTGGTGCTCCTTTATAATATCTCCTCTGAACAGAAAATGCTGGAGACTATTTGTTGTGGGGTTACACTCATGTCATTGAGTATAAAAATAAAAATGGTGTCATAACCAAAGCAGAATAGCAGCAAATAGCCCGAAATTGCAAGAACAGACTCAGGAAAGATAAGGCTCAGAATGAACTAAGACTTACAACAAATGTGGGGGGAGTTTCAGTGTGTAAAGAACAAGAAAAAAGTCAAGGAAATGATCCGTCCACTAATGGGAGAAAATGGCAAGAAGGTGACAGGCAGCAGGGAGAAAGCAGAACTGCTTAATACCTTCTTTGCCTTTGTCTTTATGCAAAAATAAAAAATAGCCTAACCTACCAAAATCAGAACTGTGACAG
Source organism: Vipera berus (assembly GCF_964194415.1). NCBI lineage: Eukaryota > Metazoa > Chordata > Lepidosauria > Squamata > Viperidae > Vipera > Vipera berus. The sequence continues at coordinate 122,570,229 of NC_138204.1, read as the reverse complement.
ACAGAACAGGAATGCAGATCAAAAAAGGCAAGTAATTGGAAAGAAAATGCCTATTCACTCTAGACAAGTTCATATCTTCAAGACCAGAAGGTTTACATTCCTGGGCTCCAGCAACCAGGCCACGCAAACAAATGAAGCCCGCTGGATGCAGGCAGCACACAAAATCACACCCCCTGGTCTGCGAAAAAATCTTTCTCCACAGAACCAGTCCCTGGTGCCCAAAAGGCTGGGGGCCTCCGTACTAAAAGACCTCCAAGGTCCCTTCCAGCCTATAATTCTATGATATAAAATCTAGTGTAGTGATAGGAGAGGCAGGGACATTGCTAGTGGTATGCTAATAAATGTATAACAACTTTGCTGGCCCCATTGCTGCAGCCATCCCACGAGCCACCAAAAAGCGGTTTGGGCACTAGGCGTCATGGCTTAGATCTGCTCTCAATTGCCTCAGAAATTTTCTGAAAATTCCTCTCTCATGTCAGTACAAACTAGCTGTACCACACCACTGGATATTGCTCAGCTTGTCATTGTGTATCATGAAGCACTTGTACTCAAGCTATAGCATGTTTGTCTGGCACTTTTTTCTCAGAGTGGGGAAATCCATTGAGATCCACAGCAATCCTTTCAATTATTATTTTTTTGAATTTTTTTATTAGTTTTATAGGGTTAAAAAGGAAGGTAAGGAAATGGGGATTTGGAATAGGGTAGCGGAAAGGTTAAGGGTAGGGGTTGGGGTATATACATATATTTGTGAAGCAATATGGTGGTTGGATAGTCAAAAGTAACAAATAACAAGTTGTTTGTAGATAGTTCAGGTTGCATCAATAAAAATTCCCTCCCTGATTCCCTTAATTTTCACAGTCAAAGTAATTAAGTTAATACATTTCTAGTTATGAGCTAGTCAATTAACAAAGTTTTCAATATAGTTAGACTAATACATATCAAGAAGAACTATACAAGAATGAGCTTAATGTCCCTGATAATCACAATGAGTTGGTCACTGAACTCGAGCCAGACATCCTAGAATGTGAAGTGAAGTGGGCCTTAGAAAAGCTGAGCAAGAACAAAGCTAGTGGAGGTGACAGTATTCCAGCTGAGCTATTCAAAATCTTAAAAGACGATGCAGTAAAAGTGCTACACTCAATTTGCCAGCAAATTTGGAAAACTCAACAGTGGCCACAGGATTGGAAAAGATCAGTTTACATTCCAATTCCAAAGAAAGGCAGTGCCAAAGAATGTTCAAACTATCGCACCATTGCACTCATTTCTCATGCTAGTAAAGTTATGCTTAAAATTCTACAAGCTAGACTCCAGCAGTATGTGGATCGAGAACTACCAGAAGTACAGGCAGGATTTCGAAGAGGCAGAGGAACTAGAGATCAAATTGCTAACATACGCTGGATCATGGAGAAAGCTAGAGAGTTCCAGAAAAACATCTACTTCTGCTTCATTGACTATGCTAAAGCCTTTGATTGTGTGGATCATAACAAACTGTGGCAAGTCCTTAAAGAGATGGGCATACCAGACCATCTTATTTGTCTCTTGAGAAACCTATATGCAGGCCAAGAAGCAACAGTGAGAACTGGACACGGAACCACTGATTGGTTCAAAATTGGGAAAGGAGTCCGGCAAGGCTGTATACTGTCACCCTATATGCAGAGCACATCATGAGAAAGGCAGGGCTAGATGAATCAAAAGTTGGAATTAAGATTGCCGGAAGAAACATCAACAACCTAAGATATGCAGATGATACCACTCTAATGGCAGAAAGTGAAGAGGAACTAAAGAGCCTCTTGTTGCGAGTGAAGAAGGAGAGTGCAAAACTTGGGTTGAAACTAAACATTAAGAAAACCAAGATCATGGCATCTGGCCCTCTCAATTCCTGGCAAATAGATGGGGAAGAAATGGAGGTAGTGACAGATTTTATTTTCCTGGGCTCCAAGATCACTGCAGATGGGGACTGTAGCCAAGAAATTAAAAGACGCTTGCTCCTGGGTAGGAAAGCCATGACAAATCTAGACAGCACACTAAAAAGCAGAGACATCACCCTGTCAACAAAAGTGCGTATAGTCAAGGCTATGGTCTTCCCAGTTGCAATGTATGGCAGTGAAAGCTGGACCATAAGAAAGGCTGAGCGCCAAAGAATTGAAGCCTTTGAACTATGGTGCTGGAGAAGACTCCTGTGAGTCCCTTGGACTGCAAGGCGATCAAACCGGTCAGTCCTAGAGGAGATCAACCCTGACTGCTCTTTAGAAGGCCAGATCCTGAAGCTAAAACTCAAATATTTTGGCCACCTAATGAGAAGGAAAGACTCACTGGAGAAGAGCCTAATGCTGGGAAAGATTGAGGGCAATAGAAGAAGGGGACGACAGAGAATGAGATGGCTGGATGGAGTCACTGAAGCAGTAGGCGTGAGCTTAAATGGACTCCAGAAGATGGTAGAGGACAGGAAGGCCTGGAGGAACATTGTCCATAGGGTCGCGATGGGTCGGACACGACTTCGCAACTAACAACAACAACAATACATATCAAAATCCTGTTTTTAAGTTTTACCTAATTGCAATAAAAATACTCTAAGGTAGCCTATAATATACAAAAAAGAGCTTACTTTTTGGGTAACCTACAATTCCCTATTTCAATAAAGAGTAATTCTCTTGTCTACAAAACTTACATTGTTCATTACAAATCATTCTTATGATTTAACAGTAAAATCTAATTTTCATCTTAACACATCACCAATTATTAAAAAAGATTTTTTTGTCTTAACCATTCAACGCTTAATAAAATACTATCTTCTATTATAAGATTCTAAATTCTATTGTATAATTCAAAGTTTTATTCTAAAAGCTTAATTTTGTTTTCCTTTAAAAATCTAGGACATAAATATGCAATCAGTTTTTTTTTAAGATTCCCCTTAGTCCAGGGGTCAGCAACCTGAAACAGTGAAAGAGCCACTCAGAACCAGTTCCCTCACAAAAGGAAAAACTGGGAGCCACAAAAAATGTGTGTACATGCGCATACATGCACGCATGCGCAGAACAGGGTTTGACTGAAGAGTGGAGCCAAGGCGAGATATGCACCTACCCTGCATATTTGAATTGATTGGTTGAACTTTTTTAGTCCCACTTTTTTTTTGGACTGCACATGGCAGAGGACTGGGAGCCTCAGGAGACGGCTGAAAGAGCCGCATGCAGCTCCGGAGCCACGGGTTGCAGACCTGTGCCTTAGTCCATCAAAAGAAAAATTTCAAGTTTTGTCTTTACAAATCCCAAAAAAGGGGAGAGAAATCTAAGTCTTTAAATCTAACTCTCGCCTTCTTTTTGTGCCAATCAGGCTTCCATCTTAATGCCTTTAAGTTCTCCAATGTGTCTCCCTTTCTTCCTCCACCTCTTATTTGAATCCACGGAGACCATCCAAATGACAGTTTTGCCAAGCTAGTGTCCCCTTTATAATCCTTGAAGTATTGCTTTAATAGCTCAGTTTTTGATGTTTGATGTGATATGACCGTCATTAATTCAGTCTGATCTTTTTCTTGTTCCATTTCCATCTGGGTTAGGTAGTAGCTAATATTGTTATCATTTGATTTGCTGAATCCTCAACATACTGTATTTGGAGGCCTTTGATATCTTCGCTCTTAATGTTGCTTTCTTGGGGTATTGTTGTTTTTTTGAATTGTACGTTTTGCAGTTAAAGTTGGAGTTTGGACTTCGAAGTTCTCTGTAGGCTGCTCTTTGAAGTCTCCTATTTTAGTATTGATTTCCACTTCTATCTGTTTTTGGGTTGTCAGTTCATCATTTAAGGTCAAAGTTTGGTTTGGTGGCTTTGAGTTGTCAGGTTTATCATGCAGTTTGGCTTTAATTTGTTCAGTTATAGCCAATATCAATTTGTAGTTAAGTGGTGGGATATAATCATCCATTTCATTAGTGTTTACAGCTAAGTCTTCCATGGAGGCTATTTTAATAAGAGTCAGTAATTTTCCACCTCCAATGTTTCTAAAAGTTGTTTTCAGTGCCAGGTGTTCCCACACTTGTCTTTAAAGATAATATCAAGGATAGCTCTCAGCTCTGAAAATAAGCAAAAGGTTTACTTGGAATTCCACATTTAGCCACAGGATGTCATCAGTAGCATATAGAATAAGTTGTAAAGTTCTTTTTTTTCTCCTCCAAATTAATATAAGGCTTTTGTATAACTAGTCCATTCTTTTTTCCTTAGTTCACATCTTAAACAGAAAATAGGGTAGTAGATCCCCACAAAAATAGGAGCTTTTTAATAAGTAGGAATGAGATTATTTAGTTTCTTTGTTTAATCAGCTAGGGTTTTTTTTTCCTCCTTCAATGCTTTAAGGCTTAAAATGTTGATCCCCCAGGTATACAAAAGCCGTTTTCTCAAAAAGAGGAGGGAGAAAATTTTCAGAAAAGTCCCACAGGCAGGCAGTTAGGGGGATAGAAAAGGAAAGGTCTCACCCAGGTCCTCCAGATTGCTTCGTTGTGCTAGATGGTGCTTTTGGCTTTCGGCAGGGAGTGGCTTGGTGATCGGCCATGTTGATGGCCGGTCTCTTCTTCTTTGGGCCAAAAGGAGCTGCTCCAGATTCAAGCGGAGGGCTGCCACCCTTCCACAATCACAGGAGGGTCTCCTTGCAGTGGTCGCCCCTCCAGGGTGACATTTGACCCTTTTCAGGGTCCTGCAATGAAAAAGGATCAGACGGCAGGGAGGGAGCTCTCCCCTGCGTGTCCGAAAGCGCCGCACATGCAAACCGAAGGCCTGCAATCCTTTCAATTATTGATGTCAATGTTTTTGTGAATGAAGTTCACAATGAATAAATTGTGTTTATATATTCTATGGCTGAGGGATCAATCAAACGAGGCATCCAGAAAAAAAATGAAAAACAATTATTTAACAAATGTTGAAATGATTAAAAAAAAACCTTTAAAATCACAAGAGATGGGACAGAATGGAGTGTGGGCCATGGGAAAAATCCTTGATTGATCAGTCTTTTCTACCACTGAGTAGGTCAGCTAAACTGAAAACAGAATAGAGAAAAATTAAGGAATGTAGCAGGAAAGCCACCAAAAAGGAATAATTGGCAGCGGAGGTTGGGGGGTTGGGCAGCTGGCTTGTCAAGTTGTTGAGTGATTTCCCTGATTGTTCAGGGGTTGACTTCAGACTGGTCAGCAGAAAAAAACCCAAAGCCCCTGTCACCATCAAACCATTCCCAGCCAGCCAGAGTAGGCACAAGACAAGAGCAGAAGGGAGGAACAGAGTGAGGGAGTTGAGCACAGACAGATCACCATCAGGCACAAGGGTTTGCAAAAATGTTCATTGCATCAATCCCTAGCACATCCTGGGATGGCACATTACAGAAAACACTACTTCCAGCACCTTAATCCACCTTAGGGATAGCATAGTTGCAGTTAGCGGGTGTGATAAGTTCAATGGCATGCAGAAATATTCTTCCAAATGTGTAACGGGCAGTCCCCATGTTGGGACAAGGAGGCTGTGTGGATTAACCCAAGGAGTAAATTGACTGAGCAACACGTCTCAGCTGGCATCGCATGCTTTCCCTGCACAAAGCAGAAGGCACCTGATTGGGCCTTTGATGTGCAGCTGGAGCAAGAGTGTTCAGTATTCTGATCTGGGTTTGGTACCACACGAGGGACACCATTGGCTGTTGCATTCCCAGGCACTTCAAGTGTCTCCAGACTGCTTGTGAATCCACTGCCAATTGATAATACACAGTTTCTTCCCTTCTCCTCTCATTCCCAAACCACAACATTAACTGAACAACTTTAGGTGAATCATATTTTTAATCTGGCAGCTGTTAACCTATGCAAACTCACTTGCTGCTAGGAAACAGTGGCTGCATGTATCTACTGGACACCGCCTATGCACGCCAGTCTTCCTCTGCAGGATTCTGCACAGCTTCCAAAGCTAACTCCTGCTAGCAACCAAGCTTCTTCAGCGCTCAGGATTATCCAAAACAGCACGGTCCCCTGCGCTGGAATGTATGGGTGATACAATAAGGTGGAGCCATTTGCAAAGGCTTGCCCAGAGTTGGCCCCCATGAAGACCATGCCAATAGCCACATTCCCTCCTCAGTAGACTAGCACAAAACCTGAAGCCCAAGCAGAGAAGGATATGAATGGCCTCAGTCTATACAAAATTCAATTAGCTCAAGGGAGACTTCTACAGCTTCCTTCAGGATGTGTCTTGTTGAAGCTGGCTATTTTGGGATAATTGCCAGAACATAAGAGCATCTTCACCCAGAACTGAACAGAAATTCTGGAGGACTGCACGGTATGGCATACTGACCGCTCCCCCCCCCCATGCCATATGCTATGTGATATAGAAATGGTGATAGGCAATTGTGCAGTGCTATAGACAACTCCCAGGCAGACTCCCCATTGTTGTTTCATAGTTGTGCAAGGCATGGTAGTTTGGCCAATGGCCACAGTGCTCAGCTCAGGCCATGCCTTGAAGGGCTACAGTCGCTCAGTCTGCTGTTCCCTTTGCTGAGCACATTAAGGGAACAGGCCTCAATTGCTGAGCTAATAGTACTTGGGTTGTAAACCCTGTGCATTTTCATCTCCCTCTCTCTCTAAGCAATGGCTGACGAACTGTCAAACAAAGCAAGTTTCTAATCCAGGCAGATATAATTATTTTTAGTATTTATTAACAAAGAATATGACGCCTTGAAGAGAGATGATCTGCACAAATTAAAGTGTGGTTAGTATATTTTGCTAGGCAAAAGTGATTTGTTCTAGTTTTATCATGGCAAATGTATTGTGGTTTGTAACATAGTTTATGTGTAAGTCTGTACAGTTTATTTTATTCAAAAATGTGGTTGAAAGAAACCATAATATTTGAGTATGTACGTCTCTATCTGATAGAAAGCTATTTTCTCTCAAATATACTGTTTGCTAAAGAAAAAAACATCAACTGTTCATTGGCACTATCTGGGCTTCCCAGAGGCCTTTATTAAAGTAAGTGAATAATAATAATAATAATAATAATAATAATAATAATAATAATAATAATAATAATAATAATAATAATAATAATAATAATAATAATAATAATGATACTAATAAGAGGGGGTAGTAAAAAAAAGATGGGAAGGAAAATAATACAGGAAGTCCTCGATGTACGACCACAATTGAGCCCAACATTTCTGCTGCTAAATGAAACATTTGTTAAGTGATTTTGCCCCATTTTACAACCTTTCTTGCCACAGTTGTTAAATGAATCAGTGTAGTTGTTAAGTTAGTAACACAGTTGTTAAGTGAATCTGGTTTCCTTATTGACTTTGCTTGTTAGAAGGTCACAAAAGTCATAAATATGAGTCAGTTGCCAAGCATCTGAATTTTGATCACATGACCATGGGGATGCTGCAACAGTCGTAAATGTCAAAAAACGGTAATAAATCACTTTTCAGTGCTGTGGTAACTTTGGTCACTAAGCGAACTGTTGTAAGTCGAGGACTATCTGTACATCTGGATGAAACTGAACGTATGGATCAGTTTCAGTTAGGGTTTTGCCCAGAATATAATGCTGAATCCACTTCGATTACCTTGATGAATGACCTATGCAAAAATTAGAAATAAGAACTGTAGCCTTCCTAATTCTCAGTGACTTTTAATACCCTTGATAATGGTATGCTTTGAGACCATCTGGTGGATATGGAAACAGTACTTTGCACCATCTCTCTTTCTTGTTGCTGGGTGTGTCCAGAAGAGGGTGTATGGATTACTATTTGACATTTACCAATAGTGTCACATGGGTTTTTTTCTTTTCGCTTTTGCTAAGTGAAACCATTAGGTGAAATCATTTGGAGCATTGGATTGCCATCAGTGTGTTGGGGAGACATCTCCTCCACTTTGTAACTCTAAGGAGGTTGGTGTTTTGGAAGATAAGGTTATGCATGGGCTAAATCAGAGCTCCCCAACCTTTTTGGCTTTGCAGATCGAGAGAGGGGACGGTTCTGTGCGTGCCGTGCGCAAGTGTGCAGCTCCGTTTGCGCAAGTGGGGATGCACGCACTCACGCACTTGCCCGCCACTTCATTTCTTTCACTGCCATTGTAACTTTGAACAATTACTAAGTGAACTGTTGTAAGTCGAGGACCACCTGTAACACTACAACCATACAACAGGGGTAAATATATTTAGCCATTACTGTGAGAATTAGGTGTTCAGCAGAGTGATGGCACGAGGGGAAAAAATATTCCTGTGTCTAGTTGTTTTGGCGTGCAATGCCCTATAATGGTGCCCTGAGGGAAAGAGTTGAAACAGTTTATGTCCAGGATGTGAGGGGTCTGTAGATATTTTCTCAGCCCTCTTTCTGACCCACGCAATATATAGGTTTTCTATGGAAGGCAAGCCGGTTGCAATTGTTTTTTCTGCAGTCCTACTATCTGTTGGAGTCTGTACCTGTCCTGTGTTTCTGTACCAAACCGGACAGTTATTGAGGTACAAATGACAGACTCAATAATTCCCGTGTAGAACTGTATCAACAGCTCCTGGGGCAGTCTGAACTTCCTGAGTTGACACAGGAAGAATATTCTTTGTTGTGCCTTTGACTAATGGTTCTAATGTTATGTGTCCATTCAAGACCTGGGAGATTATTAGAACTCACATTTCTAATTACCACTACCTAACACACACATAAGGGACGCAGTGGGTTAGGACGCTGAGCTTGTCAATCAGAAGGTCAGCAGTTTGGCGGGTCGAATCCTGAGTGCCGCGTAGCAGAGTGAACACCTGTTACTCGTCCCAGCTTCTGCCAACCTAGCAGTTCGAAAGCACGTAAAAATGCAAGTAGAAAAATGGGGACCACTACGGTGGGAAGGTAACAGCGTTCCGTGCGCCTTTGGCGTCTAGTCATGCCGGCCACACGACCACGGAGACGTCCTCGGACAAGCGCTGGCTCTTCGGCTTTGAAACGGAGATGAGCACCGGCCCCTAGAGTCGGAAACGACTAGCACGCATGTGCGGGGGAACCTTTACCTTTACCTTTAACACACACATACACACTGAACCCCAATGTAGAAGGGAGATAGGAATCCATAGACTGTGTTGTTTTCATGGCTATATTGCATCCAAACAGCAGGTTTGGTCCTTCACTCTTTGGTGATAACCCAGTCTTTCAGGGTACAGACAAAATTAAATTTTATTAAAGACAAGAAAGTTCCAGTGTGGAAATCCTTTTAACTTCAATGTTAACATACAAATAACACTGGAAAAAAATACTTTCAGAACTGCCCAATTTCATAAAGGCACAATAGCTTCTGACTGAGTCAAAAGAGGAAAATGTCTAATGCATTGCTCTCATCAGATCCCTGGTCCTCTACAGATAGGAGTGTCATTCAGATTCTTAATCAATATCAGTAAAATAAAATAAAATATCTTTGATTGTAAAAATATTTTCCAGAGCTTAGTGTTGTGTAGTGGGTTCTGAAGAGTATGAATGATGCCAGGCAGATGAGTACAATCAAACAGCTCTTTATTAGGTGACCATAACTGTACTGAAGGGTTAGGGGGTACTTGCACTCTTTATATACCTTTCTGAGTAAACAGCCAACCAATCAGATTGAACCTAAATCTCCCGCCATAATTGACTCCCGCCAAAACGGTTACAAGGGACGCAGTGGCTCAGTGGGTTAGGACGCTGAGCTTGTCGATCAGATGGTCGGCAGTTTGGCGGGTCGAATCCCGAGTGCCGTGTAACAGAGTGAGCGCCTGTTACTCGTCCCAGCTTCTGCAAACCTAACAGTTCGAAAGCACCTAAAAATGCAAGTAGAAAAATAGGGACTTCCGGTGGCGGCGCGGCGCCGAAGACAGCCTCCCCTGGCTGCCCGCGGCTCAGCTGTTTGTTTTTTCGCCCGAAACAGCGCCGATCAGCTGTTCGGGCGAAATTGAAGCCCCCTCCTCGGGAGAAGAGGAGGGGGTGAGGCCCCAGGTAGGGGTAGAGTTCTCCGAGGCCGCCTGAGCTTGGAGCTTGGGCGGCTGAAGGATCGAACTCCCCCGAAGCCTGGGTTGCTCCCAGCTGGCCGTCGTCTCTGCTCCGATTTTTTTGGAGCAGAGCCAGGCGTCTGCGAACCATCCCTGCCTGAAGAAAGGACTATGATTTAAAGGAGCAGGCAGAGCGGTACAAGAGGGAAAAAGGTGAAGAGGATTATTTTACTATACTCTCGAACTTGTTGGACTTTTTAAACTTTAATTGAAAGTGCGTCATAATTGAGGATTAAAAGATGGCGGCTAAACCTCCCTCTAAAACTCTCCGGAGTGGAGGATCCTCGCCGGTGCAACAATCATCACTACAGGCGTTGCACCCTCCTGAAGTGCTGACATCGAAGGATTTGCGAGATGCTCTGGATAAACATGCCCAGGTACTTTTGGAATCAATTAATCAATCAATTGCTGATAAATTTGCACAGATGGAGGAGAAATTGGAGAAATTCGAGGAAAGAATGGAAGAGAGGATGGAACAGAAGTATAGCGTGATGAGGGTAGACATTTTGACTTCAGTGCATAAAGTGGCGGAATGTGTGGAAGATTTAGATGAAAAAGTGGATGATTTGGCTCAAAGGAATGCTATATTAGAAGTAAAAGCACGGGAGAATGAAAATGTAAGAGGCAAATTGGAAAGGGAGTTAAGCCTTACCCAATATTACCAGATGCAGTTTGCTGTCAGAATCAGAGGTTTAAAAGAGAATGTTAAAGAAGATTTAAAGCAGCTGATCTCTGAGGCTCTCGAAGGGGTATTGAACCAGCCAGCATCTGAAATAAGAGCAGCTATGGACAAAGTGTTTCGGGTGAATTCATGGATTGCTAGACAGAGAAAATTGCCTAGAGATGTGGTGGTTTATTTTGCAAAAAGAGAAATTAGAGATCAAGTTATACAAGCTGCCTATGATGCTAAGGTCGTGATTGCTGAACAAGAAGTCTTGGTTTTAAAGGAAATTCCTCCAAGGATTTTAAGGGGAAGAAAGGACTATACATTTCTTGTGCAAGAGCTTAAGCAAAGAGATATAAGGTTCAGATGGGAGATTCCAGATGGGCTGCTGGTGATGTATGAAGGTAAAAGGTACAGGCTGATTACTGTGAAACAAGCGCGTGATTTCTACAACAATGTCTTAAAAGTAACTCCATTAACGCTTCTGGAAGCTGGAAAGGGATCTGGAGAAGAAGAACAACAAGAGGAGGAAACAGAGGAAAATGGTGCTGGAGGAGATCAAGCTACAATTTCTTTGGATGATCCTAGAGAGCAAAGAGTGACACGTGCTGCTTTAAAACGAGCAAAGAAAATAAAAGAACAAGATCAGCAAAAGCCTTCAGATTCTTCACAACGCATTCATAGCCAAGCTGTGGGAGGAGCACGGCCTAAGGAAGCTAGTCCTATCAAAGCTGTGGTCCAAGAGCTTTTCGAGGATATACATGGCAACTAAATTTTTAACCTGGAATGTTAATGGACTAAACTCACCGCAGAAGAGGAAGAAAGTTTTTCAATATTTAAAACAATTTAAGATAGATGTTATATGCCTGCAAGAAACGCATATTAGAGTTTTGGATCAAAAGTACTTATTGAACTCGAGGCTGGGTACGCAATTTGTTGCTTCTGCAGAGAATAAGAAAAATGGAGTGGTTGTTTATGTTAAAAGTGCCTTAACAGCGGATCTAATCGAAGCAGATAAGCATGGAAGATATGTTATGATCGAGCTGTTGTTAGCAGGTAAAAAGACGCTTTTAGTTGGATTATATGCACCAAATCAACAACAAGCTGACTTTTTTAGTTTACTTCATACAAAGCTTACCCAGTTGGATTATAAATCCTTTATTTTTATGGGGGACTGGAATGGAGTTATGGATGTACAGTTGGATAAGGCTGGAGCCTTTAAGCGCATTCCAAGTCACGCTAGACTGCCTAAATCTTTTTTTGAAATGAAGGATGACCTGGAATTGCGAGATATTTGGCGTGAGAGACATCTGCAGGAGAAGGATTATACTTTTTATTCTGATAGACACCAATCTTTTTCGAGGATTGACTTTATTTTGTTGACTAATGATTTTATTTTGAGAACTAAAAAGGTGAATATCTGCGCAAGAATTATCTCCGATCACAGTCCAGTGTGGTTGGAGATTGATAAGGAAAAAGGAGATAGGCGCTCATGGCGCGTAAATGAGAATTTGTTTAGAAATCAGAGAAATGTGGAAGAATGCAAACAGCGGATGAAGGATTTTTTTGAGATTAATATGAATAAGGGTACCTCTATGGATATGGTTTGGGATGCTAGCAAGGCCTATATGAGAGGGGTGTTGATATATATGAATAATAGACATAGACGTGCAGTGGAAACTAGAAGGAAAGAACTGGAGAATGAAATAAAGGAAAAAGAAAAGGCTTTGATTTTGAACCCAGAGGATGTGAAGATCAAGGAGGCTATTAGACTGTTAAGAGGACAATTTGATAAATTAATGGCTGATCAAGTGGCGACCAATCTGCGGTTTGCTAGGCATAATACTTTCTGCAATGCTAATAAACCAGGCAGATGGTTAGCTTATAGACTGAGGAAAAAACAAAGGGCATCTAATATAGATAAGATTGAGTATAAAGGAAGGGTTGTGTATCAACAGAATCTTATTAAGGATGCCTTTGTGGATTTTTACTCGAAATTATATACTAAAGAGGACATTAATGCAAAAGATATTGATAAGTATTTGGAGAAGGCTAGCATCCCGGTTCTTACGCAAGTACAAAAAGAGGGGATTAATCAACTGATTACAGAAGAAGAAATTTTTATAGCTATTAAGGAACTGAAGGTGGATAAAGCACCAGGCACGGATGGCTTGACTGCGGCCTATTATAAAAACTTACAATTAGAGATGATAAAACCGTTAAAGGAACTGTTCCAGACAATCCAGAGGGGGGGAAAGGTGCCTCCGTCTTGGAGAACAGCTTTTATCTCTTTGATTCCGAAGGAAGACCAGGATGCTACTTTAGTTAAAAATTACAGACCGATATCGCTTTTAAATACAGATTATAAGATATTTGCTAAGGTTTTGGCTAATAGACTGATGAGGGTTCTGCAACAGGTGATTCATGGGGATCAAACGGGGTTTATTAGTGGTAGGCAAATGAAAAATAATGTGAGACATATAGTTGATGTGTTAGAGTTTTTGGAAAGGCACAACCAGATCTCTGCAGCGCTAATTTTTTTAGATGCTGAAAAGGCCTTTGATCAATTGAATTGGCAATTTTTGCTGAAAGTTTTAGATAAAATGGATTTTGGGGAAAAATTTTTACAGCCGATTAGGGCATTATATCAAAAACAAACTGCCCGAATCATAGTTAACAATAGCCTGACAGTAGCATGTAATATTGAGAAGGGCACAAGGCAAGGGTGTCCGTTATCGCCCTTGTTATTTGTGTTAACATTAGAGATACTATTGGTTAAGATTCGGAACTCGGAAAAAATTAAAGGGATACAAGTTGGGGATCAGGACTATAGATTGAGAGCATTTGCAGATGATCTGGTTGTTACAGTGACCCAGCCAGAGAACTCTGTTGTGGACCTGATGGAGATAATAACACAATATGGGAAGGTTTCTGGATTTAAAGTAAATATACAGAAAACTAAAATTTTGGCTAGAAATATGACAGTTTCACAGAAGGCTCTCTTAGAAGGATTAACTGGATTTGAGATTGTTAAAAGGATTAAATATCTGGGGGTGATTTTGTCGCCCTCTAATACAAAGCTATATAAAAATAATTATGAAAAACTATGGGGGAAAATTCAAAAGGAATTGGAGAGTTGGCAAAAATTGCAATTGTCTTTGCTGGGACGGATTGCAGCAGTGAAAATGAATGTCCTGCCCAAATTTTTATTTTTGTTTCAAATGATACCGATTCTTAAGAAAGATTCTAATCTGGAGGAATGGCAGCGAGGTATCAATAAATTTGTGTGGGCAGGGAAAAAGCCACGAGTTAAACTTAAGATTATGCAGGATACTCGTGAGAGAGGTGGCCTTAAACTGCCTAATCTTAAATTATATTATGAAGCTGCTGCATTAGTAGGAATAAGTGATTGGATTAATTTGACGCAATTGAGGTTATTAAATCTTGAGGGCCATGATTTGTTGTTTGGCTGGCATGCATATTTGTTGTATGATAAGAAGGTAGATACTGTGTTTAGGATGCATATTTTAAGGCAGGCATTGCTGAGAGTCTGGAAGAAGTATAGACATAAGCTAAGCAGCAAGATACCATTGTGGGCAATTCCAAAACACGCAATAGAAAATATACATGCTGGTTTCAAACATGATGTGACTACGTACAAGGAAATTTTAAGCCTGGAAAGGAATGTTTGGTGTTTGAAATCATATAGCCTCTTGCGAGAAGAGAAGGTTGTTCAATCTTGGTTTCAATATATTCAATTACAGGCCAGGTGGAAAGAAGACCAGAAAAATGGATTTACAATGACTGATGGAAATTTGATAAAGCAGATTAGAAATCAGGGGTCAGCACATATTAAACGGATATACCTTGCATTGATAGAGATTGACTCGGAAACAGAGCTTGTTAAGGACTGTATGATAAAATGGGCCCAAAATATCCAGGAAGTTATTACAATGGACATGTGGGAAAAGATTTGGGTGAGGAACGTAAAATTTACACAAGCTCAAAATTTAAGAGAGAACTTTTACAAAATGTTTTATAGATGGCATCTAGATCCTAAAAAGCTTGCAAGTATGTATCCGAATTATCAGCCTAAGTGTTGGAGGTGTGGTGATGAAGATGCAACGTATTTCCACATATGGTGGACTTGTAAAAAGGTTAAGGCTTTTTGGATAAAAGTCTGGTGGAATATGCAGAAGATTTTTAAACAGAGGATAAAGTTTTCTCCGCAACTTTTTTTGTTGGGAATAATTGCAGACGCTACAGTTGTGGACACTAAGCTGATGTTGAACTTAATTACGGCGGCAAGACTTTTGATAGGCCAATATTGGAAGAAAGAGGAACTGCCGACCATAGAAGAGTGGACTTTAAAGGTTTCCGACCTGGCAGAGATGGCGAAGATTTCGGCTTATTTGAAAGATCATTCGCAAGAACGCTATATTATGGAATGGAGAAAATGGATTGAGTTTATCCAGAACAAGTATAGGGTTAAGAAGTTTTACGTAGCATTTGAATAAGTCTTCTTTCGGTTTTTTTTCGTTTTTTTTATTCTAGTTTTTTATATATATTTAATATTGTTAAGGTGTGTCTTATCCTATATAAGCTAGAGAGTGATGGATTTTAGAACTTATAGTTGTTAGTATATGATTGTTTATGATTGCTTTTTATATATATACCTTGTATTTAGCTCTGGGAAGTCGGGGGGGGAGGGGGAGGGTGGAGGGAGGGGGGGAGGGAGGGAGGTTGGGGGGAGGTAGGGGGGGAGCAGGGAGGGGGAAGGGGGGTTTCTTAAGGGAAAACTGTATTTTAAAACTTTTCAATAAAAAAAAAAAAAAAGAAAAATAGGGACCACTACGGTGGGAAGGTAACAGCGTTCCGTGCGCCTTTGGCGTCTAGTCATGCCGGCCACATGACCACGGAGACGTCCTCGGACAAGCGCTGGCTCTTCGGCTTTGAAACGGAGATGAGCACCGGCCCCTAGAGTTGGAAACGACTAGCACGCATATGCGGGGGAACCTTTACTAAAACGGTTACAGTTCAAATGCATACTGGTAGTGACTGTTATACAAGTGCTTAGGTGTTTCTTTAAACCTTAATACACAACACTTAGTTTAAGTATTTACTGCTGCAAGCCGAATGCCCAATTTTATACATTTTACAAAGCTATAAACAGGAGATATTAAAGCCTAACTAGCATAAACAGAATACAAAGGTTACATTGGTCTAGTTCTTATCTAAAAATTTTCCTATTCCTCTATAGACTACTAGACTATCCTTGAATCAGATTCAGCAGAATGTTACGTGGACATTCCATTTTCATCAGACACTGGGGGAGATTTCTGATAGCTTTTTCTGCCCTCTTTTTCCCACTCCCACACCCTTGGTGTACCTTCTTCTTCCTTTTCATCACAGTTCTCCCTGCAGCCTCAAAAAAAAAAACAAACCACACAAACACAAAACCCCAGAGCTGCTGTTTCCCAAGTAGAGCAGCAGAATGGCAAATCTGCCTTTGATGTCTGGGAGAAAATATGTATTCAGAATGTCTGCAATCTGCTGGATGTGCAACTGACAGGCTGAAATATGGTAAACAAGTAGGCTTCATAACAAAAGCCCTACAACATTAATATTCTCTGTTGCTTCTTTTGTTTTCTTAAATTTCCTCTGGAGGTCTTACAACATCTCCATTATTTACATCATTGTGTAAATTAGATTAGAAATTGGGGGTAGTATACATGGAGAATTTTGAATTTTGAATCAGCCCAGGTGGTTAGAATTCATCAGGTGAATCACAATACATCCCAAATTTCATTTGACTTTTCATTTTGCCTCAAGTTGAAGCTGAGCTGTGATCCCTTAGCAATAAGACATATTTGTATGTAGCAATAGGCAGAGCTGATAGTAACATTCCCTGGTTGTGGCAGTCCTATTTTTCAGCTGGTATTCTAGATACCTTTATGATCTCTTGCTGGTATTTCCTGATAATAGGACACAGAATAAAAAAGCTGGAAGGTCTTCTAGTTCAACCTGCTATGAGCAGGAGACCTTATACCACGAGTGTCAAACTCGCTATGTCACATAACGTGTTGCGACGTATTGCGACTTATTTTGCATTGCTGGAGCTGGGGTGGGCGTAGCCTCTGTATGATGCAACCAGCCCGCAGGCTGGCAGCTTGATACCCCTGCCTTATACCATTCCAGACAAATGGTTGTCCAATCTTTTCTTGAAACTCTCCAGTGATGGAGCACCCACAATTTCTGGATGCAAGCCATTCCACTGATTAATTGTTTTCACTGTCAGGAATTTTTTCTTTAGTTCTAGGTTGTATCTCTCTTTAATGATCTTCCACTCATTACTCCTTGTCCTGCCCTCAGATGTTTTGGAGAATAAGTTGACCCCCCTCATCTCTGTGACAGCCCCTCAAGTACTGGAAGACAGTTATCTTGTCACCGCTAGACTAGGCATACCTAGTTCCCTCAATCATTCAACATATGCTTTAGCCTCCAGTCCCCTAACCATCTTTGTTGCTCTTCTCTCTACTCTTTCTAGGGTTTCAGCATCTTTTTTTGTATTGTGGTGGCCAGAACTGGACACATGTTCTGAGTTTGATTTCTCCAGTGATTTCTCCAATGAAAGTTAATCTCAGCCACTTTGTTTTGTTCCACCCTGACTGCAGAAAATGAAAAAATAGTAGAGATAGATAGATAACCTTTATTGTCATTTTTTTTACTGTAGGCACAATGGCATGCATTAAAAATGAAATTTAGTTGCTTTCAAAGCGTACACATGCATAACACACATTTAAACATACTATATACAACATATGTATAGACCTACACACACACACACATATATATACACACATACATACACATATACATACATACACACACACATATATACACATATACACATATATACATACACACACACACACATATATGGCTGACTGATGAGAACAAATAAGTTTGAAATGATCATATCTGTCTCCCTTTATTCTTTGTTAGCAAGCCAAAAAATTTACATTTTGGCGGACGTGCTGAGGAGAGCTCTGTGAACTCCAGTTGTTAGGCGTCCCCCAGGAGCCCCTCAGGGGTGCCTTTGAGCCCTCTGTGTTGGGGTTCAGGGTGGACAGGCAACGAAGCAGGCAATGTGCCGTCCGTGGCGTCTCCGGGCCGTCCGTGGCGTCGCCGTGGCGTCTCCGGGCCGTTCTCGGGCCGTTTGCGGCCGTTTGCAGCCGGTGCCGGCGTTCTCTCGCTGCTTTGGGCCGTCTCGGGCCGCTCTTGGCGTCGTCGTCGTCTTGGAGCTGTTTTTGGCGGAGGAGACGTCCGCGGATCATCTGGGCAGAGGAGGAGACGGCGGCGGCGGCGATGTCTTCGGGCCGCTCTCGGGCCGTTTTCGGGCCGCTTTCGCCGGCGTCGGCGTCTTTGGGCCTTGCTCGGCCCGCTTCGGTGGTTGGCGATGGCGTTTTTCGGGCCTTTGGCCCGTTTCGCCGACAGCGTTCCTCTGACCCATTTTTGGACTGAGTGGCGGCGTCGGCGTCTTCGGCGATGGCGACGGTGGCAGCGACGTTGCAGCGGACAGCGTACTTTTTTGGTAGAGGCAGCGGTAGTGGCTCTTGCAGTGGTTCCTGAGACGGCGAGGCCCTCCGCTTCCCGACTCCTCGTTCCTGCGACGGTGAGGCCCTTCGCTTCCCGACTCCTCATCCCCCCCCTTTGAAGACCTGGGGCTCCCGTACCTCTGGGAGGCCGCGCTCTGGACGGCCCCAACTAGTGGACTGGGGGCCTATGGAGTTGCGGCCGGGAACGACGCCCAGAATGACAGTGCGACGAGGGAACTGTGGGGGTGACTGGACTGGCCAGCTGGTACCAGACGGGAACTCACCATCTTGCGGCCTAGCTAGACTTCCTGCCCCACACATATTTCTGCCTGCATATAAACTCTCTTGCCTGCCCTCCTTTCCCCATAGGACCAGATGGGCCTGGGTGCAAGCCACGGTGGGAGAGTGGCTTGGTCTTACATCTGCAGCCCCATAGAGGTGGGAGCTCTATGGGGTGTGCTTTGCCCAGAGTGCGTTTTCTGGACCATCCCCGGGAACAGGGTCGCAACCCGTCGTGAGAGGATGGGGGGTGGCCTGTTTCTGGGGTTCACCCGGCTGAGTGGCAGTGAAGCTGGGTGATGGTCCAGATACTCACCTACCCTCTGACTCGACCCTCCTACCGAACTACTATCTATGGGACTGCCTTTCCTGGATCCTCCTGGGCTTTTATGCACCTACGTTACTCTAGCACGGACCTGTTCACCCTCAGGGGTGCCCCCCTCTCCTGGGTGCGACCCGCCTTTTTTACTACCTCCAACCTCGATGAAGGGCCCGACTATTGGGACCCTGAGAGATGGCCGGGCAGGGGCAGGGGCCTCCAGCATAAATTTAATAAGAGGCCCCTGGTTAATTTTTTAGTAAATTTTTTTGTGGGGTTAGGGAGGGGGGTGGGAGTGGGCTGTGGTTGTTTGGCTAAGGGGGGTGGTCCAACAACCGTTGCTCAGGCCAGGCCTGGGATTGATCGCGAAGGGGGAGAGCGGGGTGCAGTTGCCTCTGGGGCTCGGGAGCGGGTTGTGGGACTACCGATTCCCAGGACGTTGGGGAATGGCAGCAGGTGTATGAACAGAGGGCCATATCGATACCGGGAGGGTCATCTCCGCTATCTACAAGCGGTGAGGCGCTCCGACCCATTGTCTCTTCCCCGAGGTCCCGGGAGCGAGTATGTGCAGCCTCCTGAGCTCCAGCTGGTCTACCTGAATGCCAGGTCCGTTGCTAATAAGGCTCCCCTTGTTCGGGATCTAGTTGAGGGTGAGCATGCGGACCTGGCTTGCATCACGGAGACTTGGTTGGGCCCAGAGGGTGGTGTTCCTTTGGTTGATCTTTGCCCACCAGGTTTCCGGGTGCTACACCAGCCCCGGGCTCATGGTAGGGGCGGGGGAGTGGCGGTAGTTATTAGGGAGACCCTATGTCCGCGGGAGACCACCATTCCTCAGATAGTCGGGTGTGAGTCTCTCTTTTTGAGATGTGGTCCTGGGGCACAGTTGGGCTTGCTGCTGGTGTACCTTTCGCCTAGTCGCGCAGCGGCAGCCCTGCCTGAGCTACTCGATGTCCTCTCGGGGTTGGTGATTGAGTTCCCCAAACTTATAGTTTTGGGTGACTTCAATCTACCATCCCTAGGAGGATCATCTGAGTTAGCTCGGGAGTTCATGGCTTCCATGACGGCCATGGACCTGACGCAAGTAATTCTTGGACCGACTCATGAGGGAGGCCACACCCTTGACTTGGTTTTCTTATCTGGACGGTGGTTTGATGATCTTGGTGGGGGCTCTCCAACTGTTATGCCCCTGTCATGGACCGATCATCACCTCCTGCGGCTGGTCTTCCGTTTTGCCACCCCCCGCCGTGGGTGTACGGAGCCAACTAGATGGTACCGCCCCAGGCGCTTAATGGATCCTGACAGGTTCCAGGCAGCGCTTGGGGCCCCACCTGCCTCCCCTGCTCACAACTCGGCGGATGCCTTAGTGGAAGCCTGGGAAAGGGTGGCCACGGAGGCACTTGACCGAGTTGTACCCTTGCGGCCCCTGACCGGGTGCAGATCCCAGCGAGCTCCATGGTTCTCTGCGGAGCTCCGGGAGATGAAGCGTCGGAGACGGGGCCTAGAGAGCCGTTGGAGGTCCAGCCAATCCGAATCCGACCGGTTGCGACTAAGAACCCATATTAGGTCTTATCTCGCAGCGATGAGAGCGGCGAGGTCTAATTACTTCTCCGCCCTCATCGCGTCCGCAGATAATCGCCCGGCCGCCCTGTTTAGGGTGACCCGCTCCCTCCTCAATCAGGAGGTGAGGGAGGAGCCCTTGCAGGGTCGTGCTGAGGAATTTGGTCAATATCTGTTGGATAAAATCGCTCGGATTCGGACTGGCCTGGACTCCAACTGGGCAGAGTCTGACGAACAGGACACGGGCGGTCTTGTCGATGTTATCTGGGAGGAGTTTGATTCTGTGACCCCTGAGGAAGTGGACAGGATTATGGGGAGATTGAGCTCCACCACATGTTTATTGGACCCGTGCCCTTCCTGGCTGGTTTATGCAGCTCGGGAGGGGACACGAGGCTGGTTCCAGGTGGTTATATCTGCTTCTTTGAGTGAGGGTAATTTCCCCGCCGCCTTGAAGGAGGCGGTGGTGAGACCTCTCCTCAAGAAGCCCGCCTTGGACCCAGCTGTGTTAAATAACTTTCGTCCGGTCTCCAACCTTCACTTTCTTGAGAAGGTTGTTGAGAGTGTGGTGGCGCATCAGCTCCCTCTGGTCCTGGATGAAGCGGATTATCTAGACCCGTGCCAATCGGGTTTCAGGCCCGGGTACAGCACGGAGACGGCATTGGTCGCTCTGGTGAATGATCTCTGGAGGGCCCGGGACAGGGGATATTCCTCTGTCCTAGTCCTATTAGACCTCTCAGCGGCTTTCGATACCATCGACCATGGTATCCTGCTGCGGCGTCTCAGGGGATTGGGAGTGGGAGGCACAGTTCTTCGGTGGTTCTCCTCCTATCTCCTGGGACGTTCGCAGTCGGTGTTGGCAGGAGGGCAGAGGTCGACCCCAAGGGTCTCTCGTTTGTGGAGTTCCTCAGGGGTCAGTCCTCTCGCCTCTCCTGTTCAACATCTACATGAAACCGCTGGGTGAGATCATTCGTGGTTTTGGAGTGGGTTATCATCAGTATGCTGATGACACCCAGCTTTTCATCTCGACCCCAAACCACATCAGTGATGCCCTCAACGTGATGTCCTGTTGCCTGGAAGCGGTCCGGGAATGGATGGGGAGGAACAGGCTTCAACTCAACCCGGACAAGACTGAATGGCTGTACATACCGGCATGTCAGGATATTCAGAGTATTCCATCTCTTAATATCGGGGGCGAGTTATTACCCCCCGTAGATAAGGCTCGCAATCTGGGTGTCCTCTTAGATTCACAGCTCTCCTTAGAAGATCATATAGGAGCTGTGACTAGAGGGGCCTTCGCTCAGGTTCGTCTGGTGCGCCAGCTGCGACCCTATCTGGACCTGGATGCCTTGCGTAAAGTCACCCATGCACTTGTCACCTCTCGTCTTGACTACTGCAACGCTCTTTACATGGGGCTGCCCTTGAGAACCACTCGGAAGCTTCAGCTGGTGCAGAGTGCAGCTGCACGAGTGCTTTTGGGGGTCTCCCGATACTCCCATATTACACCTCTGCTCCGTGAGCTGCACTGGCTTCCAGTTGCCTTCCAGGTGAAATTCAAGGTGCTAGTGATGACATACAAAGCCCTACATGGCGTGGGTCCGGATTACCTACGGGAGCACCTACTGCCAGCGTCAACATCCCTCCGTCCTGTGCGCTCCCACAGAGAGGGCCTCCTCAGGGTGCCACCGGTCAGAGAATGTCAGCTGGTGACCCCCAGGGGGAGAGCATTCTCGGTGGGTGCGCCAATCCTTTGGAACCGCTTACCAGCTGAAATCTGGATGGCCCCCGACCTTCGCTCCTTCCGGCGTGATCTAAAAAACGTATCTATTCCAACAAGCCGGCCTGGCCTGATGGATTTGGGTTTTAAAATTTTTTCACTCTATTGCTTTATTGTATTCTTACTTTATTGCTCTGTACACCGCCCTGAGTCCTCCGGGAGAAGGGCGGTATATAAAACAAATAAATTATATATATATATATATATATATATATATATATATATATATATATATATATAGGGACGCGATGGCTCAGTGGGTTAGGACGCTGAGCTTGTCGATCAGAAGGTCGGCAGGTTGGCGGGTCGAATCCCGAGTGCAGCGTAACAGAGTGAGCGCCTGTTACTCGTCCCAGCTTCTGCCAACCTAGCAGTTCGAAAGCACGTAAAAATGCAAGTAGAAAAATAGGGACCACTACGGTGGGAAGGTAACAGCGTTCCGTGCGCCTTTGGTGTCTAGTCATGCCGGCCACATGACCACGGAGACGTCCTCGGACAAGCGCTGGCTCTTCGGCTTTGAAACGGAGATAGCACCGGCCCCTAGAGTCGGAAACGACTAGCACGCATGTGCGGGGGAACCTTTACCTTTATATATATATATATATATATATATATATATATATATATATATATATATATATATATATATATATATATATATATATATATATATATATATATATCCAAAAACACAACATCAAAACAGCATTCTACACAGACAGAAAAATATCCACCATCCTAAGAAACCCCAAGGACATAATTGGGTTAGAAAACCAAGGAGTATACGAAATCCCATGCACCACCTGCCCCACCACATACATCGGACAGACCAACAGAAGAATAAGTGCACGCATTGAAGAGCACAAAAACTCACTCAGAAAGGGAGAACAAACGTCATCCCTGGTCCAACACTTTGAAGCCACGGGACATGAAATTGATTTTAAAAAAACCAAAACTATCGCCAAAATTGAACATTTCAACAACAGAATAATCAGAGAAGCCATTGAGATAGAAAAACGCCCCCACAGCATGAATAAACGAGATGATACCTCTCGCCTTCCAGCCATTTGGAAACCCGCCTTAATTGACAGACGAGGCCCAACCACCAAGAATGATACCAGACCCAAACTCATGATAACATCACATGACATCACTACCACACAACCATTCAAAAAGCAAATCCGAACCCACAATGATAACGAGGCACAACCACAAAACAGAAACCTAACTACAGCTGCAACATCAGCCACTTTAAACCCCTCCAAACCACACAATAAGCAAACTGACACCCACTATAAAAACATGGCACCACCACAAACACGAAGCCGAACAAAAGCAGCACAACTCACCAGCTCAGGTCTGGAGCTGGCAGCTGAGACCAGCCCATCCACTCAGAACACACCCCCACCCAATCAGAACACACCCACCATTCAAAACACACTCCCACCCAATCAGAACACACTTGGTCCCCCACCCAATCAGAGCACACCTCCACAGAACACACCCCCTCTGGCAGTTTAAAAAAGAGGAACAAACAGCCACATGCTTCTCCCAGAAGAAGGAAGCTAAAGCCACCAGCCTGATGATGACGGATGGGATTCCGTCGAAACGTTGCGCCTACAACTTTAGTTCTACGCGGGGAAAAACCCGAATAACCAAAGATCCACATACAAACACCCGCGAAAACCTCAGAAAACATATATATATATATATATATATATATATATACCCCACACATGCGTGCTAGTCGTTTCCAACTCTAGGGGCTGGTGCTCATCTCTGTTTCAAAGCCGAAGAGCCAGTGCTTGTCCGAGGACGACTCCGTGGTCATGTGGCCGGCATGACTAGACGCGGAATGCTGTTACCTTCCCACCGTAGCGGTCCCTATTTTTCTACTTGCATTTTTACGTGCTTTCGAACTGCTAGGTTGGCAGAAGCTGGGACGAGTAACAGACGCTCACTCTGTTATGTGGCACTCAGGATTCGACCCGCCAAACTGCCGACCTTCTGATCGACAAGCTCAGCGTCCTAACCCACTGAGCCACCGCGTCCCTATATATATATATATATATATATAAACAAAACTGTGACTGAATCTGGATGTTCTGCTTCTGAGACTGAATCTGGATGTTCTGCTTCTGATTCCACGAGGCCTCCACCCAGAAGGTAACAAGGAAACCAGGTTGTGAAGAGTATGTGTAGTGTCCCAGACAATCTTGCAGACCCTGCTCAAGCAACGCTTTTGTGCTATGTCCTGGATGGAAGCAAGGGAACTGCCAATAATCTTTTCAGCCATCCTCACCACACTCTGCACTGCCTACCTGTCTGAAGCAGTGATGCTTCCAAACCAGACTGTGATGCTGTGATGCTCTCGATTGTCCCTCTCTAGAAAGTGGTAAGGACAGGGGAAGGAAGATGTGCCTTTCTCATGCGATGCAGAAAATTCAGGCGCTGCTGTGCCCGCTTCACCAGTGTCTCGCTGTTGAGCGACCAAGCCAGCCTACTTGTTAACTGCACACCCAGGAATTTGATGCTGGTAACCATCTCCAAAGGTGAATCATTGATGCACAGAGAAGTGCCTGCCTTTTCTGAAACCAACAATGATCTCTTTGGTTTTTCTAATGTTTAAAACTAGGCTGTTTTCCTTACACCAGTTCACCAAACCTTCAATCTCCTTGCAGTAAGCACCCTCATTGTCATCTTGAATAAGGCCCACTACTGTTGTATCATCTGCAAAGTTCACAATATGTTTGGTGGCAAACCTAGCACAACAGTCATGGCAGAGCTATTGCTGTGGGGGTTTCTGCTTTGTGGCATTCATGCATCCTACTTTGTTTTCAGGGTTAATTAATCAGCTTTCCTGAAGCTGACATTTGTTATTCCATGTCCTGGTTTCTGGAATAATTCAGAAGTATTGTATGGCAACAGGTGAAAGGCTGCTTCATTTATCCAGCTGCAGCTATTGGCTCTTTGGCTGCTCCTAAGCTACAAGAGGAAAATATTTCTTTTCTCCAGTGGGTAAAAAAACAATTACTGGACTGGATATGATTGAACAGAGCTGAAAGATGGAGTATTCTTGTCCCTTCACAGCTTTGATTTGTCACCTCTTATAGCACCATTTAGCTTTTTTATAATGTTTTATAGTCGGCTTGAATTTTCTCTTCACCTTAATATGCTCTCACTTGTTTAATTTTCCTATTCACCTACTTAGGAAGAAACTATTAAAATCTTGCTAATTCTTACTTTAAGTTTAAAAGGTAGTCTTGACATAAGATTTGAAGGGCAGCCTATGAATATTTTAGGAATCTTCATTGCTTGACAAGTCAAGACAATAGTTCTTTGAAAATGACTTTGGCAGACTTTTTCATCTTTTGCTATGAAGGGTGAGATATTGTATTTTTAAAATTATACTCTCTTATGTTTCAAAGGTTTTATTACAATTAATATTTTCAATAGCAACAGTAATGTTTGCCAATGAAAATTGCCTACTTAACAGAAGAGGACACAACGCTTTATAAATGTCTTAATCTTATTTGTTCTAAGGGTCTGTTTAAAATTACTTTTATCTGCCTTTACCTGAGTATTGCCACTGCCATCCACCAGTGAATTGCCTATTGATTCAAGGACTTTATGCAAGCAAAATATGCTAACTCTATTGCCAGCCGTCCTTAGAACTGCTGCCACAAAAATGTGACATACAGAAGTGCTACTGTCAAATGGGTGCATAAAAGATAAAAAAGTGCAGGGATAATAGCTTGTGGGAGACAAAGACAGAAGACTGCATGAGACAGTTCTGTTTATCTACCAAAGTCTATGTGTCTCGTCCACCTGCAAAGGCAAAACTGGATTTTCTTTAAGCTGGCCAATTTCGCCCCAACCTCTCTCTATCCTGAAAGGAAGCCATAGCTTCAGGGTATTGCTTATGACCCACAGTGCTACCACAAAACCATCTTGCTATCCAAATAGCATTGTCCCCTTATTTCATTGGGAACATTTAAGAAGATGACATAAGATGGCCGCGGGAGACAAAGAACAGATTCCAGCAATGGGGCTTTAAGAGCAAGTGCTGGATGGGTCTGCTCTATATTGAGAAAACTGTCAAGGGATGGCCAGATTTGGCTCTGCCTAGGATGGGCTCCATTACTAGGACAGGGAACAGATAATCTTGTTGGGGGACATATTTTGGGAAGGTCTTGCCTGAAGAATATAGAAAAAGAGATGCCAAATATGCACCTGCTCTCCCACAAAATCATACAGGGGGTGATAATTTTATACTAGGTATAATGCCAGAAAAGATTAACAAACAAAGCCTATATTTGATTTAACACATTACAACAGCGGCAAGAATAATATTTGCACAATATTGGAAAAATGAAGGAATACCACCAGATGAAGAAATAATTAAAGAAAAATACTGGAATTCACAGAGATGGTCAGACTGACTATGAGATTGAAAGAAAAAGAAAGAGCCTTGGTGGAGCAGTGGGCTAATGCCTCCTTAAGTAACACCAGCTGCCTGCAATTAGTGCAGGTTCGAGTCCCACCAGGCTCAAGGTTGACTCAGCCTTCCATCCTTCCGAGGTAGGTAAAATGAGGACCCAGATTGTTGGGGGCAATAAGCTGACTTTGTAATAATGCCGCTTGGGGTGTGTGTGAAAGCCCTAATAAGCAGGCATATACATAGAATGAAGGCTACTGCTAAGCTTGTAAGCCGCCCTGAGTCTTCGGAGAAGGGCGGGATATAAATGGAATTAAAATAAATAAATAAAATAAATAAATAAAAAGAAGAAACAGAATATTATCAAACATGGGACTTACTTTACCAATGGTTAGAGGAAAGAATAAAGGATTAGGAATTAAACATGTGTTAGCGTTTTTAAATTCAGCACGTTGGTTGAAAAATTACTATTGCATGTAAAGAAAAATGGATAAAATCTTATCCATTACGGCTACTGCTAAGCTTGTAAGCCGCCCTGAGTCTTCGGAGAAGGGCGGGATATAAATGTAATAAAAATAAATAAATAAAAATAAATAAATATAAAAAAGGAAAGAGGTGGAATTTGGTGGCAAAATAGGCTCTTTTCAATTCAGGAGGACTTCTGCTGGCACTGTTTCTGAAAACACACCTGGTATTGTTGTGAAGTTGCCTCATTGTTCCAGTGCAATAACTTGGGTTTTGTTTTATTAATTCAAAGCAGGAGATGTAAGATAAGCTTTGCATGGCTTAGATGCTTTGCCTTCTTGGTCACCTGAGGAAATGAGCAGAGATGGGTTTATTCAGAGAAAGGCCAGGAACAGAGAAATCTCTGTAAAAAAAGGACACTGTTGAAAAAAATTGAATATAAGTCTCAATGTTCTACACCAGGGGTGTCAAACTCAATTTCATTGAGTGCCACATCAGCATTGCGGTTGCCCTCAGGGGGCTGGTTGGGTATGGCCAGGGTGGGCGTGGCCTACTAGGTGGGCGTGGCTAGAGTGCATATTGCCTACTGGGTGGGCGTGGCCAGCTCTACATCGTTCGCATCAAGGGTGCCTGTGGGGGCCTGGGCAGGAGTGGGACAGATCTGAGGGTCTCTGGCAGAAGGAGGGTCTCTGGGCCAGGACCAAGGCAGTGGGGGCCGTTCCCTCACTGTTTCCAGGATGGCTTCGTGGGCCACATGAAACCACTTCGTGGGCCGGATCCGGCCCCCGGGCCTTGTGTTTGACATGTCTGTTCTACACAACACAATACCAACCACTCATTCAGCAACTGTTCAGAGTTGCAATGGTGCTGAATGAGTGCATTTACAACCAGTCCTCAAAGTTCCAGCCACTCCAGTGTTCCTGCAGTTAGGTGCTCACAATTCAGGGACTAGGTAACCACTCCACTTATGAAGGTTGCAGTATCTTATAATCGCCATTTGCAACCTTCTCTGCTGTCTTCCCGCAAGCAAAGGCAATGGAGAAGCCATCAGGGGAAAGTTGCACGTTGCGCTGGTAAGTCCCCTCTGCTTCCTGTGTGCTGTGTTACGCCTTCCCATCCCTCGGTCTCCCTGCACACCAATCTTCCCTCAACCTCCCTGGGCTCACAGAGACCCTCACCTTCTTTCCCTTGGCCTTCCTGCACTCACTCCAATGTGTATCATCCTTTCCTTGGCCTGTCTGTCTTCACACTAACCCCTATGATTGTACCAACCCACGTTCTCCTTCCTTCAGCCTTCTTGCTCATGTCACAGGGCTTTTCTTCTTAACCTTTGAATTTTAAACCTCACATAGCTTTTATCTTCTGTTATTGGGTGTTTTATTAGTTTTGTTACGCAAAAAGGTACAGGCCATTCTTGCTTAACAACCACGATCCATCACTAAATGATGCAATTAACCGAAAAAAATCATGTGATCGCATCTTGCAGTTTTACTGCCACCTTCTCCCCTGACCCTGCTTGTTCGAAAGCTGGCTGTTCCAATATCTCAGGGGCTGCTACAAAGAAGAGGGAGTCAAGCTGTTTTCCAGGGCACCTGAGGGCAGGACAAGAAGCAACGGATGGAAACTATCAAGGAGAGAAGCAACCTAGAACTAAGGAGAAACTTCCTGACAGTTAGAACAACTAACCAGTGGAACAATGTGCCTCCAGAAGTGGTGAATGCTCCAACACTGGACGTTTTTAAGAAGAGACTGGACAGCCATTTGCCTGAAATGGTATAGGGTTTCCTACCTGAGCAGGGGGTTGGACTAGATGACCTCCAAGGTCCCTTCCAACTTCTTCTTCTTCTTCTTCTTCTTCTTCTTCTTCTTCTTCTTATTATTATTATTATTATTATTATTATTATTATTATTATTATTATTATTATTATTATTATTATTACATGCAAATGGCAATGGTGTGACTACAGGATGCTGTGTCAGTTGTAACTGCAAGGACTGGTCATAAAATTTCAACACCATTGTAATTTTTAATGGTTACTAAACAGGGCAGTCATTAAGCAATACTTCTAATGAAATCTTTACAAAACGTAAAACAGAGGAAAGTGTGCTAGAAATATGAAACTCAGATAAATCCCACCCAAAGGATCAACAATGGCAGCAATTGTCCAATGAGTCTGAAGTCAGCTTTAACCCCTTTTTAGACAGTCAGTTTTTAAGCCCACAAACTGTTGGAATTTCTCCATTGTTGAAGCAGAAACATCTTTAGCTCCTAACTTTTTCCTACATGTTATACTTTGGATTAGATGGATTTCTAGCTTTTCAATGTTGTTCCATTCCAAAATGACTGAGCAGCATACAAGGCAAAACACATAATGTATTAAAAGCAAACAAAAACAGACAATCAACAAAAAAGAACAATTACATTTTATCTCATCGCCATTCAGAGCAGCTGTCTGAACTTGCAGAAATCTGCCAGTATTTTCGTGAGTTGGAAGAGAATACTTAACCTTGCTGTGTGTTCCACTTTTCCTCTGTATAATCCAAGGGTCTGAATGAGATGGTATTCCTGCTTCTGAGCTGCTGGCATTCTGGAATCGAACCCTCCAATTAAGCTTCAAGGTCCTACTGTTGGCATATGGGCAACAATGGTATCATGCAGGGGTGAGCAATTTGAGGTCACATGCAACAACTGAACCTTCTTTTGCTAGCTCTCAGGCTATCTGATCAAAATTGTCACTGCATGATGCTTTGCACATTTGAGGAGAGGGGAGAAGCCCTGGAAAACTGTAATGTAGGAAATAAAATACTACATTTGACACTGTTTTTAAATGAAAAATAAATCTGAGCTGATATAAACAACTTTGGTCCTTTCCATAACAGCCTGCATAATTTCTAAGTGACCCAATCAATATTAGAAATCTGATTCATGAAATTCAATGTAGAGAAAAGTAAGGTTTCACACTTACAGTAGACCAGAAAAATCAAAGGTACAGATTGGGTGAGACATAAGAGAGGGATAGAATCAAGGTCACATGAAGTATTAGTATCACTTTATAAAAAACTTAGTTAGACCAGACTTAGAACATTTCATTCAATTTTGGTCACCACAAAATAAAAGAGTGGAAAGAGGTCAGAAAAGAAGAACAAAGATGATTAGGGGGCTGGAGGCTAAAGCACATAAAGAATGGTTGCAGGAATTAGGTATGTCTAGTCTAATGAAAAGAAGGACTGGGGTGACATGTTCCAATATTTGAGCGGTTGTCACAAAGAAGAGAAAGTCAATTTATTTCCCAAAGCACCAGAAGGCAAGACAAGAAACAATAGATGGAAACTAATCAAGGAGAGAAACAACCTAGAACTAAGGAGAAATTTCCTGACAGTGAGAACAATTAACCAGGGGAACGGCTTATCTTCAGAAGCTGTGAGTGCTCCAACACTGGAGGCTTTTAAGAAGAGACTGGACAGACTGTCTGGAATAGTATAGAGCAGGGGTAGGCAACCTTGGCTCTTTTATGACTCGTGGACTTCAACTCCCAGAATTCCTGAGCCAGCATGGCTCAGCTTAGAAATCTCTCCCTTTCCCCTCAGCATGGCTGGCTCAGGAATTCTGGGAGTTGAAGTCCACGAGTCATAAAAGAGCCACGGTTGCCTACCCCTGGTATAGAGTCTCCTGCATGAGCAGGGGGTTGAACTAGAAGACCACCAAGGTCCATTCCAATTATGTTATTCTGTTATTGTGTTATCTGTTGATACTGGATTGTTTTTCCTTAAGAGAATTCAGCATTTTTTTAGCACAGTCACTTACCATTTTATATAAGAATTACAGCATCCTAAAGTAGAGATGAGTAATGCGCCAGTTTTAATGTTGAGAAAGCTGCTTCTGTAGGTGGCCTATAATTAGCATGTACCACATGCAATGCAAGAAGATTTAATAAAGTTTTGAATCTCTGCCATATAAAAATCAAGTCTCTTTTAAGTCATGCTCAAGTCCTGCTTGAAGTCACAGGTACAACAATATAATATCCTTGGAATCGAAAAATGGCTTGCTACTGAAGCATTCTGGAATGTTTCTTCTACTTATCTGAAAGATTTTCTTTCAAGACCCAACTTTCCCAGCTTGGCAAAGTCAACCACAGGGACAACCTTCAGCAGTAGCCAAACAACTACTTTGCGCTCATACTGAAGTCTCCTGGCTAAAGTAACATCGCCATATACTAAATAAATAAACTGTGACAGCCTACACAAATGCCAAGAGGAAAGCTGTCCACTTGTAACTTATCCTTCTTTTGAAATACTCTTCAGTGGGCAAAGCAGAAATTGTTCTTGGCGGCTCATTGCAATCTGTCAAACTTTCATCTAGCATTCTAGCTCATTTAATTTCATCTTGGAATCACATATGTGATATGGGTAAACAAATAAATTAATAAAATATTCCTGTGTTGTTCCTTAACATTACATTCTTCTTAGATTTGTGGGGTATTTGTTTTAAGTGCTGACTCAGGTTTCAGATTTTGTGAGGCAAAATACAGGGCTTTTGTGATTGTTAGAAGAGCGGGCTATGTCGATGCTAATTGTCATAACAATGCTCTTTCATGTTTTATAGAAATATAGTGTTGGATTGATCATCAGCTTAATATTACTCATCAAGCTACCCTTCAAACACAAATAACATAGGCTGTTTCTTCTGATGAATTATGTGACATTGTCAAACTTATTTAAAAAAATGCCAAAAAATGTTCAAGACACTTCCTGATTGTACTTGAGAGCAGATGGAGATGGCTTCCTGATATGACTGGGGGTTTTTTTCCTCACTTTTTAAAATCTTGGTATGCTTACAGCAATTACAGACTTTTCCTAGATGCTTCTTCCCAAGTGGTTCCTGGAATAGCCTGTGACCACACAGTGTCCCAAACAAAATGTTACATTTGGCCTGCTTTTGGCTTCTTAGCCCGACTATTTTTATTCTTTCTATTCTAAGACCAAAAGGACTTGTCAAGAACAAATAAGTGTATGCTGAAATGAAGGATATGTTTAAAATAAAGATACCTATAAATAGGATCAGTTTCTGAAAAAGAGCATTTATCCAGAAAGAGTTGGAAAAGTGAAAAATTCATCAAAATGTGTTGGAAAGAGACTTTACAGTGCAGTCCTCTTTAGAAGCAGTCTGCATTGTGTTTCACCGAAGGTCATTCCAAGTTAAATGGTTAAAGAATTGTAACTTACTGGTATTACTGTCATTAAAATATAACTTCCAAAACTTAATTTTAGTTATAGTACAATGCACATGCACAATTACTCAGAAGTGAGTTTACTACATCCCAATAAGCTTACCCATAGATCACTTATTTATTAAGCAAATTTGTATAGGAGAGTCTGGACGGTTTACAAATTTTTAAAAATCCACCATATAATAAAACCCATTTAAGAAATTCACCCACCCCCATGGCAGTAATAATGCAATCAAATCAGCCACTTGGAGGTTTCCTCTCCATTTATGGTTCCCAGGTCCACTGACGAAAAAATGTTTTAGGACCTTTCAGTAAAGCAACAGGATGAAGGTCAACCATACCTCAGAAGGAATGATGTTCCATAAGGGGGCCATCACTGAGAAAGCTCTTTTCGTGGTCCCACCAAGTGATTTCAGCTATGTAGTTAATATATGTGTCTACAAATAGGGAGAAATTAATGCCAATTTTGCAACAGCATTTTTTGGAAAAGTTCTTTATTCAGTATAGTAGCCACCGATCAGTACAAAATTAATGAATGTGCGGAACTGAGGAGCAATACACTGGAGTTGTGGCTGTCCAGACAGGTTTGTTTTTCTGCTTCAGCGTGGGAGTAATGTGTTTGCAACACAGAGTCTGCATATTCAAGAGCTGCAGCATGTACCTTTCAAAAAAAAATTATTTCATCTTCCTATTTTCATTAAGCCAAAAAGGTTTTGCAGGAAAGACCAAATAACTTTAAAAATGTTTCTTTATACTTGGTCAAGGGGAGGAGAAATTGTGAATGCTACTTGATCCTATTAAATATCTCAGCTTAACATCTCTAGAGGTGACTTTTTTTCCCAGAGGGAGAAAACTCCTATGGTGCTGCTACAGAAATTTTACATGAAAGCTTAAATAATGCCTTCTTCACATCTAAAAGTGAAAAACTCTGTGGGAAGTCAGCCCCCCCAGAGAAGGAAATATTTAAAGGGCAGAAAAATATATTTCCTCAAAGGATCTTAAAGAGGCAGAAAAGCATGCCCAGTTTTTCTTAATAGCCCCAAGTCTCCCTCCCCCAAGCAGAAACCAGCTCTATAGAAATGCAGATGTAAACCATCCAGGAAGGTTGGAAGCCCCCAGCTAGAAGATTAAGAAGACAAAGACACCTAAAATCTACATACCCCACCCAGTCTAGGTAGGACATAATAGGATTTAACCCACAGATGCCAAAGGACACACCCAGACTCAGGTCAGAATACATGACACAGGAAATACAAAGCCTCAAACAGGAACAGGAAAGAACCTCAAGAGCCCCAGAGGGTATAAAAACCCACTCCCTACATGTGCTGGTCTCTCTTTTCTTCCAGAGCCATCTTTCTGTCTGGCTCTCCTCTTCAATAAACTGCAACCTTCTTTCTAAAGCAGTCGCCATGTTGTTTATCCCCAGCTTGGACTGAACCATGAGGAAGACTTTTCCCTCAACAACTCTTTTGCATTTGGTCCTCTTAAAGCATTTTTCCATTGCCATCCCAGTTGCTTAGAGCAAGGCTTTTAAACTTCAACATTTTATGGACTGAGGAACACGCTAGTTAAAAATAATTGTCAGAAAATGGCAAATATAACATTTTTTCCCTGCTGGAACAACTTTAACCCTTTTTTTTTTAGATGGACACTCCACCTCGATTCGAGAGACCCAGTTTGATGCAGTGGTTAAGACATTGGGATAGAAACCAGCAGACTGTGAGTCCTAGTCCTGCCGTGGGTCCAAAGACAGCTGGGCAACCTTGGGCCAGTCATTTTCTTTAAGCCCTAGGAAGGAGGCAATGGCAAACCACTTTTAAGACTAAAATATTTTGCATGTTACTTGCAGGGATCCTACTTAGGCACTCAAAGCCTGCCTGTGGAACTCCGGACCGCCCCCGACCTTCGTTCGTTTCGCCGGGACCTGAAAACCAGGTTCTTTGATCTATCTGGCCTGGACTGAGGGGTTTTAAGTTTTTAAACTTTGTTTTAATTTGTTGGGCTATTAATAAATGTAATTCATTTTAATTCTATTCTATTTCAACTTTTATATTGTTCTTTTAAATTTTGCCCTGTTAACCGCCCTGAGTCCTTCGGGAATAGGGCAGTATAAATAAATAATAAATAAATAAATAAATAAATAAATAAATAAATAAATAAATAAATAAATAAATAAATAAATAATAAATGTCCCATTCTCTCATATCTGCCTAGGAGCCCATCCTCATGTTCCCCTAACTGCAGCATAAAGATATTCACTGACTGTATATAGAGGGCACATACTTATTAGATCATCTTCAACTATGGAAGAAGCTTTTACTTGTACTCACTTGTTCCAGTTTCAAAATATGTAGCATTTTCTGTCTTCCTCCCATGCAAGTCTTGCTGGGTGAATGATCTGCAGTGCTTCATTAACTATTTGGGCAATGACACAGTGAGTGGCTGGGACATGCCCAGTTGCCTGTGTAATTCTGATCAAACATTATGCACTCTCCTGGTATACATGGATGTTGTGGTATTCTAGACAGGAAGTGGCCCTCTTTTGAAACATATAATTAATAGTTTTTTTGAAAGAATATTAAACTGATCTTTTAAAAAGGTCTGGCACTGGGATCATTGAACAGGAAAGAGATTTTCCTAGTCTAGATTCTGTTTCTGCACTGCAGGTTTTCTGCTGTTTCTGCTGATAAGGATGTTTCCACGGTTCTATTTTTTATTGGTATTATGACACTAGGGAAACATCATGTTGCCTATCACAGATGTTCCTTTGCACCACATGCTGGTTTGAGGATATTCAGAATCTTTGATGAAATTGATAGGCAGTGCTGGGTGAAATGGGCTACCGGAAGAATCCATCAGTTCATTTTTTTTGTATTAAAATTGTAAAAAGCTACCAGTTTTATCACTGGGGCAAAGTAGAGCTTGACTATGGGAGGAGCACAAATTGTACCAGGGATGGGAGGAATGCATGATAACGTGGGCCAGGTACAGGTGAAAAAACTAGTTGTAAATTCCCACCATACAAGAGAATAGTGGAGAGAGTACAATTTTATTTTAAATTACTGAAAGAGGAGGGGGAGGATTGTCTGGCCTTTCTGAAACTAACTAAATCGTATATAGTTCCTTTTGCCTGTATTTATACTGAATCACTGCAGATTCCATGTATGGTTCTGTACAGAAAGTACTTTGTATTCTTTATGTGATCATTCAGGACTGCTTCTGATTTATGACAACTTCCCATCTGATAAATAGTTCTTGTACTCTGCCTGATAGACTTGCAAAGAAGCCTTCCAAAGTATCACAGGACTGGGCCTTAATACCATAAATCAAGGTGGATAATAATCAATGATTTTTTAAAAAAAAAAATAAAAATTAGGATTTTTTCTATTTTTATCAAATTTATTTTAATAAAATGCTTTTGGAATAAAAATCTATCTAAATGTAGTTTTCTATTTAAGATACATTAGTAATTTAGTTTATTCAGCATAAAATGGAGCTTAGTTACTGTATGTAGCATGAGGCTATATATCCTGCACTATTTACATTTTTGGTAAACTCATTCAATGAATCCAAGCTCTGCAAACTGAAATAACATGCACTGCATTGATCCATTCACACAATTTCACAGTATCCGTGAGATAAATCATAAAGCAAAGTTCAGGAATATTCCTTTATCCTATTGTTTTGCAAATCTATGTACGCTACAAACAGCATGATTGTTTGAAGAGAAATGCATCTGTACCAGGCTCTAAGTGTTTTAATTAAATAAATGAATTTGAGTAGTCCTCCAAGTATGTGTGATTAACCTATTAACCTAAAATCGCTTCTGATATTGCTGTTTTACTAACCTGACAGCTTATTATTCTAAATAGGAAATCTTCATTCTGTTTCCAAATAATAATATTAAAGGTTCTAACTACCAGCAAGAATGAGTCCTTACATTTAAAGAGCACCTGTCATTTTAGATCCATTATGGCAGCGCCTGTTAGCGGGCATCCCCTCACCACCACGTCCCTCACCTTGTTGTGTCACTGCCGCATCAACAGCTGCTCCATTAAAGTCAATGGGGCTGTTGGTGACTTAACAGCGGGTCAGAGGAGGAGCTGCTGCAGGACAGAGATGACAGTTGCTCCTTAAAAATTGATTTAAATTGAGTTGATTTAAATCAAGCCTTTTTACTAGTGATTTAAATTGACTTGATTTAAATAAAATCCACCCTGTCATAAATCAGTGATATCTGCAGCTGATTAATTCAGAGCCAGTGTTTCTTAGTCCTAAAAAAGTTAGCTTTAAAAGTTTACATTTTGTTTTCTGATCATACATTCTATTTTCCCCAATGTGTTTGTTATTTTATTGGTCCATATTGGTTTGTGTTGGTGCCCATTTTAAAATTATTTTTATACGATTTTTTAAAAAATGGATCTTTTATGTTGATGTTGGAAATTACTCTCCACATTTTGATTATGTGCCACCAAATTGGTATTGACTTTTAGAAACCACATACATTTCCCAAGATGATCTGCCCCCAACCTGGCCCTTTAGATCTTCCAATAACGCACCCTTCATTTCTGCAGCTGAATCTATCACCTTGCTCTTAATTGTCCTCTTCCCTCCACTTCCCTCAGCTTTTTGGACTTCTTAAGGAAGTTGATTTTTTACATTATGTGCCCAAAATATAAACATTTGAGGCTGGTAATTTGTACTTCAAGTGAGAACTCTGGATTCATTTGTTGTATGATCCATTTTTTCTTCTTCTAGTGTTCTTAAGAGCCTTTTCCAAATCCAAATCTCAAAAGCTTCAATACTAGAGAGGGCCTCCTCAGGGTGCCGCCGATCAAAGAATGCCGATTGGTGACCCCCAGGGGGAAAGCGTTCTCTGTGGGTGCGCCAGACCTTTGGAACCGCTTACCGGTTGAGCTCCGGATGGCCCCCGACCTTCGCTCCTTCCGGCGCGATCTCAAAACTTTCTTTTTCGAACAAGCTGGCCTGGTCTGACGGGATGGGGTTGGGTTTTTATAAATAGTTTTAATTTTAATATGTATTAATTTTATGGGCATAATGTTTAATGGCTTTTTAATTTTTGTATTCTATTTTTATTGTGTATTGCCCTGTTCACCGCCCTGAGTCCTTCGGGAGAAGGGTGGTATACAAATTAAATTATTAAATTAAATTAAATTATTTCTGTCCTGCTTCTCTGAAGTCCACAGAAAATCATAGGAAAACCACTGCCTGTACAATTCTGGTTTTTGTAGATATAGACGTATCATGGCATCAGAATACCATGGCCTTCATTGTTATCCTACTAAGTATCAGTCTATTGGTTCCTTTAATGTGGAAGGTTAATTCTAAAAGACAGAAGCAACCCACAACTTGTCAATCTTAAGGCTGGTTGCCGTAACTGTGGGGTCCCCAACCTTGTTGGTTCTGCAGACTGACGGCAGCTTCGGCTGCAGGGGGAGTGGTTTCGCACACACAACTTAAATCCCATGCATGTACAAATTGCACACTTGACCTGCTGCTTTAGCGGTCCAGTTCCCAAAAGGCTGTGGCTCAGTAGTGGGCCACGGCCCAGAGGTTGGGGACCCCTGCTGTAACTATTGTCATTAGTTCATTCTTTATATTTAATGGTAGTCCCTTTTTTATTATGATGGTCCTTGACTTTCCTTACAAAAGTTTGTACTTACATATTTCCATTATCAGAATAGTGCCATCAACACAGCACGTTGTTGATGTTTCATTGGAGGAAAAAAAACATGAATTGTTTTTCTTTCTAAATCCAAGTTCATCTTCTACAAATCTAGCCACTATCAATATATATTCAGCATAATAAACAAATAAGAAGACAGTATACAGCTTTGCTTCACTTTTTTGTTATGTCTAGACTAGGGGTAGGCAACCTCGGCTCTTTTATGACTCATGGACTTCAACTCCCAGAATTCCTGAGTCAGCATAACTGATTCAGGAATTCTGGGAGTTGAAGTCCATGAATCATAAAAGAGCCGAGGTTGCCTACCCCTGGTTTAGACAATGGCTTTCAGTCCTGTATATACGTTTTGCATACGGATGGTGAGATGTTCTGGGATTCCCCTTTTCCTAAGCTTGACATGGTTGACACATTGAAAGGCTTGGTAAAATACATGCCGACATTCTTTTTGGTATTCCTTGGTTTTCTCAGTTATAAACATGGATCAGCATTATGTCTTGTTTCTCAGCCTTTTCTAAAATCAACTTAAACATCTGGCATTTCCCTTTACATGTAGGGCTCTAACCTGCATTCCATGTTTCTAAGTATTAATTTGCTATCATGTTAAATTAAAGCTACTTTATGATAGTCTGCATTTTGTTAATTCTTCTTCCTTTCGCATTGATACATAGACTGACCTCTTCTAAAGTTGACCATTATATCATTCCTGAGATTTGCTGGCACAGTTTGGTTAGAACTTTTACTGATACATTTTCTGTTACTTATATTTCTGTAGATATTCTTGTAATCAGTTCTTGTAATCTTCTAATCTCGTAATAACTGGAGGATTGATCTAACTTCATCATTTAGGACAACAACAAAAAAACATTAAGTTATCCTGGATGATGACATTTCTATTGTACAGAATTTCAGTGTACTCCTTCCATCTCTATGATCTTAAAATCATTTACTATTTGTCCATTGATTGTCTTTAGCATAACAGACTGAGGTTGGACCCTTCCCCCTTCTGAATTCAGAGATCTTTTGGAAATCTTTCTTTACTCTTATATTAGTTTCATATCTTTAGAGATGTCATAATGCTGATCCTTGTGTCTTTTAATAGGTTTTTGAAATTCGCGGAAGTTTCTTTCTGAGATTTTTTTTCTTGGCTTTCGCTTCTTGTCTCAGCAGTTTCCACAGTCTATTCTGAGGGTTTGTTTTCTTTTGTTTTTTGGTGGTTGACAGTCTCTTTTCTCATTCATCCTTTAATTTCACATCACAGTTCCTCTATTTCCCTACAGTGAGATCCAGGACTTCAATGCGGTCCATGATTATCTCTCTGAAAATGGTGGATATACGGTGAAGATCATGTCACGAAGACTGTCTTGTTCTTCTTTACCTTGACTTGGAACTTGCAAATGAGTAATTTATGATCTGGGGCTTATAAACCTATGGTGTTGTTTTTATGATTATTATATCATGTGATTTGCCATGCACCTCCTCTTTGCTTGACAAAAATGTTGAATCAAAATTATATATATTATCTTACTTCATGGTGTTGTGGGAATAATGATTATAATTTGATCGGCTCAGCATGTCCCTGTACAGCATTGTTTCCACAATATGCTAATGTCAATTTCTAATTATACTCAGCCAACAGCTGTTAGAAACTTCCAGCCATCTGTAGTATAGGAGCAGCATTACTTTTAAGGTGACTATGGAAGCAGTGCAGTTCTTCCTCAACAGGGGTCTTCAAACTCGGCCCTTTTATGACTCATGGACTTCAACTCCCAGAATTCCTCAGCCAGCATGCCTGGCTGAGAAATTCTGGGAGTTGAAGTCCATGAGTCATAAAAGGGCCGAGTTTGAAGACCTCTGTTCCTCAATCACAGATCACTGAAGAAGCACAACATGATAGCTACAGTGTCAGTAACCAGTAGTGTTACTAGTATTAAAAGTTACCATTACCAGTCAGAGGTCTTAAGGGCAGCCACTGTCTGACTTTCCTTCATCTGTTTGGCCCATCCCCAGTAGAATCTGTAACTATATGAACGGGCAAATCCAACCAAGGTATTTTCATTAGTTGAGTTCAAGAACTGATACCAAACAATGTATAGAAGAGTGGGAAAAAGCTATAGTTAATTAAACCAAGCTTGTTAGTAAAGCCCAGATTTTGAAAAGAACTTATATTGGTACCTTTTGACTTGATTTGGTATTTGAACAAGATTTCCTTGAAACCTCAACCAACCACTTTGCTTTTCCCAATCTAAACTACCATTGAATGGCAGTTTGGACTCGCAGGCTTAGCAGCATTTACAGAGAATATATTAATCCCAAAGTAAACAAATTTTAAACAGCCTCCAGT
This sequence comes from Vipera berus, assembly GCF_964194415.1. Taxonomy (NCBI): domain Eukaryota; kingdom Metazoa; phylum Chordata; class Lepidosauria; order Squamata; family Viperidae; genus Vipera; species Vipera berus. Next base: position 122,529,857 of record NC_138204.1, on the reverse strand, counting down.
GTTGAAAATACCTTGGATTAATGATGTTGATAAAAAATCAAGACAGATACCATATCTCATTGCAACGAATGGTTTTATAAGATTCTGTAAAATGCCACGTGAAAAGATTGCTTCAAGACAGCAAAAAGACCATTAGAAGAGATATGTAGCAGATTCATGATTTTTAGACAATTTTTAATATTAAATACATTCTTTGCAATATGACCATTGCTTATTCAGGTTTTGTACCAAGAGACGTATTCCAACATATTCCAGCTTTGCTCAGATGTGAGTCTGTAAGCTGAGAAAACATTTTTGTGCCGGTAGGCTGGTTTCTCAGTGGTAGATACTTCATGCTTTGCCATCACATTTATGCATGGGTTTCTTATTACGGTATTTACTTGCTGAAAAATATCCTCTCCGGAAAAGAGATGCTGCCAGAAAGAATAGCATGCTTTGCAAGCAAGTTTTTTTCAGAATAGGAGCAGGGCCAATTAGCACAAGATGCTTTGACTTCAAAGATGTTCAGTGAAATCATTTATGAACAATCCGTGTAGTAATTATCTGTGTAAGCTACACTGAGGCAAAGAACCACTGTTTTATGTGTTGTACAGCTTCTGTGTATTCCAGAGCAGTTTATGCAAAGTATGTAACAACTTTATACTATAACTGGAACCCTCACTTTACCATTCTGCTGTTCCTTACAATAACAAAATCTGCCCCCTCAGCTACTGCATTTCATTTGGCTCAGGGTTGGCCCTTTTCTGATTATGATTGAATAAAAGAACTGACAGTCCCTTGCTATCCCTACATTACATTGATTCTGCAGCTTTGTTTGTATTTTGGTTATGGATAAGCACTAAGCCAGTTACTAGTTCTTAGTCATCCAAAATCCAGAATTAGCCTTTCTGGAATAGCAAAACAACTTTCAGATTCTCCACCTTTATTAGTTTTTTTCCTTCCAATGTCTCCTACTATTTGACCGATGATCCCAAATTTGGAGCTGAGTCTAATTTAGACCAGAAACAAATTATAAACAAGGTCCGAAGCGAACTTTTGATATTTGGAAATGTCCATGGCTTTCTTGGGTTTCTTGCAATAACAGTTTTGCCAATACTAAAAATAAATCAGAAAAGTAAAAAAAAAGAAAGAAAGAAAAGATCCAGAACGTTTCTCTCGGAATTCAGATTGTACAAATTTATGGCAGCCCTTCTCACTTTCAAAACTGTTTATATTTGAAAGGTACAATATCATTCCTCTGTAGCTTTCTGTAGCAGTCTAATTTGTCAGCTTTCATATGTGGTTGTTTTTGGACAGATATGCTATGAGTGCAACAGCAACTCCTACATAAATGCCTGTTCCAATGGTGATGGATAGCACAGCCAAGAAGAGAGCTCTCCGAGAACTGGAACTTGCTTGGTGGAAATCCCCTTTAGCAATGGCTTTGTTTGTCTGCAAGAATGGATAAGGTTTGCATTAGTCAGTGTGGATATGGCAGCCAGTTAACAGGAAATAACATGAAGAAATTTGAAAAAAACCAAACATAGGATTTGGGGTTTTAATGGGCATTATTTTGTCTGAAAGACACATTTTTTTTCTGCAATTCATGGACAAAACTGTCTTTCATGTACTTCACGGATATAAGTATTTGCGTTTAAGTCCAACATTTTCAATGGGCATAACATCGGTGATTGGCACTCCTATCTTAGAGACAATAACAGCTGACCTTTTGTGAGTACAACCAGAAATGTGTTTTGGCCATACTGGATGGCACGGGCACATCTCCTTTCTTGTGATCACTGCCTGGACCCCACATCAGCTGTTTTTCTTCCAGCATTGGTCCTCTAAGGCAGACATGTCAAACACAAGGCCTGGGGGCCGGATGCGGCCCGCAAAGTGGTTTCATGTGGCCCGCAAAGCCATCCTGGAAACAGTGAGGGAACAGCCCCCACTGCCTTGGCCCTGGCCCAGAGACCCTCCTTCTGCCAGAGACCCTCAGATCTGTCCCACTCCTGCCCAGGCCCCCATAGGCACCCTTGATGCGAACGATGTGGAGCTGGCCACGCCCACCCAGTAGGCCATACGCACTCTAGCCACGCCCACCCTGGCCATACCCACCCGGCCCCTTGAGGGCAACCGCAATGCTGATGCAGCCCTCAATGAAATTGAGTTTGACACCCCTGCGGTAATTCTTTATTAATTCTTTTCTTATTTATCACCCCCCTCCAATACAATTATTATTAAAATCAACATCATTTCACATTTTCAGAATCAAAAAGGCCACTATTGTTATCAAATAGCAATAGAAAAGCTCACAGAGACCACAGTATAGTGGACTTGAGGCCATGAATTTAAAAAATATTTTACAGTTTATCCCAACAGAATACAATTGTAGATATCTTTTGAATAGCGCTTTATGGCTAAGTTAGAGAAATTTGTGATTAGGGTCCTTCTTTTTCCCCTAGTAGCAGCTTGGTTGAAATTACAGGACTACAGAACAGGACTAACATTTTTATCCCATACTATTTGATCAACAGAAATCATTGTTCTGAAATTTGGCATTGATAAAAAAAGTATGATTCCAAAAGGAAGTGATCTTCCTTAAAATATATTATAGTCACCAGAAAACCCTTGTGCACTTTTTTGCATAAAACAGAAAAAGTGAACTTATGATTTATAATTTTGATGACTAGACAGGATAAATTATAGAAAGAAAAGAGTCGTGTTACAAAAGCCCAGAGTAAAAGGTGAATTTATAATTGCATTTATAACTACTGTAAAAAAGATCAGAAGTCGCTTCTTTGTGGGGGGGGGGTTCTTTCTTTACTATTGTATATTTCCCCTTTCTTGCACTTTTTGCTTTCTTTTTGATTTTTTCTCTTTCTTTTTTCCTTTGGATTTTATTTAGTTTGAGTTTATATATTAGCCAATACAACCAAATTAGCCCTAAAAAGCGCACACTGAAATGCTGAGTCCTTTCTTAAGAACTGGCAAGGGAGACAATCCTTCAGAAAACTCTTCATAATGCTCTCCATCTGAAAAGACCATGGGCGAAGAGGGTTGGTAGAACAAATAAATTATTCGCCTAATTAGCCAGTGATATTTGAGGAAAGGGTGTGTGTGTGTGAATTTTGAATAAAAAATCTAGGTGAGCAAAGCAAATGGAGCCTTGGTGGAGCCTTGGTGGAGCAGTGGGCTGATGCCTCCTTAAGTAACACCAGCTGCCTGCAATTAGTGCAGGTTCGCATCCCACCAGGCTCAAGGTTGACTCAGCCTTCCATCCTTCCGAGGTAGGTAAAATGAGGACCCAGATTGTGGGGGGCAATAAGCTGACTTTGTAATAATGCCGCTTGGGGGGGGGGGCGAAAGCCCTAATAATCAGGCATATACATAGAATGAAGGCTATTGCTAAGCACATTGTGCTTTAGATTGTAAGCCGCCCTGAGTCCTCGGAGAAGGGCGGGATATAAATGAGATTAAAATAAATAAAAATAAATAAAAAATAAATAAATGTTGAAACTGAAAACAAATCTTAAGATTAGAATATGTCCAGCTAAATAAAATTAATGAGTAATGTGGCTTCAGTGAATGTTAACATTTTGTTATTAAAAATAAATCCTTTCTGAGAAATTCAAGGGCAGCAAAATCTTGATACAGAATATGCTCTAACACTGAAGCAGCCAAGCTTAATGCAAATTCTCCCACCAGAGACATGCATTTCATACGAATGAAGTAAAACCCCCAGTTCTCTTTTCTTTGCTGTTCTGAAGGGCATTTCTGCAATAACTATGCGTTTCAACTCTTTCCTCTTTAAAAAAAAACATAGTGAGGCTATGGTTGGCATCGAAATGACTGATGAGCCAATTTAAAAACCTCTCCAGGCCCGAAATGTTTTCAATGGCAGACTAAGAACTTTAATAAACAAAAGTCACAGCAAGCACAAGAATGCTAAGTTGAGACCGCTTCACAGCGCAGGGCAAGCTAGCTTGTTCAGCAGGAGATATTAGTAGAGAGAACAGTGCAATTCCCTTGTAAAACTCCTGGATCCTTCAGCACCAATCATTCTTCATCGTCTTTGTTATTCTCATCTATCTGCAGAGGATGTCTCTGTGGTTCTATAGGTTTCTCTGCACTACTACACTATACACTGTATTTGCAGTGTACAGAAAATATATTCTGCTCTGAAATCATAATATCAAGGGTGAATGCAATTCAGAAAAAAAATAAGTGTTAAGTGCTTGTACAGGCTAAATGAGTGAATTTCTGCAGTGCATTAGCAGAAAGAAGCTAATTGATTAACAAGTAGCAAGAATGTACTGTATATTTGAATTGTATTCCTATTTATTTATTTCAAACACATCTAAATAGCCTTTCCACGCTTGCTGAAAAAGTATGGAAACTGTAACCCAATACCTTTGAGGACAACTGGGGAGGCTGGTCCAAGTACGCATTCTTCAGTTATATAATCAAGGTACAAATCATAGTTTGGATACACATATCACGCCATATCATTATTTGAATCATAGTTTGCTGAAGAAATTACAGTGGCCTGGTTCACATTGCATGCTGCGTCTTTCACACCTCAAAGGCCAGGTTTACTTCCCAAGCCAGAAGTGAATGAGCCACCTTGTAAATAAACAAAGTGAATATTTCTGGAGTAATATGAAAATTGCTTGAGATTCATGCATTCCTATGAGATGAAAATGTATATGTCAATCCAATTTTAACAGATAGCTTCATTCATCCCGTTCCATAAATATATTTTTTTAAAATCAAGGACAAGCAAAAGGGATTGATTCACATATAGTAGAAATGAAAATAAAGATCCAGTCAATTTAAAACAGATGCAGGTTACATAGAGAGTGAGAAAGGATGATCAACTGATAAGAAAAAGTAAACATGGTAAGGTAAAAGAAGTTCTAATTTTGCTTTGCTGATCTCTGACAATCATATCTTCTACTGGAGGAGCCCTGGGACAACTGGTCTTTGCAGGGAACTCAGAATATTTTGGATCAAATTGTATTCAATAGCTAAGCATCACAACATTTTAGAATGTATGCAACTGTGAAACAAATGGTTAATGACACCAGCATGACTAGGGCAACCAAACTAGATCTGGGAAGATGCTGTAAAACAGACCTATTTCCCCTTATTGAATATACAAGGGTGTTTACTTTGTAGACCACAGCATACTGTAGATAGCCTTTAAATTTCTGGTAATCAACAATTACAAAAGAATATGTAACAACTAAACATTGGTCCAAAAATGAAAAAAAGAACAGTGCACTAAGACTGCATACTGTCACCTTGTGTTTTAATTTATATGCAGAATATATCATAAGAAAAAATGGACCAGAAGACAGAAAATAGAATTAAAATTGCTGGGAAAAACATTAACAACTTCAAATATGCTGATGATTCTTTGATAGATGTTTTAGAGAATGTCTTGCTGAAAATAAAAGAATGCAAAAATTGATTGCTGCTTAAAAAGATTATTTCAGCAGACAATTGAACGCTTTTATCCTGCTGGGCTTAAAAATTTACCGGGATTGTTGCTACAACCATTAAATAAAGAGGTATCTACTATTTGGAAGAAGGTCTGTAACAACTTTAGACAAAATATTAAAGACATTACATTGACAGCAACTGTATGCACTATTAAGGCTAATTTCCTATTTGTAACATACAGCTGTGAAAGCTGGATCATGAGAAAGGTTGAACAAAGAAAAATTATGACTTTGTATCATGGTGCTAGGAAAATATCCTGCACTGTAGAAGAATAAATCATTCAATTTTAGATGAAATAAACTAGGTCCCTCATTGGAAATTAATAAAGAAGCAAACACTTAGATAAGTTGGAACATAATGTGAGAAGACCTTGATGTTTAGAAAAAGCCAGTTGAACAAGATGCTGACAGAAAACAAGGTAAATAGATACTATCACCAATGACAGAAGCTTAAACCTATGAGATGATTCTTTGATTATATGAAGAATTCAAGGAAATAATACCCATTCGGTCAAAAAGATTAAAAAGTGACTGAATAATAATAATTTTAGGATGCAAAAAACTTCAGTGTAAGAGGAAAGGTAAGTCAATTACCAATTCACTCATATACCAACAAGGATGGAAAATACATTATCAAAACACTCATGTATGTGATGCGTATTTTGTTAAACCTTAACTGAATTCTACAGCTATTCCTTCTTGTTTCATATTCCCCAAATGTGTTAAGACCAATTCTCAGAATTACCTGGGAACTGCTGAAGTTTTGTTCCCAACACATCAGATCAGATCATATTGGGAAAGCTATTTTTCGATCTTGTACACCACAGGTTAGCCCCCAGGGGGACGACAATTTTGCTGGTGCATTCTTGTGCACATTTAATCAGACGTAAAGTTAGCAATGTATATCAATGTTTATGACGGTTTTGTGATCTGCTCAGATTTGTGACATATAAAATGGGTGGCCATACAGGTATTTTACATTCACACAGTACATAGAAGCATGCAAATTTCTCACTTTGTGAATATCTGGCATTTTGATTAGTAATAAAAGGATTGTTCAACGGTGACTGGGTTTTTTCTCATGGACCAGCATGTTTAAATAACTTTTGTTATTAAAAAAATATTTTTTATTTTATCATATCCCTATACCAGGGGTAGGCAACCTTGGTTCCAACCAAGCTGGCTCAGGAATTCTGGGAGTTGAAGTCCACGAGTCATAAAAGAGCCAAGGTTGCCTACCCCTGCCCTATACTAATGGAATACTGCCTATCTGCCATAGGAATAATAACATTGAATAAATACCTCATGTGAAAGATAGAAAGCAGCTATTCCCAATGGCCAGAAACAACAGAGCATGGAGAACACACTAAGTCCAAGATGATCCCTGGGAGGCATCATAAGGAAATGGTCTTCACTGTCAGTGTCACTTGAGTAATCGCTCTGAAACAGCAAGAGAAAAAGACCATGAAGTAGATACGTCACTGGCAAGACCAGCCCTTTCTCTCTGCCTCAGGCATACCTATGATCCGTTTTCTTCAAAAGGCAACACAGAATTTTCTGGCTGAAATTACGCATGAAAGATATTTGTACTCTTCTGCAATGAAAGAACGTTTTAGAAGAATCATATTTTTTTAAAAAATTTTTTTTGATAGGACGATATTGTTAGGAATTACTTTAGAACAGCTAACTTTTCATTTCTTAAAATTATGATGGAGGGTCATCCTGTTCTGCAACGTAGTGACCACAGGGAGAACACAAAATCTTGCAGCAACAGCTTTTAAAAAGAAGGAAATCACCACAAGTGCCGTAACAGTAAAAAGTTATCCTACTCTATTTAAGAATGCTGAAACCTATCCCCACTACTGGCATTATGGGGCGATTTGTGATGGTTGTGACATTTTTGCTTATCTTAATCAGCATGTGACCAGGGCTATGTGGGTTCACATCAAGGAACACATCTACATGTATGTATGCCTTGGCACACACACTTGTATGTGTGAAGCCTTCCATTCTGCAAGCATTCTCTGTATATACAAAAGCAATAAAGTGGGCCAAGCCAAGAGATATATGCCTTTGTCATTAGAATTACTTACTCGGCTCTGCTCACATTTTAAGTCTGAATGGATCTTCTGAAGATAGTTAAAGTACCACTCATAAGAAAAGGCCAAATGCCAAACAACATTTAATTTGCTAGGGGAAAGATTACAATACCAGATGCCTCTCATCTACCAAATAAATTTTTTCCCCAGCTTTGTCAGCTGGCAACTACAAAAAAGGAATCCATTAAAAATCAAATAGACTAAATGAGTAAAACATAAAATATATGTTGGCCAACAGCCCAAACACTTGAAATAGTAAACTTATGTGGGGTTAAGATAATAATTCATCTATGTAACATGGAATACTCTTGCATTCAAAAGAATGTTTTAACGAGATCCTTGCACTGTGGCTATAACAGTATTTGACCAACTATTGAGGTAGATGAGATTGGAAGCAGATGATAGTGAGACACCGAGATGCTCAGATATTTGAATTCAATTCAACCTGACCGATGATTAGTAGCGAAAGGTAAAGGTAAACGTAAAGGTTCCCCCGCACATGCATGCTAGTCGTTTCCGACTCTAGGGGCCGGTGCTCATCTCCGTTTCAAAGCCGAAGAGCCAGCGCTTGTCCAAGGACGTCTCCGTGGTCATGTGGCCGGCATGACTAGACGCCAAAGGCGCACGGAACGCTGTTACCTTCCCACCGGAGTGGTCCCTATTTTTCTACTTGCATTTTTACGTGCTTTCAAACTGCTAGGTTGGCAGAAAGTAGCAAAAGAGACACTAGCAAAACAACAAGGCTAGGGAAAAGTCAGAAGCTAGATCTAAACTAGAAATACAGCAGTCTACCCTCGTTTAAGGGAAAAGCAGTAATATAAAATAGTGGTATGGTACAAATCCAACCACCATCTAGACCAGGGCTTTTCAAACTTTTCACCCATTGTACCACTTTTAGGATATGGCAACATCCAAGTACCACCAGTCGCCTAGCAAGGTGTCAAAAACTTGATGACCAAAAAAAGAAAAGAAAAAAGTGATGAAGTACAGGAAGTCCTCGACTTACAACAGTTCGCTTAGTGACTGTTCAAAGTTACAATGGCACTGAAAAAAGTGCCCCCCAAGCCACAGCTGAGCAAGACACCTGACTGCCCGCCCAGAGGCGCTCTTCCTCCTGTCCGAGGTTTTCAATGTTGTGAGCATTTCTGTTGAGGATTGGCAGCGGGGGTGGGGTGGGGTGAGTTTGGTTTTTATTCCTCCCCCCTCCATCTGCTGGGTGGTTGCAGCAGATTTTGGTCACTTCACATGACCCTGGGACACTGTGACCGTCATAAATATGAATTAGTTGCCAAGCATCTGAATGTAAACCACAAGACCCTGGAGATGCTGAAACATTCCAGCTGATTGGCGCTTCTTCTGGGCTCAGCAGAAGCGCCGGGATCAGTGCCGAGCTCCAGCTGGACCCTGGCACCGATCCTGCTGCTTCTGCTGAGCCTTGACAGCCCCGAAGAAGCGCTGATCCTGGCACTTTCGCTGAGCCCTGATAGCCCTGCAGCTCCAGCCATCTTTCGCTCAGGCTTGTGCGGTGCTGCCACCGGTTCAGCTCATTCCCCTCCCCTGCTACCACTTTTCTAGGATGGTCGCGTACCACCTGCCGGGTGCCAATGTACCACAGATGGTACCCGTACCACTGGTTGAAAAGCCCTGATCTAGACTACATATACTCTTATCTCTACTTCTATGTTTATTGGCCGAGTACACAATTGCACTCGGTGTATTCAATTTCATTTCACTTTAAGGAGCCTCCGGAAGGAACACCTTGAGTTTAATATTCTTACAACTCCACAAAACTGTCAGACTCCAGGCTCTTTACAATAATAAATATACAATAATAATAATAATACTAATATAATTAAAATATTCTAATGTCAATGTTGGTAGCTCTGTAATCAACTCAAAAGGTCCTTCGGAAGAGCCAGGTCTTTTACCAATTTCTGTAATGCAGTAAAAAATGGAAACCAGAGGGCAGGTTGTTACATAGGAGGGGAGCCCTCAATAAAGAGAGCCCACCATCAGCCCCCCTCCTATAGTACCTTTGTTAGCTGGCAACATTTATATGTGAACTCAGGCCATCCCAGCCAGGAAAGCAAAATTTATTTGGGAAAGGTTCTTTTATGTCTGACGATCCAAGCCATATAGTTTTAAAGGTCAGCGGATTTTATACTGAACTTGGACTGGAACCCAGTTCCTATCCCCAATCTAGGCTCAAAAATATCAAGTAATTTCGCTTATTCCTTATTATGCTTATGCATTATAAATCTTGACAAAATGCCTTGGACTGCATAGAACAGCTTTGCTTTCAATTTCAACAGCTTTGCTTGCAATTGCTTTCAATTTCAACAGCTTTGCTTGCAATTGCCCTATACCTCCCATAATTCCAAGTGTTAAGGTTAATTGATTTGATTAGGATCATGGGCTCTGCATTGGGGATACCAAATTGGGGAAGGCTAACGAAGAACAATCTGCAAGATTTTGGTTTAGATTGATAAACCACGGGAACATCTAATGGACTTGCCAAGAGGGAACTGTAGAACAGGGCTTTTCAACCTTTTCACTGATTGTACCACTTTTAGGATATGGTAATATTCGAGTACCATTAGTCGCCTAGCAAGGTATCAAAAACTTGATGACCAAAAAAAAGGAAAAAAGTGATAAAGTAGAGGTAGTCCTCGATTTACAACAGTTCGCTTAGTGACTGTTCGAAGTTACAACGGCACTGAAAAATGTGACTTATGACCATTTTTCACACTTATGACCAGTGCAACATCCCCAGGCTCACGTGATTTACATTTGGATGCTTGGCAACTGATTCATATTTCTGATGGTCACAGTGCCCCAGGGTCATGTGATCACCTTTTGCAACCTTTTGACAAGCAAAGGCAATGGCCGGGGGGGGCCTGGCCAGCTCAACGCCACTCAGGTTTGGGGGTGCCTGGGGGGGCAGGGAGGATCTGGGGGGGATCTGATGAAGGAGGATGGGACTGGGGTGGGCACCGGGGTATGGTCCACCTAAGGAGCCTCGCAGTCCCGCTTGGGCCACCGCAGGGGACTCCCGGATGGTGGGGCAGGCTGCCCAGAGCCCTGGGCAGCAGAGAGCAAACACCCAGCCCAACCCTTAAGCTCCCAGGCACTAAGACCCTGCAGCAAAACCCCACTTCCCTGAGGGGGTGCCCGGCTGCATTTACCTCCTCCTCAAGGGTGCCGCTGCTGCTGCTGTGCTCACTCTCCTCGGCCAGGTTATTTTTGGTGGATGCAGGAGGGCAAGGTGCGTGGGTCAGAGGGAGGCCCACTCCCTCTCCATGCGAGGAGATTCGGCTTTTTTAACCAAAGCTTCCTTCTCAATAGGATAGGAGACTACCAGGAGGCCAGGTGGAGGGGGCAAGGGGATGGCGAAAGGGCAGTAGGGCTGCTGGTGGCCAAGTGCTAAGGCAGGACTCTGGACTTCCCTCAGAGCCTCCCTCTCTCTCATTATAATCTCTTTCCTTCCTCCCTCCCCCTCCTCCCCCGCTTCTCATTCCCATCTCCTTCCTTCCCTTTTCCCTCCCTGCCTCCCTCCTTCTCATTCCTATCTCCTTCCTTCCTTCCTTCCTTTTTCCTCTCTGCTTCTCATTCCCATCTCCTTTCCTTTTCCCTCCCTCCCTGCCTCCCTCCTTCTCATTCCCATCTCCTTCCTTCGTTCCTTCGTTCCTTCCTCCCGCTTCTCATTCCCATCTCCTTCCTTCCCTTTTCCCTCCCTGCCTCCCTTCTTTTCATTTCCATCTCCTTCCTTCCTTCCTTCCTTGGTTCTCATTCCCATCTCTTTCCTTTCCTTCCCCCTCACTCCCTGCCTCTCTCCTTCTCATTCCCATCTCCTTCCTTCCTTCCTTCCTTCCTTCCTTCCCTGCTTCTCATTCCCATCTCCTTCCTTCCTTCCTTCCTTCCCTGCTTCTCATTCCCATCTCTTTCCTTCCTCCACGCTCAGGAAGGGATGATGGGAGGGGGGAAGAGATTGCCAGTGTTGCCAGTGGCCATGCTGCTGCCGGGCATAGCTATTCCAAATGGGCAGGGGCAGTTATGGGGAAAGGGAAGCCTCGTGGCTGGGACGCTAGGTCAGCAAGCGGGCGCGGTGCTGATCTACAACCTGGTGGCAGCCATCGAAGGTGGGACGCACTCAGCCTTAGATCCACAGAGCAGCCCTGGAGTCAGCAGGGGGCCGTCCCGCCATCTCTGCCCTGCTCCCTGGGTGTGCACACAGGAGGCAGCGAGTGTGGAGCGCTGGCATCCTGGGGGAAAGGGAAGTGCTTCTCCTGCCTCTTTTCTTTCTGAGCGGTCAGCAGGGACAGTCAGCAAGAATGCCAGGCACTTGCCACCTCCTGTGCGCGCGTCCAGGGGCTGAGGCGGGGGCAGCCCCTCGCTGGCTCTTTCCCGCCAAGACCTTCTTTTAGATCCTCTCCCCTCTCCCCCCCCTCCTCTTTTCTCTTCAGGACACCTTCAGCTTCCGGAAGCACCAATCAGCTGGAGCCTGGTGCTGATCCTGGGGATTCTGCCCAGACCCATAGCCCTGCAAAAGTACCGATCAGCTTGTAGCCACACGCACAAATCCTGGGGCTACTGCTGCTGCAACTCCAGCTCTTTCTCCATCAGGCTTCTGCGATGCTGCCGCCACTTCAGCTAATTCCCCTCCCCTGCTACCACTTGTCTAGGATGGTCGCGTACCAACAGCCACGTCTGAAAAGCCCTGCCATAGAAGTTATCTGAGTGATACTAAGAAAAAACTCTTTTCTTGACCCTGTAATCCCTTGGAGTACAGTCAGGGTGACTGAATGCAGCTGAGCATTTACTGGCTGGATGCCTTTCCTGATGCCACGTGGAGTTTGCAGTAGATATTTTCTCTTTGCTCCCTCTCCCAGAGAAATATCTGCCACTACCTAGGATTGAACTCTCAACCTTAAAAGTGGAAGGCTAGCATCTTCTCCTCTAGGCCACCACATCACTAGAATAGGAGCAAAAATAATGTAAAACAAGTGTATCAGATAAATCCCAATCAGGAAGGAAATTTGGAGCACAAATTAAAGAGTTCTGATCAATATTTCAAAATGATACAGCTCCTGGGACACGCTGCTGACAATGACAATGTCAAACCCAGCATCTTTTTTAAAAAAAGTAACTTGGAGCTATACATCAGTTGCCAACAGACTGAAAAAACATTATTTAAAAAATGTCCTTAGACTCCAGAATGAAATTAATGATAGTATTGCCAAATAGGCATTTGAGTGACAGCCAAATAGAGAAACTTGAGTATTTTCTTAATTTGAAGTGAACTGAAATTGAGTTGCAAGGGATTATTTTTTTGTTTTTGAAAAAGTGAAACTACAGACAGGGACAATGGAAAAGGAAAGCAATTTCATTATCTGACCATTTGATTACTTCAGTTCAAGTAAACAAGCAATAACTGCATCCAGTTTGAATGTACTGGTTACTAGCATTTCAGCAATACCTGTGACCCTTCAAAATATATTCAACAATTGACTTATCACAAGTTAACCACCTCTCCCATAGACATCCAATACAATCATTTTTTATTACAGTCATAGATTAGCATTACACAAATAAAAGCATTATAAACAACAATAATAATAGTAAATAAAAATAAATAAAAGACAAAATAATACATCATGACTGGTGATGGATTATCAGTGAGCATTAGAGTCTGCCTAATTTTGCACATAGCCTAACAGAATTTGGCCACATTCAGAGAAATTACTTTGTACTGACCTGATAACAGTTGTATGTAGAAGAGATCGGTATTTCCCGGATATTTTATTAGGCGAGTATTATAGAGTCTGTAAGTCCTTAAAGAGCCAATACAAGCCACAATGAGCCACACCTTTATTGCTGCAATCAATATTCCAGCACAAAGCCCAGCCTTTTATACTTGTTCCAACATACAATGAAGTATGTAAGTTATATGGTTTCCATCAAGAAGTCATCACCCTTTTGTGAACACTTATCCTTTTATTAAACAGCTGTCAGGAACCATCAATGCATCTTATTTCTTTATTTTCATTTACATTTTTAAAATATTATTTGATTGTATCTCCCACATAGAGACAAAGCTGGTTTCCACTTGGGGTGCCTCCCCGCAACATTTTAAGCTCTTTAAAGACAAACCCTTAAGTGATAGTGATGTCTTTGTATGCTTGAATGCAAATTTCCTAATCAATGAAGAACTAGAACAGAGTACTTTTCAATTTCATGTGAATTTCATTTGTTTTCTTTTAATTATAACATTAGCAGGATTGCATCCACAGAATGTATATTATCTTTGTATTAGTAAAAAAAGTAATTTGGGGGTATATTTTTGCTACTGAAAAAATATTAAAATTGAAATCCAGAAAGCACACAGATCTACAGTATTTATTTTTGTTTTGCTACATATTATAAATTGCTCCTTTTTTGGTATTGAACTTTTTATTGGTTGGGTACTACAGTAAATGTATTGCTGAAACAGAAAAAGATCCTTGGAGCAGCTGTATAACAAAATTATGGATCAAGAAATTTGCATCTGAATAATGTTCTGGAAGCAAACATTTTGGTAAGAATATTTTGGTAAGAATATCAAAGAATATTTTGGTAAGAATATCAAATCTGAAATCAACTATGGACACCAGATATTCATTCAGGTATTATTGAATAACATCATGCCTACCCATTATGGTTAATGGTAAGGGACCATAAGAATTGCAATGCATCAATACAACTATCAATTTACAGATAAGAATCCCGCAAAGTAAGATGCTAATCAAGCATTTAAATTTTCCTGTTAACCCATTATAAGAAAAATAATATTTTTATCATACCTTAAAGTCCAATGTAGCATATCTTTCATAAGCATCACAAAAACATGCAGGTTTATATCACAATAAATATTTTAGGAATAATACATAAATTTATTTACTAAATGCCCTCAACTGAAATCAATTGATTTCTATGGAATTAACTTACTTGGATTATTATTTAAAAGCAGGAGAGGACAAAAAAAATCAGGACAAAATGATAAATGATTTTTTAAGCTCACATTTACTATCTATAATCTTGTCAAGATGGAATAAATCTATTAGAACAGAGCCAATACGCTGTTCTGGAAAGCACAATCCTTCAGAATATGCTGGCAATGATAGAACCAAACTCAACAGTGGGCATGGCCAGAATCTAAAGTAAGAAAGCCACTTCTGTTTATTTAATCCTAACACATCAGACCGCTGGGGTTGAGATTAATTCCTCCTGCTAGAATATTTGACATAAGGCCAACAAGCATGCTTAACACTAGAATTGTTTCCCACTCCTAATTTAGGTATACAGTATTTCATAAACAGGTCGACAGACAATGCCATACCTACTGCTCTACACTCTGTAGCAAGCCATCTAGAGAAACCTGGAAGCTATGTCAGGATGCTTTTTGTTGATTACAGCTCGGCTTTCAACACCATTTTGCCAAGCACTCTCATTGAAAAGCTGACTGACTTGAATTTTTCCCCCTCCATCTGCGATTGGATTAAAGACTTTCTCAGGGACTGGTTACAAACAGTGAGGGTCAGGTCTGTTTTATCCACCCCCCTGAAGCTTTTGCACCGGCTTGCCACAGGGCTGCGTGCGTAGCCCCTACCTGTACTCATTGTACTTTACTTACTTTACTTTACTTTTATTAAATTTGTATACCGCCCTTCTCCCGAAGGACTCAGGGCGGTGAACAGGGAATATATAAATAGTAAATAGAAAAATTAAAAAGGAATTAAACAAGTGCCCAGTTAAAAAATACAATAACAATATAAAAAACCCATTAAAAAACCCTAACGTCCCCCATCAGGCCAGACCAGCTAGTTCAAATAAATGGGTCGTACACATATGATTGTGTATCGTCCGACTCATCTACTGCGATAATTAAGTTCACAGATACCACCGTAGTGGGTCTTATTACAGGTGGAGATGAAACAGCATACAGGGGGGAGGTACAAAAACTATCCATATGGTGTTCCAAGAACTACTTGCACCTGAACATCGGTAAGATAAAAGAGATGGTGCTAGACTTCCGGAGGAAAAAAGAGGAACCTGCCCCACTTTACATCGGGGGGGGGGGCTCCTTTAAATTTCTGAGTCTACCTCTGTGAAGATCTTACCTGGAAAGTTAATACAACCCAGGTGACCAGAAAGGCCCAGCAGGGACTCCACTTTCTCAGAGTTTTCCGGAAGAACAGGGTAGAACAACGGCTAATGACCCTCTTTTACTGGTCTACTATAGAGAGTGTCCTCTCATACTCTATTGTGGTTTGGTATGCTGGTCTGACAGCCGTGGATAGGAAAGTATTACAGAGGGTAGTGAGCACAGCACAAGACATTGTGGGCTGTCCCCTGACACCACTGGATGACATCGCCAGGGCTCGCTGCCTTGGAAGAGTGAGGAAAATTCTCAGGGACGACTCACACCCTGGTCGGTACCTCTTTACTCTCCTACCATTGGTTAGGAGATATAGGAGTATAGCCAGCCGTACCAACAGGCTGAAGAACAGCTTTTATCCATGGGCTGGTAGGCTTTTGAACGGGAAATAATTTTATGTGTGACTGACTTGCGAGGCCGGTGTGTTGTGCAATTAGCTCACATGGTGTAACAAGATGGAGGGTTTGTTGTCACTGTGAGTTGTGGGGGTGGGCACGAAGGGAGGCTCAGCCAATCTCAATGTATACATGGTTGTACTTTGACAATAAAGGTTCATTCATTTATAAACCCAAATAAAGGATTTAGATTTTAAAAAGCAGCTGTTAGAGAAATACCGGTATCTAATGATATTTTACTTTACAGTATACACAATATTAATTACTCACATCCTATAGATTTGCTTTAATAGTTGTGTTGGAACTGAGCTTTTCAATATAGCACAATGAATATAAAGCTGCATTTTGTCACAAAAGCAACATGGCACTTCTTATGCTGCTTCAGTAATGTCTGAATCTTTCTATTCTATTCCATATTGTGCTCTGAATTATACAATTTATTCTTTTTACATTTTTGGACTTTATTTTGGTATATAATTTTTGCAGTTTTAAGAGGCAAACCAACTAAATAAACCAACAGTTTTGGATATCTTAAAGGCTGATTCACACTTATGAGCACATCAGCTGATGGTTAATTTCTTCTATTAGTTGCAGAAATCTCCTAAAATCTTGATCCCAGGAAGCATTTCTTATGTTCTAAGTATCTGTATATCTCAGAATTATCTCAGAGATTTGCCCTATCTATACTGATTTTGTACATTTCCATGAAAAAACATACAAGAAACCTATCCAAATACAGTTTTTAGAGGATGAAAGGTATATAGCTTGTAGCTTATTATGAAACATGGTGACGCAATGTTTAAAATACAATACTGCAGGCTACTTTTGCCAGCTGCCTACAGTTTGGCAGTTCAATTCACAGGCTCAAGGTTGACTCAACCTTCCATCCTTCTGAGGTCAGTAAAATGAGGACCCAGATTGTTGGGGGCAATATGCTGACTCTGTAAAACCGCCTTAGAGAGGGCTGTAAAAGCATTGTGAAGTGGAATATAAGTGCTATATTGCTATCGTGTAAACCATACCTGATGCAACTTTTTTATATACAAAGGTACAGGAGCTCTGCACTTTTGGTCACTACATGTGCTAAAAACAACTTTCTCACCTTTATTTCTGTCCCAACCATCAGTCCAGCAAATAGGGCAGTATTTCCTGAACTTCTACAATCAGAAGAACCCTTTCTTTCTGAATTAACACTGTCTCTACACAATAGTCTTGCATCCTAAAATGTTCAGCCTGGACAGAAACACCTCATTAATTAGAGTTTCCTGCCCACGCCTCCCAATTCTGAATTTGGCTTCTGATGAAAATGAAGTCAAACAGGCAAAGTTGGAATCATCTCTGTATATAGATCCTCTTTCTCTCTGCTTTGGGACTACTTGAATGGTGCTGTTACACCTGTTGCAACCAAGGAAATGAAGAGTGACAGTGATTTATCTAATTTAACAAGCCGTTTCTGTGGGTGGGCATCATTTCATTATCTACATAATGCTAACACCGTTAGCAAGTTTTAAAACAGATTGCATCCTACCACAATTTATCCTATCGTATTATTTGCAATTGACGATATACCAAGAAAACTTCCCTGACCTCTAGTTCTTGGAAGTCCTCGTCTTCGTCATCTTCTTCTTCCACATCATAGGAGAGGGTCTGGATCTTAATCTCATCTGTGGACAGACTGACAAATTTGCCTTCAGGATAATCCAGGCAGCCTTTGGTGGGTGACTTGTTTTCAATAAAGGTTGTTTCACAGCATTCTGCACTCAGGCTTTCTCCCCATGATCGAAGCATGCTTTCTGAATAGAGGATGATGTTTGGATGATAGCGGGGTTCTACTATCTGTGGTAGAGTACTGGGGTCAAGAAGCTGTTGTATTGGGTCATTTGGGGGATAGAGAGTCCCAACTGGCCGACCCTGATACTGAGCAGTTGGATACACAGATACCAACCTCTCCCTGTTTTCAGCCATTAAGTTCCTTGTGTTAATCAACCCATTCTTCTTCTGGGTGTCAATTGCCTTATTATTCTTTCTAAGTACATCTTTCTGCTTAACTAAGCCATCCATCCTGGATTCCTTTTCCTCTATTGCCTCAATAAATTGCCATTCCTCATTCGTCTGATCACATAGAAAAAAATTATTCCATTTTCCTGAGGGAGGGAGAGAGAGAGAGAGAGAGAGAGAGAGAGAGAGAGAGAGAGAAGACTCATTAGAGAAGAGAAATAAGCATCGCCCTTTATGCTGCTCTTAAGATCTCTTAAGAGCTGAAAATAAATTAAGCACTTGGTACAAATGTTTGTTGTTAATGAACTGAAGATAGTGCTGAACATTATTTCACAACAGAGACATTTTTTACATCATTGGACAGTTAATGCAGCGTAAGGTCTAAGAGTCAGAGAGGTGACCCATGAAGCATCTGGCTCAAATCACCCCTCTGAACCAGGCCTTAGATAAGCTAATATCTTTCAGGCATTCCTATATATACAAAATAATACTCGCATTTAGAGATATTATAAGATATAAAATAAATTGGAAAGCAATATATTTGCAAAAGGTAGAATACAAACATTCCATCAAATGCTATCTCATATATATATATATATATATATATATATATATATATATATATATATATATATATATATATATATATATATATATATATATATATATATATATATATATATATATATATGTTTTATGTTTATGTTTTATTTAATTTATATATACACACACACACACACACACATATATACACATATACACATATATATACATATATACACATATACACATATATACACATATATACACATATATATATACACATATATAGAGGAACAAACAGCCACTACCACATGCTTCTCCCAGAAGAAGGAAGCTGAAGCCACCAGCCTGAGGATGACGGATGGGATTCCGTCGAAACGTTGCTCCTACACCTTCAATTCTACATGGGAAAAAACCCGAATGACCAAGGATCCACATATATATACAAATATATACATATATATACATATACATACATACATGCATACATATATATATGTATGTATGTATGTATGTATATAAAGATAAAGGTTCCCCCGCACATGCATGCTAGTCGTTTCCAAGTCTAGGGGCTGGTGCTCATCTCCGTTTCAAAGCTGAACAGCCAGCGCTTGTCCGAGGACGTCTCCGTGATCATGTGGCCAGCATGACTAGACGCCAAAGGCGCACGGAACGCTGTTACTTTCCCACCTTAGTGGTCCTTATTTTTCTACTTGCATTTTTACGTGCTTTCAAACTGCTAGGTTGGCAGAAGCTGGGACAAATAACAGGCGCTCACTCTGTTATGCGGCACTCGGGATTTGACCCGCCAAACTGCCAACCATCTGATCGACAAGCTCAGTGTCCTAACCCACTGAGCCACCGCGTCCCTATATATATACATATATATATATAAAGCATTCTACTTTAGAAATCCCAGTCTCAGGTATTGGCTAGTGATTTTTTCTCAGTCCCGTTTCCATCATAATCTCTTCTTAAAAACTTCCAGTGTTAGAGCATTCACAGCTTCTGGAGGCAGGTTGTTCCACTGGTTAATTGTTCTAACTGTCAGGAAGTTTCTCCTTAGTACTAGGTTGCTTGTCTCCTAGATTAGTTTCCATCCATTGTTTCTTGTCCTGCCTTCGGGCGCTTTGGAGAATAGCTTGCCTCCCTCTTCTTTGTCACAGCCCCTGAGATATTGGAACACTGCTATCATGTCTCCCCTAGTCCTTTTCTTCATTAAACTAGAGATACCCAATTCCAGCAGCTGTTCCTTATATGTTTTAGCCTCCAGACCTCTAGTCATCTTTGTTGCTCTTCTCTGTACTCTTTCCAGAGTCTCAACAACTTTCTTACATCGTGGTAACCAAAACTGGATGCAGTATTCCAAGTGTGGCCTTACCAAGGCATTGTAAAGTGGTATTAATACTTCACGTGATCTTGATTCTATCCCTGTTAATGCAGCCTAGCACCGTGTTGGCTTTTTTGGCAGCTGCAGCACACTGCTGGCTCATATTTAAGTGATTGTCCACTAGGACTCCGAGATCCCTCTCACAGTTACTACTATCGAGCAAGGTACCACCTATACTATACCTGTGCATTTGATTTTTCCTGCCTAAATGCAGAACCTTACTTTTTTCACAATTGAATTTCATTTTGTTAGATAGTGCCCAGTGTTCGAGTCTGTCCAAATCCTCCTGTATCTTAAGCCTGTCTCCTGGACTGTTGGCTACTCCTGCCAGCTTGGTGTTTTCTGCAAATTTGATGAGTTCCCCATCTATCCCCTCATCCAAATCATTGATGAAGATGTTGAAGAGCACTGGGCCCAGAACAGAGCCCTGGGGCACCCCACTACACACTTCCCTCCATGTAGATGCGGTTCCATTGAGGACCACATGCTGAGTACAGCCAGTCAGCCAGCTACAAATCCATCTGGTGGTGATGCTGTCTAACCCACATTTTTCTATCTTATGAAGTAGTAGTTTGTGAGCTACTTTATCAAATGCCTTACTGAAGTCCAAATATATATCCATAGCATTCCTCTGATCCACCTTGCAGTAATACTTTCCACAAACGTATATGTCATGAAGAAAAACATTATTGTCTGTTCTGTATTTACTACTAAAGTAGATAATGAAAGACAGAAATAATAGTATAATTTGAACATCACTCTCTATCCTACACAGAAAAATGAAGAACAAATTGGAGATTATACTTAGATATTGGGGGAGCTATTTCCAATTTATAAATATAAATATTTTCAAAAATGTTCTTTTTGAATATTTTAAAATTGCCCAAGGCACTGAGATCAAGGAAAGACAGAAGCCAAAGAATTTTACTAGGCTACAACCTGTCTTTCGTTTTCTTCCATGCTAGAAGAAAACCTTTAAAACAAGAAATCAAAGAACAGGAAGCTAAGACTTGGTCCAACCCACCCTACTAGATCTTATTGAGTAAGAAATGGTACAATGTTTTGTTGTATAATAATTTACCTAAATGATTTACCTAATACACATTGTTTTCTTGTTTTAAAGGTTTTCTTCTAGCCATTAATGCCATTAAAATGTCTCATTTTATTTTTATGTCTCACCAAGTAGATGCTGCCAGGTATTTCTAAAAAGTATCATCCACACATCACCCAATATCAATAACATTTCATATATTTGTTGTCAATCATTCATTTTTGGTGAACTTCAAATTTAGATACATTTACATTAATTTAACATCTTATTTGTCTCTTGAGAAACCTATATGCGGGCCAAGAAGCAACAGTGAGAACTGGACACGGAACCACTGATTGGTTCCAAATTGGGAAAGGAGTCCGGCAAGGCTGTATACTGTCGCCTTGCCTATTTAACTTATATGCAGAGCACATCATGAGAAAGGCAGGGCTAGATGAATCAAAAGTTGGAATTAAGATTGCTGGAAGAAATATCAACAACCTAAGATATGCAGATGATACCACTCTAATGGCAGAAAGTGAAGAGGAACTGAAGAGTCTCTTGTTGCGAGTGAAGAAGGAGAGTGCAAAAGTTGGGTTGAAACTAAACATTAAGAAAACCAAGATCATGGCATCCGGCCCTCTCAATTCCTGGCAAATAGATGGGGAAGAAATGGAGGTAGTGACAGATTTTATTTTCCTGGGCTCCAAGATCACTGCAGATGGGGACTGTAGTCAAGAAATTAAAAGACGCTTGCTCCTGGGGAGGAAAGCCATGGCAAATCTAGACAGCACACTAAAAAGCAGAGACATCACCCTGTCAACAAAAGTGCGTATAGTCAAGGCTATGGTCTTCCCAGTTGCAATGTATGGCAGTGAAAGTTGGACCATAAGAAAGGCTGAGCGCCAAAGAATTGAGGCCTTTGAACTCTGGTGCTGGAGAAGACTCCTGCGAGTCCCTTGGACTGCAAGGCGATCAAACCGGTCAGTCCTAGAGGAGATCAACCCTGACTGCTCTTTAGAAGGCCAGATCCTGAAGCTAAAACTCAAATACTTTGGCCACCTAATGAGGAGGAAGGACTCACTGGAGAAGAGCCTAATGCTGGGAAAGATTGAGGGCAATAGAAGAAGAGGACGACAGAGAATGAGGTGGCTGGATGGAGTCACTGAAGCAGTAGGCGTGAGCTTAAATGGACTCCAGAAGATGGTAGAGGACAGGAAAGCCTGGAGGAACATTGTCCATAGGGTCGCGATGGGTCGGACACGACTTCGCAACTAACAACAACAACAACATTAATTTAATTTGAATGATTAGAGGGACGCGGTGGCTCAGTGGGTTAGGACGCTGAACTTGTCGATCGGAAGGTCGGCAGTTTGGCGGGTCGAATCCCGAGTGCCGCGTAACAGAGTGAGCGCCTGTTACTCGTCCCAGCTTCTGCCCACCTAGCAGTTTGAAAGCACGTAAAAATGCAAGTAGACAAATAGGGACCACTACGGTGGGAAGGTAACAGCGTTCCGTGTGCCTTTGGCGTCTAAGTCATGCCGGCCACATGACCACGGAGACGTCCTCGGACAAGCGCTGGCTCTTCGGCTATGAAACGGAGATGAGCACCGGCCCCTAGAGTCGGAAACGACTAGCACACATGTGCGGGGGAACCTTTACCTTTACCTAATTTGAATGATAAGGATTCCATGTTAAATAACTGGTCAACCACAAATTATCAATTTCTGTTCTATTTATGCAAGAATTTTTTTAAAAAAAATGCTCGACTGTTAATTCTGCATAGAAGAATATGTACATGACTGTGAACCATTCAGGAGCTGCTGAAATCTACCTCTCACTCTTTTTCTTTTTGAATATGTCTTTTTCATGTACCCAAGGTATATTTATGCAGAATATAGTAGGTTGGTTTCAAATAAAGATGTTTAAATTCTCAGTATATTTGCAACAGAATCTGAACTATTCCTTCATTTGTACATGGCATGGGTTACTTGAGGAACATCCTGTCTCTCGTAAGGTTTACCTTGTGGATTTGATTCTGCAGAGTTGGCGTGATCCAGGTTCCTTTGATTAAACAATATCATCTCTCAGGATCTCAGAAACTTGCCTTCTGCCCTCAGGGACAAGGTCTGCCTCCCCCCCTCCCCCCCACTCTGTTGTTGTTTAAAAGAGCCAGAAAAACCTGGCTCTCCACCCAGGGCTTTGGGAAGAGAGAGTGAAAGCCCTCATTTCATTGTGCTTGGCATCTTTATTTTTTAAGTTTTTATTGCAATTTTTTGTTGTTTTATTATTATGAGCCATCCAGGGTCGTTGAGACTTGGGCAGCATACAAGTTTAATAAATCATCTTCACCATTATCATCCAATCGGCTTATGTAGTAATCCTAGGGCTCATGATTTTTGTTTAATTATCCGAAAGGGAAATTATCAAAACATTTGATTTGCCTATTGAGGAAAGTCATTTCTGAGTCCAGGGTTGTTCTGAATTCTGTAGAAGAGTTTGTATTTCACTTACAGCCAATAAAAGCAGAAGCCTCTCCACATCATTTTTTTTAAAAAGAAGAACCTATCCTTTTAAGGCATTTTCCTTTTATTTACCACACTGACAACCATACATATACAGACTGTGTATGCCAACAATCCTCTTCTAAGAGAGAGAGGACTTTTTGGAAAGGCCTAAGTGTACAAAAATTCACTACTGGACTTTCCCCCTTTTCATCCCCCCCCCCAATTCCATATTTGTAGAGCTCTTCTGGGACATAGGGGTTTAGATGACTGCTATATATACGGTAATTTCCTTTATGCAAATATCCTTGTGTTAATACTACATCGATGACATCCCAATAACACTTCTTATTAAGCTACAGAAAAGGAACAAGTGAAGAAAGGACAATTACTTTTCTTAAGAAGCCCAGATCATAGCAGAGATAAGATCTGAATGCACTATTTCTCATTTACAGTTAGATTTGTCACTAAGTAAACCATGCTGATTCCCATGCACTAAAAAGCAGTGTCATATTTTCTTTACTAATCAACTACTATAACCCAGTAAATAAAGGGGAGAAAAGAGATTGATACTGACATCAGAATCAATAGGCAAATTATCACTTTGAATAGTTTTACCAAATCTGAGTACTATTTTTAAGTTTCTCTTATGGGCCAAAACATGCAAAACTGTTTGCATTTATAAAAAAATAAGCATTAATAAAAACAAGTATTAAAATTAACATACTAAAAATTAAAATATTCCTCCCATATCAATTTGGGGCTATAATATTAAAATACTGTAATATTGAACCCAATACTGTTGCCCGCATTAATTCCCTAACCAACTATATCAGAAGTATTATCTCAAACCCTGACTTCCCCACCTCAAAACAAATAAAGCAATCCAGATATGCAGTAAACACAGTAAAATAGGAATTAAAAGCCTCCAGTTTGGAAGTTAGTCCCTGAATGTTAAGAATTCAGTTCTAATAACACAGCTATCTTTACAGAAATCTAGAAATAACAGAGAGGTCCCTCATTTAAACTTACATCAAAAACGTCTATGTTTCAGCATTTGTTTCATCTAAAACATACTTACCAAGTTACCACAGTCTTGCCATATACCCACAATAAATACCCTCCCTTCCCCAGGAATGCAATGAAGCTCCAGAGCCTATTGAAAAATTGCTAACTGAGGTAAATTTCAATTTGAGAGACATCGTTTAAATTTATGGGATGAATAATATTAAGTATATTGAATTTTTTAATTCAATTCAGTTTAACCGGTTTTGCTTTTCTTTCTGGAATGGTCCCCCAGACAAAAGTTACGTGTGTTTTCTTCAGCCAGCCCTCAAGCCACGCCACCTTTCTTTCTTATATTGCTTCAGCTACGGTATGAACGGCTTCCGAAATGTACGCTGTGTGAATTATTTGGATAAACTGCTGTGACATATTGAGGGCCAAGAAGGAAGGAAGGAACCTAAGGTGCATCTCCTGTATTGTTTCTCTAAGGCAGGGGTCTTCAAACTTGGCCCTTTTATGACTTGCGGACTTCAACTCCCAGAATTCCTCAGCCAGGCATGCTGGCTGAGGAATTCTGGGAGTTGAAGTCCACAAGTCATAAAAGGGCCAAGTTTGAAGACCCCTGCTCTAAGGCTAAGCAACGCAGCGCAGAATTGGCGCATCTCGGCAACAAAGTCTTGTGCGTAGGAAAGACCACAAGCGCAAGCAACTTTCTCTGACTGGACGAGCGCTCGGGGGTCCAGAAGCTCACAGTCGCTCTTACGCGAGGAGAAGCAAGACGGGACCGAGAATCCGGAACTCCGACGGGCGAGCACGTGCCTGGCATTGCAGAGTCCCAGGTATGACGATCCCCGAAAGATCGAGGGCGAAGCCCAACTGGGGGGCAGCCTCTTTTTCTCCGAAAATCTGGCGCTGGGCTACAAATCGAAGGTGGGCAGCTCCCTAACACCCTGTCGAAAGGCAGGCGAGTCCGCGCTTTTATCCCGCCCCATTTCCGACGACATTCAAGTCCCAGGCTATAAAGGTCTACCCGGGGAACGACCTCTCGGCCACGCCTCCGGTGCTTGCTTACGGTCCTGCGCCATTTACAAATCGCTCCGACGTGCGAGAAAACAGCTCCTTCCCCGCGTTTGGAGACCTTTGGCGGACTGTGCCTGGTCGCCTCTTATCTTGCCCTCCCCTCCGCCACAATTCTACGCTGGGACTCACCTTCGGACGACGCAGCAGCAGCAGCATCATAGGCGGGGGTGGTGGGTGGTGGGGGGGGGAAAGGTGACCTCAGGCGTCCCCGTCGAATTTGGGACGGCGGCAGCCGGCAGGACCTCCGGAGAGAGGCTGTTTTTCCAAGTCCGACTGGCCTCTTACCTAAAACGCCCTAAGATACGAATCAAAAGCGGCGAGTTTTGGGGCGCGACGGGAAGAGGAGCCGAAGCAACAGACGGCGGTACCACGGAGGGGGTGGGCTCTAGCCGGCGAGGTCTCGCCTCGTGGTGGCGGGGGAAATACACGGAAGGTCGGCAAAAGCGGCGGAGAGAAGGAACCGTACCGTCTGCGGTTGCGGCCGCTGTTGCCGACGCCGACGCCCGTCCACCATAGTGCGGACCTGGACTGGGAGCCGACGCCGGGCGCTGCAGCCCTAGGCGATGGAGCAGCCGCGGGTTTTCCCCAGCTTCTGCTGCTACTGCAATCGCGGCTGGGCTTGCCTTGACAGAAGGAATTTACAACCCTGCACAGAGAACGGGGGGGGGGAACACCAACACAAAGCTCCCCCCAGGTCCTAAAGAGAGCTGAGACTCGCTGCTGCGTATTGCGGAAGAGAGGAGACGGCATTTTTGGCGCTCAATTAAGAGGCAATCCTCCTCCTCCTCAGACCGAGGCGGAGAACAGTGGACTTTTCTGAATCGGTACCGAGTAGTGGCGACGCTCGACGTACTTGTCGTCTTCAGTGTTTACTCCTTTTTATTATTGTTATTATTCACTGCCTTATGACGATTAGAAGCAAGCAAACGTCCTTATAATCATTATCAAACGATTGTTTATATTAAATTTACAGCATTTTCAAAACCTCTAAGGTCGAATCCAACAAGCCAGAGTCGAAACTAGGAAACAAATGGACAACCAATGTAAGAGAGAGAATAAGGATGCAACAAAAACGAAAGGCTTATGAACAAAGTAGAGTTCTTCTTCCCACTCGTGGCATTGAAACAGCCTGAATGTACTTCCTTGTCTACAGACTGGGTCATCCCAGAAGGGCTAATTCAGCTGAAATGTTATACTGCATACCAAAGCAACCTGCTTTGATTTTTAAATAGGTTTAATTAGGACCTGTAAGTTGCCCCTTTTCTGCTGCCATCAAGTTACCCACGCCTAAGTACTGTATGAATCAGGTGTGTCCCACTACAGCCCACAGGCTGTATGGCCCTGGACAGCTAGTAATGCAGCTCCACAAGATTGTAAACTTTTAACATTATCTGTTAAATTACAGAATAAAAGAGTTGGAAGGGACTTTGGAGTTCTAGTTCAACCCCCAAGCAGGAGACTTTTACCATTCTGGACAAATGGTTGTCCAGTCTCTCTTTAAAAACCTTCAGTGATGGAGCACTCACAACTTCTGGAGGCAAGCCGTTCCACTGGTTGATTGTTCTCACTGATAGGAAACTTCTCCTTAGTTCTAGGTTGGATCTCTCCTTGATAAGCTTCTATCTGTTTTGTTTTTTTTGTCATGCCCTCAGGTGCTTTGGAGACTAGATCGACCCCCTGTATTCTGTGACAACCTCTCAAATATTGGAAGACTGCTATCATGTCACCTCTGGTCCTTCTCTTCTAGGCTAGATAAACCTAATTCCTGCAACCGTTCTTCATATGCTTCAACCGCCAGTCCCCCAATCATTTTTGTGGCTCTTCTCTGCAACTCTTTCTAGAGTTTCAACATCTTTTTTGTATTGTGGTTACCAAAAATGGATACAGGATTCCAAGCTTGGTCTTATCGGTGCAGTATAAAGCGGTATTAGCTACATACATACATACACACACACACACACACACACACATTAACTGTGTTACATATTTTATATGCAACCCAAAACAATTCCTTTTCACTCAATGTGGACCCTGGCAAGCCAAAAGGTTGGACATGCCTGATATAAATCCACCCTTCACCTCTTTTCATATTATGTGAGAGGTAGTGAATAGGAGAAAGGTAGCGTAGCAGGGCTGACCGAAAGGCTTTGTGGGAGCCTGGCAGGAGAGAGGAAGCTTGGACAGCTGCTGCTGGTCTGGGTGCGGTGGGTGTGGATTGGGCAGAAGGAAAGAAAAGGGGAAGGAGAAAGAGGATGGGTGGTTGTTGTCGGGGAGAGACCAGGTGAAGTCAGAGAGGAGTTCGGAGTTTTGTGTGAGTCTTTTCCTCTGAAACAGAGGGATGGAGAGAGAGAGAGAGAGAAAGCAGAGTTTATTGCTTTTTTTCACAGGGGGATATCCCGAGCGAAGGGAAGAGCGAGAGTGAGAAGAGGGAAAGCTTGGTGGGGTTTTAAATTCAGATTTAATTAGAAAGGAAGGGGGGGGGATTTGGCATAGAGAGACCTGGGACTACAAGTGCCAAAAGAAGAGAAGGAGAGGCTGGTCGCTACTGCTTCAGAGATCAGTGGCCATCCGAACTTTGATCATTATCACCTGTGCAAGCTGTAGACATTGTGGGGAGCTGCCCTTGTGGGGCGAGCTGTTGCTGCAGAGCACTGACTATCTTCGCTCGTGCTTTCCGTTGCTGCCCGAAGCCAGAGGGCCTCCCCCCCCAGTTTTCCCAAGCAGCTACTGCAAGCCGTTGACTATTATTGTCACGACTGCTAGGGGGTTGATAAACACTGTCACACACTGCTGTGGCTAAGGGTTGGTCATTGTTCCTGTAAACCCCTTTGACGAGGAGAACCTGCCACCCCTTCACTTTGCATGAGGACATTCTATCAACGCCTTGAGAGCGCAGCTGCTGAGCATAACTGAAGGGAGGAGGGTCTGGGCTTTGGCGGCCTCTGAGGGGGTTACGCTACAGTAGTATGTAAGGATCTTGCTGTTGCTGTGCTCTGCCTTCTAACCATCATCACAGGACAGTGTCAGACTGGAATGGGCCAAGTTGGAGCATGCAGTTTTAAAATGCAAACTAATGCTAAAAAGACTGAAATGGTCGGGATGGAGAACTGTAACCCTCTAAATCAGACATGTCAAACACAAGGCCCGGGGGCCGGATCCAGCCCGCAAAGTGGTTTCATGTGGCCCACGAAGCCATCCTGGAAACAGTGAGGGAACGGCCCCCACTGCCTTGGCCCTGGCCCAGAGACCCTCCTTCTGCCAGAGACCCTCAGATCTGTCCCACTCCTGCCCAGGCCCCATAGGCACCCTTGATGCAAACGATGTAGAGCTGGCCATGCCCACCCAGTAGGCCATACGCATTCTAACCACGCCCACCCAGTAGGCCACGCCCACCCTGGCCATACTCACCCGGCCCCCTGAGGGCAACCGCAATGCTGATGCGGCCCTCAAAGAAATTGACACCCCTGCTCTAAATCAATGGTTCTCAACTTGTGGTCTGTGGAGCCATGGGGTCCATGGTGTCATCACAGGGGGTCTGCGAAAGCTTGAAGAAATATTATGACTTAAATCTAGAGTTAAGTCTTAGAAGTCTGTGGCCGTGGTCGGTGGCCACAAAATATATTTAAAGGGGATGCACGATAAAGAAAAGGTGGAAAACCACTGCTTTAAACAGTATGTATACCTAAGCCATATGGAACAAGGCAGAACTGCCCATACAATATTTTCTATTCTCCAGTCAGCCTGCACCCAAAATTATTAGTCATGTAGTAGATTAAGAAGCCTGAAAAACTTGCACCATTGCTACCTTCTACCACTGATTCAATTATAGTTCTGCTAAAGACCTTCCCAAATCAATGTATAGTAATCTACATGTAATGTTTATATTCACTCTTGCTACCTTCCCCTTTCTATAGACTTCCTTCAAATGTCGTATATAGATATAGCCTCCGTGTACATAAGATGTCACCTTGCAACTCCAGAAGCAAACTATATCAAAATATTATAACATTTGCACTATATATACTTGTAGCCATTCTTGAACGATGTGTATTCTCACAGAATTTTTACTTATTTTATGTATATGCAGTACAGTATTGCTATCATCATAATTAGTAATTTTGCTAACATTACTAATATTAGAGCATTTATTTTAGTTTTATTCTTCATGATGTCACTATTATTCTCATACAGTCTAAAAGACTTTCTTCACAATTTCTGCAGTTTTGTTTCATCCGAAACCATTTTGTATCTAATCTAATCCACTCGTAATGTATTTTTAATTCCATTGTATTCTCCTGGAAGCTTCTTGTTTAGCCCTATCCCCTTACTTCTGAAATAATGTTTATTTCCATCAAAAAAAAAACACAACTCTGTAGAAGGAGAGTGAAATTTGACTCGTGAAATTAGCTGGGCTCATCAGTCATACAAGGCTAAACGATCTTGATGAGACAAAACTGAAATATTCTACAGAAACCTTATTTCGGTGTGCATTTCAGGGAAAATGCAATATTTGGAGATTTGGCCAATAGGTTATTTGCCAGCAAATCAGACCAACTTCTCTTGTCAAGTCAGACAAGAAGGACTTGATTAAATAACACTGAAGCCCTTCGTGATTATCACGCTCTATTAGTCATTTCAGGCGGAAGTCAGTCTAACGGGCACCTCTGTTAATACAAGCTCCAACTGTGGCTCCTGGAGCAGGTATGCAGTTAGCCTGTGGAGTAGTCCTCTCTGTCTCTCCCAAGAGAGGTGACTGGAACACTGAGGGAAGGGCCAGCTTGGCATTTTTCCTTTCCCTTTTTGCCCTTGAATTCCTGGAAAGCAACAGCTGGTTTCAACTCAAAAGAGTGTATGCACATACCAGGTTATGAGGTGTTAACTTGCAGAAGGATTTTAATAAATCCAAATTTCTAGATATAGTGAAAATCACATGTAGTGCGCTTGAATGTTCATTTTATGCTCATTGTGATCAAAGCTTTGTCTAACCTCTTTTAAAGCTATTTTCCAATGAGGCTGGCCCCATTTTAGATGAGCATGCCCATTATTCCTTTTATACTTTATTTTTATTTTTTTAAAAAAATATCCTAATTCTTTTTTCTGAGCCTAGCACTCACCCATTTCTTTGTTGTTACGTGCTTTTAACGTTCTAATTCTAACAGACATTTTAGTGAAGCTTGTATCTTGAATATAATATGATAACCTTGCATATAATGTGATAACCAAATTGACTACCAGACACTGGTCTAAGGATTTTTCAATTAACAGAAAGGGAAAGGTATTTTCCTTCTTTTGGCCCTGCTCTAATAGCCTTGGTTGAGGGGAAGAAAACATGAATGGCACTGTGGCATTGAATACCAGTGGAAGGCAATAACAGCTGCATCATCTTGAGTTGTTCTGCTTGAAGGCAGAAGATATTTATGAATTTCAAAACTGTGCCAAAAACTCACATCTTTCTCACCAGCCAAGCCAACCAAACACCTGAATCAATTTAAACTGGAGAGAAAATCCACACAAAATTAATGCACATACAAATCTTCAGAAAGGAGACAAAAATTAATTGTTTTTTATTCCTTTGACTCCATGGTGAATTTCAGTACGCAAATGCTCAGAGCATGCACTTTATTTTTTAAAACTAAATCACATTTACAACATGCTTTTTTCATATCTGATAAACTACATATTTTAACAAGTGCGAATAATTTATATTTCTGTATCAGGATGTAATGACTGTAGTCTTCCCATATAGTACTCTGAAATATATTTAAATAAATTAACATGTCTAAATACAAACATTGTATATACTGTTCATCTTCTCTAGGATTATTTGTCCCCTAGCTGGACCTTCAGATTTCCCAACAGAGCATCTATTTTTGCTACAGTTGAATCCATGAAATTTGCTGCTCCTCATCCTATTTTCAGGGGAGGTAGGACTTGATTTAATGTGTCCAAAATATGATAGTTTGAGTCTAGTGATTTGTGCTTCAAATGAGAATTCTGGACTGGTGAGAACTCTTCGCTACCTATGCTAATCTTAGGAGCCCTTTCCATTATCAAAGTTCAAAAGCATCAGTACTTTTCTATTCTGGCTCTTCAAAATCCAATTTTTGTTTCCATAGCATGTCACAGGGTAAAACCATTGCAATGCACGATTCTAATCTTTGTACATAGTACAAAGATAAAGCACAATTTCTGAATATCTTTTTCAGAGACCATTGTTGCTACCTTACCAGGTTTCTTTATTGCTTTATAAGCTTTTCTTACAGCTAATGGTTCATCCACAGCTACCAGTTCATTAGTCCTAATAGTGGTGGCTGTATATCTGGTCATTAATTTGACCTTCTTAATTATATCCAATTATTTCACGGTGCTTTTGCCTTTCATTACTAGAGCTTGCAGGTTCTTTGCACCTTCAGCTATCAGAGTAATGTCATCAGCATTGTGCAGGTTATTCAAGCTTTTTCCTCCAGTTTTAAAATCATACTCGTATTCCAATCTAGCATCCCTCAGTGTAAATTCAGCGGAAAGGTTGAGTAAAAAAAAAGAAGAGATTACAGGCAATCCTCAATTTAATTATTACAAATTTCTGTTGCTAAGTGTGACATTTGTTAAGTGAATTTGGCCCCATTTTATGACTTTTCTTACCACAGGTTACGAAAGGCTGTTAAGTGAATCGCTGCAGTTAGTAACCCGCTTGTTAAGTGACTCTGTCTTCCCCATTGATTTTGCTTGTCAGAAGGTCGTGAAAGATTATCGTGCAAGCGTCATAAATATGAGTGGAGTTGCCAAGCGTTTAAATTTTGATCACGTGACCACGGGGATGCTGCAAGGCTCGTAAGTGTGAAAAATGATCCTAAGTCACTTTTTCAGTGCCATTGTAACTTCAAACAGTCACCAAATTAACTGTTGTAAGTCAAGGACTACCTGTATATGGCCTTATTTCACTCCCTTGCTGACCTGGAGTCAGTGTGTGGCTGGGGAATTCTAAGCCCACCCATTTTAAAGTTGCCAAGTTTGAAAAACACTGGTGTGAATTGATCTCTTCCGATCTGTTGGTCACTATGTTAGTCTCCATATTTGTTGGCATAATTTGGTTAGAATCTTGACTGATTCTTCTGCGGCTTGCCATGCATCTGAAGTCATTCAATTTTTGTAGCCTTTGACCAGAAAGCTTCATCTTCAAATAGATGTTTTTGTATACCATGTTTCCCCGAAAGTAAGGTCTACCCTGAAAATAAGCCCTAGCTTGATTTTGGGGGGTGGGCCTAATATAAGCCCTAGCCCCAAAATAAGCCCTAGTTTTGGGGTGAGGCACATGCTTAAAAATCAAGCTAGGGTACAGGTGGTGGTGTGGAGCTGCCCCACATGCCCCGCACCCACTTACCTTGCAGCCAGGCCTCTCCTCACTGGCCCACTTCTGCGGTGTCTTCTGCAGCCAGGCCTGCATTTCTTAGTCATAGGCCTTTCCAGAAGGCCACTGCATCCGAGAACCGAGCTATGGATTGAATCCATAGTTCGGTACTCAGCTGCAGAGACTTTCCGGAAAGGCCTGACTGCAAAATGCAGAGCGGAATGCAGCTGCAGAATGAAGTTGCTCCTTTGGCCGCAGAAGAAGTAGACCGGCTGGGCGGGGCTGTTGGTGCCAGAGGTGAGTATAAAAGACACCCCTTGAAAAAAAGACCTGATGCCTCTTTTGGAGGCAAAAAAAGACCAGCTGTTATTTTTGGGAAAATACGGTAGTAAATAGAGAAAATGTTAG
Source organism: Vipera berus (assembly GCF_964194415.1). Lineage (NCBI taxonomy): Eukaryota > Metazoa > Chordata > Lepidosauria > Squamata > Viperidae > Vipera > Vipera berus. Next base: position 122,496,377 of record NC_138204.1, on the reverse strand, counting down.
TTGTTGACATCTTTACTGTGTAGAATTTCAATATATTCCTTCTATCTCTATTTGAACTTTTGAATCAGCTTCTGTTTGTTCATTAAGTAAATGCCTTTATGGATGTTGTTCTAATACTGTTTCTTGCATCTTCTAACAATTCTCAGACTTTGTTAAGATTGTTGCTGGGATCTTTGTCTTACTTCTTGATAATTGTCACCTTTTGTTTTGACATCCAGCATGTGTTTTCCCCCCTATGTTTTGGTCATTGACAGTCTCTCTTCAAATTAATTCTTAAGAACATTTGTAATTTCATTCCACTATTCCTCTGGTTCCCTTTGAATAAGATTCAGGATTCCAAAGCAATTCATAATGTTCTCCTTAACTTTTTTTCACTTACTATCTTCAAAGTGATTGTTTTACATTATACAAGAGCATACAATCACATTAATCGCTTTATCAAAATCTCTTTTTGTTTTTAATAATGAAAATATTCTGGTCTTTCACAAATTCTTCATTTGCCACAAATCTTTGGCAATTTGAATATGTCACATGGAAATTCATTTATAGTGCCAGGCAGGATAAATTAGTCTTATCAAAACAGTGGCACAGAATCGCTAAGTCCTTGTTGACTTTTCTGTCCATAGAATCTATTAAGTACAAAGCCAAGATGAAGTGTCATATTCTTGCATTGTGTAGCAGAGAATAATCCTTCTGGGGCATTTCAGGAAAGTATACTACTGAATTTTTAAAAGACTTTCTGATTTATTTGTCTGTATGTTGTCCACGAGTTAAACTTGATTATAAAGTCTTTTTTCCTCTCTCTCTCTCTTTTCCCCAGTGAAGTTCAATAGCAATCCAATACTGTTTTGGAGTAATGCCTGTTGGGTAAAGGAAAACTCCTTCATCTAAATTGTATGTTAAATGCTGCATATGTTAACAGTGAAATTGGACAACATTTCTTTAAATGTTTGCAGCATTTAATGCATATGCTGCATTTAGAATTGAGATAAAGTAGGCATAAAAGGGACGTGGTGGCTCAGTGGATTAGGACGCTGAGCTTGTCGATCAGAAGGTCGGCAGTTTGGCGGGTCGAATCCCGAGTGCCGCGTAACAGAGTGAGTGCCTGTTACTCGTCCCAGCTTCTGCCAACCTAGCAGTTTGAAAGCACGTAAAAATGCAAGTAGAAAAATAGGGACCACTACGGTGGGAAGGTAACAGCGTTCCGTGCGCCTTTGGTGTCTAGTCATGCCGGCCACATGACCGCGGAGATGTCCTCGGACAAGCGCTGGCTCTTCGGCTTTGAAACGGAGATGAGCACCGTCCCCTAGAGTCGGAAACGACTAGCATGCATGTGCGGGGGAACCTTTACCTTTACCTTAGGCATTCTCTAATTATGACATAGGATTTTTTGGCGGATCTTGAACTACTTAGAGGTGGGTGCTATTTCTTTTAAATTTTATCAGGCTTGTGCAGGCCAAATGGAAGCATGGTCAATACTTGTTCTGGACTCTGCTTCCTGCTCTCTCCCTGTAATCTGGCTGCGGTCTTATCCAGATAATAGGAACAAATTTATATCTTGACTTTGCCAAACCTCATCCTGTGCTTTGGGTGCGCTTTCGGCATGATGCAGCCGGCCCACGGGCTGGCAGCTTGACACCCCTGGACTACATATTGAGAAAGATAGCATTGCATATTGCATATGAAGGTAAAAATCATGCCTGGACCAGCATATTGATGTAAACATACCAAAGGATAAGAATTAAAATGCAACCCTATTTCACCCCATATAACCATGAATTATGGCAAAATGGTACCCTAAAGCACAAAACTGAAGTAGCATCACATTGTTTTCATATTATTTCATAATAGCAACAGTAGGTATCAGTCATTTTCCCCAGAACCTAGTTCTAGGGATTGCCTTAAAGCTCCCCTTTAAATCAATAAAAAACATACATAGTTTTGCATAGGCAACTAATATATTTTTTTTTAATCAGATGATGGAGACTCAAGCACTATCCACTGAGTTTACTAGCTTTTTACAGAGGTGCCTATCATTGAACTTGCTAATTACACTTAACAGGCTGATGGGCAAATCCTTCCTATCTCCTTTTTTGCAATTACTGGAGTCAATACAGTAGTAATTGGAATAATGAATCTATTTTGGTTTTCAGGGATCTGGAAAAAAGAGGCTATAAATGAAAACATCAATATCATGTGTCCATATTTATCTTCAGCATTTCTGCTGGGATCAGGTTATTGTCAACTGCTTTACTATTTAAGAATTGTGAGGTAAACTGGGCCATCTCAAGAGAAAACACCAGGGCATCAGGCCAGTGGTATTTTATTATATACTTTGACAAAATCCTCTGAAGAGAAAATAATCTGATTGTGCTTATAATAACATTCTCCAAATCACCTGAAAGCAGGACAAGAAGCAATGGATGGAAACTAGTCAAGGAGAGAAGCAACCTAGAACTAAGGAGAAACTTCCTGACAGTTAGAACAATTAACCAGTGGAACAACCTGCCTCCAGAGGTGGTGAATGCTCCAACACTGGAGGTTTTTAAGAAGAGACTGGACAGCCATTTGCCTGAAATGGTATAATTAATATATAATGAAGTAGGGGAAATGTGGGTTACCCAAAAACTAAGTCTTTTAGATACTATAGGCTAATTTGGAGCACTGTATTGAAATTAGATAAAAGTTAAAACCAGGATATTTTTATTGGACTTTTGACTACCCAGTCACCACATTGCTTCATAAATATTTGGATGTAAAATTAGAAAATTAATAAAAGTTAAAAAAAAGACCGTAGACTTCTCAGCTTGATAATTGAAGTGAGAAAACTTGGCAAACTTAATTATTAGTGGTATTGTTACCTCTAATCAAGAACAGATATCAATGTAGAGTATATTTTTCTACAACAGTGGATAGTTTTTAAAATATACTTTATTGGGAGAATTTGTGCTTAAATGCATTCAAATAACTAAATATTTTATTATGTTACTGTTTGAAAACAGAATAAGATAGCATAACCTACCAAGTGGCTTTGTATGGGGAAAAAAACAGTAAGGAATAAGAATGGAGCCCTGAAGCACCCAGCAAAGCTATATTCACCATCACCACCATTGACTGGAACCAATTTTGAAGAATAAAAGAAAACCACTACAATACAGTAGCGTACTTTCTGCTCCAAACCCCATGAGGTGTTCCAGAAATATGCTAGAATCAATGGCATTGAAAACTACTGAGGGAACAGCATGATGTATTTCCCCATCCCATGCTTGCCATTGTTCATCAAGTATGACTGTCTCGGGATTGTGTTGTGGTCTGAACTTAGACTGAAAGAGGTCCAGACAATTAGTTTCTTCCAGGCCCCTTTGGAGTTACAAGGTGGCCACTTTCTCTGCAAAACCTTCTTTTAAAAATGTCCAATTCTGTTGGATGCAGCAATGGCTTCTTAAGGAGAAGATGGATTTCAAGGACCCTGCCCCCTTCCTCAGGACTATCTGTCTCAAACTCATCCCAGCTAACCGGGCAAAATCATACCTCAATCAACTCCATAGGACTTGCATAGTTGGAATTCAATGCAGAATTTGTTCACCTGACATCAAGAATAATTCTCACAGTGGCCCTGAAATTACTTTCCTGGAAGGAACTGGGGCTCCCCAAATAAGGTCCCTGACTGGCAGAAGGAAGGTTGCAGGTTCAAAACCCAATAAAAATAAGAATTTTATTCATTTTTGAATTATGATCTTTTTGGAGTAAGTAATTCCCCTCCCCTCCTTTTATTGATACAGTAACCACTGCTTATGTTTTTACTGTATTTTGTTCTAAATGAAATTTGAAAATTACATCTAGATGTTTATTTCTGGAGTCCCCCTCCCCTGCATTGATTAGATATGTTGGAGCTGTTTAATTAAAAAGTAGCTAAATCATTAGCAAATTCAAGATCTGTTTTATCAAGTTGCTACTTAGGTCTTCTCGAAGTGCCTCACTTGACATGCTGCTGAATAATTTAGGTGCTTCTCCCGCAGTGCAAAACATCTCATCAACTCCTGTCAGCTCTTAATGTTAGGATATTCTTTTCATTTGGAGTTTTGGAAACAATGTTCCCACTGCCAGCAAATAACACTTTAGCCCCAGGGAGTAAAGATTTGTCCATTTGGATCAAATTTTTTAGGGTGCAAGATACAGGATGTAGTGATCCAGCAGAAAGAAAGGGAATACGGTAGGTAAATAAAATTTGCACAACACATTTTAAAAAACCTTGCCCACTGAAATATAAACCCTGGAATATTTATAATATTGTTTGCTAAAGAGAAAATCCTTACCTTCCTGCTTTTGGAGTGTAGTTCTCCCTTCACAAAGCACATACGCAATATTTTCTTAAGAGAGGAGTCTTGGGGATTGTTCCAATGCCTGCTGTCACATATTGTGTATATGCATAATTCGTTGCCGTTATTTTGAACTTTTGTAAGGGGTGCAAGAATATATCAGAAGCATTCTAGTGATGCGGGGTATAGAAAAGGTTGGGAAACACTGGCCTATAGTATCCAAAATAGTCACTTTACATCAAGCTATCCAAAAATAAATGGGCCAGTAAAAAAAAAAAGTTGAGGGAAATGTTAAGTGGTCAGTTATCTTCAGAATTCTTAGAGATTATTCAATACTAAAATAATAGTTCATCTAAAAAGTAAACCTCTGATCACAAAATGTGTAGCTATGCCCAAAGTACAGCAGAATTAACAGGATCAAATACACTGATGGTATTTGAAGGAAAAATAATAACAGAAGTTCCATCAAATCAGGTGAGCAAAAAAGAATTGGAAAAATGGCAAAAGAATTGAAGAGAGCTATATACACAATGGAATATGAAAAAGAATACAGTACAGCAACAAAAATTAAATATAAAACAAACAGAGAAGACTCTGGAACATTGGATGGCAAGCATGAAAGGTCGGCTAAGGGAGGAAAAGGAAATTGGAGAAAAAATTAATTCTTCTCATCTGACTTTTTTGTGGTAGATGTAATACAGATGCTGATGACTGAGTTTGCCCTAGAACAGGGGTGTCAAACTGCTGGGCCATGGGCCGGATGCGTTATGGCGAAACCGTGCCCACCCCATTGCTGGCAATGGAAAAAAAGTCGCGATATGTCACGACACGTCACGTGACGTTGCGAGTTTGACACCTTGGTAAAGCAGATTGTGTGGGTAAGAGCTCACTGAAAGTGTCAGGACAAGGAGCAGTTGCTTTTAAAAAGGAATGGTTAGGAAGGAAACTGAAAATCTTCCCCGTAAGTGCAACTGCAGCTGAAATGCTATATGCATAGCCTAATCACTGTACTTCAAAAAGGACATTATAATGTTGGGAATACTGCAAAAGTGCAACAAAAGAAATTAAAGAGCCAAAGATCTCTATGAAAAAAACAGTACAGCACCTTTAAAGTGAAGGTGAATAAAAGGAAGTGCAAAAAACCCCCCACAGATAAAATTATGATGCAAAAAATATATACCGGTAGATAAGCTTTTCTCACTGGGATGTTTTGCTTCTTTTGAAATGGAGAAAAGTCTTTGCTTTTTTTTTTAAAGAGGGGTTTCTGGTAGTTTCAATCCAGCCTTCCTTTCAATGATAAATTTGAATTTTCAGAAAGATTGCCTTCCTTCAATGTCAATATGGCCCCCATAAGCCTCTTCAGTCTTTGCTTCACTTGCCCTTTTCAAGTGAAATGATACAAAAGCTTGCTTCTGACAATGACTGAATGAGCAACCTTTTTTATTCCCCCACTACTTGCTTTTAAAAAATATGTAAGGAAACTCTCATGGTCTGAAATAAAAAAATATTTTAAGCTTCATTTTGTTATTATATTTTAAACAAGAAATATTTCATTCTTCTATTCTCAATTCTGTCAGCCATGTTGATGATTCCTGTTGATGGCTACAAATATTTAAAATCAAGTGTTTATAATTCCAGTGGAGACATTTACACAGAGAGTACAAGATAAAAATTGGGTGTGGAATATTTCCATAACAGTTAACAGTTTTGAGAGAATAATTAAACATTATTTTAAAATGTTGTGAAACAAAATGTGGGCATTGCTCCGATGTGATTGGTAAACAACTGCACAGGAAGCTTGCCGTATGTCTAGGGAACCCCCTTATCTCATCTCTACAATTCTTTGGGAGCCACATAGAAAGACAGAGCAACTTCTATACCAGGAGTAGGCAACCTTGGCTCTTTTATGACTCATGGACTTCAAGTCCCAGAATTCCTGAGCCAGCATGGCTCAGCATGGAAACCTCTCCCTTCCCCTCAGCATGGCTGGCTCAGGAATTCTGGGAGTTGAAGTCCACGAGTCATAAAAGAGCCAAGGTTGCCTACCCCTGTTCTATACAATCATTCATCACGGTCCCATTGTTGATATAAACTGCAGCAACATGGCAGCCATCCAGGAAATACCTAAACCTCTATACCAGTGGAATGAAAACAATTACTATACATGGAGAATGGTCCTGCCAATGTTATCTGCTACTACTCTGATTGGCCCTTTTAATTGTGTACCAGTGGCAGCGCTGAACTTGGAAAGTCCACTCACAGCCATGAGAGTTTAGCGGGAGACATAGGGTCAGCCGCGCTATCTCAGGGCTGTTGTGAGGAGAAATTTCAGAATAGAATGCAATGTATCCCTCCTTGAACTCCTGGAGGGAAGGTGGAATATAAAGCTTATAAATGTTGTAGTGAACAAAATAATTCAGAGAATGCTCTTAAGTGAATTATAAACATATTCCAACAGTCATGCTTCACAAAAGCAGATTAGGGCAACTCTTGCCATCATCAAGGTCCACTCGATGAGACAAGGAGTAGCCACAGGGAGATGGGAACATTTCCCTCTGGGTAGGAGTACCCCTGGAGGAAAAGATTAAACAAATTAAAGTAGAAGAACAAGAGGGAGAGTTAAGGAAACAGGGAAGTAAAACATAGGATGAAAGAAACGCTCAGAGAAATGTGTGCCTTACTGAATGGTATCTTACTGAACAATGCAGGGTAAATTGGATCTCTGGCCACCTGAAGAATCCAGTGTTACATCCCTTTTTAAATGTACTTGTAAAAACAAATGGGAAGCAGTAAGAAGAAGCATCTAAAGGCTTCAGTCAAGGGCCTATCACCCACCTGTTCCATTCACAGCCTCCCAGTAAATTACTAGTCTGTAGTAACAATATTGGATGAAGCCATGCAGAGCAAATCAGACTTCAGCAAGAGGCTCTACAGATCTGCTGGAGTTGCTTCAATTCATCTGGCCCTGCCTAAATGATTAGCAAATGAAAAACAGGTAGATGTGGGATATCTAGTGTAAAGGCCAGCGCTTGGGACCATGATCAGTTTTAGAATTGAAACTGAACCTGCACAGCCCTCCAATCATGTTAAGCTGACATCTTTCCTTTTATCCTAAGCAATAATTATGTGAGACCCTACAGTATGTACATATTCCCCAGGAGATTGGATTACCAAAATCCTAGCAAGGATCAAAAGCTAGCTCGTTGAACACTAAAGCAGACATTAATGGGGAAAAAGCAAAAACAGCCATCAAGGACCACATATCTACCTGCCAAACTTGATCTGAATTTGTTTGCAAATAAAGCTACTTCTTGATTGTATTTAGAATTTATAACTGCAGAACCTTCTACCTGAAATATTGAGCTTAACCTTTAACCTTATTATCCCTTAAATAGCACTATGTTTGTTATGAAGATCAATGTATCTTGTGTTTGAAGATCATTCTTTGGTTAATCGTGCCTTGTTTCCTTCTCCGGAACAGCACAAAATAAACAAGATGCTAGACCACAGGTCTGCAACCCGCGGCTCCTACTGATTTATCCCTTTACTCATATCTGGTTGGAATTCAGGGCGTCTCTACTCTTTTGTACAATTGCCCCAGTTTTACTGAATTCTTTTTAGAGACAGGGAGCGATGGCAAGAGGGAATGTCATATCTGTACACTCCAGATTAGGAAACATAGAAAGCAATGGAAGAAAGGATTTGTTTGAGAGGAAGGGGTAACTGGACAGCATGCTCTTAATAAGCCTTTTTTGGCTGCCACCAATTCACTTACCTCTTCTATAATAGGAATAGAATAGAATAGAATAGAATAGAATAGAATAGAATAGAATAGAATAGAATAGAATAGAATAGAATAGAATAGAATAGAATAGAATAGAATAGAAGCTGGAAGGGACCTTGGAGGTCTTCTAGTCCAGCCCCCTGAGGACCTATATCATTTCAGACAAGTGACTGTCCAGTCTCTTCTTTAAAACCTCCAGTGATGGAGCACCCACAATTTCTGAAGGCAAGCTGTTCCACTGGTTAATTGTCCTCACTGTTAGGAAATTTTTTTCTTAATTCCAGGTTGCTTCTCTCTTTGATCAGCTTCCAACCATTGTTTCTTGTCCTGCCCTCTGGTGCTTTGGAGAATAGTTTGACGCCCTCTTCTTTGTGGCAGCTCCTCAAATACTGGAATACAGCTATCCCCTATTTCTTCTTTTCTTTAGACTAGCCAAACCCAAGTCCTGCAGCCATTCTTTGTATGTTTTAGTCTCCAGCCTTTGATCATATTAGTTGCTCTTCTCTGAATTTTTTCCAAACTCTCAACATCTTTTTTGTGATATGGTAGCCAAAATTGGCTGCAGTTTTCCAGGTATGGTCTTACTAGGGTTTTATAAAGTGGTACTAATACCTCGTGTGATCTTGCTTCTATGCCTCTGTTTAAACAACCCAGGATTGTATTAGCTTTTTTAGCTGCTGCTGCACACTGCTGGTTCATGGTTATGTGATCATCCACTAGGACTCCAAGGTCCCTCTCACAGTTACTGTTTTTAAGCCAGGTCTTACCCAATCTGTACTTGTACCTTTGATTTTTCCTGCGTAAATGTAAAACTTTGCTTTTCTCCACATTGAAACTCATTTTGTTGGATAGGGCCCATTGTTCAAGTTTGTCAAGATCCTTTTGGATCCTGAGTTTGTCTTGTGGGGTGTGGCAACTCTTGCCAGTTTGGTGTCATCTGCAAATTTGATGAGTTCCCCTTCAATTCCCTCATCTAAGTCATCGATGTAGATATTGAAGAGTACTGGGCCTAAGACAGAACTTTGTGGTACCCCACTGCTTACCTCTCTCCATGTGGATGTAGTGCCATTAAGGACTACTCATTGAGTATGGTTTGCCAGCCAGCTACAGATCCATCTGGTGGTGATGTTGTCTATTCCACCTTTTTCTAGCTTACCAAGGGTTGTGGTCTACTTTATCAATGCCTTACTGAAGTCTACGTATACTACATCCACAGTATTTTTCTGGTCTATTAGTTTAGTCACTTTGTTGAAGAATGAAATAAGATTGGTTTGGCATGTTCTATTTTTAACAAAAGGGACGCGGTGGCTCAGTGGGTTAGGACGCTGAGCTTGTCGATCAGAAGGTCGGCAGTTTGGCGGGTCGAATCCCGCATGCTGCGTAACAGAGTGAGCGCCTGTTACTCATCCCAGCTTCTGCCAACCTAGCAGTTCGAAAGCACGTAAAAATGCAAGTAGAAAAATAGGGACCACTACGGTGAGAAGGTAACAGCGTTCCATGCGCCTTTGGCATCTAGTCATGCCGGCCACATGACCACGGAGACGTCCTTGGACAAGCGCTGGCTCTTCGGCTTTGAAACGGAGATGAGCACCGGCCCCTAGAGTCGGAAACGACTAGCACGCATGTGTGGGGGAACCTTTACCTTTACCTTTTATTTTTAACAAACCCATACTGACTACTAGTTATAACTTTGTTTGCTTCTAGTCGTTCGCAGATCTGTTTTTTGACTATCTTTTCTAGGATCTTCCCAGGTATTGATGTTAAACTGATTAGTCTGTAGTTTCCCGGGTCTGTTTTTTCCCTCCTTTCTTGAAGATGGGAACCACATCAGCCCTTTTTCAATCTTCAAGTACTTCCCCGGTGCTTCAGGATTTTTGAAAGATGTGGTGCAATAGTTCTGAGATAACATCTGTCAGCTCCTTCATGTTCTGAACCAGCCCTCTTCTCGCAACCCCTATTCAAAAAGAAGAGACTGGAAAGCGTCCAAGGCTAAAAGGCTTCTGCCAAGATTTAATTACGCAGTTAACAAAAACACTAGAGCTTGTCTTCTCAAGCGGAAAAGTTGCTTTCAGCAACCAGCCCCTCCCCAAACACTCCTTTTATAGAGAGCTCAGGGCGTGGTCTCCCTGTGCCTCCTCCCGAGGAGTCCTGCAGCCTTTCTTTGTTTGTTCCTGCTTGACTGCCTCCTGCGTCGGGCGTCCTTGAACAGGGCCAGCTGTGGGTCATCATCCTCCGCACTCTCGGGCTCACGCAGCTGAGAAGAGGTCCCCGGCTGAGGACTCTGCAAAGCCTCCAAACCATCATCAGCCGGTTCGTTTCCCTCCTCCAAACCATCATCAGCCGGTTCGTTTCCCTCCTCCCCCTCAGAGTCATCCGATACATCAGAGCCGGCTGTCGGACCCACAGGCTGGCCCTGAGTCACAACACTTCAGAACTCTGGGATGTAATCTATCAGGCCCCAGTGATTTATATTCCACAAGGTCGGATAGGTGTTCTCTTACCATTTTCTTGCTTATTTAAAGGTTTGTTTCTAATTTGTCTTTTGCAGTGGTTTTTTTTTTGGTATGTTGGGCTATAGTTTCTTTTTGTGTGAAGACTGATGCAAAGTATGAGTTAAGCAGCTCTGCTTTCTCCCTGTTGCCTGTTATTTCCTTGCCATCTTCTCTCTTTAGTGAACCTATAGTTTCCTTGACTTTTTTCTTGTTGTTAATATGTTGGAAGAAACCTTTTTTTATTATCCATGATTTCTGTTGCAAGTCTTTGTTCGTTCTGAGCCTTTGCTTTCCTGACTTCATCTTTGCACGTTCTGGCTCTCTGCTGATAGAGGAAAGAACAAGAATCACCCTAGCTGCTACATACATTTATTTTCCTCAGTATTATTTTAATTTTCCTGTTTAGATACCCTCATCCACTCAATGTCAAGTATTTGAGACTTACTATGAAAGAGTGGCTCAGTGGGTTAGGACGCTGAGCTTGTCGATCAGAAGGTCGGCAGTTTGGCGGGTCGAATCCCGAGTGCCGCATAGCAGAGTGAGCGCCTGTTACTCGTCCCAGCTTCTGCCAACCTAGCAGTTCGAAAGCACGTAAAAATGCAAGTAGAAAAATAGGGACCACTACGGTGGGAAGGTAACAGCGTTCCGTGCACCTTTGGTGTCTAGTCATGCCGGCCACATGACCACGGAGACGTCCTCGGACAAGCGCTGGCTCTTCGGCTTTGAAACGGAGATGAGCACCGGCCCCTAGAGTTGGAAACGACTAGCACACATGTGCGGGGGAACCTTTACCTTTACCTTTACCTATGAAAGAGAAAGAATCTTTCAGCAAATTTTCTGAACAGAGACACTTTACCTAGAATCCAAGCTCAGTTTACCTGAGCAGACTTCAAGAAAGAGTTATTTTGGTTTATATACTGTAAATATAATTATGGTGGCCAAGCACATCTTCTTTCCCACCAAAGAGTTCCTGGGAGAACAGAAGGATTGGACTAAATATCCAGTTGTATTTTATGTTTGATATAAGGACATTCTAAAAACATTTAAGAAAGCTGAGGCTGCAGAGCAATTTCTCTCTGGCATGGATCCAGTTCTATCTGAAAAATTAAGAGAGTACAGAAATGTATATTGCAGCACAGGGGAAATGTAGCGTTCAATTTTAATTAAATAACTGGCAGGAGGTTTTGGAAAGAACACAGCTCTGCTCATAGTTATCCAGTTGGAACAAAAGCATTTTAATGAGGGGGATAAATTTTAGATTTCTTGATCTTTGCTTCATATATCCTGAGTGTTGTTGCTATATTGCATATGCCTCTTAGTGGATGGGATATTGGCAACAAAATGTTGGTTTGCAAAGAAAGCTCTAGAGTAGATATTCTAGCTCCCATAGAACAAATTGAAAACGCTTGAGGTAAAACTGAGCTTTAGTTATACTTCTGTGTTTTAGAAAATATGTCAAACCTGAACAGCATCATCCTTACTCTTAGCAGGATATTCTGTTTGAGACAAGTATAAGAAGATCCATGCTAGTTAATGATAGCCCACAAAAGCTTAGTTTCTTCTGTGTAACATGTGAAATGTTATGTATGTCCTTTCCCCTCATGTTACATAAATTAAACAATACAGAAAAAGAAGATGTGTATTAGTGAATCTAGGGGAATGGGGTAGGATTAACAGCTCTGAATGAAGGTGACTTGATCCTGTAGAGCAGACTTGTCAAACTCAAGGCCCACAGGCCAGATGCGGCCTGCGATGGATTTAGATCTGGCCCGTGGGACCACCCTTGAGATGGTGAGGGGCCAGCCCCCATGACTTCAGCCCTGGCTCACCCCAGCCTGGCACTCCGCCTGGGAGCACGCACAGGAGATAGCCAGCGTATGGGGGATGGCAGTGCCTGGCAACAGCTGCAGCTCATTGGCCCATTGGCTGATCATTGGTTGGCAGCAACAGGCAGCTGGATGTGAGCCGAGGCATCCACTAAGCCGTGCTCAGCCCTGCCCCACATGCACCACACTTGTGCACCTCGGGGCCCTGCAGCCCACAAAGTGCAGGTGGATTTTAGCACTGTGGCCGTCAGGCCAGCCCTTTAAGTGGCATGTGGAGGCAGAAGTGAAGGGGGGAGACACTCAATCCATTTCATTGGATGTGTTGGGTGGCTGCCCACTCTGTCCCAGCTGTGGCGGCCATGGGCAAGTAAAGACAGACACTGGGGCCACAGCAATGGGATCTAGCTGTGGGATGAAAGGTGAGGAGATGGAAATGTGGGACGGCATGAACCAAGTGTTGGCTGGGACCGGCTCTGGGACACCCTTTCTGCCGCATGGCAGGGCCGGAGAGGAGAATGCAGCACACACTGGATGGGGAGCCATGGCTTGGAACAGCCGGGTACCCAGCGATGTGCAAGCCATTCCTATGGAAAAGGACAACTGTACCCCGAGCCCTGGGGGACGGGGCCAATGGAATGCCAAGGCCAGAGTAGAGAGGAGGCCGAGTGGTGACCCACCCAGAGGAGGATCTGGGTGCCCAGTTGGTGTTGACAGTCCCCCCAGGCTGCCCAGAGCCCTGGGCAGTGGAGGGCAAGTGCTCAGCCCATACTTTGAGCTCCCGGGGCACTGAGACCCGACAGCCCAGGCCAGCCCCGCTTCCCAGAGCCAGGCCGGGCTTACCTCCTTGTCAATGCTGCTACTGTTGTGCTTACTCTTCTTTGGTGCTTGCCCTGGTCTCACCTTCTTCTGCTGGAGACCTCTGGATCCTCCCTCCCAGTCTTACCTGGTCCCCCACAGGTGCCCCTCCATGTGAGCCGGCCACATCAAGCTGGCCATGCCCACCCTGCCACACTCACTTGGCCCTTTGAGGGCAACCATAACGTTTGACACCCCTGCTGTACAGTGAAACTGATGAATATATGTGGAAAAGAAAAATAGGTTTCATTATGAATAAAAAGGACCAGAATGTATGGTAGAACTGTTGTACAAATTGGTGTCACGTAGGCTGTCGTGGATATATATGAGAGTTGGAATTCATGGTTATGTTATGCTTCAGTGAATGATGAAAATGTAAGAACCCAATATATATTTTGGGATGATTTGTGCAACATTCTGAATGAATGTGATGTGTGTGTGTTTGTGTATTATTTTGTTAGCTAACAGATGGATTGAGGAGAACAGGACTGAAGAGAAAGTGATAGGGACAATTAAAGACCTAAGAATGAATGGAAATGGTGACAAAGGATCATCTACACACACACAAAAATGATTTGTCTAGATTAGAATACATTGTTTAAACATGAATCAATTTTTGCTTTCATCTGAAAAACAAATAAAGAAACTTTAAATTATGGTCAATGTTGCAAGACAATACCTCCAGTGTTGCTAGTTGCAAATGGAAGATGGGACTGATGGGCTAAAAGCTCTGAGGTTTTCTTTAGCGTCTGTTCTTTCATTTCAGTTGGTGGGAAGTTATATACATATAACTGAGGCAAATATACAGTATATACAGTATAAAGTTGGTGAGCAAGAAATAACTGATTTTGGGGGAAGTGACCATCAAGAGGTTTGGGCAAGAGACTGGAGAGAGACTGGGCAAACTTTTATTGTATTGAATTAAAGCAACTTAAATTTTATTCCAATGATTCAGTATGATCTGTCTGTCTGTCTGTCTGTCTGTCTGTCTGTCTGTATGTCTATCTATCTATCTATCTATCTATCTATCTATCTATCTATCTATCTATCTATCTATCTATCTATCTATCATCTATCTATGTTATGATCCTCACTCAAATACTTCTCTTAGGCCATATGGAAGTTGCTGTGGATTGAGGAAAATCTATCTATCTGAATAATATTATAAATTTAATAATTCAATTTAACCCTCAGGATTTGGTAGTAAATAATTAAAATGTTTTTTTTCAACTTCGTGGTTTTTCATTCCGTTATTCTGCTGCCCTCTGCTGAGCAAATGATATAATCATATTCATTTAATTTTTTAAAATCATCTGCTGAAAGAAATAACATAGCTAAGTATTTCCAAATCTTTCCTAGCTATTTCATTTCTCTTTTTTAAGAAATTGTAAGAAATTTAAGAAATTTGTATTACCCTGTCCCCAAAGGCAACTGACTGTTTTATTGCCCGGAATGGCATCACAAATTTTGGTGGAATATAATCTATTTTATGAGATGCTTTACAAGCCAAGGTAAATGTTTTCATCTGTAGAACTGAAAACCGAAAAAGCTTCAAAACATTATTTTTTATTTATTATAATGTCTCTTTCCTTAAATTTATTCTCAGAGCAAGCCTCACAAGGCTTGAAAGTCTCAAAAGCAGAGAAATGTCTAAGACTTCCATTTAGTTTTACTAAAACTTAGTAAACAGGAAATAAATATTTAGCTGGCTGTATATCTCAGCTTGGAGAAAGTTAGATTTTGTAGATATCTTTCTGATTTCGAACAGCCCTTATTTATCCAATTTCTGTTACATCAGGCAGTCCATTAACTTCAATCTGAAACTGTATATCCCTTATTCTTTGAGTGAGCAGTTGTTTGGCTTAAAAATATCAACAACAAAAAACAACAAGAAACTTAGGAATGGCACAGGAAGGCCACTTCTGCCCTACAGCCTGTTTCCAGGGAGAATTTTCTATTAAAACTAAAAGAGTCAGTCCAACTGGGAAGAATTGGATTTTCAAACAGTAATTTGTAATCCTCTTCCAAGTCCTTACCTGAATTGGAGGCATTATTGTGTCAAGCCTTAACTGGGTGTTTGCTGTTCCATTGGGTGCAACAAGGTTTGATCTGAAAAATGTTTTTGTACTGTTTCCAGTACTGTACTGTTCTTCACACAAATTCCTGCTTGTGGCCCGTAAAGAATCTGGGCCAGTGGTTTGGCTTCAAAATTTTTTAATACCAGTGGGATTAATTGTCCTCTGCTTGTATAAAGGAAGCAATTAATAGCAATTAATAGTCCTAAGAGCTAAATGCAGTACATCATTCTTGTGCATTTTCCACATGCTTTTAGAATAGAATACCATCCCAAGGTATTTAAATGCAGTAATCTGCACTAATTTGTGTCCTTCCACTCTCCCGGACCATTGGTTGATTCTCTTAACAAAGGCCAGAATTTTAGATTTATCAAAAGAACCAGATGATTTTGTCTGCAGTACCAAAATATATTGCTGCTATTGTTTTTTTTTCAGCCATACAGAGATTTATGAAATTATGGCAGTATCATCTGTGTAAAAGAGTATAAGGAGTTTGCATCCTGCTAGTTTAGGTGAATTGAAATCCAGATTATGAAATGAATTTTGCAACTGTATATGTCATTTTAGGGACTCAGATAATGGATATAAAATCCATCATAGTGACCTGGTCAGTTTTTAAATAGAGCTGAATTAATCTTATCTAACTTAACTTAAAAGATCACGTTGCATAGTTTCAACTTCCCCACTTTACAAGAACGTATTATTTGAGGAGCTGACACATCATTATACCTACTTTCTAAAATTGCTGAGGAAAGAACATTGAAATAGGCTGTGGTGAATGCTCAGAGAAATTTGTAATAAACAAGTATACTTTGCAGGCAAGTATCTTAGGGGATCTGTTAAGGACCTGTAAATCCTTGTCTGTCTTAGCTCATTTTGGATTTTCCTCAATCCACTGCAACTTCCACATGGCCTAGGACATGGGTGTTAAACTTGCGTGCCATGTGACGTGACGTGACATGACGTGTCGTGACGTGTCATGCAGTTTTGGTGTGAGGCATCCAGCCCATGGGCTGGCAGTTTGACACCCCTGGCCTAGGACAAGTATTTATAATTGAGTGGGGATCATGACATCAGACAGAGACATAAGCAGCCACTGTTCAATCAAGTGGATGTATGCTTTATTGTCTATGTAGGTCAGACATGTCAAACACAAGGCCCGGGGGCCAGATCCGGCCCACGAAGTGGTTTCATGTGGCCCGCAAAGCCATCCTGGAAACAGTGAGGGAACGGCCCCCGCTGCCTTGGCTCCGGCCCAGGCCGGCCAGGAGCCAATGTACAATTTTGTGGTGGTCATCTATGCTGAAATACATTCAGTTTTAGCTCCACAAGGCCATCTGGAAACAGTGAGGGACCGGTGCCTGCCGCATCGGCCCCGACCCCTGGATGCACGCTAGGGAGGTATCACCCTTTGTGAGGAATGAAGAAATGCACCATCACCTGGAAGTGGCCAGCACATAGCCCTGCCTACTTCGGGCAGGCTAGGGGCTAGGCAGTGTTGTGCTTCTCTTCAAATTTGTGCCACCGGCTTAGCTTCTCGGCGCTGTGAGGAGAGGGCCATATGCTGGCCACTTCCAGGCGATGGTGCATTTCTTCATTCCTCATGAAGGATGACACTTCCCCAGCTGCGTTTCTTCCCTGTTTTTCTCCCTCCCTCATCTCAAATATTTTCCCATCACTGTTGGAAGGAAGGAAGGAAGGAAGGAAGGAAGGAAGGAAGGAAGGAAGGAAGGAAGGAAGGAAGGAAGGAAGGAAGGAGGGTCTGAGGGAAGTCCTGCCTTAGTCCTTCCCTGCTGCCCTTTCACCATCCCCTTGCCCCCTCCTCCTGGCCTAACCTGGGTGGTCTCCCATCCTATTGCTAAGGAAGCTTTGGATACAAAGCCAGGTCTCCTCACATGGAGAGGAAGTGGGCCTCCCTCTTGACGTTGCCCTCATACCCATCATGAGCAACCTGGCTAAGGGGAGCAAGCACAGCAGCTGGGCACCCTCTTGGGGAAGTGGGGGTGGGCTTAGTGCTGCGGGTGCTTGAGGGCTAGGCTGGGCATTTGACCTCTGCACCACCGTCCAGCCCCCACACACACACACGCATGGCCTGAGAGGATCAGTGAGGCTCCTCCAGTGGACCATGCCTTGGCACTTGCCCCAGTCCCATCTCCTTCTGCCAGAGACCCTCAGATCTGTCCCACTCCTGCCCAGCCCCCAAATGCACCCTTGACGCGAACAATGTAGAGCTGGCCATGCCCACCCAGTAGGCCACACCCACTCCAGCCATGCCCACCCAGTAGGCCACGCCCACCCTGGCCACACCCACCTGGCCCCTCAAGGGTAACCACAATGCTGATGCAGCCCTCAATGAAATTGAGTTTGACACCCCTGTAGGTCAACAACAATGCCTGCCCTTGTACCTATCAGATTATACTGGTCTTTAATCTCTCTATGGAATATAATTATTACCAGATGCCTTGGTTTAACTTGGTTTAATTCTCTTCATAGTGGCCCAGAAATTAAGACATTTAGCTAAAAGTTCTAAGGAAGGGTGATCTGCACAAGGTTCCCCATACATTATACATCCTTGCAGGAATACACTAAGTCTTATGAGACAGAGTGGCCTTTGCTTAATCCACTAGAAAGATGAGGACTCTTTGGCTTTTACAGTATAAACATCTCTTGTCAAGTGGATTCAGAATAACAATAATAGAGTTGATATGGATCATGGAGGTATTCTAGTTTAACCCCGCTACTCAAGCAGGAAACCCTATACTATTTCAGACAAATGGTTGTCCAATATCTTCAGTGATGGAGACCCCACAACTTCTAAAGAATAGGGTTTGAGACACAACAGGGGACTTAAAGTATGTTCCTGAGAAAATTGGTCTTAAGCTTTTCTAGGGGACCAAAGAGTTACATAGACCTAAATTGGGCACCGTGTAGCAGTTGAAGTAAAACTACTCCTTTTACGACAGTACAGTGAGAATATATTAGCAATGTATTATTTTTACTCAGAGATTTCAGGCTCATAAATTATTGGTTGCCAGTTCCAAGTCTTTATTTATTTAAAGGATGTATTCTTTCCCAAATATGTATTACTACTATAATTTAAGACAGGATATTTGGTATGGTTAAAGTAAGGAAGGAAAGAAGGAATAGAATAATAGTTACACTTGTGAACTGTTTTGTGATCCCCAGCTCAACCTACTCAATTTCCTTTGTGCTTATGAGAAACATTCTTGAGACATTTACAAGTTTATCAGCTACTTGCATCCCACAAAAAGAATGTTTGCTGGCAGTAGCTATGTGGCTGATTTCATTAGATCACTGTGGATAAAATGTTTTGCAAAGCTGGACCAATACATTCAGAAAATGCAAGGACTATCCAATTAAACAGATACCTCTCCCTATTAGTTCTTCTTTAAAAATATGGGAGTTCACATTTTTTGATAAATAAGACAATGATTTGTATGTATTCCTTCCAATCCACTCCATAGTCTTTACTTGCTGTTACCAAAAGATTTCACCAGAGGCCGCTGTGCATCTTTGTCAGCCAATTTACCAGAGGCCAACAATCATTCTGCTCTGAGGTTCCCATGGACGCTGGCTGCTAGGCTTGGGTCACATCTGGCAGACACAGGAAACTGAGTTCTTGCAGATGTTCCTGGAGTGGACAGAACATGACAGGCTGTGACCTAAACTACCAGTCCTTGTGGTTCCATGTCATGGGGAAGATGTGTGTGGCTAGTGGGAGATAACATTAGGAGGTGTTTTGCTTGGCTGGTCTATCTCTCTCATGTCCCGTTCTCACGACTGTGTGTTGCTATTCCAGTTTATACACTTCCCACCCCTTATGCCGCACCAGAGTAGCTGTGGTTATGGCACTGAAGCATGAATCAAAGGACCCGAAATATCATCCTCCTTTTGATACAGAAAGTGAAAGGATGACGTTGAACCATTCATACTCACCTGGCCTGATATTAGTATGCTTTGGTAGGGGCAAAAAATGGGGGGGGGAAGGTGGAGAAGTATTTAATGCCAGCCAGAGCCAAGGATTAAAAGGTAAGAAATTGGGCAAGCAAGTTAAAAACCTGTTGTGTGAAAGTGTGGTGTATACTCTGGAAGCACATGAAATACAATTCATCTCAGTGCAGAGGGTGCATTTCTCTCACTAATGTAGTTCTGGATTGTACATATAAACTGTCTGCACTCCAGGTAATTCCTGGCCGTTAATATATCTGGGGGTTGGGCAGCTGCTAGTACTGTAATCAAGCAAAGCGTATAAAGTAACTCAGATACAATTCTGTACTCTGAAAATCTGTTGACCCGCCTGGAGGGTACAGTGAAGAAGGGATTTTAAGAGTCACGAATTGCACGGGTGCCCTTTGAAAATAGCCAAATGGGTTCTAGGTGTGGACAAAGGGAGAGCCACTCTTCCCCACTTAGACGCAGCCATGTGTGAGAAGTTTGGGTGACCAACAACCATTGTCTCTTGACGTAGACATGGAATTGCACGATCCAATGCTCTTGTTGCCCTTGGCCAGGAAAAGATGCACATCACACACTTCAGCGTCATCTTGATCGTGCAGAATCCGTTGAAACTGATGAAAGTAGGAGCACAAGGCAGGGTTGTTTAAGGGAGCTGTATGGGCAACAGTTTATTTTCAGAAAGAAAGGGCCTTGTTTTGGTCACAACCAGGGCTTTTTATGTCATAGAACGCTGAGAACGGAGTTCCGGCACCTTTTTTGAACGGAACCTTGTAGGGTAGGCAAGGTGGGTTGTATGACATGTGTGAGTTCCGGCACCTTTTTCTTTTACAAAAAAAGCACTGGTCATAACCCTTAGCCCTGAACTCTGCAAAAACATAGGTATTTCTATAACTGTAGTAGAACCCTTTCAGGAGTTCTCTTTCATCCTGGATTTCAAGAGGAGTGACTGCCTTGTTCCTTCTCCACATAATGCTCCACCGCTGCTTCAGCCCTTCTTTAAAGCCAGTGGACAGAAGACTAAACAACTACAGGGAGGGATCCAAAACCAAGACTGGTTTCAGATCCATGTTGGAAGCTGGAATGGGAAGTACACAACCTTCCAGGGACAACAAACGTAGGATGAAAAAGAGTGAAAAAGGAAAGCAAGGGGAGAGTTTGGTTGCATAATATTCCCAATCATATAACTCAGTGAAATAGCCGGTTGCCATGGAATTTCCTCTTTCAGATTCCCTCTCAGGAGAGGAGAGTTGGGTGAGGAATTTAAAGTTGAAGGTTCAGTTGGCTATCTAGGGTTATCCTCCTGTGAGAGAGTGAGGCGTATGTTTGAAGAAAACCCCACAAGAGCCATTCTCAAGGATGCCTCTATTGTAGGCTAACTCTGGGATGACTGAGAGGTTTTCCAGATCTGTGTTCTTGAAATGGAAGATGAATTACGGCATGGTCATTGCATGGATTAGGCTTCTCTCAAGTGAAATTAGAGGAGCTTTGTGGCTGTTTACATCTAATTGGGTATGTGTAGTTTAATGAAGAGAAGGGTGAGGGGGGACATGATAGCAGTGTTCCAATATCTCAGGGGCCGCCACAAAGAAGAGGGAGCCAAGCTATTCTCCAAGGCACCTGAAAGTAGGACAAGAAGCAACGGATGGAAACTAGTCAAGGAGAGAAGCAACCTAGAACTAAGGAGAAACTTCCTGACAGTTAGAACAACTAACCAGTGGAACAACCTGCCTCCAGAGGTGGTGAATGCTCCAACACTGGAGGTTTTTAAGAAGAGACTGGACAGCCATTTGCCTGAAATGGTATAGGGTTTCCTGCCTGAGCAGGGGGTTGGACTAGATGACCTCCAAGGTCCCTTCCAACTTATTATTATTATTATTATTATTATTATTATTATTATTATTATTATTATTATTATTATTATTATTATCTTTAGGTCCTATCTCACTGTTCAGCTCACTGTTACATTATGCATATTTCTGTGATCTCCCCTCACCTCAATCTTAGAACTTCCATTTTCTTTTCATCCTAAAATCTCCACTATTGATGAGTTATCAAAATGCCTACTTTTATTATACTTTCTGCAGTATGCAAAAGAATGCTTTTTATACTAAAATTCCTCTTTTATACGCCAGCTGTCTTTCTAGCCAACTTTATATATTTATTGGAGTCATATTCTACTCTTAAGCTCCTTAACTTTTTTTCTAGGATATATCAAGTCATATTTCATCTGAAATTCGTAGCATGAAGGTACATTGACAGCTCCTATTGGCAGAGCTACAGGTTCATGTTTCACTAACATATTCAGCATCTTTAGAAGATACAGGACCTGAATTGCAGAGGTTGCTATTCTGTTGATGGCAACAGAACAGAACAGAACAGAACAACCCTGCTCATTCTTGCTTAGCCTAAGGCTTTTTAGCCAGCCATTTCCACACTAGGGTACAATTTATCAAAAAATGTAGTTTTAATGATGGTGGGTAAACAGGGCAGGGGAACTGGAAAGTAGCTGCTAGTGGGGAAATCCTTTGTTTTACCTAACTTCCTCAGGCAGGAACATAAAAATCTTTAAAAAAAAAAATTCAAGCCATTCTGCCTAAAGGAGGCCTTGTGCAATCAGGAAAATCCCAAGACACATTTAAATCAAGGAGGGGTTATGATAAGTTGTGTAGTAGGTGAAAGGGGGCAGATGCGCAACCCCCCATCCGAGAACAAGTTTGGAAGCCTTGGACAAATAAAGATGCGGCAGATGAGTGGCTTGGAATAGTTTTCCCGATTTTTTACATTACTCCTGTCATCTCGCGACCTCTTCTCCCAAACATACGCTCTGGTTGGATTTCCGGCTCCCATCTCACTTTCGGGTCATGCTGCAAGTCAAGGCAGCCCAGCAGCTTCTAACTAACTAAGCCAAAACCACTGGAGACGTCAGGACTTCCTGAGTTGAGGAGCCACGCTCGTGTCTCGCTCCCGGCTTCCTGGGCCCTTTGCAGGGGTTATGAGCCCCCCCCGCTTCCCTCCGTTTTGGGGGAAGGGGCGCCGCGCCGCGGCGGCCGCATCCCAGGCAAAGTCCAGCGCTTCCAGGGCGTCTCCAGTCCCTGTGTGGCTCGGAGGAAGGCTGTGCCCATATAGACCCACCACCACTTTTTCTTCAGGGCTGCCCCCTCCCTCCTTTGTTCTCTCGGCCCCGCCCCTCCCTCACTTTTTGCTTGCCCATTGGCTCATGCAGCTTTCACTCGGGCTGGGGGACCCGCTCGGTCCCGCTCCCGGAGCCTGGCTGAGATTGCCGAGGCAAGGGAACCCCGGCGTTGCCTCCGTTCCGTTCCTGCCTCGTCCCGGGCTACGGCTGCGGCGCGAGGCCGGCACCAGGTAAGCCTTGCTCGCGCGCTTGCCAACCCCGGGCGCGTCCGCTCTTTCCAGAAGTCATGGCCGAGCAGGAGGAAGGAGGGAGCTGCTATACAGCCCGGGAGCCTTCAAGCCCGGAGACAAAAGGCGGCTTCTCATGGCCACGGCCGGGGGTTGCCTTCCTTTCTGAATGGCTTGGCGAGAGACTCCGAGGTCGAAGGCTGCGGCGCTTGTGGCGCCGAGTCTTATGGCGGTGGGCTGAAAGCAAGACGGGGGGGGGCGCGTCTGCCCAAAAGCTTGCCTCTCGGCCTGCCAGGGGAGATTGCATCATGTCAAAAGAGTTCCAGCCTGGGCGCGGAACGCTCTTTTGCTAAATTCTCCAGGCCTAAGAAAGCCTCCCGCCTCTTGCCCTGGTACAGGGGTCTTCAAACTCGGCCCTTTTATGACTCGTGGACTTCAACTCCCAGAATTCCTCAGCCAGGCATGCCTGGCTGAGGAATTCTGGGAGTTGAAGTCCACGAGTCATAAAAGGGCCGAGTTTGAAGACCCCTGCGCCTGGTAGGTTGGATTGGCTGGCGGGGGATTTGGAAAGCTGAGCGGCGAGGAAATACGGATGGGCTGCCGCAGGGATTAGTCCTCCCGAGCGGCCGGGAAGACCGGGTTGCGAGGCGGGGAGAGGTGTTTTTTTTTAGGGAGAAACTTGTTTGCAAGCAGCGGTCTCCAGACTTCAGTTAGGATGGTACCGATGCTCCGGCTTTGTGTGCCGCGTCCAAAAGGTTATAGGCTACGTTGCACGAATCTGTGCGTTACACGTTTGCACAGCAATGTAGCGGAGTCAGATTCGTAATTAAGACCCGCAAAATATAGGTCTCCTACATCTGTTTACGGCAAATGCTGAACAGAGAAGCAAAAGATTGCTGTCAATTAAATTGGTAGACTTGGAAAAGAGCGTATTTCCGACTGAAGTTGCAGAGACTTCAGTGAGTCAAACAGTGTATGTGCATGTTGGAAGTAAGCAAGAATTCAGCATGTTACAATAAAAAAAATAACGTAACTTCTTTTAAAAACTGGTTGAAAACCTTAACAATTATTTTAATTAAGGTACTTTCAAAGAATTGCTAAAGACTGCACATGTTGTTGTAGTCATTGTTCTAATCAAAAATTAGCCTTCATAATGTAGTATGGTAAAAATAATTGTTAATCTTTTCTGGGAAAATTTATTTTAATCTTTGGCTTTAATAATATGATATGCTATATTAACATTTTGTAAAAAATAGTTGAATAACAAAGTAACACTAGGCTAATGGATAAATATAAATATTAGTTCATCAGGTGCAGGAATGGACAGAATCAAGGTAGGCAGATATAGAGCAAACATTCCACACTCATAGTTTTAAAAAAACTAGAAAATAGCAACAAAAGGTATGTGTCTTTTTAGTGTGCAAAGTATCTGCAATATCTGAGATTACTGTAATAGAGTAAAATTTTAGTGGGATTTCTTATTCCTCAAATTCCATTCAATTTGTATTGATTCCCAACTAAGGGGAATAATTTCCACCCAAAGGAACAAATGAATTTCCATTTCAAAAGGCAATAATAAACTGAGTAATTCAAGATAACATTGCCAGTAAAAACAATTGTGTAAAAATATTACAATGAATAAAACTTCAAATGAAGAGAGAAGTCTAATAAGCAGAAAACTGTTACAATCATTTCACTTACATTATCTGCTCAAAATTCAATTGTTGATTCCAACTTTCACATATGATACCTTTGAAATTGAACTTTCTTTATTACAGGTAGTCCTCAACTTACAACCATTTGTTTAGTAACCC
Organism: Vipera berus; assembly: GCF_964194415.1. Lineage (NCBI taxonomy): Eukaryota > Metazoa > Chordata > Lepidosauria > Squamata > Viperidae > Vipera > Vipera berus. The sequence continues at coordinate 122,471,874 of NC_138204.1, read as the reverse complement.
TTGAAATTACAATAGCACTGACGTAAGTGACTTATGACCGGTCCTCAAACTTACAACTTTCACAGCACCCCCACCGTCACCTGAGCAAAATTTGAGTGCTTGGGAACCTGCATCTATTTAAAATGGTTGCAATGTCCTGGGATCAGGTGATCACCATCTGTGACCTTCCCTGCAGTGATTCACTTAACAATCATGGCAAAAAAGGTCATAAAACTGGGAGCAACTCATTTAACAAACATCTTGCTCAGAAATGAAAATTCTGGTCTCAGTTGGAGTCATACGTTGAGGATTACCTGTATAGACTTTGACCTCCATTACAAATAAAAGGAAAATAAATTGCTATAAAAAGGTAAAGGTTCCCCCGCACATGCGTGTTAGTCGTTTCCAACTCTAGGGGCCGGTGCTCATCTCCGTTTCAAAGCCGAAGAGCCAGTGCTTGTCTGAGGACGTCTCCGTGGTCATGTGGCCGGCATGACTAGATGCCAAAGGCACACGGAACGCTGTTACCTTCCCACCGTAGTGGTCCCTATTTTTCTACTTGCATTTTTACGTGCTTTCGAACTGCTAGGTTGGCAGAAGCTGGGACGAGTAACAGGCGCTCACTCTGTTACGTGGCACTCGGGATTCGACCTGCCAAACTGCCGACCTTCTGATCGACAAGCTCAGCATCCTAACCCACTGAGCCACCGCGTCCCTCTAAATTGCTATAGAAAACCTTATTACTCCAGAAAATATCATGCAACAATAGAATAGCAAGCTAAGTCAAACTTTTGCCCATTTGTATGGCTTAATGAAGGTATTTTGTAACCCAGAATGTGTGTGAAGAGTTAACACCCTTTAAAAAATACAGGAATATAAAATGTACCTGTATGACCCCCAAATCTGGAAACAATTGTGGAGAGCAAATGAGTGAAATAATTGTGAATTGGGATATCATTTAAGGGTCGTGTAGGAATACATGGGCAAGAGTTTCTACCTCCCAAGAACCTGATTTTATCCTCTCTTAAATATTCTTAGGCTGCAATTTTATCATTTCCCCCCGCCCCTACTTTTAGCCAGACTGGTCAGATTAGATTTCTTTTTAGTCAAGCAAAAGTAAATCAGTAGTCGAGATTATTCAACTTAATGTTATAAGTTGCTATAATGTTATATTCATTTGTAACTGAAAAGTATACTTGCTGTCGCAGGTTGAATACATGTAGGTTATCTTTTGTTTACAGTGGCAAATGTGATTGGAATTACTCTGAATTACTCTTGCTAAGCGATGCACTCATAATGCCATATCAAATGGCCATTTTGCTTAGCAACAGCCCTGATTACCATTGTTAAGTACTGTTTGGGTTGTTATGTGAGGATCTTGTGATACTGACTTCCTGCTGGCTTCCACCTTGACACTGCTTGACATCCTTCAATTCTAAGTTTGATTTTTTTCCTTTTCTGATCCAAGCTCTGTAGTGTCAAACTATCAGTCTGTAGTCTTCCTTTATTAACCTGACAATCAGAATTGCTATATAGTCTTACTGGCAGGTAATTCTGAAACCCTGGGTGCCAATGAGGACAGTGTAGGTAGCACAGATGGACCAAAGCAAAACCTTGTAAATAAAACAGTCAAAAAACAGTTAAAGTATCTACTGTTTGACCACGTATTACTGAGTTAATGCACTAAAAAAAAAGTGAGGATTCAATGAATATCTGTTTTATTTAACTGTGACTGAACTTCATAATGTAAGATAGTAAAACTTTTAATTTTAAGGTATTTGAAGTATTGCATGCTATTATGTGAAATGTTACATCAGATCAATTATTCAGAGAGTTCTGGAAACAGTTGGGTTTGTTGTTGTTAGTTGCGAAGTCGTGTCCGACCCATCGCGACCCTATGGACAACGTTCCTCCAGGCCTTCCTGTCCTCTACCATCTTCTGGAGTCCATTTAAGCTCACGCCTACTGCTTCAGTGAGTGGGTTTGTTATTTAGGGGTAAAATTGGAATTACTGACTGAAGAAGGAGTTCCAGTTATCTGTAATCATCATAGCAATTATATTTTTGTTCTTTTATGGGAATACCCCTAGTAACTTCAGAATCCCATTCAAAATCTATGACCAGAAAAGACACAGTCCTTGGAAAAAAGGAACAATGATGATCAAGGATTATTTACCGACATTCAGCACCTTCAAAATCAAAGCAGTTCTGTCAGTGATGCTTCCTTTTGGCAATAAGAACTTCATTTCTTTATCACACCATTTTCACCTTTAATCTTGGCTGTTCTACATACAAGTATGGAAACTTCATTAAAATGTTCCTGTGCAGGATCTTTTATATTTGGTGGCCACTGTGAGGTTTAGCCAACAAAAAGAAGAATACTTTTAATATACTGGCAGTGTTTGAACTGTTATTTGATGGTTGTGAGGGTTTTGTCTCTCTTTCTCTCTGTGTGTGTATGCCTTCTAGTCAGTCTTGACTCCAGGTGATTGTCTGGACAAGTCCCCGCAGTTTTCTTAGCAAAATTTCAAAAGTGCCATTCCCTCTTTCCTGGGGCTGAGAGAGATTGACTGGTCCCAGGTCACCCAACTGGCTTTGTACTTATGTCAGGACTAGAACTTACAGCCTCTTGGTTTCTAGCCTGATTCCTAATCACACCACCAAACAGTTGCTTTATAATTGTCTATTATCTTGTAATTTTGGTTATGTTTTTATTTATTTCTATGGAGAACACTTTCTTAAGTAACATTAGGGAAGCAAAAAATATCTACCCTTTGTAAAAAGAACAGAACCCCCCCCCCTGACAAAACAGTTTTTTTGTGTTTGTTTTTAAATAAAGGGTCAATAATTTTTCTTCCACAGTGCTATTTAAGAAAGTGTTCTCTGTAGAAATAAATAAAAAATATAGACAGAAATAGTATCATACATTGTACTGTGAGACAAATTATTTACCGTACTTACCAGTTTTATGGCTTTTATAATCTGAGATTATGTATTAATTCTGATGATTTCCAAAAGTGCTGCTTTGCTGCTTTAATCCCATGCATACTAAGTGTTCGTCTATTTTCATCATTAGTATCTGAAAATGGGTAGCTTTTTAAAATATATATCTCTTAGTTGGATTAGATTCAATATAGCAAATCTGAGGGCTACCTCAGAAGGGCTACCGCAAATAACAATTATCTCCGTCAGTAAAAAAGGAAGAAGAGCTTTGCATTATTGCTTTTCCTTTCCAGTATCCCTTTTTAATTTATCCTACATTTTCCTATCATCTGAGAAAGAAGATATAATTATTAATCCTGCTTGTTAATTAGAAGTATACATGTTCCAGAAATGCTTAGGAAAATGTGCTTCAGCCCTTAGAGAGGGCTAGCACATCTGTGCTGTTTGTTAAAACGGTCTGTTTTTTTTCCTTAGTTTTGTGATTGAAAAAAGGATGCGGGTGCTTTAAGAGTCACTTTAATTAGTTAAAGTCTTAATGCTATCACATCTTTTTATAGACTCACAGGGGGAAAAAGGTAGGTTGTTTCTAAATGAAAGCGGATGTGCAGCAAATTCCAAAGTACTTATTTCAAATTATTTTTGGAGCATGTACAGTCTTAACAATTACAACAGCATTTTGCTGAAAAACAAAAGTGACATTTTTAGAATGAGTTCTGCTTAAATAACTATATTTGAAAACAATTTTTCTAAACTCAGGGTTGAGATATTTTATTTTCAGGAGAGTTTGTTTCCACTGAAGTGTTAACTGCGTCAAAGACAATTTTGTCAAAAAAAATTAAGAGCTGAACTTAGTTTTTAATAGAATTAATGTTCATTTGCTCAGCTGTGAGCTGGGTAAGTTATGTCTTTGGTCTATTGGTAAGAGTAAGTTAAATCTGAAGAGGAACTGTGTCCAAAGAAGATACATTTCCAGCTGGGATCTGTAATTGAAATTTTAAAAGAGGGGGCAGTCCTTATTAGGTCATTCACATTTATGAACAATACAGATAAAATCCCTAATGAATTGGCAGGAATATTCAATTTTGCTTGTACTTGGCAAGCATGCTTATTCTGGCAGAAGCCTCTGCCTTTCTCTTGAGTCTGAAAAAGGCCCAGGCTATTTCTCTGACCTCACACTTAGTTGTGGTTACAGTTGTTTAAACAATAGGACTTTTTTCAGCTCCCCAAGGGATTCCAAAGTAAGCACAGGATCAGAGACAGACACACCCTTCTATGGGTTTCGAAAAAGGCAGACATATTTGTGCTGAATCTGTCTTTTAGTCTGCCATGTCCTACATTTTAAATGGAAAATATCATTTACACAACACATATTTAGCAAAATAATTTCCATATATAAAAATGGCTCAAAATGCTTAAACTTTTGAAGAGGTGCACCTAGTACGCTATTTCAAACCATGAAAAGGGACTTATCTAGGAATGCAAAGCAATCAGCCTGCTTGCTATCAGAATACATGCACCCGTTATTTTTATTTAAGATGTAGGATTGAGCAGTGGGCTGGCAAATAGCAAGGGGGATTTCTGAAGAGAAATCTCTAACAGTTCCCTCTCTGTACGTGTGTGTGTGTGTGTGTGTGTGCGCACACACACATATACATATATATATATATATATATACACATATACATATATATGTCTGTACTTTTGCTGTCTGTACTTTTCGAAACCTCATTCATGCTTTGGGAAGCCATTCCTGGCTTAGCAGGAAGAACCTGATAAGATAGTAGGGATTGACAGTCATTTTCTACTGTGAATTTTACTATTGCCTTTAAAAAAAAGATTTATGGATTTTGGCACCAGAATGCTCAGACAGCATCTGCCAAATAGATAATTCTTCTATAGGTGTGAGCCTCAAATCTGTACAGGTAGTCCTCAACTTACAACACTTCGTGTAGTGACCATTCAAAATTGCAACGGCATTGAAAAAGGTGACTTACGACCATTTTCGTACTTATGACCTATATTGGCCCACCCCTACAGTCACATATGATTTACATTCGGATGCTTGACATCTAGTTCATATTTATGGCGGTTACAATGTCATCTGATCATCTTTTGTGACCTTCTGACAAGCAAAGTCAACAGGGAAGCCAGATTCATTTAACAACTGTGTTACTAATTTAACAACTGCACTGATTCACTTAACAGCTTTGGCAAGAAAAGTCGTAAAGTGGGGCTAAACACACTTAACAAATTTCTCACTTGGCAACATAAATTCTGTGCTCAGTTGTACTGCTAAATGTATTTATATCTCTTTGGAGATAGAAATAAATTAAAAATTGCTGTCATCTGTTTTTGGAGTGGACACAAGAGACCAGTTTCCACTGGGATTGATTGGTTAGAATTGGTCAAGAGTACTGTATGTGAAGCTAACTTATGATTTAATCACCACACTTGAATGACACTAAATAAACAAAACATTACACAACAATTAACATTTGAATGACATTAACAATGTGTATATATATATTTACTTTGATTCAGTGTCTGTGCTGTTATATTTAATGTTTATCTTGGAAGGGCTTCCACTATTTAGGGCAGGGGTGTCAAACTCAATTTCATTGAGGGCCGCGTCAGCATTGCGGTTGCCCTCAGGGGGCCGGGTGGGTATGGCCAGGGTGGGCGTGGCCTACTGGGTGGGCGTGGCTAGAGTGCGTATGGCCTACTGGGTGAGCATGGCCAGCTATACATCGTTCGCATCAAGGGTGCCTATGGGGGCCTGGGCAGGAGTGGGACAGATCTGAGGGTCTCTGGCAGAAGGAGGGTCTCTGGGCCAAGGCAGTGGGGGCCGTTCCCTCACTGTTTCCAGGATGGCTTCATGGGCCGCATGAAACCACTTCACGGGCCGGATCTGGCCCCCGGGCCTTGTGTTTGACATGTCTGATTTAGGGCTTTGGTTGGGTGGCACTGATTTCTTTTCTGTAGTTCTTGAAGAACCTTTACTCGCATCAGAATGAGCCCACTTAGGGGAGGTCTTTCCCAAATTAAAACTGTAAGGAGAAAAAAAAACGAAGGTACAGATATTTTAAAAAAGAAAACTAAACTTAATTTTAGAACAACATATTTTAAAATGTATGGATTTTTTTCCTGAATTTCTGTAGGGTATCCTTACTTTTTAATATTTATTGGTCTTATATTTTAAGACCAATTGACTTATTAAAGAACATAATTCACCTACCGCTTTGTGAGTTTTTTTAAATGTTGATGTTGAGTATGTGGGGAGTTGATCTGATCACATCTACATGTGCAGATGGGCTACAACAAAACCTTTCAGATGTTTATGACATTTTCTTTCTTTTTGATGGTATGAGTTGTTCAGAGTAGCGATGTTTCCTCAGAAGTTTGCAAGAAGGGGCTGGATAGCCAGTTCTCAGGAATGTTAAATAGTAGATTTCTTATAACTGCAAACTAGATGACCTTTAGCACACATTCCTCTTCTTTGATTAACAATTTTTTATTTACTTAGTCAGATGACTAATTCTGATTGATTTTATGGCATCCAATTGTTGTTGGCTCTTAACAGCCCCATAGATTGCGGTAGGGGGCTGTTTCTGAGTCGTATCAGCAAAGAACATCAAGTGTGCAGGCTAAAAATATGTATATCTCCCAGGAGGATCACATAAGTTGTGAAGGTCATCTCATTGCCTAGTTCAGACTGCCGGCTCACGGGCCGGATGCATCATAGCGAAACTGCGCCCACCCCATTGCCGGCAATGGCAAAAAAAGTCATGATACGTCGCGACACATCACGTGACTTTGCAAGTTTGGCACCCCTGGCCTAGTTAAAGCAAGCAGAAATCTATTCTTGGGCAGTAGTGATATAGGAAGATGCCGGATGCAGCAAAGGCTTACTATTCATACTAAATAGAAGAAGAAGGCAACGGTAAATAACTCTTGGATTTTTACCAAGAAGACCACATAGATAGACCAAACGTAGTCACATAAATGAATTATAATCTCCTTTTCAAGAATTAGCTGGGCTTGATTGTGCTTAACAGCTGAATCCTGATGTGGCCAGGCAGATGCTGCCACCTGCTGAAAAGCTCTGTGAAAGCTATAACTAAGCATTAAATGAAACTGTTTCCAAAGTCAGTGAGATTCCCATCTGGGATATATGGCCACACGCTGATCTTAAAAAAATTAAATAGCATCTCATCTGGTTAGAATGTGAATCCAAGACCACTAGGTAAACCCAGGGTTATAGGTTAGCCTGGGAAATAAAAAAAATACACAAAAATACATTAGCAAACAAATTCTGTAATCTTGATGGGAAAATTTCATGAACGTGGTATCAGGATTCAACCTTGACTCAGAGGAATGTTTGTCTTATAAGAGTGAAGGGAGGAGCTAGGCTTGGTAACAAATGTAGACATTTGGTGATATATGGAATTATGCAAACATTTTTGTGATGGAAAAGAAAAAGGATATTTGGTCTTGATTAAGTTGACTGATGTAATGTTCTGTTCAAGTTGTTCACTATATAAACTACACCTGATTGCATTTGGCATACAAGCGATAGGTCAACTTGGTTCAGTTGGGTGTGGCTTTCATATTTGAAATACTGTGCCAAAGAACTTCTAAGCATCTGATTTATTTTATATGTTGTAAATGAATGCAGAAAAGGAACATTGTACAGAGGTTTTTATGATACTTCAAACACTTCAGAATTCTGAAGCATTTTTTATTTTACAGAGTATTGAAAAATTTGGTAAATAAACATTTTCAGTTAAAAAACATGAATATAACTGAAGACTAGCTTCATGAATTTTATATATATATTTCGTAAACAGAAAGTCTCAGTCTGAAAATTTATGTTATAATAACTTTAAATAAAATAGTTACTTAATTTCTCGGTAACAAATCAAGATACTTCTCTCTGTATATTGCATATACTTTTGATAAATGAACTTGGAGAAGAAGAAATTTTAATTTCAATAAAAGCACTTTTTATTTAAAAAAAAAACCTTATGTGAAACAGATTCCTTGGGCCTGTTGTATGTTGGTGTTGTGGGTAACATGTTGTGGACTGAAGTAATAGGATGTGACAAATCCTACCTTGACTATTCCTAGGCATATCTTGATTAAACCTTGATAATAATGTGGAAACTTCTTTTTCTTATCTTCAGGGTTAGAAGAATTATATGGATAACTTTTTGCTGTGTATATTCTGACATATTTTATTGTCACTAGATGTAAAAACACTTAAATACAGTATTTAACAATGAAGTTAAGTATGTGATAGATTAAAAATAAAACAAATTAGTACTAAACATTTCAAACTGAAAACACATGATAATTGAAGTCTTTATTTATGAAGCATTCTGTTGGGATAAAACAGTTTCCATGTTGGCAATATATGGCATGTTGTGAGATTATTAAATTTACATGACTTTGTCTTAAACAGATGGTGGCAGTAGCTACTTAATTCTGAAAGAAATATTTTTTTAATTTACTAGTTATTAATGGCAAGATAAGTAAAGCATTCTCAGTTTTCCTCATGAAGCTTATGTGAGTGAATGATGTTTATTAGTTGATCCAAAGGTTCAGCAGATTAGAGCCTTCATGACAAACTTGTATCTGGGTATGAAGTTTGCATTCAGAAGTAAGATGCCAGAAACATGAAAATCTGCTCCAATGATCTCATGAGTCTTTAATGAATGCTTCATCATTTGTAAACTTGCCAGCAGGACGTAGAGATAATTCTCCTTACTAGCAAATGGTCTTTTGAAGAAGCAAGCAGCCAGAAGTTTTTCCTCCCTTAATATTTTAAATTTTGTTAAAAGCATCTGAAGCTGACTGAGGGTTATCAGAATTCATACACTTTAATTGAAGAATATATAATTACCATTTTATTTCAGTTTATAAAATACAACATGTAAATAATCTGTAGAGCATAGGTATCTCTTCATATAAATATATATAATATATAATTGCCAAGCATAAAGAAATTACGGTATGCTTCTGAAATTCAGCAGCACACATTTCTCCCATGTTTAACTTCTTTTGCTTACTAAGCCTATTCTTTTTTTGGCATCTTGTATAATGTTGTGTACTTCAAAAAACAATACTATGATGGATTTTTATGTGTATGTGTATGATTAGGCAGCTATTAATGATAATTTTAATACATTGCAATATATATATATACATATATACATATATATATATATATATACATATATACATATATATATATATATATACATATATATATATACATATATATACATATATATATATATATATATATATATATATATATATGTGTGTGTGTGTGTGTGTGTGTGTGTGTGTGTGTATGTATGTGTATGTGTATATGTATATGTATATGTATATTTGTTTATAGAGCTCCTAGGTTATGTGTTATAAAAATGTTTTAGGTTCAATTTAGATGCTTTATTTTTACCTTTCAGCCATGGAAGAATTAATAGTTGAACTCCAGCTGTTTCTTCAACTTCTGGACCATGAATACTTGACATCTACGGTCAGGGAAAAGAAAGCAGTTTTAAATAACATTCTTCTAAGGATACAGGCAACAAAAGGTCAGTGTCATTCTCATACTGTTTACATTCATGATGCTCTAAAGCAACATGCAGAGATAGAAAGAAAGCAATCGAAATCCTTACCTCTGCCATCAGATATAGTGTTTCTGTATTTATGCAAAACACCTTAGAACTTTTTTGGGCTGTTTTACTGTCTCCCTATGAGGAGGTTCAGTGAGAGCTGCCTGAAAGATAGAGGAATGTCTTCATTACCATTTCATTCTTTTCTGTTTAAAGTATTGAACTAGGCGCAGGGAGAAACCCATTGCCTTTCTCTCAGGCCAACCTATTTCATAAGATCCTTGTGGGAAAAATGTGGAGGGGGGAAAACTATATATACACTGCCTTAGAATTTGGGCAGAAAGGCAAGATACATAACTAACACACACACCCAAACAAATGCACTGGACCTTGTACTAGCTGGGAATTTGAGGAGCTATACCCAACAGCTCTGGTGGACATTAGACTGGGAAAGGCTGCCTTCTAATATAGATTAATGGTTTTGTGTATTGTGGAATAGTCCTTTCCAGCTCTTGCTTTTCATTTGATGAGATATTCTGTTTTCTTTTTTTCATTTTCATATGTACATATGTTTGCCTCATCAAATATTGTGGAAAGTTTTTCACTCCATCTAATATTTTCTGTTGTAAATGCATTTTTCCCTTTGCGTTAGACTTTGAGGTAAAAGAAAACGTACAGAGACAAGAGATTGCCATCAATTTACCTGCACCACCTCAGATGCCTTTGCCAGAAATCCCACAGCAATGGCTGGTAAGTCTTTCATAAGAGACCTCATTTCTCCTTTCCTCAGTTATTAAACCAAGCTACACATTCATCTGAGTTGGTTCCTTCTAAATTATGGTATAAAGAATGTTTCATTTATTTCAAGTAATTATTTAATTACAACCAAATATTAAGTTTAAGTTTATTGAATTTATATACCGCCCTTTTCCCGTAGGACTCAGGGCGGTTTACAAGGTATTTAAAAACGTCAATACAATACAAAAGTTAAAAACAATTAAAAATAATTAAATTTGATCCCTGAAAAATATAAAACCCCCAATTAAAAACTCTCAGCCTGGGCCGGAAAGCTCAAAGAGCCAGGGTCTTCAGGTCCCGGCGTAATGAACGAAGGTCGGGGGCAGTCCTAAGCTCCACGGGCAGCTGGTTCCAAAGGGCAGGCGCACCCACTGAGAAGGCCCTCCCCCTGGGTGTTATCCGCCGGCAGTCTTTTTATTCCATCACCAATTGATGTACTCATTCCAAATTCATTTAAGATCTCATTTAAATATTTAATATTTTGTTTATTTTATGAAAGGTTTCCGCAGATAAGTAGTTTTCTTTACAGAGTATTTACACAGGTTATTCATCTGGTGTGTTAGCTAGTCTCACTGAAATAAATTTGCATGCAAAATGTTTTTCAAATTATAACTGGGTATGAGGTGATTATTTGTATTTATGTAGTTAGTAGTTATGTAAAGAAAGGTGAAGGTTTCCCCTATCCAGTCATGTCTGACTTTAGGGAACGGTGCTCATCTCTGTTTTTTTACCTGACAGCCAGCATTCTCTGAAGACATTTCCGTGGTCATGTAGCCAGCATGACTATACACCAAGGTGCACAGAACACTGTTACCTTCCCACTTCCCTTGAAGTGGTACCTATTTATCTATTCGCATTTGCATGCTTTCGAACAGCTAGGTGAACAGAAGCTCACCCTGTTGTACAGCACTCAGATTTTGAACAAGGGCTGTCAGCTTTCCAGCTGACAAGCTCTGCCTCTCTAAACGCTGAGCCATCACGCTCCCAGCAGTTATGTATTATATGACATATCTGAGATTGATGCAAAATAATTATGTTTTATTTCCATTAGTTTATAATTGATAATTATTAGAATATAACTGATGATAGTTTGCAGTATTTTAACAGTTAATATGAAATTATAAAAAAAGGTGATTTTCAGATTTTTCTACTTTTCAGGAATAATCTGTATATCATATACCAAAGGGCTTTTAGCTATCTTCCAATACTGTAAAACAAACAAACAAGGAAGAATGATGGGCTCATTCTAAACGTGCAAAGGTTCTCATTAGCAGAAGGTGGTGGCAGCGCGGACGTTTGTGCTTTTAGAATGATTCAGAAAGAGAGGAAATGCTTTGACACCCTCAGCTGGTGTCTACTTGGGTTTAGTCTAAAAGTGGCCCTGTCCTAGGATACTGTGTAAAAAACACAATGAATCATAATTATTAAAATTGTTATTTTTTGTTGTTGTTAGCTGCGAAGTCGTGTCCGACCCATCGCGACCCTATGGACAACGTTCCTCCAGGCCTTCCTGTCCTCTACCATCTTCTGGAGTCCATTTAAGCTCACGCCTACTGCTTCAGTGACTCCATCCAGCCACCTCATTCTCTGTCGTCCCCTTCTTCTATTGCCCTCAATCTTTCCCAGCATTAGGCTCTTCTCCAGTGAGTCCTCCCTTCTCATTAGGTGGCCAAAGTATTAGCGTTTTAGCTTCAGGATCTGGCCTTCTAAAGAGCAGTCAGGGTTGATCTCCTCTAGGACTGACCGGTTTGATCGCCTTGCAGTCCAAGGGACTCGCAGGAGTCTTCTCCAGCACCATAGCTCAAAGGCCTTAATTCTTTGGCGCTCAGCCTTTCTTATGGTCCAACTTTCACTGCCATACATTGCAACTGGGAAGACCATAGCCTTGACTATACGCACTTTTGTTGACAGGGTGATGTCTCTGCTTTTTAGTGTGCTGTCTAGATTTGTCATGGCTTTCCTCCCAAGGAGCAAGCGTCTTTTAATTTCTTGACTACAGTCCCCATCTGCAGTGATCTTGGAGCCCAGGAAAATAAAATCTGTCACTACCTCCATTTCTTCCCCATCTATTTGCCAGGAATTGAGAGGGCCGGATGCCATGATCTTGGTTTTCTTAATGTTAAGTTTCAACCCAAGTTTTGCACTCTCCTTCTTCACCCGCAACATGAGGCTCTTTAGTTCTTCTTCACTTTCTGCCATTAGAGTGGTATCATCTGCATATCTTAGGTTGTTGATATTTCTTCCGGCAATCTTAATTCCAACTTTTGATTCATCTAGTCCTGCCTTTCTCATGATGATTATTATTATTTCTCACGATTATTATTTTTAATTACTATTAAAATCTGGCCATTAGATCAGGGACAGGCAGCCTGTGATCTCTGTCTTAATGGTATGTGTGCCAAAACATGTTTCCCTTCATGCAACATCCTGGTTTGGAGGGAAAAAGAGAATCCAAAAGAGAAAGAAAGAAAAAGATAAAGGGGGAAAAATGTAAGAGGAGGGAATGGTGTTTCTTAACCTCTTCTGAGTCTTGAAGCACCCAACTTTTATTTCATCCCTATCTATTACACACCCTCCCCAAAAGATTACCTTAATGAATGTGGACCTTGATAATATATACTCATGTTTTGAAATCACGTATTATTTGTAAATATTTTACATATATTTTCTTGGTCCCAGCCCTTTAATAAGTTTGTATGTATGCACGCACACACATACACACACATACAGTAACAGCTCCTGGTATGCTAATCTTAATGTACAAATGAGGGAGCAATATGTTTTGTTTGCATTATAATGTAAATGTATCCAGCTTGCATTTCATGGACCTGTATGTGAACAACAGCACAATTTCCCATAAATTTTGTGCTGCATTATACAACCCAGAAATGTTTGTAGAAATGCATGTACAGGTGTTTTCAGAACAACCACAACCAGAAATTGATATGATGCAGATGATGAATAAAATCTGAAAAATATAAATGAAGCAAATTTACTCTTGATAGATTTTTCCCATCTCTATCTCTACAAAGCCAAACGAAAATACAAGATTGCAGAAATGGAGAAAAAAATCATTAGAAGATGTGGGAACTCACAAATAGCCTAATCCAGGGGTCCCCAACCCCCAGTCTGTGGACCAGCACCGGGTCACGGCCTGCCAGCAACTGGGCCACGCGAACAAGCGAAGCCCCATCCACGGGATGCAGGCAGCATGGGAAACCACGCCCCCTCCAGTCCGTGGAAAAACCTTTCTCGATGGAATGTGGTGCCCAAAAGGTTGGGGGCCACTGCCCTAATCAGTATCATCACTGATTTTAAAATATCAATAGATGAGTAAGGGGAAGTTCAGTGAGAGATTGTAGGTAGCCCACCTTAACAATTGGTAGCTTAACAACCCCTTGAAATTACAGTGGCCTTGGAAAGGGTACTTTACGACTTGTGAAACATTTCTGACTATTGCAAAATGCCACACCAACCCACCATGTCACATGATTGCAGTCTGGTGCCTTGGCAACTTGTTCATGTGTATGACCTGTTCCAAAATGCCCCGTAATTACACACGATCGCCATTGGAACTATTCTTTGCCAGCTTCAGAAAGTCAATGGAGAAGTTGGCAGGGAAAGTTGCAAGCTGCTGTTGCTTGCTGAAAGGACTTCCTCTTGTTTCTAGGGTCTGGCTGAAAGAGCTCCCTTCTGATCCATGCCTGCTTGGAACTTGGCTGCTGAAATCAAAGCAGGCATGGAGTTTAAAATCCTCTTCCCACCTCGGAGAAGCTCTCTGCAGAGGCAAGGAGAGAAGGACCCAAGCTCTTTGAATGTTTGGACCTTGGCTGCTGAAATTCAAGCAAGCGTGGAGCTCAAAATCCCTCTCTTTATATATCTGATCAAGCTAAGAATTGCTGTCAAAATTCACTGCCACTTTGCTTGGGCAGGAGTGCAATTGGCTTGTACCAGGACTGTCAAGTGAAAACTGGAGTGAATTTTGATAGTAGTCGTGCTTTGGGTGAACGGACCTGCAGCAGGTTTCTGTAACCATGTAAGAAGCAAAACTGAGTTTTGAAGAATGGCAACATTTGTGAGCCCAAACACAGGCCAACTTTTAACCACAATCTTTTTATTTATTATTTACTTTTATGTAAAGGGGGAGTCACAAAAATTTTGTATAATTTGGGCGGGAAATGGTATTGCAGATTTTGAGATTGCCTTTTACTGAATTAGAAAAGGTTTTGGATAATTGCCTCCCCAAATATTTAATAGCTCACTATTTACAATTACAAATCCTAAATAGTAATATATTAAAAAAGTAATATATTAATAGTCTCTAATAGTCTCCATGCCTTATTGGTATGAGTGCATTATAACTCTGTGCGCCTAGCTTTTTAAGAGACTCTTTGATTTATACATATTTAGGTTGCGTTTTGAATGGTTTTATTATTTTATCTGTGGTTTTGGAGGACGGTTTATTGTTGCCTGCTTGTACTTTTATGGTAGATGCTTTATTGCTAAGATTGTAACCTGCCAAGAGTCATTCAGTTGCAGTAGCCCAAAAATTGATCGAGTGAATTAATAAACTGAATGAACGTATGAATGAATAAATATAGCGGTACGTAGAACACTTTAAACACATTTCAGCTTAATTAATGTTGATGCATTAAAAAATGAAAAAGATTTGTTTTGGGAATGATATCTGTTAAGCTGTATGGAATTGCATTGAAGAATCAAGGTTTTATAACAAATCAATAAGTTTTGAATAAAAGATCAAACAACTGTTCTTTATATTAATGGTGAATTTGCTTAATTCCCCCCCCCATTTAGCCCCCAGATGATGGTCCTCCTCCATTGCCTTCCTCTTCTCTTCCTGAAGGTTACTATGAAGAGGCTGTGCCACTCAGCCCAGGGAAAGCTCCTGAATACATTACATCCAGTAAGTAAAATATACCTTTAAAGGGATGCAAGTATATTATCTTGTTTAGTGATTTTCATTTATGAATATAAAATTCAGTTGTAATTTTTTAAAGAAGACTATTCGCATCCCACCAGGCTCAAGGTTGACTCAGCCTTCCATCCTTCCGAGGTAGGTAAAATGAGGACCCAGATTGTTTGGGGGCAATAAGCTGACTTTGTAATAATGCCGCTGGGGGGGGGGGTGAAAGCCCTAATAAGCAGGCATATACATAGAATGAAGGCTATTGCTCAGCACATTTGATTTGTGCTTAGATTGTAAGCCGCCCTGAGTCTTTGGAGAAGGGCGGGATATAAATGGGATTAAAATAAAAAAAAAATAAAAAAATATTCGCAAGTATCTCCGACTATAGCAGGGGTAGGCAACCTTGGCTATTTTATGACTCGTGGACTTCAACTCCCAGAATTCCTGAGCCAGCTACGCTGAGGGAAAAGGGAGAGGTTTCCAAGCTGAGCCATGCTGGTTCAGGAATTCTGGGAGTTGAAGTCCACGAGTCATAAAAGAGCCAAGGTTGCCTACCCCTGGACTATAGCATACTTTATTAAAATGGTATTCTTAACCAGCTCCCAATGAACCTGTGACTGTTTCTAAATAACATTAAGATACTGCAGAACGTGCCAGGAATAGTGCTATTGGTTTGTGACACATTTCTTGTGTATTTAGTCTGCTTTTATTGTCACTAAATAATGTTCATCTTCTCGGGAATATATTCCTAAATACAGTCAGAATGGATGAGATAATGCTGGTCTAAGATAGGTAACAGGTGAAGGGTCAAGGAGATATTATGAATTTGAAGCAGAAATCAGTGAAGTAAAAGACTAAAATATCAGAGCCACGATTCCTATACAGGACTTTTTGCTGAATTCTTCAAGAAAGAATTGGATTCCCTTGTCTGGGGAACTGTCATCACAGTGGCAGAGTTAACTTGTGGGGAGACAAGTGGACCAACTCTCCAGGGCCGCAAAGTTTAGGGTCTCCAAAACCCTGCATCTTTCTTTATGGGTGAAGATGTAACAACCTGTAATGAAACATGTTTAAATATTATTGCTTGCAATTTCCTTTGCATTCATAAAGTTTACTTTTCATTTCTGAAAGAGAAGATCTTATTACTGTATTCATATATAGAACATTGCTTAAACATTTTTGTAACTTTCAGGAGAAAGCATGTTCCCACAACCACTTGTCAGGCAATAATGAGAATTAGTTACAAGTAGTCTTTGACTTAATGACCTTAAGTAAACCCAGAATTATAGTCATAGGTTGTACTGGTTGTTAAACAGGTTATCATGTGATTGATCTGATTTTATGATGTTCTTTCAGCAGTTAAGTGAATCACCATGGTTGTTAAGCAAAATTGTGGTCATTAAACAAATGCCACAGTCATTAAGCAAACCTAATGGTCACAATGGCTGTTTTTTTTGCTGGAAACTGGAAGTGGCCATAAATGCAGGTTGATTGCCGAGCTCCCAAAATGAAATCATGTGACTGCAGGACAGGCCTGGTTATTGGACCTTTGAACCTGGGTTGTAATTTCCATTTGGGGATCTGTTAATAACTTTGAATGGTTGCTAAGCGACCAGTCATAAGTCAAGGACCACTTGTAGTTAACTTTTCAGCTGCCAACTTCTAGGTTTATATAGTTAATGTTTTTATGTGTAAAGAAAATTTTGCCAGTTAAATGTTTTATCATTCATGTTAAAAGATTATACAATCATAAGAAAAGATCAGCCACACTTGCTTTATTATTTACCCTTTTTTTAGCTTTGGTATTATTTATGACTCCAAGGTTAGCTAATTTTGCTCGTAAAAGTAATTTTTTATATAAATATCCATATAATTAAATCTATGGAGTATATAATTCCCTGCTGTTAAGACACAAGTGCATTTTATTAAATTATGCTGTTATAATGTTATACAGCACCAACTGGTTAATTCCAGATGTGACTTGGTTGGTCTGTTATATGCAGATTTTATTTTAATAGAACTTTTTTTGCCTCTTCAGATTATGATTCTGATGCAATGAGTAGTTCATATGAATCTTATGATGAAGAAGATGAAGATGGAAAAGGGAAAAAAATGAGACATCAATGGCCTTCTGAGGAAGCATCAATGGACCTTGTTAAGGATGCTAAAATTTGTGCCTTCCTTTTACGAAAAAAACGATTTGGACAGTGGACCAAACTATTGTGTGTGATCAAAGAAAACAAACTGTTGGTAACTAAACCTTATGGATTTTATTGAAATGCCAGTTGCAGTGTATTTAAGTTCAGAATTATGGTGGAAAGTAATCTGTATGGCTCAGGAACATTTGCTTAAGTATCATGATTTAATTTGTCCTTTCATGGCTTAGTTCTCCTACACAGAAAAGCAGGTAGCTAGTACCTAGTTTCTGCAATATATCTTTGTGTTTTTTCTGAAGTATGATTACTTACTGGAATAGCATGGGCAGCCAAGACCCAAATAATATTTGAATTCTGATTGAGTTAAAATTCATGATAAAATTTTGCAGAAGATTTAGGCAGGTTGAAAAAGACATACAGAATAATTAGACTGAACAATATTTAAGAATGTTGTGCAGTCCTGGTACTTGGAAGGCATCTTGACATTCAGACATGCAAGTCTTGATTTTGCCCTTTTTTCCAAAATCCAGCCCCAATTTAGAATAATTTAAATAATGATACTCTAATAATAGATAGTGCTACACTGGGAGAACAATATAATTATTTCAGCATCAGTTTCTGACACTGGCTGCTTTTGACAATTGGTTGCAAAAAATTAATCTTGAAGAAATTCTCTATATTGAGAACCTTGACACTGTTGGCTTGTTCATTAAAGAAGTGTTGGAAAAGCATAATCCTGGAACATGTCAGAAATCATTTTTATTTATATATTAAATTTACATAGCCACCCAACTCACACTTGTCTATGGGCAGTGTGCAACAAAACAAGCAATTAAAAACAAAGCTAATATAACCATTACAAACAATTCCACATAAAATATAAATAAAACTGTGGGAGAATAGACCAACATCCTACATGCAATACAACCATATTGCAGACTCCAGAGGATCCTAGAACCAGCTGGTTTTTAATGATTTATGGAAGGCCAATAGGGTTGGGATT
Organism: Vipera berus; assembly: GCF_964194415.1. NCBI lineage: Eukaryota > Metazoa > Chordata > Lepidosauria > Squamata > Viperidae > Vipera > Vipera berus. Next base: position 122,453,449 of record NC_138204.1, on the reverse strand, counting down.
AATCTCAGCTGGGCAGGAATTATGTTTCAGAGGGTGGGTGCCAAAGGCTCATCTTTTGAATCACATCAGTTGAAACTCTTTACCAACTAAGACCCATAACTCTTTACCCTGCTGGACTTGATGGGATGAGGAGATGTAACTAGGGAGAATAATCTCATCCCATGCCCTGTGGAGCTTTAAAGGTCAAATACAGCACCTTGAATTGAACCAGGAAGCAAACTAGCAACCAATGCATGGAGCAGAGGTATAACGTGCCATTCTAGGAGCACATACAATAACTGCCTGCACTACCACATTTTTCTCCAGTTGAAGTCTCCAGATGCTTCAAGGTAGCCCCATGGAGAGTGCATTACTGTAATCCATTCGGGAGGTGACTAGGTCATGAGTAACTGTGAGTAGGATCTTATGGTACACAATATGAAGTTGTGCAAAATCCTTCCTACTCGGGTTTGCGCCTTGAGCAGGAATCATGAGCACAGAAGGCTCCCCCAGATTGTGTACTGGGGATCTTTGTGGCTTTGCAACTCCATCTAATACCAAAGATGGTAAAGCCCCAGAACTGGAAGGCCCTAAAACAAAAGCCCAACAGTCTTGCCACAGTTTATTTGAAACTTGTTCTTCATCCAAACCCAACAGTCTCCAGATACAGACACAGGGCATCAAAAACATAATTTACTTTGCCAGGAGAAGAGAGATATAATCAAGTTTCATCAGAATATTGAGGATACCTCACCTCAGATGATCTCATCCAGGGGTTTCATGTAGATGTTAAACCAGCGTGGGGAGAGCACCAAACCATATGAAACTGCACATAGAAAGGGGCCGAGAGTGGGGTCTCACCCTCAATCGATATTGATCAGTATCAATCTCGTAGAAAAGAAAACAACCCACCCAATTAAGTGCTGCCCACTCTCACTTTATGGAGCAGATCCAGAAGAATACCATGGTCAATGATTTTGAAGGCTGCTGTGAAATAAAGACAGGATGGATGCACTATCTACATCCTGCTCCTGCCAGAGATCATCCAAAACCACGACCAATGCCCAGATCTCAATCCTGGCAGAAGGGTCTCTAGATAATCTGCTTCATAGAGGGCCTATGGAAGCTGCTGTGTAACCACATTCTTCATAGCCGTTCCTTAAATAGGAGAAATTGGAATTGGATGAAAATTGTCCAGTGATATTGTTAATATTTCAAGCTGAGATTCATGCTGGTTTTTAACAACAATTTTTGTCATTTATTGTAATTATATTATTGTCAAAGGGTTTTTTTGCCATTGTTAATTTGTGAATAATGGAAAGATGATGTGAATGGAATTGTTTATGTAATGTGAAGTTGATGTTTGCTCAGTGAAGTTTAATTCTCAACATTCTTATTTTTGCCTCTAGTGCTATAAAAGTTCCAAGGAGCAACAGCCTCAGATGGAACTGTTATTGTGTGACTGCAGTATTACATATATTCCCAAAGACAGCAAAAAGAAGAAGCATGAACTGAAAATTGCACACCAAGGTCAGGATGCTCTAGTTCTTGCTGTACAAAGCAAGGAACAGGCAGATCAGTGGCTGAAGGTATGTCATGTTATTATCAATTCCGATGCTCACCCTTCCGTTGATTAAAGTAATACAAAGTAGTGATTGATAAAAATGTATTTAAAAGGTGTGAAACCTTAGCATAAAATCAAATATGTAAAATATTAATTTCACCCCATTAAATTCACAGTGATATAGGAATTCAGCCAATCCACATGTTAAGTAATAAGTTAGGGTTGGACAAATAAACATTGCTCCCTTCTGACACTAGCATGATTATTTAATTCCAATAAACTAAGCATGTGGGAGAGGACAATTTCTCTTTTACAAGTATTCAAGTTTGGAAACAGCAGTGGATTTGCTGACAATTGCACGTCTAGATGTGGCCTAAATTTATGTGGCTTAAATTAATTATTGGGTAGCTAGAGATACAATTTAGCACAATTATATCTTGTTCAATTCCAGTTAATTTAGATTTTGAAAATAAAACAATACTGAATTTAAAAATCGTACCTAGGCATGTGTTGCATATCTGCTTATTTTAAAGGAATTGACCTTCCAACTCCAAAGTATTTATTCCTTACAGGTGTCTGCTGTTTTAAAGCACCTGTCCCAAATATTTAGGTCACAAAACCTAACACTATTAAGACCTGGTCTTGGGGAGATGCCAGCAGACTACTTTTGATCCAAATTAATCCAATCTTGCTGTCTTGCATGGAGAAAAGTGGTGCAATATCCCATTGCCCTTAGATCTGTTTGTTTTTGTTTTTATGGCTGGCATGCCCTTTCATTTCATAATACAGAACATAGCCAGGTGGACCATATTATTTTCCCCCTGAGGATGGTTTTTCAGAGCATGTGTAGTTGCTTTCTCTCTAGCCAGGGACTGAGGGTCAGCTGACCTTCCCTTTAACATTTTCATCTTTTAGAGAATTAGTAGTCTTAGGCTTTTTCCTCTCATCTGCAAAAGTCTTTGTGTGTTCTGTACCAGCCTGCTACCGGCCCTGCAGAAAAGGCAGGGACAACCCCTTTACAAACGGCAAGAGGCTGGAATTAAGCCTGCCAAATTTATTAACATAAAACAGAGCAAAACAAGACACCAACCATGAAACAGGAGCTATGAAACAGGAACTAATCAAGCGGTTGCCTTCAGCAAACCAGCCCTCCCACGCATTCCCCTTTTATACAGTTCAGGGCGTGGCTTCTCTCTGCCTCCTTCCGAGGTGCCCCATTGCCTTCCTCTGTTTACTCCTGATTGACTGCCTCCTGCGTCGGGCGTCCTTGAACAGGGCCAGCTGTGGGTCATCTTCATCCATGCTGTCAGGCTCACACAGCTGGGTCTCCGTCGTGACCAGGTGGGAGGGGCCTGGCTGAGGGCTCTCATCAGCAAGCTCTTCAACCCCCTCAGCAAGCTCTTCAACACCCCCCTCCTCCTCTGAGTCGTCCGACCCAACTGCCGAACCCACAGGCTGACCCTGAATCACAACATTGTGGTGTACTGATAGTGCCTTGATACTTACTGCTCCTGTGTTCATGTTTTCTTCTGCTCATCTTCAGACCCTGTACCTTAGACCTGGGAACAAGAAGAGAGACAGGCAATATTTTCAGGAGCTATATTTCCAAAATTTAATAGATTCTTTTTCATATAAGACATATTTCATATGAGATACTGTACAGATTTAACAAAGAAAAAAACAAGATTGTGCTTATCTATAACCGCCTGCGCTTACAAGCATAGGCCAAGCTCACCTTATGTGCCAGTTTATGAAAAAGCACAATAGGAGACTTGCATGCAGATATCAAAGATGTCTTCATAAAAGAAGTTAATACCCAGAACAAATCTTTTTCACTCCAACGTATTATTTATTTGTTTTGATTGGTTGCCAGTTAGTATTATTGGGAAGAAAATAAAACATACAGGGGGAAAAAACAACCCACTACAGAATTAAATTATTCTGCCTTAATTCATCTTTTAGAAATCAATCCAAATAAGATTCATCTAGAAAACATTCTAAACCCAAACCTCTCCAGAACACAAGAAAATTTCACAACTTTTGAGGGAAGCAACTCTAGAGATTTTCTTTTGGTGCCTTTGGGCTGCACAATAGTAGAAAAAAAATAACATAAATCATACTTAAGGACAATAATATGATATCCTGAAAAAGTAACCACAAAGTTCTGCAGAATTCAAGCTCTATAGGCACTTGAAGCTCAGACTGGGACTTGGGATTAGGTAGGAAACTATTGCTATAGAGCAGACATGTCAAACAAGGCCCGGGGGCTGGATCCGGCCCGCGAAGCCATCCTGGAAACAGTGAGGGAATGGCCCCCACTGCCTTGGCCCTGGCCCAGAGACCCTCCTTCTGCCAGAGACCCTCAGATCTGTCCCACTCCTGCCCAGGCCCCCATAGGCACCCTTGATGCGAACCATGTAGAGCTGGCCACGCCCACCTACTAGGCCATATGCACTCTAGACCCGCCCACCCAGTGGGCCACGCCCACCCAGGCCACACCCACCTGGCCCCTTGAGGGCAACCGCTTATCCGGCCCTCAATGAAATTGAGTTTGACACCCCTGCTATAGAGCTAGATTAATACTACTTTCAGAATATAAAGGTTTTATTCTTGCATTTAATTTGACAGTTTGCAACTCTTAAATCTTCCCTTTGGGGACTGAACAGAAGGGAAGACTGGCAGCAGACACATATCTCTCCTTGCTCTCTTAAAACATCCCTAGTTCTTAATTTTGTAGCAAACAGTTTGGGATGGAAACAGCTGTCCTGATAACAGTGGGGGGCCTGAGTTCTGCCTTGCTGGAACGATGAATCTATCTTTTGAAAGAATGCATGATTTCATAGGCCCAGCTCATGGCCAAATTATTCTCTTTGTCCTCTCTCTGACATCTGTATTTTTTGTAGCCAAAACTAATTGCCTTTGGGATGAACAGATACTGAAAACATGAGCAATATCCTAAGGGTCACTGAAGAGGCAGAAGCAAAAATACAGAATACAGAAACACTTGCACAACTAAAAGGGATACTTAAATTGAAATACAAATCACATACGTTTGGTTTTTTTTTAAAGAAAAATCCATATAGTTATGCTGTTTAATGTATTAAAGCAACAGCGTTTTCTTTAGCTTATCGTACAGAAGGGGGAGAATAAGCAGGTTAGGATTTTTTGATAAAGGAAAAACAGGAAGAAGCAACTTAAATGTTTCAGTCATATTCTGTAATAAAAGAAATATTTTGGTATTGTAGAAATTATACATTTTATCTTACTAATAGTCCAAGAACTGCAATCTAGAAATTAGGGGTAAGCATATTGTTCTGCTTAAGCTGCAGAGCAGTATATTTTGTTCCAGGCCTGAAGCAAATCTCTTGGAACGTGCATTCTTGTCCTACAGAACAATTTCCAAATATCTCAGAAGAGGACCTGGAAGAGGAAGCTTTTTGCTTACAGTTTGTCCCAGAATTAGTACTGCATATAGCAGTGATGGCAAACCTTTTAGAGACCATGTGCCCCAAAACCGCCCCGCCCCTGATCCACCCTTGCTCCACCCCTTCCACCCACCCACTTGTCTGCCCACAGGATCACCCACCACCTCCATGGCCTGCCGTAGCAAATCGCCCAGGCAGCCCTGCAGCGCCATGACGGACACGCCCTCCACCTGTGCTCAACAACATCATCTGTGCACGATGGGGCATGAGGGCGGAGTCTTGTCCCTGCTGCCTGGCTGCCATGTGCTTGGCTGCGCTTCTCCGCGTAGGCTGCACTGGGGGTCAACTCTCCTCGGGGGGGGGACTGCTGGTGAGGGGGCCATGGGGGGAGGCGGGGCTGGGGCGACGCCGCTTGTGCCCACAGAGAGGGCTCTGAGTGCCGCTTCTGGCACACGTGCCATAGTTTTGCCGCCACTGGCTTATAGAATTCCCACAGGGAGTGTGTGATAGCAATTTTCAAAAGAATTTTTGAAACATTGTAACAATAATAGGCACATGTTGGAAGAATAACTAATCCCGTTATGCTTTTGAGGAGAAGGGTAAAGGTTTTTTTTAACCACTACCATCAGCTTTATTTGAACTGCCTCTCTTATTCAGAGTTTTTGTGCAGTCAATGGAGGGGAGGTGGGGATAGCATTACCTGGCGTTATATTTTTTGTTTTACAAGAATTTACTGCCTTTCAGTAGACCCAAAGAATTTTGCATGAAGTTAACTCCTTGCTGCTGTTACCTATAAAGAACTCTCATTGTGGCGGAGTTTTGTGCTAAGATTTGCTACATTCGTTAAATAATGGTTATATGAAACTATGGAAGTTAAGTAAAAATGGGTATGTGGAAAGGCTGGTTCCAAATAAGGTTGTTAAGCAAGGACTAACCTATACAGCAGCATCCCATTGTCCGAGAGGAAGCGATTCAGTCCATCAATAAGATCAGTTGCAAGTAAAATAAGAATAAATATCCATCTCTTTCTTTTCTTTTTTTCTCTCAATACAACGATAGTTTTTATAGTAAAATTAAATTCTTGGTATTCCATTATTTACACACCTTACAATATTATATGCAAAAAAATACATATTCTATCCATATTCATTACAATTTAGGATAACAGTGTTAGAAGCAGTATAACATTGATTATAACAGGATTTATTTCAGACGAAGTTAAATTTAACACTGAAAAGGAAGGGATAAAAGAAGAACACACTGTGACCTACATAGGTGTATTTGTTATTTAATAAATGTTTCAGTGTTAAGCTAAGTTATTTTTAAGTTAATTTTGCCCATCTTTTAATTTATAGTAATGTACTTCCATTGTTTATTTTTATTGTTTCATTGTTTCGCTATTGTTATGTTTACATTTTTTAATCATTATTTTTCAGTTTTACTGTTGTAAGCCGCGCCATAGCAGGATGGGGTGACAAATAAATTTAAGCAAACAAATAAATAAATACTTGACATTGAAGCTCCATTGTATTGTTACTTGATGTATTTATTTATTTATTTATTTTAATTCCATTTATATCCCGCCCTTCTCCGAAGACTCAGGGCGGCTTACAAGCTTAGCAGTATGTGAATGTGACTGTATGTGTGTAATGTTTATACCTGTAGTCCTCAACTTACAACAATTTGTTTAATGACCGTTTGAAGTTACAACAGCACTGAAAAAAGTAACTTAAGATGGTTTTTCAAACTTATGACCATTACAGTATCCGCATGATCAAAATTCAGATGCTTGACAACTGACTCATTTTTATGATCGCTGCAGTGTCCCGGGTTCATGTGATCCCCTTTTGCTACATTCTGACAAACAAAGTCATTGGGGAAGCCATATTCACTTAACAACCATGTTACTACCTTAACTGCAGTGATTTACTTAAGAACTGGCAAGAAAGGTTTTAAAATGGGGGCAAAATGGAAATTTTGGGCTCAATTGCGGTTGTAAGTTGAGGACTACCTGTATATGTTGATAGAAAGAAAACATAAATAGACAAAGTACATTCATAAAATTAAAATGCTAAGAGTAAACAAGATAAAATAATTGTATTTTTTAAAACAACTATTGTATCTCTTTACCGTTTAAACTTGAGCTGAAAAGTTCAATTTGCATTTAAGCTGCCTAGCAATTTTCTAGGTGCCTATGTATATAAAAGGGGAGGAACCAGATAAAAAGAAGGAATGTTAAATCTAATTAAAATCTAAATCTAAATGACAATTGACTATTAAATCTAATAAGAAACAGAAGGACAACTACGGCCATATGACATAAGCATTCCTCTGTCCAGAATGAGAAGCCTCAGATATGGAATTGAATCTTTAATCTGTAGCTTCAATGCCATCTTCATGTCAGGCATAAAATGCTAACAGAGTAAATGGCAGGTATTTATAAGATACTTTCTGATTTACTACTCTAGCAAATTCTCATTCTCTAACTATCAAAATTATAACTGGTCATTCATTTTCTTAATACTATCGTTTCCTTTCAGTATAAGCTTTTGTAAGTTTTTTTAAAAGTTTCAAGCAACATACCAATGAACATATTTTTCTATTCTTTAAAGGTAATAAAAGAAGTTTGCAGCACCTACATTAGCACAATAGATTCAGATGGACCATCATCTAATTCTGTATATAAGACTGATCTTGAAAAGGTAATTAAATTTCAAATAACAAATTACAATATGGTGGTTTCAGGTTGTTCAGAAATCATCATGAACCAGGAGTCCTGAATTATTAATTCTCCAAGGAGATGAACAAGTAGTCTGCTGTTTCTTGCAGCCCATTCATCTTTGCTTTAGTCTTCTGTCCATGTGAGTTCCCAAACAAATTTAGCAGGAGTGAAGTTGGGATGGTGGTTTGTTTATTTTAATATGTAAGGAAAGCAAGATTGTAAACTAAATACGAACTAGAGTTTATGGTGTAACCCATAAATATACATTATACTGTGCTGTCTCCTCAGATTATATATATTCACCATGGCTTAATAAAGTATGAGCTGTAGGATCAAATGATGTGCTGACATGGCCAAAGAGTCAAATGTGACTAGTTTCTATAACATTTAAAGTAAAATGCTAAATTTCATTGTCACTATTAGAAATCAAGATTTATCAATGTTGCTGATTTCTGTGCCTACATATAATTTTCCTATTTTATATTATAGAGATAGCAATAAATGCTTTTTCTTCAAAATAGGCTTAGTGCATTTGATCTCTTTACATTTTTTGTTGGCTTATACCAGACATGTCAAACACAAGGCCCGGGGGCCGGATCCGGCCCACGAAATGGTTTCATGTGGCCCGCAAAGCCATCCTGGAAACAGTGAGGGAACAGCCCCCACTGCCTTGGCACTTGCCCCGGTCCCATCTCCTTCTGCCAGAGACCCTCAGATCTGTCCCACTCCTGCCCAAGCCCCCATAGGTACCCTTGATGCAAACGATGTCGAGCTAGCCATGCCCACCCAGTAGGCCATGCCCACCCTGGCCACACCTACCCGGCCCCCTGAGGGCAACTGCAGTGCTGATGCGGCCCTCAATGAAATTGAGTTTGACACCCCTGGCTTATACTGTATATATCAAAAGAAATAACATATGATACATTTATTTGTGGATTAAATCTAAATAACAAATGTCATGCTGTGTGTCAGAGCATAAAGTACAGGGTAGATTGATTGTGGTAGTATGGGATATGGAAAATACAGTACTGCTGAAAATTAAAATTATACACTATGATGTATTGCATTGGAAAAAAGTTGCCCATGCCATTGCTGTTTCTTGCAAAATAAAAATGGGGATGAAGATGTCTAGGTTACAGACTTTGGAGAGTTATTTAGAACAGTAAGAATTGCAAGGACACCTGTGAGCCTTGTCTTCTCTCAGAGGTTTTATTTATTTATTTTTAAATGTTATTGAAATTCTGCTCTCTCTTAGGAATGTCTTAAATATTCACAGGCAGTTACTGTCAGCTCTGTAAGGTAGATCAGTTTAAGAAATACATAGAAATACAGGGCGGACCTAAAGCTACTTTTATCAGAACAGCTTTAGGTACAGAATTTTGCAGTTCTGAACTTTCTCTCCCCCCCCCCTTTTAACTTAAGGAGGGAGGCTGCCTGAGGCATTTTTGCACTTGCTTGATCTAGGCCAGGGGTAGGCAACCTTGGCTCTTTTATGACTCGTGGACTTCAACTCCCAGAATTCCTGAGCCAGCATGGAATTCTGGGAGCTGAAGTCCACGAGTCATAAAAGAGCCAAGGTTGCCTACCCCTGATCTAGGCTCACTTATCTGACCATTGCTATGGCAGCAGATGTTCCCTATGCCCTTGAAGGCTATCCTCTATTTCCACTGCACTTATATTTTAAAACCACAGGGGATGATGATGGCGCTGATAGTGATGATGATTTTTTTAAATTTCTAATCCACTCAATAACTAACATTTTCTGAGGGATTAAAAACAATAAAAGAAGAAAATACAACTAATAAGATGTTTAAATTTAGCATGCTTACTCTTCTCTATTACTATTACTTTCTTTTTACTGTATGACTATTTATAGGAGTGCGTGTGGGGATGCTAAAAAAATGATGGTAACCACAACTATGTAATCAAAAGATAGAGATAGATTAGAATAATGCAAACCTATTACTCAACTATATACCATTCCCTTTATATAGGCTGGTTAATGTTTAAAAACATATTTTCATACTACCATGACCAGAAGGAACATTTCTTTTTAAAAAAGAACTAAACAAAAATAAAAGACATTTTTAAAACTGCTACTGTGATTGTGATTTCTGGCCTAATGTTTGCCAAAGGGATCTCTGCCTATTTGTGAATGCAAGTATTTTAAGAACAGGCAGCTCCATTAATCAAACATTATTTGGAATTGAGTACAGTGAAGGAAAGCTAATTTTTTCTTGAATAAAGGAATAGATGATTAAACCATTTTAAAACAAAAAAGGATGTACAGGTAGTCCTTGACTTACAACCACAATTGAGCCCAAAATTTCTGTTAATAAGCAAGGCAGCTGTGCGTTTTGTCTTATTTTACAACCTTTTTTTACTCAAGTTGTTAAATGAATCAATGCAGTTGTTAAGCGAATCATGTGGTTATTAAGCGAATCAGGCTTCCCTTTCAGCTTCACTTGTCAAGAGCTGGCTGGGACAGTACAACTGTCATAAATACATACCAGCTAACAAGCGCCCAAATTTGGATCATGTGACCAATAGTCGTAAATTGAAAACCAGTCATAATTCTTTTTTTTGTTCAGTGCCAATGAACAGTCACTAAACAAATGGTTGTAAGTGAAGGAATACCTGTATGCATTTCTATACTGGGTGGAATGAAATAGAGGCTAGTTAGAGAAACAACTTTTTATTTACTTTGTAAATAAATTGCTATTGTTACATATCGTATCATAAATGCATAAAATAAATCTGCCATTTTCTTTAGCATACTTTGGATATTACAGACAAATTGTACATATGCTGCATGGTCATGTACAAAATTATTTTTGCTCTTTTACACATGCTTAAAATTCAGTTTGGATTTAATAGATGATCTCATTGAACAGATATTTCTTTAGTCAGTTAAATGGGGAGTTTACGTAATGTTACAGTAAAAATGACCCCGAGCCTTTAAAGTTACAATGGTAGCAGAATGCCAAGAAGTGATTACAATCTTCACACATTATTCCTTGTGAACATTGTGTGAACATCAGCTTTATGTTGAGCATAAGATGAAACACTTGAATGGTAAAAAACATAATTCCTGACAAAGATAATTCTTGGATATGTTGTGTTTGCCTCATGGTAGATGATGTTTTGTCATTTGATTCACGACAGATTATTTCCACTGTACCTACATTAATAATTCTTTTTCCATCCAGAAACTGTCCTTAGAAAGACCAAGTTCTGATGGAGAAGGTGTGGTAGAAAATGGCATAATCAATGTTTGTAATGGGAAAGAACATGGTAAGATGCTGCTAATAGTGCTCAAGTCAAATCACAATATTCACAAGCATTGTATGCTGAGAAAATGTCAATAATACATTTTCATAGGCATAGCCTTAGAAGGAAATGAAAACGTCAGTTCACTGAATGTAAAACCTCTTACTGTCAACAGGAATAGTAATGGTTGTATCAAGATAGTAGGGAAACCTAAGGATACTTTTAAAAAATGAAGACTTTTTTTTAAAAAAATATATAATTTAAATTTAATTTTCTTAATTAACTTTTAATTTTCTAGACCTTACCAGAAATTTAGAAGGAAATGAAAACGTGTAAAAATCAACATTGAGTTGATCTGGAAAAAACTGGAAAACATTATAGGAAGGGGGAAAAAGGAAAAAAATCAAGCTGCTTAGCACTTCTTAGAACACTAATAGGTATAGTCTTGACCTTTTAATTGTGGTGAGAGTATGAATAATGAATAGAAGCTTAACGTTTTAATAACATTAAAAAAATAGGGTGAAAAAATGGAAATTAGAAAGGATTACTTTAAAGTGTCAACTTCTTAAATAGTGGTACGTGAAAGGAAATCACAAATAGGAGAGGATAAGAAAATTTTGAAAATAAAAGGAAAGAGAAAATGAAGCTAATTACAAAGTCAATCCAAAGATTTAAAAGACACTTAATTGATTATATTGTCTTAAAGTACTTCATTAGCAGCTTTCTTTTCAAAACTCAAAAATTCCTGACCAGTCTAAAAACCCACAATTCATATATATGAGAGAATTCCCTGCAAGTCATTAAAAGTGGAATTAGGATGCTCGTGAGTACCTTTTGCCACAACAAATTTTGTGATTTAATTAATGCTTTATTGGAGGATAATAGGGATTGGATACTATAGACTTCCTGGTGTTACCATTATCCTTAATAGCAGCAGTCAACATTGCCAGCAAGATCAAGAGGCTCAGAATTCAGTTCTGAGTAGTTTTTTGAGCCATAAAAGACCATAAGGCTGGGATCAATTTTCAGTTTCTGAGTATTTTGTTGAATAATAAAAAAGTAATGCTTTGGAATTCAAGTAGACCCTGTTATGCAAAATAAAACATATTGCAAGGATTGCCCAGGTGGTGCTCTGAATGGATACTCTATATTGAGAATATAATTGCTTTAAGTTTGGTCAATTTTGTGAAATAGCCAGTTGGACAGCCAGCTTTGCCTCCAATTCATTGCTTTTGTTCCTAATATACTACTGAGCCTTTTGCTCTTTCATTTCTAAACCAAAATGGACTTTAAGAGAAGATGTGAAGTTGATGTAATTAAGAATATCAGGTACAAATGTGCAGAAAGTCAAATTGTCATAAACAACTCTTAATATTTGTTAGGTTAAATGTGTGTGCAAATTTTGCATTTACCTAACTTAATTTAGAAAATGTAGAAAAAAGGGTGGGCTTCAATCACACAGTCACGACATCATCATGACTCCGTCCTCTGGGACTTCACTGAGATGGGCCATTAACAGAATTTCCAAGAAAGAAATTCATGAACTTCTATCAACAGTATCTTCCATTACTGCTAGGCTCAAAGATTGCCTAGCACAGGGATAGGCAACCTCGGCTCTTTTATGACTCATAGCTGACTCAGGAATTCTGGGAGTTGAAGTCCATGAGTCATAAAAGAGCCGAGGTTGCCTACCCCTGGCCTAGCACCACAAGTAATACCAGAGGCTGGGTTAAATTATTTTTTTAAAAAAACTCACAATTCCCAGACCTCATGTTGTCTGGGGTATGGCTAGAAGACTTGAAAGGTATCTTCCTGAAGTTATCTAACTTTGCTTGGAAAATTATAATCTCAGACAGTTGGAACTGCCAGTACTGCTTTTCCCTGAGACACTTTATCCAGGACATCCTTAAAACTAGAAAGGAAGATCCTGGTCTCCTATAGAGAAATTGGCATGAAGCTGCAATAAACTCTTACACAATTTATGTAGTATAAGCACAGGTTAGACATACTTTTTGTCTGGACAGTCTGTTTTTTTCCCACAGTTGGGAAAGACTGTATTGAGCAGAAGTATAGTTGCAATGAACGGCAACATAACCACTTCAGTTAATAACAGTTAACCCTGTGATTCTGCTTTTCTGAAGGTCTACAGTAAGATGGTTTCATTAATTTCAAGTAGGTTGTCTATATCAGGGGTCTCCAACCTCCTGTCTGTGGACCGGTACTGAGCCGTGACATGCCAGCAACCGGTCCACACAGACAAGCAAAGCCCCATTCGTGGGATGCACGTAGCACACAAAACCACTCCCCCTCCGGTCCGCGGAAAAACCTCTCTCCACATAACCGGTCCCTGGTGCCCAAAAGGTTGGGGATCTCTGGCCTATATCACATCTTTTCTAGCACATTTTGGGAGGGTGCCATTTTTAGAAGGTAATGGATGTATAATAATGAGATTTGGGCTGCACATGATTTTTTCACATGATTTCCAATCTTTACTCACTTTTATAAGTGCCCCGACAACGTTGTCTGCATAATACATTCTAGCGCCGTTGCCTTTGCATGTTTTTAAAATCTGGCTTGGAGTTACTTTTATAAGTAACTTATTTACCTGAGTTTATACAATATGCATAGGAAAAAAAACATTACTGTTTATGCCCTTCTTTCAAAAAATCCTGGCATTTGACATATTTTTATTATTCCAATAAACATGGGCACGGGACATAAACTTACATTGCCAATTATTGTGTTCTTTTTCATTTTTACATGGTGAAATAATGTCAAATACAAGAAAGTAAACTTTATTACAATCTTATACCAGAATAGCAATAACACTTCAACTGATATACCGCTTCACGGTGCTTTACAGCCCTCTCTTAAGTGGTTTACAGAGTCAGCATATTGCCCCCGACAATCCTGGGTCCTCATTTTACCATTTCTCAGTATACAACCACAGTTGCAAAGAATAAAAAACAAGTATAAAAAGTCATGATTTCAACTTCGCTCAATAAAATAGCCTATTTAAGTTCTAATTAAGATGCACTGATTCATTAAATACTCATTGCCAAAAGGCAGAATTTAGCAGCTGTCTATCACTTCAGGGAAGTCTGTCTACCAGTAAATAGTTTTTATAAAATTCCTCAGGATAACATCATTTATTTTCAATACAGGCAGAATTGATCATTTTAGAACATCAGAATAATGCTTATATGGTTATAGAGTAGGCCCCTCTAACTCAACCTTCCTTCCATTACATTGACATAATTTTGAGGGATCTGAATGTTACTATATCTACAGTGCACATAAAAAGTCTACATACTCCTGTTAAAATGCCATATTTTTGAGATGTAAAATAATCAGACCAAGATAAATCACTTCAAATGCTTTCCATCTTCAATATAATGTATAAGCTGTACAATTCAATTAAAAACGAACTGAAATATTTTAGGGGAAAAATAACAATAAAAAATTAACAATAAATTGTTTGCATAAGCACGTACACCCTTAAACTAAAACTTGTTGGAACACATTTTGATTTTATATAAGAGCATTCAGACCTTTTTTGGGGGGAAGCCTGCAGCATGGCACATCTTGGAAATTTTTGCCTACTTTTCCTTGCAAAAATGCTCCAAATCTGTCCGATTGCAAGGTCATCTTGCATCGTTCACTTCAGGTTACCCCACAGATTCAATTGGATTCAGGTTCAAGCTTTGCCTGTGCCATTCCAAAACTTTGGTCTTCTTCTGGTGAAGCCATTCTTTTCTCGATTTGAAGGTATGCTTTAGGTCAGGGGTGTCAAACTGCCGGCCTGCAGGCCGGATACGTCACGACGAAACCGTGCCCACCCCATTGCCAGCAATGGGGAAAAAGCTCCAATACGTCGCACGACGTCACGTGACATCGTGAGTTTGACATGCCTGCTTTAGGTTATTGTCATGTTGGAAAGTGAAATTCCTCTTCATCTTCCACATTTTAGCAGAGACTTGAAGGTTTTGTGCCAAAATCGACTGATATTTGAAACTGTTCATAATTCTCTGCACTTTGACTAAAGCCCCATTTCCAGCTGAAGAAATGCAAACCCAAAGCATAATGCTGCCACCACCATACTTCATACTGGGCACGGTGTACTTTTTGTGACTCAGTGTTGTTTTTGTACCAGACATATTTTTTGGAATTATGGCCCAAAAGTTCAAACTTGGTCTCATCAGACCAAAATAATTTTCTCACATGCTTTTGTCAGACACCATATAGGCTTTTGCAAAACTGTAGCTGGGCTTGGGTTTTTCTTTGTCAGAAAAGGCTTCCATCTTGTTACCCAACCTTACAGCCCAGACATAAAGAATGCGGGAAATTGTTGTCACATGACCTGTACTTGCCAGAAATTCCTGAAGTTTCTTTAATGTTGCTACAGACCTCTTGGCAGCCTCTTGAAACCAGTTTTCTTCTTGTTTTTTTTCATTAACTTTGGAGAGGCATCCAGTTATTTTCTCCACTTGTTGATGACCATCTTCACTGTATTCCATGGCATATCCAATACTTGTATAAAATTTTGGACCCTTTAGACCAGACATGTCAAACACAAGGCCCGGGGGCCAGGTCCGGCCCACAAAGTGGTTTCATGTGGCCCGCGAAGCCATCCTGGAAACAGTGAGGGAACAGCCCCCACTGCCTTGGCCCTGGCCCAGAGACCCTCCTTCCGCCAAAGACCCTCAGATCTGTCCCGCTCCTGCCCAGGCCCCCATAGGCACCCTTGATGCGAATGATGTAGAGCTGGCCATGCCCACCCAGTAGGCCATACGCACTCTAGCCACGCCCACCCAGTAGGCCACGCCCACCCTGGCCATACCCACCTGGCCCCTTGAGGGCAACCGCAATGCTTATCCGGCCCTCAATGAAATTGAGTTTGACATCCCTGCTTTAGACATATCTTCTAGTAATGAGATCCCTTTGATGCTTTGTAAGTTCTTTGCAGGCCATGGCTTTTGCTCTAAGTGGCAACTGAATAAATGTCAGAAAAATCCTACTAGAATAGCTGAACTTTATATGGACTTGATGAGAGTAGCTTTAATTGATGGCAGGTACGTAGTGACTACTATTTAACACCAGTTTGAATGTGATTGCTTAATTTTGATCACAGTCACAACCCTACTTATAAGAGAGTGTGCACACTTATGCAACCACATTGTTGTACATTTTTATTGTTATTTTTCCCCTCAAATGATTTCAATTGATTGTTCAGTTTTGTTGTATTGTACAGCTTATTTGATATATTAAAGGTGAAATAATTATCTTGGACTGATTTTTTTACATCTCAAAAACCTGGCATTTTAATAGGATATAAATTTTGTATATCCACTGTACCTCCTAAAGTTGCCAAGAGGAGGGAGCTGAAGCAAACTATGGTAAATACCTAGCACAGAAAAGTGTCTCTAGGAAACAGTGAAATACTAGTAAATTCTTGCAGTTCCCATTTTAATATTCTAGATTCTCAACAGGTTTCTTAATAATTCCTACCTTTTTTAACACCTGAAAATAACAAAGAGTGAAGGGCAACAATTTTCTTGCAATGTTTTCCACCAAGTAGATAGATATCAGATGTCATTAATGAAACCAACTCAATTGGAGTCAAGATAAGCCTTAAGCAAGCTAAATAAAATTGCTTCACAGAGTCAGCTTGTTAAAAAAAAACAATCCTCTAGTCTCAAGGATAATTCAAGGTACATCAAGGTATCAAGAGTAAGGAACCTTAAAAAAAATCTGACTGCTTTTTTGCATGGACCAAAATTGGTAAAAAAAATTATAGTTGTGCCATATATAGATGTTACATAACTATTTTTGCAACAAATGATACCGTAATGTTTGGGATAAAGTTCCTGCACCAACTGATGAAATCTTAAATGGCTGCTGTACTCTTTTAGATTGAGGAAGAAGCACAGTTATCATGGGCTATTTGTTTTCTAGGTATTGGAAAAACACTCAGATATTTAAAGTATTTTACATGTTTTGTGGTTTGCCTGCCTATGTAGCATCTGTGAAGTTTAGTGTTGTTGGAGAAGACAATCAGTTTTGAATGTTAGTTATTTATAACCAGCTGGTTTTTTTTCTTTTCAGGGTTGGGTGAGGGTGTTAAAAATCTTTCCTAAGAGCAACTTGAGTTAGTGACAGAACAGAGGTATCCTCTAT
Source organism: Vipera berus (assembly GCF_964194415.1). Classification (NCBI taxonomy): domain Eukaryota; kingdom Metazoa; phylum Chordata; class Lepidosauria; order Squamata; family Viperidae; genus Vipera; species Vipera berus. The sequence continues at coordinate 122,436,312 of NC_138204.1, read as the reverse complement.
GTAAAACAGGTTAGCTAGTAGTTTAGTTGCCAGGCTCTTGCCAATGTGTAATTACCATATAAAAATAAAAAAGAATAGTGCCAGGAGATAGTCTTGATTCATTGTTTAAATAATAGATAGATAGATAGATAGATAGATAGATAGATAGATAGATAGATAGATAGATAGATAGTCCTCCATCAAACAACAAAATGAGTCATTCAAATGATTAAAAGTCTATTATAAGAGCACATACATTCATAATTTTTAGCCATGATCAACTGAGAGTAGATATGGTAATACATGAAGATTGAAAGGCTCAATTAAATTAAGCACTCTAAGCAAATTGCAAACATAGGAGATATACAGTAGGGAAATCAACACAGAGCACTTTTAATTAAAACTGGAAATGTTTGCTACGTGAAAATATAAGTAAGTAGAGACCAAGTTCATTCACAAAGAAGGATACTGGTATATTACATGTAGGGAACCTACCTTTAATTTTATGTCCTGCGATTCTTCAGCATTGTTGAAGAGCTGTAGTGTAAAATAGAACTGTTCTATGTCTGCATTAAATGAAGAACAAGCATTGCACTGCCACAAGCCATTTGGCACTTTTACTGCTTGTTGCTGTTTAAAAAACAAGAGTTGGCTCAGTGGGTTAGGACGCTGAGCTTGTCAATCAGAAGGTCGGCAGTTTGGTGGGTCGAATCCCGAGTGCCGCGTAACAGAGTGAGCGCCTGTTACTCGTCCCAGCTTCTGCCAACCTAGCAGTTCGAAAGCATGTAAAAATGCAAGTAGAAAAATAGGGACCACTACGGTGGGAAGGTAACAGCATTCCGTGCACCTTTGGTGTCTAGTCATGCCGGCCACATGACCACGGAGACGTCCTCGGACAAGCGCTGGCTCTTCGGCTTTGAAACGGAGATGAGCACCGGCCCCTAGAGTTGGAAACGACTAGCACGCATGTGCGGGGGAACCTTTACCTTTACCTTTACCTTTATTATCCTTATACTAGATTCCAAAAGTGACATTCAAACTAAGAAGTCAAGTTCAAGTTAGATTTTTTTTTTTTAAAAAAAGTGACATGCCACCTCAATGATTTGTCATGAGTGAGACTATGAATCCCATTTGGATTTCTGAATTGATTTTCAGTAAAGGCAACTCAGCTGCTTCTGAGGTGAATTTTTTTTTTTTGGTGCCATAGTTTCAGCTATTTGATAAAAGTTTCTTTTAAAATCTTAGAAGGCTTAGCTGTCTGTGTGTATGTGTTTGGTTGATAGTAAAGAGGAAAAAGAGCTCAAAAGTGGACTCCAAAGGCACTGTACCTAAAGTAACAGGAAAGAAGATAACAAAGATAATTGGGCTGGGGAAAAAAAAGCCATCTACTGATGAACAGACCTCATCTGCTGAAGAAGATATACCAACTTGTGGTAAGTGACTTCTTATGATCACTTATAGAAACAATTTTGTTGGTGGAAAACGTTGATTTCACTATACAAATATGTTGTCAGACTGCTTTAAACACTGTAGTCCACTAAAGAATTCCATTCAAATTACCTGGTTTTCCATTTTTTTAAATCTGAACTATTTAAACTATGCCTTATGGCTCCAGTTACTGTCTGGAGGATATTTACCCACATGCCAATGGGTCAGTGATAAACAACTAGTCGTTTCCTAGCGACTCTCCTCAGGTTAACATTGCCAATGTTTCCACTTTACTGATCTCACACTCCCTGTAACCTACCCCCCCACACACACACGCACACAGCCAGAGATTTCAAATGATCTGAACAATTTTATGATTCAGGATTATGCAGTATCGTGTATCTGTGCAAACACCGTTTTAAGCATCTCTGGTTCTGATTTTTCACCACCCCAGTTGGCAACTTTACTCCCACGGCTTTCAGTTTTCTCCATTTTTTCTGTTAGAGTTCCACCTATCTCCTAGAGTACCTCCTGTTCAGCATATACCCGCCTCCTATCCTGCTTCATAATGCTCTCTAATGTTGCTATATTCGTCTTTGCTCTTTTGGCAGTAGTGAATGGTCACTTATCTAGTGTCCCAAGGTTGTGTGATTTCCCCCCCTCCCTATAAAATAGTTGTACAGGCAATCCTCAATTTAGCAACTTGGCGCTTGCTAACTGTTTGAAGTTCCAACAGACCCACAAAAAGGTACTTATGACTTGGATTTGAAGTTACAATGTACCCCTCCCACCCCTCCCGTCACATGATTGCATTTTGGGCGCTTGGCAACCCGCTCACATTTATGGCTATTTGCAGTATTCTATGGTCATTTGACTGCAGTTTGTGTTGTTGTTTTTTTTGCTGGAAACCAGACAATGGGTTCACTTAACAACTACTGGGAAAAAAAGTCAAGTCAGTAATGTGATGAATCACTTAACAAACTGCATGATTTACAGCTGTAATTCTGGGCTTATTTATGGTCAGGAATGAAGGCAAATATACATGTCCCAGGGTAATATTGCAGGATTCAATCAGTTCAGTCACCAGGACCAGAGGTTTTAGTTTTCCGAGCTTTCAGACTTCTGCTGGAGCTCATCCTTAGGGAATCAGTTATGATCATAAGTTGAGGACTACCTGGTAAATATGGCTGTGAAAGTTGGACTATAAGAAAGGCTGAGTGCCAAAGAATTGAGGCCTTTGAACTATGGTGCTGGAGAAGACCCCTGTGAGTCCCTTGGACTGCAAGGCGATCAAACTGGTCAGTCCTAGAGGAGATCAACCCTGACTGCTCTTTAGAAGGCCAGATCCTGAAGTTCAAACTCAAATACTTTGGCCACCTAATGAGAAGGAAGGACTCACTGGAGAAGAGTCTAATGCTGGGAAAGGTTGTGGGCAAGAGAAGAATGGGACGACAGAGAATGAGGTGGCTGGATGGAGTCACTGAAGCAATAGACGTGAGCCTAAATGGACTCCAGAAGATGGTAGAGGACAGGAAGGCCTGGAGGAACGTTGTCCATGGGGTCGCGATGGGTCAGACAGAACTTTGCAGCTAACAACAACCTGGTAAATCCTTCCATAACAAGTTTCTTTTGCATTACCAATACAGTAACTAATAGGATTTCTAATCTACTATTTTAAATAAAAATAAGAAAATTCTGAAAATTAAATTTTTTCCACTATGTGGTAGAGAGGTAATTTGTGTTCTTATCATTAAAACTTGTAAGACAACCATTGCCCTGTATCTTAACTGTTAACCAGGTGTTGACTGTTAGCTGTGAGAATTCCTATACACAGGCTTGAGCATTAAATCAGTTTAATTGACCCTTGTATGGACCTGGCCTGACAATAAATTGTGAATACACATTAGAAAACTTCATAAGAAATTTGTTTTTATGTTTTGCAGGATATCTTAATGTGCTGTCAAATAGCCGTTGGCGTGAGCGCTGGTGCAGAGTGAAAGATAATAAGCTGATACTCCACAAAGACAGGACAGATCTAAAGACTCATATTGTTTCTATTCCTCTCCGTGGCTGTGAAGTTATTCCAGGATTGGATTCCAAACATCCCCTCACATTCCGGTTGCTTCGAAATGCTCAGGAGGTTGCAGTATTAGAGGTATATTGTAAAGAAATAACATAAGCAGAATCTAAGAATCCTGCTTCTAAAATAAGAAATCTATTATGTAATTAATACCTTGAATCCATAATATTTCCTTGTTCTTACCCATGACAGGAGCCCTTAGCTAGATAGCTAATAATATATATCAATATTAACTTGTTAATTACGCTATTTTGAAAAACTTTAAAACTCTATTTCTAGAAATTCTCAAACTCAGGACATTTAAAAAGGCAGCAGACAATGCTATTAAACTGAAATCAGTATCAGGCCACAAACCAGTTTCAGTGAATATTCGTTCTTAATTCATATTCTCTTCCTCCCTACCTCCCCTCCCCTCTCTCTCACACACACACACACACTGAAGTCCATAGAAAAGAGACATTTGAAATGTGTGATAACGGCATTACCAACTGGGAATAGAATCCACGTCTGGAGGGTACAAGTGTGGAGCAGCCTCTTCTGTTGCCACCGTGAGCCTGCCCATATCCTCAGGGCAGATTTGGAAGTGCCATATATCTCAGGCAGGGGTGCAGAATTTATGTCTCCTTAAGGATCACTCTAGGCTTGACATAATGCATCAAGGGCTATACTCCAAAAGTGTGTCTGGACAGAGTGCTTTTGGAAGAAGGAAAAAGCATTTTAGGCATCAAAACCTAAGGTATTCATGTTATCTCTTAATGACATGAGAGAGAGAGCCCAAATGTTGGGCTCCAGAATGTGGCTAGAAATGGGGGATATCTCTGGGCACTACAAAAAAAAAATCTGGAATGGGCATCTGGAACTTCTGTATTCATCAGAATGCTAAGAGCCGTGTTGTGGTGTCGTGCTACAAGTTCCATGTGAAACATGCAGACGCTTTGTCACAATGCTGCTTTTGTCATTTTGCCTCCATCTCTGCCCTCACATAGGAACTGATGAAAGCTGATCTTCGCTGTCTTTGCATCCTAAAGGAGTAGGGTTATTTGTTTTAGCAAGATTTTTGACAGCCATCATGGAAATGTTTTAAAAATGAAATCCAAGAACTCCTTCACTGAATAAGTAAATGTATACTTGAACTAAAAATATATATATATTAGTGAAAGTTTCAGTGTTCACCTGTGATTTTCTTCTGTTCTCTGTAGGCTTCATCTTCAGAAGATATGGGCAGGTGGATTGGGATTCTGCTGGCTGAGAGTGGGTCATCTGCAGATCCTGGCACTCTGCACTATGACTACATAGATGTGGATGTGACAGCCAGTGTCATTCAAGCTGCAAAGCAAACCTTCTGGTAGGAGGAGTTAATCAGTTAGAACATTTTCAAGAACTTTGGCCTTTTCACTGTTTTTGTTTTGGAGTTGAGAAATCTGAATCCTTACTTATTAATAAACCAGGAATCTGAGATGGTGAGAGGCAGCATGCGATATGCTTCATGTATTGTATAGTACCATGTGTCCCAAGAATGGATATGCTAGCTCAAAGTTGAAAGGCAAAATATATCAACAAATGCTCCTACTTACAAATACATCATTTAGCAATTCTTCAAGTAGTTTTGCTAGACGTGCATGAGTAGGGAATCTGTGACCAATCTGTGGTACAACCCTGTATTTTCCTCAGTTCCTTCATGATCATAGTTGGGGATAATCAAATTTAAAATCTAGCAACATCTGGGGAACTAGACTCTTTATAAACATACATATTTCTTCTGGTTTGATCTGCGCTTGGAATGAAATGGTGGTTTTTTTTTGATCTGGGCAGAAATGACTCAGAATGGGGTTTGGAACAATAGCAGCAAAGGGGAGACAGGGAGGCCTCTAATGTCACAACTGCTTTGTTTTCTGTTGATTCAAATAATAATAATAATAATAATAATAATAATAATAATAATAAAAATAATAATAATAATAATAATAATAATAAAGTTGGAAGGGACCTTGGAGGCAGTGGCGTAGCGTGGGGGGTGCAGGGGGGGCCGGCCGCACCGGGCGCAACATCTGGGGGGGCGCGCTCGCACTCGGGAGGGATGGAAGACGCGCCGAAGCGCCCTTCGCGCGGCTGGAGTCCCGCGGGGGGGATCCGGGGCTGAGGCGCACTCGGGGAAGCAGCAACTCACAACCAGCTACTCTTGGGGGACGGAGGCACAAAGCCGGCCAGACAGGGCTCGGAGCCATCCCAGACCACAGCTGCACTTCCACCTTTCCCAGGGCGGCCCCCGCAGACGGAGCACAGTGCAGGGCACCAGCATGCCCCACTGCCAGAGAAGCGCCCGCCGGTGCGGCCCCGACTCCCTCACCCCGCGGCAGGTGGCGGCGGCGTAGCGGGGCTTGCGAAAAGCGGGGTGGTCGGCGGCGGCTGCTCCCGGCGCCGGGCAAGGGCAAGCAGGGCAAGGTCGCTCCTGCTCAAAAGCCAGAGTTCAGCGGCTGGCGAGGCGCTCGCGCGGGGCTCTCCCGGGGCTGGCGGGCCGAACGGGGACCGGCCTCCCCCTCTCCGCGCTAGAGCGGCCCCCGCGGTGGCGGCCCAGCGCACGTGGCTGAGGGGGCGGCGGTGGCGGGAGGGGGTCAGAGGAGCGAGCCGAGCTCTCCCGGGGCAGCAGGTGCGGGCCGGTGTGGCTCCAGGCTCGGCCACAGCTCCGGCCAAGGGCCGCCAAGCTCTCGGGGCGTCGTGCCGGCCCCCTCCCTCGCTCCCCGCGCCCGGATGCGCCCCCGGCGGAAGCCCCGGCCAGCCGCGGTGCATGCCTGAGCGAGACGGGCAGCTGCGCTGGCGGGTCCCGCTCTCTTCCAGGCATCAGAGGTAAGAAAGGGACGGCGGCGCCCCCAGCCGCCCCCCCCGCCGGCTCCGAAGCGGAGGCTCCGCTGCGCCGCCCGCCTCCTGGCACGGCCTCGGGTCCCGGCGCTTCTGCCGCACGTGAGGGAGGGGATGCCGGACCTTCCCCCTTTTCCCGGGGGAGGCGTGGGTGGGGGGTGCGGCGGACGCCCAGGATGCGGGACTCCCTGCGGCAGACTCGAGTGCTAAAATCCACGGGTTAGGGGGCGCAAATTACTTGCCTTGCCCCGGGTGCTGACAACCCACGCTACGCCACTGCTTGGAGGTCATCTAGTCGGACCCCCTGCTCAGGCAGGAAACCTTATACCATTTCAGGCAAATGGCTGTCCAGTCTCTTCTTAAAAACCTCCAGTGTTGGAGCATTCACCACCTCTGGAGGCAGGTTGTTCCACTGGTTAATTGTTCTAACTGTCAGGAAGTTTCTCCTTAGTTCTAGGTTGCTTCTCTCCTTGACTAATTTCCATCTGTTGCTTCTTGTCCTGCCTTCAGGCGCTTTGGAGAATAGCTTGACTCCCTCTTCTTTGTGGCAGCCCCTGAGATATTGGAACACTGCTATCATGTCACCCCTCACCCTTCTCTTCATTAAACTACACATACCCAATTCCAGCAACCGTTCCCTATATGTTTTAGCCTCCAGCCCCCTAATCATCTTTGTTGCTCTTCTCTGTACCCTTTCTAGAGTCTCGACATCTTTTTTACATCGTGGTGACCAAAACTGGATGCAGTATTCCAGGTGTGGCCTTACCAAAGCATTGTAAAGTGGTATTAGTACTTCACTTGATCTTGATTCTATCCCTCTGTTAATGCAGCCTAGCACTGTGTTGGCTTTTTTGGCAGCTGCAGCACACTGCTGGCTCATATTGAAGTGATTGTCTACTAAGACTCCGAGATCTCTCTCACAGTTACTACTATTGAGCAAGGTACCACCTATACTATACCTATGCATTTGATTTTTCCTGCCTAAATGTAGAACCTTACTTTTTTCACCATTGAATTTCATTTTGTTAGATAGTGCCCAGTGTTCGAGTCTGTCCAGATCCTTCTGTATCTTAAGCCTATCTTCTGGAGTATTGGCTATTCCTGCCAGCTTGGTGTCGTCTGCAAATTTGATGAGTTCCCCATCTATCCCCTCAGTTCCCCATCTATCCCCTCATAATAATATAATAAACATAATAATACGGGCATGTAGGAAATAGATAAGAATATTTAGCATGGCATTCTGGAAGACCTGATGGACCAACCACAAGTTCTACAAAAGTGAAACCTGTAAAGCTTTTGACTTTTCTGTGGTTTGGATAACACAAGATCTCCACAAGGACAAGACTGGAACATGTTCCAGCACTCTCAGCCACACCATAGCAAATCCTAGCATGGCATAACCCCCTGGAATCCTAATCCATTTCCCATGGTTTCCCTTCCTTGCCTCCCTGCCTCTCCTTGCAGTGGCAGTTCCAGCAGTATTGGTTGCCATTGTTAAGCAAGGAGTGCAAAGGCAATTAGGGATGGATTTCGCAAGGCTGCAATTTCTGAATTCCTGCTGGCTTCCCCATTGACTTTGCTTATGGGAAATGGCAGGGAATGTTGGAAATCGTGATCATGTGACCGCAGCTCACTGTGATTTTATAATTGCAACCTGGGTGCTAAATGCCTGGCTTACCATCCCATGGCCATAGGAACATTGATGGCTGGAATTCCAAGGGCTAGTGGTAACTATCACTTGTTTAGCACTGTTGTAAGTTTGAATGAGTGGTTGTAACTCGATGACTATCTGTAGTTCTGCTGCAACCAGAGAAAGGAATTAATTGCAGCAATAGGACTGACATTAAGATATGCAGAGGACATGGAGAATTTAAGATTCTGTGATCAAGGGTGCTGCTTGATTTAGCTCTGTGATGCCATCTTTCTTTCTAGTGGCAGAGACACTATGATAATGGAGATTTTTACTACAGATGGAACTTCTCCATAAAACTCACTCCCATGGTGTTATCCCTCTAATCAGGGACCAAAGAATTGCAGCCTTTATAATGAGTTTGTCTAATCAATTAATTCAAGGCTGAAGCTCTTCAGTAACTTATGGCCCATTTAAATGCCCATTACATTTTCCCAGTTTGTTAAGAAAGTTGTGTTAGAAAGTACAGAGAGTAATAATCTTTCAGTAGTAGCTTTTCAAGCAATATAATGATATACAATATAAGAAAATGCATTGTTGTATTCAGTATCTCAGGAAAACTAAAAACTAGATACAAAAACAGATCTTGCACTTATCTTAAGATTGTGTTACTTAAATAATTGGATTTGGTTATCACTGCCAAAATAACATTTTGGAAATGTGCCTACAAAATATAATGCCTCTGAAAGTTTAATTTTCAAATCTTTACGTAGATATTTGTTGGAGCATTTAATAATAGTTCAGAATAGTTATTTATCATATTCAACTGGTAATTCTTATATGAGTTTTTTGAACAATGTGATTTGCCCAAGGCAGCACTAAATGAGAATTTTAAAATATGGATACTGAGGGAAGGGCAGTCTTCCTAAAAGAAAACACAAGTGGATTTAAAGTTGTTTAGCTTTCTTACCACAGATAGAAACAGGCAATGCCAGTCCTAAAACATTACAAAATCCCTCAAGAATTAGGAAAACATTTAAAGTCTCCTCTGCCAAACTCCTCTGTTTTCTTTTGCCAAATTCAAGCTATATATCTTCTTTTCTTCTCAGCAAAAAGCTAAAGTCTGACTTTTATGCTGTCTCAGACTAATCAAACAAAGCTCTTGGCTCCAGGAAAAGATTGCTTGTGTAAAATCAAAGGGAAGTCTGTGCATTACTGTGCTTTTATACTGTGATTGTCCCATTTCCTATTCTGTGTGGTTTGTCTCTCTTTGCAGTTATAAATTGTGATTTGAACACCCAGTGCTTTTTTTCTAAAAAAAAAAAAAAGGTGCCGGAACTCTCATCTTGGCAGGGGGTGGGGGGGCGGTGCTGCTGCAGTCACAGGTGCGAAGGGTATTGGCGGCGGGCTCCCCTCCCTGGGGCCGGAGCTGGCACGGCTGGTGCTGTGGGAGCAGCAGAGCCCACTCTATATGGCGGGGCTGCGCAATGCGGGCAGCGGAGGCGGTGCGGGCCAGGCGATGTTTTAATCTTATGATTTTTAAAATATATTTTTTCTATTGTAAGTTTCCCCAAACCTCGCCATGTGGATTGCATACAAATATTATATAATTGGTAAATAAAGGTAGAACATATGTTAAATATACATCAAATGATAATATGCTTCCCTACAAAGTCAATTCTTGCTCAATGACAGACCAAGGAGTTAACTCGGAAAGGCAAGAGGAAAATCTAGAAGAGGTCTGTACAGCTCTTCAACATCTTCATCAACGATTTGGATGAGGGGATAGATGGGGAACTCATCAAATTTGCAGACAACACCAAGCTGGCAAGAATAGCCAATACTCCAGAAGATAGGCTTAAGATACAGGAGGATCTGGACAGACTCGAACACTGGGCACTATCTAACAAAATGAAATTCAATGGTGAAAAAAGTAAGGTTCTACATTTAGGCAGGAAAAAATCAAATGCACATGTATAGTATAGGTGGTACCTTGCTCAATAGTAGTAACTGTGAGAGAGATCTCGGAGTCCTAGTGGACAATCACTTAAATATGAGCCCGCAGTGTGCTGCAGCTGCCAAAAAAGCCAACACAGTGCTAGGCTGCATTAACAGAGGGATAGAATCAAGATCACGTGAAGTACTAATACCACTTTACAATGCCTTGGTAAGGCCTCACCTGGAATATTGCATCCAGTTTTGGTCACCACGATGTAAAAAAGATGTCGAGACTCTAGAAAGAGTACAGAGAAGAGCAACAAAGATGATTGGGGGACTGGAGGCTAAAACATATAGGGAACGGTTGCTGGAATTGGGTATGTCTAGTTTAATGAAGAGAAGGGTGAGGGGTGACATGATAGCAGTGTTCCAATATCTCAGGGGCTGCCACAAAGAAGAGGGAGTCAAGCTATTCTCCAAAGCACCTGAAAGCAGGACAAGAAGCAATGGATGGAAACTAGTCAAGGAGAGAAGCAACCTAGAACTAAGGAGAAAATTCCTGACGGTTAGAACAACTAACCAGTGGAACAACCTGCCTCCAGAAGTGGTGAATGCTCCAACACTGGAAGTTTTTAAGAAGAGACTGGCCAGCCATTTGTCTGAAATGGTATAGGGTTTCCTGCCTGAGCAGGGGGTTGGACTAGATGACCTCCAAGGTCCCTTCCAACTACTTCTTCTTCTTCTTCTTCTTCTTCTTCTTCTTCTTCTTCTTCTTCTTCTTCTTCTTCTTATTATTATTATTATTATTATTATTATTATTATTATTATTATTATTATTATTATTATTATCTTGTAGAAAGGAAAGGCCCACACTGATAAATTAAAAATCTTTGTGGTCTGCAAAGGAATGCTGGTGGGCTAATCAATGATTTGGTGACTAGAGGAGCATCTACAGTGTTGGAGCTTGTGGTCATGGTCAGCCATGGTGGCACTAGGCAACATGACTTTCAGGGCAGTGGTGGTGATTTTATTACTTTAAAAAAAAGTCTATGCTCTGTCCAAGGGTGCTTGGTAGGCTGCATGTACAGGCCTGGTCTAGAATTTATTTTGGAGCATTCAACTATCTAGAGCAGGCATGTCAAACTCATTTTGTTTGAGGCAACTTTTTATAAAAGAATTGCCATTAATTTGTTTTAATAAAATAATTTAAATCAATTTTTCACTTGATTTCAAATTAAATGAATGAGATTTTTTAGTACAATTGCCAAATGCAATAAACTGGTTTTAGGTATATGTTACTGGAAGGAAAAAGCAAACCCTGTTGCGTTACTGATCCCAGAGAAACATTTGCATGTATGCAGGTATCCTTAGGGTGCCATAGTTATGGATAAGAAATATTAGTTGCAAAGTTGGCATTTCTGGATGTAATACAGATATTTTGGACTTATTTTTGTTTCTTTGCATGTTTGATATTTTTAAAAAGGCATATGCTACTGACTACGCTTATGTACATACGTAACATGATCACTGCTTGTCCAAAATTTTACTATACAGGTAATACCCCCAGAAATTATTTTAGCCTTTTTAATAAATGTTGTTATTGATGTTAAGCTCACCAGGGAAAACATCATATATTGTTATGTATATACTAGGTTAATTATTTAAAGTCTGAAGTTCAAGATAACTAGATTCTAAATAATCTATTTTTCAAAACACACAACAGTCCAAACACTAAAGGCAAAGTCCAAATTAAGAATATTTCATTCTTAAGAATTGTTTAGATTCAAAATAGTTTTTAAGAGTGTACAAAAGATACTATTTTTTCTAGCATCAGCTAAATTAGACATATTACATTGAGAAAAATGTTTCTCATTTCTTTCCTGTTACCTTTGATTTCATTGCAGAGATGTTAACATAAGAAATAGATTATTTTGTTATCTAATTTTACCTTCCAAAAGACAGAAGCAGATGAAAAATGTGAGGTTCTTTCCTGTTGGCTTTTCTGAATTAGCTGTTTTAGATTCTAAAAGTTTAGTTCCTAAAGAAGTAATCCTGTAAATAATTTTAATGTCCTCCTCTAGTGCAGGCTCTTTTATGACTCAAGGACTTCAACTCCCACAATTCCTGAGCCAGCATGGCTCAGCTTGGAAACCTCTCCCTTTCCCCTCAGCATGGCTGGCTCAGGATTTCTGGGAGTTGAAATCCACAAGTCATAAAAAAGAGCCAAGATTGCTAGCCCTGCAATAGGCTTAGGAAAACCAATAAGGGAGCTGGGTTGTTGTTGGGTTTTTTTTGCAAAAGAAAAGGTTCCGGAACGCCATTCTGAGCGTTCTATGAAGAAAAAAGCCCTGTGAACACCTAAAGCCATTTCCTGATAGGTCTTGAAGGAACAGATTCATTTCCATTATTACAAGTTCTTTCCAGAGAAGTTTTTCTATTGAGCAATCTAAATCTTCAGCTTTGCCCTTTAAAACAATTGTCTGTCTTTTGACTTAACAATGTATGCCCCTCCCCACATACAAGTAAGTAAAAATGGAAGCTTTCTGACAACACATCAGGCTGTAGTGCCATTCAGTGTGTATATTCTAGATAGAACATGCAATCTCTTAAAAGACAGAGACTTGTAAAACAATTATTTTATGAAAAGACATGAACTTTCAAAGTGAACTCATTATTTGTTGTCCTGCTTGTTTTTGTATTTCAGTTTTATGAACAGACGGGTTCTTTCTACTAATCCTTACAGAGGAAATGCTGCTAATGGCTATGCATGTCCCAGTGGGATGGCACTTCATTATGATGATGTTCCTTGCATAAATGGATCAGTAAGAATTGACTTTTGTGTAGGTCAAATAATTTATATCTGTTGAACCTCTAAAAAACTTACGAAGCTTCTGAAATTAAATATCACTGGATATTATCACAACGTTTTGTTGTGTCTCAACCAGAGAAGGCGGGGAAATTAGTTCAGTATATCTCATATGTAAGCCAACACAAATATGTCTGTCTCTGTATTCCTTTGTTCATGAAGTTACACCTAAACATAATAGAACACTCTGGAGAAAAATAAAAACAAGGGTTTGATTAAGCGTGTTCTATGGCTAAAATACGGAGGTGGGGGGGAGAGAGTAATGAAAAACGTGCATGAATTTGTCTTCATGCAATTTTTATCCTATATATCTCCTAGCTATTGACAGATAGACCTCACTTAACGACTTCCTTGTTTAGCTACAATGGCACTGAAAAAGTAACTTCAGAACCAGTTGCTGCATTTACAACTATCACTGTATCCCGCGATCGTATGACCGTCATTTGCATACTTTACAAACAGTTTCTGAAAAGCAGACTCAATGGAGAAGATGGTGGTAAAATCACCAATCAAGGTCACATGATGTCTCACCTAATGATCCACAGTGACTTGCTTAATGCTGTTGCAGTCACACTTAGCAACTGTGTCATTGAGACAGAATTGATGGTCCCATTCATTTAGGAGTTTTCTCCAGCCAGTCCCTGAAATTGATTGACTGTGATTACCCATGTGTATCCTATAAGTGTAACTTTACCATATGATAGTTTCCTCTTTTGAATATAATTACATTTCTTACAGTACTTATCTATCCATCCTTAGGAGATGGTAAAAATTTTAAAATATCAACAATATATTGTTACGTGTAGTTACCATAAATACTGGCTGAAATTGCTTCCGATTGCTTTCTAACTCTGTATATTATATACAGCTCTATATTTTATCTTTCAGTGAATGCATTAGATCCTAAAAATTATTAGAAGCTGGATCCATTTTCAGATAATTCTTGACAAAGAAATTAATGTTACTAACACACATTGATCATTCTGGTACATTGACACAGGAATAAGAAGTTCCCCAACAACACTTGTGGGGCTATGCACATTTGCTTCTTGATTTCTTAGCTTGCATTCTTCTGTTGGGCAATCACCTGTAGTTATGGTTTCTTGGTTTCTAAATCTCTGTTTTTTGTGATGTCCAAATGAAGGTCCCAAAAATTGGTTATGAATCAGTATAAGAGGGTCACCTAGTTTAAAATTCTAATTTGTAGGAACTTCTTAAATCAAAATGATAAAAATTAAAGCAAGGAATCAAAAGGCTGTTTTGCATCAAGACATGTTTAAAAAGAGGAGGAACGCTCTATCAAAATTTTAGTATAGGGAAGGTCAAAATTTGCCTCGTGTTAATTTGTGGTTTCAACTCAATAGTCAGATGTTTGGCATATTTCATTGAAACTTATCTGATAGACTATAAGACAGACGACATATGGATATTGAGTGGCATTATTTCTTACTATCCTTTTCAGCAATGTGTTTAGAAATCTTAACCTTGGAGTTTGCAAGGTTTCCATTTTGATATAGTTATTGTGAACTAAAAGCAAATTTTAGAATAAAAATACAGTAGTACCTCGGTACTCGTTGTTAACTCATTCCGGGAGATGTAACAAGTATTAAAAACAAGTACCAAACAAACCACCGACTTAACCGTGTGACCCTTTGTTTTGGCCCGGAAGAACTTTCTATCCATCCCTTTTCCTATGCCAGTGATCTTCCCAGCACGGCCGACTTCCTGTCCACCTTTTGCGGCCGTTGCCTACTTACTTTTGAGCAATCTTCCTGAAATGACCGATTTCCTGTCCATTCTCCCTGGGTGTTCCCCTCTTCCTATTGCAGTGTGTCGAGTACCAAACAAATGACGAGTACTTCGACAACATTTTCACATCAAAATGCTTCGAGTACCAAATTTGACGAGTTTTGAAGCAATCAAGTATCGAAATACCACTGTATAGAACCGACAGAGAAGGAACTCTTGCTGAGGATTAGAGGGCTTTTCTTAATTGCTCAGTTAACTTTCTGATTATTCCATTTTTTTTCAGTGCATGAAGTTATGCTAATTTACTAAGTATGTGTATTGCAGAGGGAACCAGAAGATGGCTTTCCTACTTCTTCTAGCAAAAACACAGGAGAAGATGGGCTTTATGATAACATGGGCCTGTATGATAATTTGCCATCTCCGAAAATTTTTGCACGTTGTTCACCAGCAGAGCGAAAAGCCAATAGATTACCTACTGACAAACTGTCATCTAACCATTATAAACATCCTATCTCATCCAATCTGTCTTCTGCTCAGTCTGTCACTAATACCTCTGCTGTGGGGAGGGGATCTGTTGCACAGGTACTAAAATGCTTAATTCTTTTAATCATATTTCTTTTCTTGCTTTTGTGTACTGATCATTCAATGCTTACGGTTAGTTAATATAATATTGCAAAAATTGTTACCTTTAATTAAGAAACACTGGATATGAGAATTAACATCTTAGAAACCTATGCACTTTTCTTTTTAAAATTCTTAGCTTAATTTAGCTTGCTCCAACCCCTCCAGACTAACACTACAGCTCAGGACTCCCAATTATCCTTGAAGATTCTGGGAATTCCACCTGTAACATTTCTGAAAGGCATCAATTTAAATCAAACTATCTTGGATTTTACACAGAGCAAGTTTCGGAGGATAGATATACAGTATTATTAATATGATTGCTTCAACAGCTGAAATTAAGTCCTTGGTAATGGTCAACTTCACAGCCTAGAACATTCTGTACTTTTCTGTAGTAACTGTGTGCAATTACGTGTGTATGAGTACTACAGTTAGTGTATCGAGTGTAGATCGTTATTGTGGCTTGGGTGATTCCTACTGTTCTGTGTTGTGCAGATGGTGCTGTTTCATTCTAAAAGAAACAGACTTACTTGAATACAAAATCATTTCAAATAAATATACGTCATTCAATTTTGTATTCACTTTCAAGTCTTTGGGGATGTGATCTTCCCAAATAAACTTATTTCACATTCGGAAGTAATAGAGACGATGCAGTTCCCATAAGTAACGGAGGATGGGAGAAGTTTTTGACAAGTTGGCCATATACTTGTGCCCTGTTATAGTTTACTGCTTTTTCATTTTGAGAGTGGAACAGTCATTCCTCTGCTGTCAGTGATCAGTGTACTGTTTGCTGTATATTTAGAAAACCAATTAGAAATTTGCCTAAAAGATTTGTTCTAAGAATAACAAGATCTGCTAAAGTTTAAAATAATAGTGAAATGAGTTGCTGAGGAATCTTTTCCCCACACACACACACACACCAGTTCATTTTATTGCATGCATTGCAAAATGATTGTTGCTTGTTTCAAAAGAATGTTATGCAACATTGCTTCAAGAGTGTTTTTTATTGAAATGAGTAATTGAAGATTCCAAAAAATCAGATAAGCACAGATATTACCTCCTTAATGACTCATTTTAATGGCTCACAAAAGCCAATGTTATTCTGAGGCAAAACAATATAAAATATAAATCCAAACATTTCTTCACATTTCAACTTCCCATATCTGAACCATAAACAAATAACTAGTAAATAATGTAAGTCTAAATGTTGAAGTTCTACTCTTGTCTAATTAAAAACAGATGTCTTTTCACTCTTTGCAAAATGGTCCATTGCCCCAGTCATTACAACGTAGTTCTGAACATGTTGCAGTTCCAATAAAGGCTGATGTTATAAGATTTTATTGCCAGTTCGTTTCCTGGGCTTAAGAGATCAGTCTATGTTTTCTGGAGATTCTGGGCTAGAATAATCATCCTTCGATGATTATTTTGTGATGTGGCCGTTTCTCAAGCAATATTTTTTTAAATTTTATGTTGTCTTGTATATTTTCGAAAAGCACAATGGATGCCTTTGGTTGCTTCAGAAGCATGGTTTTCTAACTACCTTGATTTTAAACTTTTAACCAAAACTTGCCTCTGTTTGTTCCCACTGTTGTAAGAAAACTGCACTTAATGGTTAGCAATAAATGCATTCTTGATTTTCCTTGCAGTTTAAAGGGAAAAAAATGCCAATAGCTGCAAATGGAATTTCAGGAAAAGGGAGAACGTTAAATAATTCACTAAAAAAATCAGAATTTGCTTCAAATGTGAAACGTAGCAGCTCTAGTGAGTATTCTTTATTTCTTCTGGCTTTGAAATATCTTATTCTTTTAAACTATCTGAAGTTTCGAGGTAAAATAATTCTTTGGGCATGATAGATAAGTATTTGCCCACTGTCTTTATTTATTTATCTATTATTTATGCATCTGTCTATTGTCCATGAAATAAATGACTGCTCACGCAGAAATTTCATTACAAAAACCAAGGTCATTCATCATGATCATCAGTGTTCTAAGGTAAGGGGGGGGGGTTCAAGTTGATAGATTATAAGTAATTTCTGAAGAACTGTCTTCTTGTTGTCTTCTATTTCTACTTTGCTTAATATCTAGTCACATTTTCCTACTCCATTATTATAATTTATTTTAGAAATAAAATAAAAAATTGGATCACATTTGTATCATATGCCTAAAATATATGGGTTTCTCTATGCAGACCATTGTTTCAAGGAAGCAGCCAACATGTAGTTTGTACAAGACCAAGTGACTCATTTTTTTTTGCAGCCTCTGATACTCTCCAAATCTGTAATTCAATGGTGTCTATATTTTTTCACTATTTCTCAATGTCCAGTTTTAGTTGCACATTGACAATGGAAAATAATTGTTTTGATTGTTCTGCTCCCAGTTGTCATAAAAATGCCCTTATCTTTATTTTTTTATAATCGTTTTTTATTATCTTACTATTTTATTTACTTTTCTAGCATAAAAATAAAGGGAGGAACAAATGGAAAATTTATGTTAAATTCTTCCTTCTTTTTCAATGCTACTTCTTAAAGCTTTGGAATTTTTGGACACTTTTTCTGTGTAATTTGGCTGGTATGGTTGCTACCATTATCTCGATAACTGCTCAGGTGCAGTAGGTCATAATCATAATCAAAATAGTAAATGGAAGGGACCTCGGAGGTCATCTAGTCCTGCTCAGGCAGGAAACCCTATACCATTTCAGACAAATGGCTGACCAGTCTCTTCTTAAAAACTTCCAGTGTTGGAGCATTTACACTTTCTGGTGGCAGGTTGTTCCACTGGTTAATTGTTCTAACTGTCAGGAAGTTTCTCCTTAGTTCTAGGTTGCTTCTCTCCTTGATTAGTTTCCATCCGTTGCTTCTTGTCCTGCCTTCGGGCACTTTGGAGAATAGCTTGACTCCCTCTTCTTTGTGGCAGCCCCTGAGGTATTGGAACACTGCTATCATGTCACCCCTCACCCTTCTCTTCGTTAAACTAGACATACCCAATTCCATCAGCTGTTCCTTATATGGTTCGTAAGGTGTATTTTGAACTATTTGAAGAAGTTTTTGTTTGGATTAAAACTGGAGTGATTGAAGATGTAACAGCAACCATAGAGGTAGAGATGTCAGCTCTGCCATCTTCGGCTTGGCACTTCTCTAGCAGCGGCCATTGACCATTAGTGGGGAGGGAAAGAAGAGCAAATGGGGAATAAACATGTATAGGTTAGAGATGGGAATTAGGGAGGAGAGATGACGTTTGAAAGAGACCAGAGATGCATGAAACCAACCTGTGCCAGTCTTCAAGGCCACAAAGCTTTGGAAAAGAATGTGAATTGTTCCAAACATCCAAAGCGGTTCCCAAAACACCTATGCAGCTCGCCATTGGCCGAAGACAATCTGGTCAGGGAGGGGAGGAGAAGGACCAGGATGAAAGGGAAAAGTTTGTAACTGTTGGCGCAAGAACTTTAGTTCTAGCCTGTTTTTACTGCTGCCAGTAACCTTTAGTAAAAGAACCGGTCACTTCATCCAAATGGAGTCGAGGGTCTTTCTTTCCTAAGGGATTTGACCGGGGCGGGTCTGACAAGAGGTATGTCAAATACAGAATAATAGTAAAACAAGTCTTTATTGAAATATTTGACTATAAGCGGACATGCAAGTCAATGGGATGCCCAGGTTTGGTTTAGTCTTTTATTCTGACATAAGTTTCCTAGTTCAAATAATAATTAAACTTTTGTGTAGATGCAGATCAGTATAAGTATGGAAAGAATCGTGTTGAAGCAGATGCAAAGAGATTACAAACAAAAGAGGAGGAACTATTAAAGAAAAAAGAAATCCTGAGGAATCACCTGGCTCAGTTACGAAAGGAAAGGAAAGACCTCCGGGCAGCTCTTGAAATGAATCCTGGTAAGTTAGGCCCTTCTTTTTCTTTATAATCAAAGTAGGTCTCTAGCATCAGAAGTAGCTTTGTTATTGTTATTTTTATATGAAAAGATTCAAACTTAAAAACAGAGTAGTTTTTACAGAGGAAGTCCCCTCCTGTTTACAACTTAAGGGAGTTTGCGTTACAAAGATGAGACCAGTAGACAAACTGCTACTCTATGCCAATTTTCTGTCCCTTTGTAATATTCAATTAAGGGACGCGGTGGCTCAGTGGTTTAGGACGCTGAGCTTGTCGATCAGAAGGTCGGCAGTTTGGCGGGTCGAATCCCGAGTGCCGCGTAACAGAGTGAGCGCCTTTTACTCGTCCCAGCTTCTGCCAACCTAGCAGTTCGAAAGCACGTAAAAATGCAAGTAGAAAAATAGGGACCACTCCGGTGGGAAGGTAACAGCGGTCCGTGCGCCTTTGGCATCTAGTCATGCTGGCCACATGACCACGGAGTTGTCCTCGGACAAGTGCTGGCTCTTCGGCTTTGAAACGGAGATGAGCACCGGCCCCTAGAGTCGGAAACGACTAGCACGCATGTGCGGGGGAACCTTTACCTTTTTACCTTTAATATTCAATTAAATTTGAGGATGCTGAAATAATGAGACATTGTGTTTCCATATTCTTTTCAATGACAGCTAATGTTATGAAGAGGGTGGCAGAGATTCTTATTTGTTTCTTTATTTTATAGCAGTTCTGTTGTAGTTGTGTATATGATGTTACAGAAGAGGAGGCAACTGTTCAAGCATTAAGCTGCCACTTTCAAGGTAGTCCTGTGTTATAGATAGCATTTATACTGTTTTATTTGCCAGGCTGGATCATTTTAATGAAGTTAAATGCTCAAAACTAGTTTATACTGTTGAATAACCATAGCGCTAAATATAACTTACTTTGGCAATAATTTGCTGATGCAGTCTTAACTATTGTATTTTAATTATAGAATATTTTATCCAACCAGAGTGGTGTTCAGGTGGGTGGCTATAACAACTGAAATTATAAGTAAAAAAAGCAAACAAACAACTTGGGTACATTTAATGTGGCTGTTCAGATTAGAGTAACTTCTATTTGATGAATGATGATGACTCCCTTCTGAAGCTATCTTCTGTGAAGTGTCTTCACTTTCCAGTTTAAGAACAGAGTATACAATTTTATCACAGCCTCAAAGCTCACTTCTCTCCTCTGGATTTCAGGCCGGAAATCCCTAATAATCCTTGAAGATAAATTAAAGAAGTTGGAAGAAGAATGTAAGTTGAAAGAGTCTGAGCGTGTGTCTCTGGAACTAGAGTTGACGGAAGTGAAAGAGAATTTGAAAAAGGCTTTGGCTGGAGGCATCACACTAGGATTGGCAATCGAGCCTAAATCACAGAGTTTAACTGCACAGGTATTTTAATTTAAATAAATTTAATTTAATTTAACCTTAAATAGATTCTGCTACAAAATATATTTTATAAATAATTTTAAGTATCTCATTATTTTTAAATAATTACTGTCTGTCATGCTTCACATATGAGATTCAGCACTCAACTCTGTTGTTTGAACACTTTTGCTAGTTTAGATCTGTTACTACTTGGAGAATTATTATGCCATTTTATTATATTAATTATTAAATATCGACATAGAAATATAACAAATGTTATATATTATTATTTATTATACCTTGGCTTCTATGTAGCATATTGAGCACCAGAGTTGAAAAGATTGTATGAAAACATGGAGATAAGACAGAATGTGTTTTAAAAATTAAACACATCTGAGATTCTGGAACTTCTAACTCAAATATGCAGCCTGTTTGTACACTCGCCTCTGTAGTTGAAGATTGGAAGGTAGTGAATGTAATTAATTTTTCAGAAGGAGTCAGAGAGAGATCCAGAAAATCATAGATCTGTCAGATTAATGTTTCTTCTGAGGAAGATAGTAGAGACTGCTGTTAAAGATAATCAAAGACTTCACAGTAAGCTTAACAGCCAAGGGATAAAATGGCAGATCCTCTTATGGGTAAGCAACCTGGTAAAGAACAGAAAACAGAATTGTAACAAATTTACAGTTGAAGTAAATGGACATTGCTCACAATGGAGGGATAAAATTAGTGGGGTCCTCCTAGGACAGGGGTAGGCAACCTCGGCTCTTTTATGACTCATGGACTTCAACTCCCAGAATTCCTGAGCTGACTCAGGAATTCTGTGAGTTGAAGTCCATGAGTCATAAAAGAGCCGAGGTTGCCTACCTCTGTCCTAGGACCAGTGCTTTTTATAAATGATCTGGAATCAGGCAGGATTAGTGGCGTAGCCATGTTTGCTGCTGAGAGATATATGTTTCTTCACTACTCCTAGATTTCTAGTTACATGGCTCTGAAATTATTAACTCATTCAAAGGACTGCAGAGATTCCTGACTATGAATCTGCCAATATTACACTGTTATCTTGTTCTTTCAAACCAATCTTCACATTTGTCCAATAGGATAACACCCTCTTCTTAGAGAGCCAGAATAGTTTAACTGCTGATACAACTATTGGTACTTTTTGATAGCTGTGGTTTCAGGTTGTTTTCTATTTATTATTTAGTCCCCAGTTTTAAAGCATCAGGCACTGGAGAATTCACCCATCTCCAGTTGTGATACAAGTGATACAGAATGTTCTATGCCTGTGAATAGTGCAATTGTCCTGAAAAGACATTCATCCTCAAGCACCTCTCCATGCCGAGGCCACGTGCTTCAGAAGGCAAAGGTGAGGTTCACACGGTTGTTACATATTCTACTACTACTACTACGTAGCTTGGTTTATTTATCCTTTCTCCATAGTAGAGAAGCCAGTTTGCTGCCTTGCTTTGCTTTGAAAGAAGATACTGTTGCTCAGAAAAAAAAGCCCTTAAGCCCTCATATTACCCTTAAAAGTTTGTTCTTTTAGTCAGGGCTTTTTTTCTCATAGAACGCTCAGAACGGAGTTCCGGCACCTTTTTTGGATAGAACCTTGTAGGATAGGCAAGGCGGGTTGTATGACATGTGTGAGTTCCGGCACCTTTTTCTTATACAAAAAAAAGCACTGCTTTTAGTTCAAGTGAGAGAAAAAATGTGGAAAAATAGTTCTCCGGTTGCAATATGATTCTGTAAAAAAAATGTTTGGATTTTCTGCATGTTTGATTAGCTTTGCCATGAGTGTTATCAGAACATTGAGTCTTACCATATTTTCCAGCGTATAAGACGACTTTTTAACCCATGAAAATCATCTCAAAAGTTGGGGGGTCGTCTTATACGCCGGAAAATAGTACACAAATCAATCGAGCGCCCCCATTCTTGGAAAGCAACTTCAAGCCTCCTTAGTCCAGTCCCCCCTCCAACGTGACTCTCCCTTCCCACCCCCAAGAGCCTCTCAGCCCCTTCCCCTCCCCCTTGCAAACGCCAGACCCCGGGAGCTCTTGCATCTATTCCAAAGGGTGGGTGGAAGGAAAAGCCCCTTTTGGCTCCGGCTTGGCTGCAAGTCAGCGAGCCCGGGAAGGCACGCCCCCCCCTCTCACTGTGGAGGAAGCAGGGCAGGCTGGCGTCTGGCGGGAGCCGGCAGGGCAGTCCTGCACACGCGCGCGCTCCCCGGCTCCTAAGGAGTCCTCGGGGAGCCGTGGCAGGCGCCTCACGCTCTTCCCTCTTGAGGCGGCATCGGCGGAGCCGTCGAGCAGGAGCCGGCAGGGCAGTCCTGCACACGTGCGTGCTCCCCGGCTGCTAAGGAGTGCTCGGGGAGCCGTGGCAGACACCTCACGCCCTTCCCTCTCGAGGCGGCACCGGCGAAGCCGTCCAGCGTCGGGCGGGAGCTGGTAGGGCAGTCCTGCGCACACGTGTGCTCCCCGGCTGTTAAGGAGTCCTCGGGGAGCCGTGGCAGGCGCCTCACACCCTTCGCTCTCAAGGCGGCACCAGCGGAGCCGTCCGGCGTCGGACAGAAACCGGCAGGGCTTTGCATTATCTGCATCAGACGGGTCTGAATCGGGCTTGTGTCGGACACTTGGCAACTGGCATGTAAGTATTTTCCGGCGTATAAGACGAAAAATCTTGAAAATCATCTCAAAAGTTGGGGGGTCGTCTTATACGCCCAGTCGTCTTATACGCCGGAAAATACGGTACATAAAAAAGAAAGTCCACCAGAGCAAATGACACTAAAGTTTGGTTCTTGCTTTATTATTTTATAAACAGATTCATCCAACTTATAGTATGTGAGGATAAAAATGTAATCATCCCCCTATTTTAGTCAATTTGATAAAAGAACGTGGGCTATTTGTTCAACAGTAAAAGCTTATTTGGGCCAACCCTGCCTCACATAAACTTCAAACATTGACTGCCCTTATTAAGATAAAAATCTTCCCACATAAGCAGTCAAAAGAAATTTCTGAAGATTTCTGTTAAAAAAAAGGCATTGAAAAGATGTAGAAAAATATTCATGAAGCTCTACACCTACGCTAGTAACCAGTCAGAAACATAGTCTTGAAATGGAGAAAGTTTGGGACATTAAGAAGTTTCCAAAGTATGGGCTGTGCTGTTAAAATCACTACAAATGTGCAGTGTGAAATTATTCAGGTAGTCACAAACAATCCCACAGTAAACAATATCCAGATTTGTAAATATCTCTCACATTAGCTAAAGTCGATGCTCATGATTTTATCATAGCTTGTAGCTGAATTCAATATAGTTTCACTGCCAAACTAACACTATTGATCTGCAGAAGGAAATGAGGAATGGTCTTCCAGAAACCCCCAAACCTTGGGATAGGAGCATATATTGGCCATAAATTGCCTTTCATTGGTTCATATTAAGTGCTTTATGAAGGAGAACAAGCAAGGTTTAGTGTTGGGTCTGGGTGATAATTACATCCACCTTCCAACCACCTATTGTGTTTGTCTGAAGCCAAGTCTCAAAGGAAGCTGTAAGCTTGTCAGATACCCAAATGCAGAATCACATTGTGCTAGATTGCAGTTTAGTTTTTGCTTAGCAACTGCCTCATTAAGCAACCATTCAAAGTTGCAGTGGTGCTGAAAAAACTAATCTTAGAACCAATGTTTGCATTTATGACCTTTACAGCACCTCTCTGTCACAAGATTACCATTATAGTTAGTATATGTTGTCCTGTGCCTGACTTGTTTTTCTTTCCCCACCCCCTTGCAAAGATGAGAAATTGGAAAGAATTACAAAAGAGTAAGCAGGCACACCATAGGAAATATGCAATGAAAAGAATGGGGTGGCAGCAGCAGCCCTGAGTGTGCTATGCAAATAGTCCAGTGTATTCCCCATAGTGTGCCTGCTTACTCTCTTTTAATCCCTTCCTCTCCAATCTTTCCACTCAGGGAGTGGGAGATGGATAAAGCACAGGAGAAATTACATAGCTTTTTCTTCCCCTCTGTAGGCAATCTCTCCTGTGCCTGACCTAGCTCCCCCCTCCTCACAGGAGACTTTGAAAGGGAGGGGTTACAAGAGAGTAAGCAGGCACACAGTGGGGAATACACTGGACAGTTTGCATAGCACTCTCAGGGATGCTGGCATCAGAGCATTGATTTTCATGTGTATTCCCCATTATGTGTCTGCTTACTCTGTCGTAATCCCTTCTTCTCCAATGAATGTAAATACAAACATTAATTCCAGTTTTGCTAATTATCCCCTGCTGGGGGCAGCATTCCAAAGAGGTGGGAGTGGCTAAGAAGCAGACAAAACCTGAAGGTGCAAAACTAATTAGAAGATCCCAAAGGGCAGGGGAAGTGGGAAAGGAAAAGCACAGTTACAGTCACATGATTTCCCAAGACTATTTCACTTAATGACAGAACTGTTAGTCCCGATTGTGGTTACTAAGTGAGGACTACCTGCTTAACAGTTCCCTTTTCCATCTTAACAAGCTGTCCATGTTTACCTTCTTCCTGTTTTGACCTGTAGTTGCAAGATTTTATGAAATCATATATTATACCGGTTATGATTTCATTATTTTTTTGAATCAGTAAGATTCTGAGGTTCTATAATGCGGCATCCCAGCTTTGCTGGATGGCCATGCTGGCTGGGCAATTATGGTAGTTGAAGCCCACACCCTTAGAAGTTACGAGGGTTTAGAATTTCTTTCTGGAATTGTCTTTTTTTTTAAATCTAATCGTAAACAATAAAAATTTTCTAGGTTGGTACATAATATTTGACTTTGCTGATATGAATATATGTGTATTTGTAATTATATTTACATTTTCTTTTTCATTCTTTCTAGGAGTGGGAGATGAAAAATGGAACATAAAAAAGTACAATTGCTACTAGAATTCTGCTTTGGGTCTCTTGACTCAAGATGAACTAAGGAAGATTAATCTGCACAGGGGTATTAATCGGTTGTCAGTTCTGTTTAGTGAATGGACGGTATGCTTAATACAGCTAAAAGGGGGAACCTTCTTGAATGTGTCATTTCAAATGCAGTGATTATTTACTCACTTAAAATATGAAAGAAACTGTTTAAATGGTTACGTAGACGGATCAGGTAAAACTAGCACTAGCAATTGTGTTGGATGGAAATGGAGATTGGCATGTTTCAGTACCCATTTGGAATAGATTTAGATACATTTTAATTATTAGATATGAAATCCAATCTTGACTCCCTAAAACTTTGCTGTATGAATGTGGGGGATTCACAGGCTTGTAATATTAATTCAAGGCTTATGAACTTTATGCAAGAGAAGAATGGAGAGTTGTAGTCTTTGCAGAAATTACACACCTGCTTTTTTCCAGGGTGAGTAGAGATCAGAGAAAGACTAAATTCTTAATGAAGAAGTGAGATTAGAGCAAATAGACATCTTCAAACCCAAGTAAAAATACCGCTCTCTTTTAAACTCTTTTTTAAAAAAATGTATTTATTTGCTTGCTTGTTTTGAAACGGTTTTACAGATATTATTTTCAAAAATCAAATAGCAATGGATGCCACTTTACACATACAAAAAAGCTCCGCAACATTAAAAAATAATGATTTGAAGCAAATTTATGAAAGAATCATAAATTTGGATTCAGAAATCCAAAATATCACCCAACTTAAAAATATTTAAATTCATTAATTTTAAATTAAAAATCCTTAAAATTGCTACTTACTTTCTCTAATAAAAGCAGCAATGAATGTCTCCCCAAAAAATGAAATGGTGTTGTTTATAAAATCTGTTGTCTGTTAAAAAGAGACAGAATATTCTAAGACAACCATGTAAACCTTGTTCTTTTCCTGTTATAACTGTGTTTTAGGGCATGAATCTGAATTGTGAGTTAAGAAGTGCCCACCTGGGAAGCATTAGGGAACACGGTGGCTCTGTCTCTTAGTTTTCAAAGGCCATTTTCAGTACCGGGATAATAGTAACACCACCTTTGCGGACTTACTGAGATAGTATTTGTGAAGTACAGTGCTTGAGATGATCTACATACCTTTTCATTATTGTCTTTCCATCTTCAAATAAAATATAAAATGCCTCTTCAGGCAGAGCTCCACTATTCCCTTCTGTGCATATGGACTGCTCCAATATCATCTGGCATAGGATGCAACACTGCTGGACAAAGAAATCCTCCATTGGATAGTAAATAGATTTGCAGTGTTTTTGCATCTCTTTCTCCCTTTTACAGTTCTGTTTCTTACCCAAGAGCTGTGACAAAAATCATGGCTGGAGAGGCTCAAACGTTTTCTCCTTTGTTCCCCTCCCTGTCATATTGAAGTAGAGCACAGGTGTCAAACTTGCCATGTCATGTGACGTGTCGCAACATATCACGACTCTTTTTGCATTGCCGGCAACGGGGTGGGTGCAGCTTCGGTATGATGAAACCGGCCCATGGGCCGCAGTTTGACACCCCTGAAGTAGAAAGTCTTTACAAGAAGCTGCTGCTGATAGAAAGCTCTGAGTAAATGACAGAATAGCCAGAGTTGGCTCTGTGCCCTCTGCTTCTCCAACCATCTCTATTATGTTTGAGTTAGAGTAGGTACTTTAAAAGTGGCAGGATCTCCAACTAGCATTACTTGTGAAAACAGAGACCAAGGCACTCTAAACTAGTGACTATTTCTTTATGCACCTGTACCTCTCACTTTATCACACAAGTGACAACTTGAAGAGTCAAAGTCTAAAATGCATTTAGTTTTAAAGCACCTAGCTTTTTGCTAACTAGAAAGCCAGGAAGAAAGAATTGTGGTGGGAGAGAAGTGCTTGGAGAAGGCCAAATGCTTTGGGCATCAATCCCTTTTTTTTAGTTTGATCCCCAGCTATGCATTTGGATATAGCATTTATTCTTTGTATTGCCTGCTTTCTTCATGTCCACAAAATGTAGGTCATAGTAGAACTAATGATTTTCAGCTAGCCATGTCCAGCTTCAGGATAGAGGTAGGTTTTTTTTTAACCTTGGAATGATCTTGCTCAGTCTCTAATAAAAGTTGCTTTTTATTATTATTATTCTGAGATACTTGTTCTCTAGAATTCTCTGCCTAGTGTTAGCCTTTGCTGAAGACCTACAAATACATTCAGGCCTTCCTTGTACAAATAGTTATTCTTTAGATGATTATTTTTTAATTTATTATAATTTAATTGTGGAGAGCTACTTTGGTGTAGTAGTGGTTAAGACATCAGACTATGAACTGGGAGACTGTGAATTTTATTTTGCCTTGGGCACAAAGCCTTGGGCCAGTCACTCTCCAATGACTGAACTTGGGTCAGTCGCACTCTCAGCATTAAGAAGGAAGCAGTGAGCAAACCACTTCTGAAAAACTTTGCCTTGGACACTGCAGAGACTAGTCCAGGCAATCACCAGGAGTAAAAAAAAATTACTCAAAGGCACCCAAGCTATGTTGAGAAAATTGCCTGGGAAAACAGCATATAGTTAAAATAAACAAATACTGGGCTGCCACGAAATTCATCTGCCTGAATTTAGGAAAAAGGCATATTAAAAGGCCCTTGGGTGATAACCGCCATGTCTAAAACGATTCATCTTGCCTTTGACAACTGGTGACTTATTAAGGATTAATGTCTGCATTTAAGTTCCAGGTATTACACCCATCCATAAATTGTTCTAGCCTCCATAATGTAAAATGTAAAAATATTACAGATCTTTACACATCTTGATGATAGTTTTTTATTTTCTACAAGAAAGGCTGTGGCAGGAAGATGAATTAGTAACTGATGGTTGGGAGTCCAGTTCTGGGCATAATCAAAGGTGAACAATTTTACACAGTTGTAGGGACAATTGATTTCATGCATGTCAGTTATCTCAAAACCGTTTGCTCACACAGAGAATGACATCAACATGGGATCCACAGCGCAGTGTCAGTAGGCATAGTGTGCTCATACATCACTCCTTTTGTATATTTCCTTGAAAATTTAATTTATAAAGAGACATTTAATTTTAAACGTTATGTACCCAGCTTTATTTCCAAAAATGTACGTGGGCCTTATATGCTCTGTATCTGACTGAAAAATCCATCCAAAGTGTAGCCCTGCTTACTAGTTATTTTGAATCTTCTGAGCAGCCTAGGGTAATTTCCAGTGAATCCTTGTTTCCGTTTTGTGGAAAATTGAGAGCTTCACTTTATTTGGAAAGGAATTGGGATACATGTGTGTATGAAAACAGCCTACATGTGTGTGTGCAGGGAGGAACTCTGTATGCAATTGGTTGTAGCACTACCTTCTTGTTTATGTCAGAAAGATGGAGGATAAGCATTCCATAAATGGGGTATATTTCTGAGGCCCTGAATTTACATGCTTGATAATACAGTTTTTCCACTGCTGCTTCTTCTAATACAGGGAGTGCAGAATTATTAGGCAAGTTGTATTTTTGAGGATTAATTTTATTATTGAACAACAACCATGTTCTCAATGAACCCAAAAAACTCATTAATATCAAAGCTGAATATTTTTGGAAGTAGTTTTTAGTTTGTTTTTAGTTATAGCTATTTTAGGGGGATATCTGTGTGTGCAGGTGACTATTACTGTGCATAATTATTAGGCAACTTAACAAAAAACAAATATATACCCATTTCAATTATTTATTTTTACCAGTGAAACCAATATAACATCTCAACATTCACAAATATACATTTCTGACATTCAAAAACATAACAAAAACAAATCAGTGACCAATATAGCCACCTTTCTTTGCAAGGACACTCAAAAGCCTGCCATCCATGGATTCTGTCAGTGTTTTGATCTGTTCACCATCAACATTGCGTGCAGCAGCAACCACAGCCTCCCAGACACTGTTCAGAGAGGTGTACTGTTTTCCCTCCTTGTAAATCTCACATTTGATGATGGACCACAGGTTCTCAATGGGGTTCAGATCAGGTGAACAAGGAGGCCATGTCATTAGATTTCCTTCTTTTATACCCTTTCTTGCCAGCCACGCTGTGGAGTACTTGGACGCGTGTGATGGAGCATTGTCCTGCATGAAAATCATGTTTTTCTTGAAGGATGCAGACTTCTTCCTGTACCGCTGCTTGAAGAAGGTGTCTTCCAGAAACTGGCAGTAGGACTGGGAGTTGAGCTTGACTCCATCCTCAACCCGAAAAGGCCCCACAAGCTCATCTTTGATGATACCAGCCCAAACCAGTACTCCACCTCCACCTTGCTGGCGTCTGAGTCGGACTGGAGCTCTCTGCCCTTTACCAATCCAGCCACGGGCCCATCCATCTGGCCCATCAAGACTCACTCTCATTTCATCAGTCCATAAAACCTTAGAAAAATCAGTCTTGAGATATTTCTTGGCCCAGTCTTGACGTTTCAGCTTGTGTGTCTTGTTCAGTGGTGGTCGTCTTTCAGCCTTTCTTACCTTGGCCATGTCTCCGAGTATTGCACACCTTGTGCTTTTGGGCACTCCAGTGATGTTGCAGCTCTGAAATATGGCCAAACTGGTGGCAAGTGGCATCTTGGCAGCTGCACGCTTGACTTTTCTCAGTTCATGGGCAGTTATTTTGCGCCTTGGTTTCTCCACACGCTTCTTGCGACCCTGTTGACTATTTTGAATGAAACGCTTGATTGTTCGATGATCACGCTTCAGAAGCTTTGCAATTTTAAGAGTGCTGCATCCCTCTGCAAGATATCTCACTATTTTTGACTTTTCTGAGCCTGTCAAGTCCTTCTTTTGACCCATTTTGCCAAAGGAAAGGAAGTTGCCTAATAATTATGCACACCTGATACAGGGTGTTGATGTCATTAGACCACACCCCTTCTCATTACAGAGATGCACATCACCTAATATGCTTAATTGGTAGTAGGCTTTCGAGCCTATACAGCTTGGAGTAAGACAACATGCATAAAGAGGATGATGTGGTCAAAATACTCATTTGCCTAATAATTCTGCACTCCCTGTAGTTGTTTGGATATTTTGTCTATTTGACAGGGTTGGCAAAATGCAGTGTGCTGAATTACCTTCAGTAGCCCATTGATCTTTACCGAAAGGAAGTTTTAAACAAAAGTTATTTTGTTTAGGCAAATTATTAGAAACTAATTTATTTATATGTTTGAATAAATGTTTAATTTATGGATGTACATATTTATGAAACTAGATCTAGTTCTAATCAACAAGGAAGTGATTCCTTTTATGGTGTCTATTACATACCACATAACAAAGAGAATAATTAGAATAATTATATCAGATATGTCCAATTTTATCTTTTTGAACATTATTTTGAGCGTAGGGTGCATTTTGAATGGTAGTTGCTATCATTTCATCCTTTTTTCAACTGGCCATGCAATGGCTGGGGAACCTGTGACTCTCCAGATGTAACTGACCTACAGCTTCCAGCAACTCTAGCTAGCCTTGTTAGCTTTTTAGCTCAGTAGCATCAGAAGACAATGGATTCCCTAGGTCTGCACTAAATTTAACCGCAAAGCTGACAGACAAGCATGAGAGATGAGCCTGTTATGTTGCTCCAGTGGCCTTATTCTAGAACAGTTTTATACATTTTAAAGATATCTTGACTTTCATTTGTTGGAATCATATTTAATGTTCTTGCTTGCCTAAGCACTTCCAGACCTTTGAAACTGAATTAAATTTGCAGTTTAGTTTGTCTTTCTTTGCTGTATTGCTTGTTCAGTTTCAGTTTTATGTGTGTTTACACTTTGTTGTTCTAAGAAATTAATATAAGCCACTTTGAAATATGCTTTATTGAAGAATTGGTACAGAACAATTTAATCTTCAGGCCAGAGGAGCAATATAGCATCTTCTAGGGATAAAGATGTGGTGTGTATGAAAAAGTGTATTTCACTGGTCCATTCTCTTTTCCCATCATGCATTTCACTATCCTTTTGTTCATAAATAGGAAAGCTTTATGAAGTCATTCATCAGGCTGCCTTGGCAACAGTGCTCCCAGCAACTTTTAAAAAGTTTTATACACATTGTATTTCTACACTACTGTACAGGGACATTTTACAGATTTAAGTTGCAATGGTATTGTTTAAATTTTTGTTAGGAAATCATATTTGATGTCATAGGGTTGGGATATGAGTATAATTTCAATGTATTTGGGGAATGAGCAGTTTTTTTAAAAAAACTATATTTGCAACATTTTAATACTAATTTTATATCAGTCTTCTAATATTAATTACTGCACCTACCAATTAATCTGAACTGTCTAATCCAAAATATTCATATATTAAAACTGTAATTTCCTACTGTATTTTTTAAATGAAAACGTATTTCAGTTCCCCAAGCAGGTGAAACATATCAGTAAGAGGAAGCCTCTTCTCTATATTTATTTTACGTCTCCTGTATTTTATTATACTGCTTAATGTTTTTCCTGTGTTTCTCAGCTGTTAGAAGTTAAATGCTGAATTAGTTAAACCTGCAGTTTAACTTTGGAGAAAACATCTTTATGAATCAATTCCAAATGGGAAAAAATGGCAACGAGAAACTTAGGCCTCATTAGCTATGATTTATTTTTACCTTTCTGTCCCCCAAATGCAACGACAGGCACCTTTTTTTGGTGTAACATTTACTTCTTATTAATAAAGAAAAATTGTGAAAAATCAACGTTTGTTTTTCAGAATTCTTTTTCTGGTGTTTTGCACAACTTAGCACTTGACGTGCTAAGAAAATGTTTTATGTTAGCTGGGCTACTTACTATGCCCTTTCCACTTTTTCTTCTTTCACTGCTACATCTGGATTGTATAATTTGGTATGATCTCTGTAACAGTGCTATTACGCATGGGAGGTAAATGGGTGAGGCTTTTTTGAACCTAAATAGTATACTTTTCTATCCATGTCTATGGGGGAGAAATATGTGGGACTGGCTAACTTACAGCCAGTATAGGATCTCTGTTCTTAGTGGGCACATCAATCACATACATTTAATAAACAAACTAGACTCAAGAGTCTAAAAAAATAGTTTGGGTCTGTTGTTGAAGTTTCCAACCTGCCTGCTCCCCTCACAACACAGGGCTGCTAGGCATAGGAACAGTTTTCACAGGTAAAGAAATTCATGAGGTCACTGAACTGCACCCGTTTTACCTGTACATGTTGACAGGTCAGTTCTTGCAGAGCTAATTGAGGTTTCCAGGTTCTCTTGAAACAAAAAGGAATGGTGAGGGAAGATAACCTCAGCTTCAATTGGTCAGTAGGAGGTGGGCAAATCACAGCCTTTACTGCAATATTTCTTGACCATGACCATTTTAAGATGTGTGAATTTCAAGCCCCAGAATTCAGATGCATCCTGAATGGGAAATTCTGGGAGTTGAAGTCCACACATCTTAAAAGTTACCAAAGTTGAGAAACAATACTTCACTCATCATCAGCCAAATTCACCAAGCATCCTAGGATAAGAGTTCATAGCAAAAAGTAGGGACGAGAAGGCAGACTGCAAAATTTTAAAACTCGAACAGTTTTGGCTCATTTTAAGCTGCCTCCACCATGGGCTGGGAACAAGAGGATAAAAGTAATGTGACAAAGCCAAAGTTATTTAAGATGGTTAACAAGATAAATTTCTGCCCTGGCTAGAGGGATGTGCCCCCCATAGATGACATCACCCCATTTTATATTTATATAAATGGACACACGTATTTAAAGAGTAGCTTGAGAACTGGGATGAAGTGGCTTACAGGGAGTGCAGAATTATTAGGCAAATGAGTATTTTGACCACATCATCCTCTTTATGCATGTTGTCTTACTCCAAGCTGTATAGGCTCGAAAGCCTACTACCAATTAAGCATATTAGGTGATGTGCATCTCTGTAATGAGAAGGGGTGTGGTCTAATGACATCAACACCCTGTATCAGGTGTGCATAATTATTAGGCAACTTCCTTTCCTTTGGCAAAATGGGTCAAAAGAAGGACTTGACAGGCTCAGAAAAGTCAAAAATAGTGAGATATCTTGCAGAGGGATGCAGCACTCTTAAAATTGCAAAGCTTCTGAAGCGTGATCATCGAACAATCAAGCGTTTCATTCAAAATAGTCAACAGGGTTGCAAGAAGCGTGTGGAGAAACCAAGGCGCAAAATAACTGCCCATGAACTGAGAAAAGTCAAGCGTGCAGCTGCCAAGATGCCACTTGCCACCAGTTTGGCCATATTTCAGAGCTGCAACATCACTGGAGTGCCCAAAAGCACAAGGTGTGCAATACTCAGAGACATGGCCAAGGTAAGAAAGGCTGAAAGACGACCACCACTGAACAAGACACACAAGCTGAAACGTCAAGACTGGGCCAAGAAATATCTCAAGACTGATTTTTCTAAGGTTTTATGGACTGATGAAATGAGAGTGAGTCTTGATGGGCCAGATGGATGGGCCCGTGGCTGGATTGGTAAAGGGCAGAGAGCTCCAGTCCGACTCAGACGCCAGCAAGGTGGAGGTGGAGTACTGGTTTGGGCTGGTATCATCAAAGATGAGCTTGTGGGGCCTTTTCGGGTTGAGGATGGAGTCAAGCTCAACTCCCAGTCCTACTGCCAGTTCCTGGAAGACACCTTCTTTAAGCAGTGGTACAGGAAGAAGTCTGCATCCTTCAAGAAAAACATGATTTTCATGCAGGACAATGCTCCATCACACGCGTCCAAGTACTCCACAGCGTGGCTGGCAAGAAAGGGTATAAAAGAAGGAAATCTAATGACATGGCCTCCTTG
The DNA here is from genome assembly GCF_964194415.1 of Vipera berus. NCBI lineage: Eukaryota > Metazoa > Chordata > Lepidosauria > Squamata > Viperidae > Vipera > Vipera berus. The sequence continues at coordinate 122,402,209 of NC_138204.1, read as the reverse complement.
TTCACCTGATCTGAACCCCATTGAGAACCTGTGGTCCATCATCAAATGTGAGATTTACAAGGAGGGAAAACAGTACACCTCTCTGAACAGTGTCTGGGAGGCTGTGGTTGCTGCTGCACGCAATGTTGATGGTGAACAGATCAAAACACTGACAGAATCCATGGATGGCAGGCTTTTGAGTGTCCTTGCAAAGAAAGGTGGCTATATTGGTCACTGATTTGTTTTTGTTATGTTTTTGAATGTCAGAAATGTATATTTGTGAATGTTGAGATGTTATATTGGTTTCACTGGTAAAAATAAATAATTGAAATGGGTATATATTTGTTTTTTGTTAAGTTGCCTAATAATTATGCACAGTAATAGTCACCTGCACACACAGATATCCCCCTAAAATAGCTATAACTAAAAACAAACTAAAAACTACTTCCAAAAATATTCAGCTTTGATATTAATGAGTTTTTTGGGTTCATTGAGAACATGGTTGTTGTTCAATAATAAAATTAATCCTCAAAAATACAACTTGCCTAATAATTCTGCACTCCCTGTAATTGTGTGGAGGAAGAGGTTATAAATGGCCAGTTAAGTATCCTGAAAGGGAACTTGAGCTTCCGTCTTGTCTGATTTGTCTTAAAAAAATCCCCACAAAGTAATCAAGAGTGTCAAAGCATTTTAATGAAGAAAATGCAATACAGTTTCTTGGAACAAGTGCATTCCTTTGGACACACTACCTGCTACATATTTCAAAGCAGAACAGTCTTAAGCTGAATTCCACAGCTTATAAATAAATTGCAATCAAAGCTGTAGCAAGACCTAATCCAGCTATCTAGATTGTGCAGTTGAACTGTAGTTAAATGTTAACATGATGTATATTTCAACATTTGCTTCTGCTTTTCAATGTGATCACATCACTACAAATTTGACATTTTATCTGTCACATATATACAAAAATATACAGACTCCTAAATCTCATCCACCTTACACCTCTTTGACAATTATTTTCCCTTGTATAGAAACAAGATTTGGATAATCTTATCTAAAATAGTAATAGGAAAGTGTACTGTATTATCACAAAACTAAGTGAAGTGAAAGCAAAGAGAAATGAGTATTATTACTATTATATCAACTGTAAACTTTTCATAATTTACGAGTGTCAAAATTGTTTTCATGTTCCATCAAATGCAGGAAATTCCATCAGGTGGCTTATCAATTCATGTCATAAATAACAACTAAGCCAGACTTGCATATTTTAGGACCTATTAACACTTTTAGACAGATTCCCCTTTACTGAAGCTGTTTGCTACGGGAAATAAAACATGATGTGCATCTTTTTAGGATGGTGTGGTATTTATTCACTAGGGCGCCAAGATGGTCAAGGGTCTCTCATGCTCAGTGTTTGCTTTCTAAGCACACACATTTCAGCAATCGTCATATAAACAACACAAACACTATGTAAAGTGCAATCTGGTTCTTCTGTGTGACAAATTTCCACTGAACATTTTTAAGATGGCTAAAGCGGTGGGTAATGAGGGTGCATATCAGATTACATCACTGCATTTTCAAAAATATAGGCATCTCAAGACCAAATAAATACTCCTACCTCTTGGGGGGGAAAAAGTGCAGTAGGATTTCTCAACTATTCAACTAATAAGTTTTGAGAAAATAAGGGGGAAATAAATTTACACTTATTTAGGAAAAATCAACATGGTTTATTTAACGGAAGGTAAAGGGGAAATACAAAAGGGACAAAACTACATGGAGCCTAAACATACTACAGCCCTAGAGCGAAAGGACATGCCAGCAGAAAAGAGAATTTCTGAGAAGATAATACCATTATTGCATTTGATGGATGGGAATAACATTCAGATCCTTGGGGCAGTCATAAAAGGCTGGGCAAGTTTAAGCCCAACACATGTCTAATGGAAATCTCTTGAGATAAAGGCAAATTGTCCAAAGCAGGGTCAAAACAGGACAGGAGAGAGTAATTGAACAGGAAGGCCATGTAACAAAGAACTCTCTTTGTGCTGCCTGCAAGAAGACTCTGGATGCTCTACATACCACAAAGTTAGGTAAGATGGACCATGGAAACCTGTGGAAGTGGAATAAGCTGTAAGACATAGCCTCACCACTTACTTCAGCCTAACCCAGTGTATCTCCTGGCAAGAGTAGTCTCTTGTCAGCCGAGCAGTATAAGTCAACATGCTAAGCTGCACCACCAGCTGGAATCCCCATGTGCTCTTGTGGGCTGCTGGACCCTGTTCCTCTGCAGAAGCAGCTGAGGAGACTTGGCTTGGGCAGCCAAGCTGGCAGGTTGGGGCTGGCTGAGGTGGAAGGCCAGGACCGCTTAGTCTGCTGTGAGGATCTCTTTATGAGGCAGAAGTGGAACCAGAATATTTGTAGTTAAGGGTTGCTGCTCTCTGAGCTTGGTTTTCTTGCAGATGTACTGATGATGTTACCTAATTCAGGTAATGAAATGTCTGCAAGGAAACAACCAAACTCAGCACCAAGGACCCCACATGAGTGGGGGAAAAACCTCAAAGAGTTCTCTGCTAAAAATGTCTCAGGCAGAGCAGGGAGAAACAAAAGAAAGCAAATGAAAAAAACTGCTCAGCAAGGAGGTGGGAGAAAGACATGGTTTTACCAGCTCTTAGTGAGATGGTTTTCTAGACTATTTAATTTTAGGAAAGAATTTGAAAAAAAATATCACAGATCAATATCGCACTGGTATTTTCATTAATAAAAAACGCTGCCAGCTAAATCACAGACTAGCTTTTGTTAGCTGTGGTTTGCACATACCTCAGTTTTGCAGTAAAGTTGTCATTAAATTCATTGCTGTTAAATAGCATCTTGCAATACTCTTCATTTTCTTCATTTATGACTCACTGGGGACTTTGTATCGATAGAATGAAAATGCTTCAACAATTCACATTTGACATCCCGACCATATAACAATGACTATTTCTTGCAAATTACTTAGTGTAACATAAGATACATCAAACCGTCAGCCTGCAGGAAATTTAAATTCAAACTATGCTGAATGACCTTGGACAAAAAACCCAACAAATTTGGATAGACATTTGCAGAGATGAAATGGCAGAAATCTCTAAAGGTACTTTTTATGTGAGATCAACCATTGTCACTCCTTGACAGATTTTGGATAAAAAACTGCCTGGTACAGAAAGATGTGTTTTCCTTCAGTCATTTTTGGGGGGTCCAAAATGGTCTTTTGTGTTATTTTTAAGGCAGTTTTAAAATCAGACCTTGAACTGGGCCTGGAGTCATGAAACATCCAGCACAGCTCCCTCCAGACTGATCAAATGCGATTCAATTTGGCTGGACTTCTTGACAGCCCTACAGGTCCATTCTGTCCTAGCTGAAACATCTGGCTCCTCTTCAAGGCTAACTGCAGCACAGGCAACACAATACAGTGAGGGTGGGGCACCTGTATATTTCCAGAAGTTAAGGACAACTTCCAGCATTCATCACCATTGGCTATGTTGGGAAATGCAGCTCAGCAAAACTGGGCAGCACCTCGCTCTGTGTTTCAGTAACACACTGGAAGGTTATCCAAGCACGGATAACGAATGTTGCTGGATGACTTTTGTTCATCAACGTTTGCAGCTGGTGAACTTGGAGGTCAACAACGCCTGAAGTGATAAAGCTGAATAAAATAAAACTCCTAAGCTATTTGCCTGCTCTTTCGAAGAGAATTAAGCCCTGTACGTGCAGTACCCCCTCAATCAGCTACAGCAGGGGTGTCAAACTCAATTTCATTGAGGGCCGCATCAGCATTGCGTTTGCCCTCAGGGGGCCGGGTGGGCATGGCCTACTGGGTGGGCGTGGCTAGAGTGTGTATGGCCTACTGGGTGGGCGTGGCCAGCTCTACATCGTTCGCATCAAGGGTGCCTATGGGGGCCTGGGCAGGAGTGGGACAGATCTGAGGGTCTCTGGCAGGAGGAGGGTCTCTGGGCCAGGGCCAAGGCAGTGGGGGCTGTTCCCTCACTGTTTCCAGGATGGCTTTACGGGCCGCATGAAACCACTTCGCGGGCCGCATTCGGCCCCCGGGCCTTGTGTTTGACAGGTCTGAGCTACAGTATAGGGCTTCTAGGCACCTATCTGCCTTCAGTTAACTCTTGCCTATCTAGCTCTTTATTAATTTCCAGGCTCCAGGAGAGCACAATGTTTATAAAGGCAAAGGAAATCAAAGGGCTGTTGCCATACCTTCATCCTTCAATTCCATCTCATAAGGGAGGAATGCACCTTAAAAAACAAAACAAAGAAGAAACGGGCAGCCTACTTTCAAAAGTCTTGAGACTCGTCTACTACAATGTACTTCACATGTTTTGTTTCCATGTCCTCTAGAGCAGAATGCACTAATTGAAGAAGTTACAAGGAGCAGTTTGAGAGCATTTGCTCTGCATCCTTATTTTCAGGTTAAAAAAAAAAGAGAGAGAGAAAGCATTCCTCGAGTTACGACAGTTCACTTAGAGACCAAAGTTATGACATCATCCCCCCAAGTACTTATGACACAGTCCCGAGATTATGAATGTTGCAGCACCACGGCAATCGCTTACCCTTATGAACGACCGCAGAGGGCCTGCAAATTTGCCCTGCCTATTTCTCCCCCCACCCTGCCAGATCTCCACGGGCGCTTCTCTGCAAATGGAGGGCTGAACAAAATCCACGCCAAAAGGCTTTGCAAACAGACAGGAGGCTTTGGTGCTTCAGGACTTCCGTTTGCCATTTCCTTGCCGAAGCCTGCAGGGGTGAGAGATTGTGTCCCTGCACGCTTCGGTCATCTTTGCAAAAAGCTTTTGCCGCCAAGAACGGAGGCCGGGAGAGGCATGCGCACCACTCTCAGTCTTCATTCTTGGCGGCAAAAGCTTTTTGCAAAGATGACCGAAGTGTGCAGGGACGCAATCTCTCACCCCTGAAGGCTTCGGCTGGCTTTCCCCAAGGCTTTTGCTGCCAATAAAGGAGGCCGGGAGCAGTGCGCACACATCTTCCAGCCTCCATACTTCACGCCAAAAGCTTTTTGCAAAGATGACCACAGCCTGCATGGATGCAGGCAAAGATACTACAGCAGAGAAGCTGGAGAGGACGCAGCTCACTTGATCACTGAGATCTTCAAAATGTGAGTGAGTCTCCACAAGCCCAGTGGGGCAAGATGGAGGTGGTGGGGGAGCATGAAATATTTCCGTGGGTTGCAGAAGGTCTTGGATGGTTGGAAGCACTAGGCCCCCCATGGTCTTCCTCACCGTGAGATACCTCATGTGCAATTACCAACTTGAGCACTTAACGACCTGAGCATTTGATTAGCAAAGGCTTTGGGTAAATCAGGGAGGGATCACATTAATTGAACCCTCGGGTTACAAATGTAATTGTCAGGCTTTATTACAGTCGTAAGTCAAAGACTACCTGTATATTTGAGCTTGTTTATTTTGAAGCTCAACTGAAAATTTCTCAAGTTCCACATTCAAATAGCATGGAAAAGCATTCTCAAAATAAGGAATTCCCATTCCTGCAGACCAATAGAATCTAGGCCTCAAAACTTTGAACCAAAAAGTAGTCTAGAGAGAATAGATAGAATTAAGTCTTTTATGTATTACCAGTCCAGATCTTCAGAATAAGGAAGGCTTATAAGCAGAACAGAGCAAAAATAGCACTAATATTGGCAGGACCTACAAGTGTCAAAACCAAAATCAGAACATCACCTAAGTTTTCACTGGAAATTTTCCCACTGGGAGTCAAGGATAACCCATAAGAATTGTTGTTTCAAGAAACAGAACCGCAGAAAAATCCTTCCAGAGCACCAATGAAGACCAGCAAAATGGAATGGTGCCTAACCATTCCCATTACAATATTTTTGTATAGTTAACTTTTGGAAACCACTATCTGGCTCATCTCACAAAGATTATTTATCCTGCATAGTTTCCCAAGGCTCATGGGAGTAAATCTTAACAAAACAAAACATAAAAATACACCCATCTCATTCCTAAGGATTGCCAATGCCCCAAATATGCATATACAGTACATACAATCCTCTGCAAAATAGGTGTGCCTCAGTCCCACAGAAAATAATGGAATAAAATTGCACAACAAGATACTTAAGTCCGCACTTATCCACACCCATTGTATTAGATTGCTCAATTTTCAAAAATTTTGGAAAAACCAGAGAGGTTTACCAGAGACCTACCAAGGACTTTCTTACATGCTTGTTTCTAGATGGTTAACAGACAGAATCTACAACAGAGACAAATGGATACTGGTGTTATAACTGCACCATAGAACAAAGCAGAATTTTAGTAATGAAAGAGGTAGGACTGTATAGGTTTTGGCTGCCCTGAAATGCTAAACCTCCACTTGGCTCTTCTCTTAGGCTTCTGCAATTGGGAAGTACTGCAAAAGGAAATGTTCCTGAAAATCATCTGCCAAAAAAAAGCATTAATATTCTATGAATGCCACTCATGTCAAATTGTTTCCCCACAGCAGGATAGGGCTAGGGGCATCTGCAGCTGTGTGGGTGGATACCAAAAAGTCATAACCAAGAAACTTAGAGAGACTTTAGGAAGACTTTCTTGGATGGAAATCGTAAAGGGGAGAACAACTTAAGATGCCTAGGAAACTCTGAAAAATGAGATTATAAAAGTTCAGTCTAATATAATACAATTGAGAAACAAAAACAAGATGAAACCTGCATGGTTGCAGGAAAAACGCTCTGATAAACTGAGAGTCAAAAAGGGCAAGTATAAGAAATGGAAAGAGGGACGCATAACGAAAACAGAATATCAGCATATAGCACGAATCTGTAAGGATGAAGTCAGGAAAGCTAAGCCTCAGAATGAATTAAAACTTGCCCCAAATAATTTTAAAAGTTGATTTCAACATGTAAAAAACAAGAATAAAGTTAAAAAAACCAAAACATTTGGTCCACTAATAATGAGTTCAAATTGTCAGGACCAGATGGATTACACCCCAGATTCCTGAAGGAGCTGGCAGATGCGATCTCAGAACCAGGGAACAAAATCTTTCGAAGAGTCTGGAGCACTGGGGAATTACCGGTACCGGAAGACTGAAAAAAGAGCTGATGTGGCTCCAAAAAGAGGGGAAAAAACACAAGACTCGGGAAACTACAGACCAATCTGCTTGACCAGGGGTTTGGACCACAAGGTCTCTTCCGTGATATAAATCAGATTTTACCAGACAAGAAAGGACATACTGTATGTTAATTTGGGTTTTAGTTATATGGAATATTATAGTACTTATCTGTATTGTAAGCAGCAGGAAATTTTTAGGTTACTCGGGACATCCAGAACTTTTCTCTCCTCTTGATTCACCCTGATTCATGTAGTTCATATATTTGCCTCTAAGGAAGTATTGGTTTCACTTCAGATATATAATTTATGTACACATAGTTTCAGTTATATATGATGGTATCCGTGTACATTATTTGTGTTATATGTATATTCTTCTTCTGATGAAACCGTGTAAATCCACCTTGTGTTTACATATAGCAAAATGCAACTATTTTAATTACAGCAATATAGGAACAAATGCTTTTTTATACTATATATATATATATATATATATATATATATATATATATATATATATATATATATATATATATATATATATATATATATGTGTGTGTGTGTGTGTGTGTGTAAATTTTCTCTTATTTTCTAGAATTTTAAACTTGCAGCACTAATGAACTGGAGTCTTCAGTCCACTCTTGCTGCATATACCCCATTTCACCTATTGTGTAATCACAGGCTTACGTTTAATATAAAGAATAATCCGGCTGAAGTGGTTTTAAGTGGCATTAATATCTCCTCATAAAATTGAAGTATATACTTACATCTCCCACTATAATCAATGGCACTTAAAAGCCCATTCATTGGAACTTTACCAGTCTTCTTAAATTATCTGCTTTGTCCTTTTATCCCTAGTTTTTAACCAATTAATGTTCAATTCCTACCTTCCATTCAAAACACAATTTTTCATCAAAAATGTTATCCATTTAAGTCTATCTCATTTCCAAAATGACGTATTAATCCATTTAAGCTACAACTAAACCTGAATTTATCAGACTGTTTTATTTATGCATACTCTTATGGGGAATTTTCTTCCTAGAAGGCCTTCCTAAAACCATAGTATCACCAAGAACAAGATGATTGGTTAGAGGGTGCAATGCCCACATTTGATCCTAGCAAACTGGAAAAAAAATAGGTGCAAGAGCATCAATGTTTGTCTTCATTTTATTCAAGAGGTGTGCATTATTAGCCCCCAACATCACTCCAAGATCTTACCATTAAAAATCAACAACAACAAGACTGACCTTCATCAGTGTAATTTTCACCTACTTTTTGGGTGGCCTTCTGAAATTTCAAAGTCTTCTGGCCCATAAATATTGCCTATAAATATTGTCCAACATGCACCCAGAAGAGACTCCAGGTTTCCTTGTGGCCTAGACGGCCTTCAATTTGTTTAAGGAGGCTGCTAAGGAAGGCAATGCTTCACTGTCAGAAATGTCACTGTCCTATTGAACAGCTGAAAAGCACAGAAAAAGAAGGTAGATGACTCTCTTATGGGAATCTGGATCCTATCTAGTCAATTCCCTGTCATAAGCTTAATTTATCTAAACCAGGGGTAGGCAACCTTGGTTCTTTTATGACTTGTGGACTTCAACTCCCAGAATTCCGGAGTCAGCATGACTGATTCAGGATTTCTGGGTACTGAAGTCCACAAGTCATAAAAGATTCAAGGTTGCCTACCCCTGACCTAAACCTTCCTCCGGTTTACTGCAATGAGGCACATTTAAGTTTCTCTCCTCCAAGAGTCTTTTATCACCCATCACCAAAGGAAATTTGCAGTTTAACATATGGTCTGGCATTTACTTTCATCATCGCTCCTATCTGGGATGGTTGTCCTGTTCCACCAAGTGTGTAGCATTGGGAGGGATGAACATGGAGCAGTAAGGGAGGAAAGGGACACCCGCCTAGTCAGCCAGATCATCCCTAGTGATCAGTGGGGTGAGATGTGACAGCCAGATCGCCCTGATATTCCATTTACTTCAATCTATCTATAAACTCTTTCTGTTGCATGGCTGGATAAAAATATACTATCTCTGGAAGTGTAAAGTCTATCTGTCTGTCCATCCAGTACAGTATGATGTAGTGTATATCCATTATGTGACATCAGTGATGTAATCCTTCTGCAGACTTGGGAACAAATGAAAAAAAATTGTTCCAGGGTAACAGGTATGCAATTTGCTATTTGTAGTTCTATATTGGCTCTTAATAAAGGGTAAACTACATGTTATATATTGAAGTGTGACCAAAAAAAATAATAAACTTATTGTTTGTATATCAGTGGAAAGCTTTAATGGAAAGCATTCTTGGCAGGAAGAAATATATACCTGGATATCTAGACAGGGGAAGAACCACATGAGAAAACAGCCAGCAGGAAAAATAAAGTTTCTCTGCATTCCAGTCTTTTGTTTCTCCATGTTTTAAAATGCTGGCATTTGGTGAAATTTATTGCTTCTGAAGAAAAGTCCAGTTTTGACTCACTACTGTCAGTGTCACAAAAATATCCAACTCTTACAACCAAATCTACTTCTTTCGTATCAGTCTATTTCAATTATACAAATGCTGTACAAAGTGGTTTTCTTACAAATGATGCAACAAACATTTCTCTCAAGAACTAATCTGCCAATATAAGAGATACCTGCATCTAAGGCTAGAAAATATTAAAGAATCCAGTCTTTTTATTCTATAAAAAATTCCTATGACAAGTATTGCTTCTATTCATTCTCAGGAGATGCAATTACCAATATTTGTTTGTTGGCTTAACCACAGTTGTAAACCACATACCAGCAGCTTTTCAAACAATAATGAAAGCAAGCTGCCTTAAAAATACTGCCCTTGCATTTTACAGAGCAAAGCAATGTTGTATCAAAAGATCTGGACTGAAATTTCTTTGCAGTGGCTAGATCCCAACCTGCTCTCTTCATTTGCAGAAACAAAAATCTCTTTATTGGGAGAAGGAGAGGGGGGAAACCGCTAGAGAAACGTTAAACCGAGGGACCTTTTAATGAGCCGAGATGGTAGGAGTAAAATACATATAGTAGGGTCCAGAAGATACTGACGTGAATAACACCCATTTCAGTAAGAGTTGGCAATATGAAAAACAGTAATCTGTGTAGATGGAGCTTCTCCCTCTAGTAAAGCTAGTGAGAAGTTGTAGCTCTATCTACAGTAACCACAAATAATATACAGTACTGTACTGTACTGCAATGTAGTGCCCCCACCTTAAAACAGACATTACCCTACACAAGGAAACAGAAAGTGTGAATTTTGGGATATTCTAAGTTTGCTGAACAGCAATGAAGTAAAGTAACATCTCAGACAAAGACCACCCTTCATTTAACTCTATCTCCAGTTGCGGAAGAGCAGAGCTAGAAACAAGGTTTTCACTTTAGGAAAATAACATAATCAGATGTTTATGCTGTGATCAGTACATGTACACTTTTTACTGCTGATCATTCATAGATTTGTAAAAAAAAACATGGAGTCTAGATTTGAGATCTGCCCATCCTGCGGCATTGTTAGGGTTACTTTTTAAACGTGTTTCCAAATTATAGTGGACCAGTAATTTTTCATCACAAAAATTGTGGGTTTTTTGAAAAAAAAAAATCAGTACCAGAAATACCAGAAATAGTAAAATGAAGAGTTCTGTCCCTTAATACCAAGAATAAAAACATTTTATGAAGAAGCTGCCCTTTTTGCTTTTGAACATTTAGACTTCCATATTTTTTCAACTGCAATTATTCTCTGTACAGGTAAGGCAGTGGGGAAGTGTTGCTCTTTTATAAGAAAATGTGCAGGCCACTAGGAGCTCTGCTGCATAGACAGACAGAGAGATCCTGAGCAGGTGGCAAATAAATGTTGCCATTCATTTCCAGCAGCATTATTCTATCTGCTGGAATGATCAGTTCCTGAATGCATTGTGCTTGACACAGTACTGCAGTAGTTGCTTTTGTGCACACATGAGAATGAAATACAACAACACAAAATGGAATGTGCCTTCGGTGGAAAGAATTCATTGGCACCTTGGAGACCCAGTCATGTAATACATACAATTAAGTGCAGCACAAGTGATTTGTAAGGATCGTTCATTGATGTTTGGAAACTCTTTCTAAATGTGCACTTACGTGTGTATTATCTCTACATTACTTTGTGGCTAGTTTTCTATATGTGTCTTCTTTGACAAGCACCAGTGCACTTTTTGCTCCATAAAGTTACTGGGGTGAAACAAGCATATTCACAATTAAACTCGCAATTCTTCTAAATAACAATAGAAATTATTTCCTGCCTGTAGAAGTTAAGACTTCGCTTAGCTCCAGTTTGAAAAATGAAGCATGATATTTAGGATGAAATTGAAAAAAGTGCAATTATTTAAATGGAATTAATCAAATTGGATTCACCCGATTGTCAAACACATCCAAGGCAGTGATATTTTTTAGTTTGTTCAGCCCCAAAGTAGAAATAGGAAAAAAAGAATAAAATAGCAAATTTGAAATAGGCTGCTTTGACAGCATTATCCTGAGATAAGAATGCTTTTATAGCTATAAAAATAGAAAGTGTAAAAAGATACAAAAAAGCTACTGAAATTTTAAAAAGTAATTACACTTGCTGTTCTGGAAACTAAAGAAGAGATAAGGCAGCCCAAGCTGTTTTATGGTGTGGGTTGCAAAGTGACAGAAAGCCTAGTGGAACATCCTGACCAAAAGATGGGGGTGTCAGACTAGGACGAACCTGACCTGGGAGCAAAATGAAGCTGAAAGCTTCTTTTGGTGATATATTACAAAAAGCTTCTACTCATTTTCCAACATCAGCATCAGTTATTATATTCTGAAATAGAAGGAAGATGTTATCTAGATCTCCAGTGGGCCTGAAGAGTTATGCCAATGAGTGATCACCCTGTCTCTTCAATGCATCCCTTCTGAAATGTGCCATATCTGATTCAAGTTGCTGATTTACTAGAAAAAAAATCCCAAATATTCACCCATTTCTGTTTCAACTATTTTAAAGCTAACCCTCGTGCCTTAAGAATGGCAGCCTGATGTCACCACAGTGAACAAAGTCTGAAATGAGTTTGATTACGTGGACGTAAATAAGCCAAGGGACCCAGAGACAGACAAAGTGGTTGCAAACATGCCTAGGGCTACAGATCTGCTATCTTAGTCTGAGGTCAGCAGCCATGAACACAAAGCGTATTATTGTGTTTTCCAAGTAACACATGGCTGTTGTATCTTCGAGACAGTCTCCTTCCCACTAGCAGTGAATTCTTCAGAGAGGAAAGGAGGGACCCACAGTAGAAGATTCTTGAATATAGGTTGAGTTGTCTCAGCTAACCAGGTAACTGTGCATTTCCCTGGAACTAATGCTCAGAACCATGCCTGAGAGATTGCCTATGGAACAAACAAACAAAGCACCAAGATTAGCAAATTATATAGGGCATTGAAAATAACCCCCCCTTTTTATTCAAGGAACAATTCTGCCACAGTGGAAGGGTGTGGAAGTGGTGCGGCAGATCTGAGGTGTAATGCCGAAAATGTTGGCCATTGTCGAATCCTCATGAATTCCTACAACTCTAAGCCAAAAGACAACCTTCAGATTCAAGCAGAGTTAGGTGAGAAAGGAGGACGGCCCCACGGGCTCCCTTCAACGTACACTGACCTGGGACTGGACACTGACTGCCATCAGCAATAAGGGAACTCTGTAGCTGTTCAAGTTTCCACCTCTCCCAGAAGGAGTCACTGCAAGGTAATGGTGTGGAGGAGGAGTCCCAAGGTGGGGATGGCGATAAAGTAGGCAACATAAAATATACAAAAGAAACAGAAATGGATGGGTGAGCTGAGGAATATGCCATATATTTTTTTCAAAAATATGAAAACAGAAAATTCAATTTGCTTCATTATATTATGAACAGAAAAATAACATCAATAACTTCAGTGAAACAGGGGTGACAAAAGGGCCTTTCAAATTTAAATGACCTTCTCACAAATATTTAAAATTCTAGTAAGAAGAGGTAGAGAAAAATTTTCTATTGTTAAGAAATCCTAAAATAAAAAGTTCATTTGCATGCAGTCTACCTTCACAATATCCTCTGCATTAGACCAGACTTCCTCAAATCATGATCCTCTTCTGAACTCTGGACTAATTTCCAGAACTTTCCAAGCAGTATGGCCACTGCTGACACTTCTGGAAGTTACAATCCAGACATTTATAAAGTGCCCTGCATAGGGAAAGGCAAGGTTGTGCTGGGCTAAGAGTAATCCAGATCAGCCCTTAAGTTTTATAGTGATGAGTGAGAATTTGAAGCCATGTTTTCCTGGCTCTAATTTGAAATGCAGTCAGGTATAGTGGCACTTTATCATCCACTATGGAACATTAGAGTTGTTCCATTTATGCTTGACTGTCCCTAAACTGAATCAGAGCATATCACAGGAATGAGTGCAAAAACATATTGGTAGGTTTGGATAGAGAATGCACATCAAAGTTGTAATAGGTTCCAGTTAGCAATATGAAGAGATGATAGAAATGAAGAGGGGGGAAAAATATTCTGGAATGGCTCTTTTATCAAAAAAAAAATATGATTCATCTGGCAATACAAACATAATGAATCTCTCTTCAAAATTATTTTTACCCTGAGCAAAACAGGAAATTGAGAATCCAAGGCAATTAGGAAATTATTTCATCCTTTTCAATACATTCCAGACCCAAGCATTTTTGGTATCGCTTACTAACTTCAGTAATTTTCTTCAATATTTTGTTAAAAAATATCTATTATTAAAAATCAAAACATACATCACTGATCCAGCGATGCGTTGCTGCTACTCCATGCTACTTCAATGTAACGTAACTTCTTCATACGGTTAGAATGTTTTTCGACTGTAGTTATTATTCTATTTTATTCCCAAAAACTTATTCTAGGATTTCTGGGATGTTATTACATTTCTCCTCAATCTTTAGTTGGTGATACCCAAAATTTGGAGACGCAAAAAGCCATTTTACATTCCCTTACCTACCGGTATTACACTATTATCTTTCCTTCCTCTCCCTTCTACCCACCCACTCCTGCCTCCCAGCATGAAAAAGTTATCAGAATCCAACTGAATATCTTAGCTAACAATCCAGCTGCATCTTATCAGTGAGCCAGGTTAGACAAGCAGCAAGAGGGGTGGAGCACCCAAAAGGTCAAGATGGCAACAGCTACTGCTTCAACTCCTATGCATGTGTTGGGGCTTCACTTACATCATGGAGCCTGCCATCTTCCCTTTTTGAGACATCCCTACAGATAAATTGTAAATCAATAGGAGAGGTTTGTTTTCCATGCTATGCCTCTCCTGCCACTGCTTCCATTCAACTCTCTGCTTCAAACTCATTCTGTGGTAAAATAATCCCATACTAAACTACTAAAACCATAGGACATAATTGGCCAGGCATCAGCAACCTTTTCAGGCACTGGACAGATGACCTTAAAAACATAAAAAAGGAGAGGAAAAAAATGCAGAATTTGTGCGGTCTCCCTCTCAAATGTTGTGAGGGGTTAGTATTTTATGTGATTTCGGGCATCTTTTGTCAATGCTGTTCAATTTAATTTTCAGGAACCAGGATCACGGTATTGATCCATGTCCACGGAAGTATCTTACATAAAAGTATCTGAGGTTTATGAAGCAGTTAGGCCACTTTATGAGAGGCGTTGGGAATATAAGGAGAATTGCCCTATCATTTAAAACAGAAAGGAGAACCTGTGTGCCCCAGAGATGCTGCTGAATTATACTGCCTAGCAGTCCAACCAGTACACCCAATAGTAAGGGATTCTCCTTACACACACACACACACACACACACACACACACACACTATTTATTATGCTGTCAGAAGATTTTTTTTAATATGCCTGCTTCAATGAGTTAATGTACAGGGAGTGCAGAATTATTAGGCAAGTTGTATTTTTGAGGATTAATTTTATTATTGAACAACAACCATGTTCTCAATGAACCCAAAAAACTCATTAATATCAAAGCTGAATATTTTTGGAAGTAGTTTTTAGTTTGTTTTTAGTTATAGCTATTTTAGGGGGATATCTGTGTGTGCAGGTGACTATTACTGTGCATAATTATTAGGCAACTTAACAAAAAACAAATATATACCCATTTCAATTATTTATTTTTACCAGTGAAACCAATATAACATCTCAACATTCACAAATATACATTTCTGACATTCAAAAACATAACAAAAACAAATCAGTGACCAATATAGCCACCTTTCTTTGCAAGGACACTCAAAAGCCTGCCATCCATGGATTCTGTCAGTGTTTTGATCTGTTCACCATCAACATTGCGTGCAGCAGCAACCACAGCCTCCCAGACACTGTTCAGAGAGGTGTACTGTTTTCCCTCCTTGTAAATCTCACATTTGATGATGGACCACAGGTTCTCAATGGGGTTCAGATCAGGTGAACAAGGAGGCCATGTCATTAGATTTCCTTCTTTTATACCCTTTCTTGCCAGCCACGCTGTGGAGTACTTGGACGCGTGTGATGGAGCATTGTCCTGCATGAAAATCATGTTTTTCTTGAAGGATGCAGACTTCTTCCTGTACCACTGCTTGAAGAAGGTGTCTTCCAGAAACTGGCAGTAGGACTGGGAGTTGAGCTTGACTCCATCCTCAACCCGAAAAGGCCCCACAAGCTCATCTTTGATGATACCAGCCCAAACCAGTACTCCACCTCCACCTTGCTGGCGTCTGAGTCGGACTGGAGCTCTCTGCCCTTTACCAATCCAGCCACGGGCCCATCCATCTGGCCCATCAAGACTCACTCTCATTTCATCAGTCCATAAAACCTTAGAAAAATCAGTCTTGAGATATTTCTTGGCCCAGTCTTGACGTTTCAGCTTGTGTGTCTTGTTCAGTGGTGGTCGTCTTTCAGCCTTTCTTACCTTGGCCATGTCTCCGAGTATTGCACACCTTGTGCTTTTGGGCACTCCAGTGATGTTGCAGCTCTGAAATATGGCCAAACTGGTGGCAAGTGGCATCTTGGCAGCTGCACGCTTGACTTTTCTCAGTTCATGGGCAGTTATTTTGCGCCTTGGTTTCTCCACACGCTTCTTGCGACCCTGTTGACTATTTTGAATGAAACGCTTGATTGTTCGATGATCACGCTTCAGAAGCTTTGCAATTTTAAGAGTGCTGCATCCCTCTGCAAGATATCTCACTATTTTTGACTTTTCTGAGCCTGTCAAGTCCTTCTTTTGACCCATTTTGCCAAAGGAAAGGAAGTTGCCTAATAATTATGCACACCTGATACAGGGTGTTGATGTCATTAGACCACACCCCTTCTCATTACAGAGATGCACATCACCTAATATGCTTAATTGGTAGTAGGCTTTCGAGCCTATACAGCTTGGAGTAAGACAACATGCATAAAGAGGATGATGTGGTCAAAATACTCATTTGCCTAATAATTCTGCACTCCCTGTATATATTTAAAACATTTAACACCAACAAATTTGAGTCTTGAATATTCTTTTAGTCCTGTAAATTACTTCAGCATAAGATACATTTTTCTTAAAAAATCTCCAATAACACTCTCACATGGCAGCGTGCTTTACAGTAATCATCATAATCATTAGCATTTTCTCTCTGTTTGTTTTTTCCAGGAAGCACCTGGATCTTAAACATATTGTCAGTGGTCTGACATGACTGTAAAAGATTTTGTGGAAGCTGAAATAAGATGGTATGGGATCATCTTGAATACCAACTAGATTCATACATTGTTTTAATAAAGAAATTATATTTACCTCTTGCATTTCCCAGTGTTTGACAATCAAGATCGTCATCAATGAATTCCTCCCCCTGAATATTTTGTGTATCCTCTCTGTGGTTTACAGGGCTGGTCATCTCTTGTTCTTTTTCGTTTTGCATCTGAGCATAGACATTTCTCCCTGGTAATTTCCTTAAGAACATAAGATAGTTTTTTAATATTGTAATGCGTGGGTGTCGAACTCGCCACATCACGTGACATGTCACGACGTATCGCAACTTCTTTTACATTGCCGGGGCTGGGGTGGGCGCGGCCTCCGTATGATGCAACCGGCCCGCAGGCCGTCAGTTGTTGTAATGCATTGCTTTGATCTACCAAGAGTGACCCATAGGTGGAAGCATCCATTGCAAATATGATTGTCATTTAGACTTCACTGAGCTACTATGAAATCCTTTTTGATGTTGTGCAAATATCCCAAACAAATCTATGGCCTCAAGACTCAGATAATTATCTTGGAATTTTTATGTGTTGCTCAATGCTCTGCATTTACCTTATTACACAGGAACTTAAGAGTTTTCAAGCACACAATGCAGCATCTTTGGGGCAGGTTCAACAAGAGCTCACAATTCCTCTGGATTCCATAGTTATACTATACATAGTTATACTAACTATACTAAAAAAAACAAGCTATCTTTTGCAATAGAGATTATGATATTTTTTCATAAAAATGCAAGAATTTTTATTCTTTTTGCTATTTTTCATAATTTTACTTAGATTATAAATAAAATAATGTTTTGTGTTTTTTAAAAAATACAGTAATAACTTTTGCATTTTTTTCCATAAAAAATACAAGAAGCAATGGGTGGAAGCTCGTTAAAGAAAGATCCAACCTGGAACTAACTGACAGCTAATGAACGACCCTCAGAATGCCAATAATCAGATGACTGCAAAGAATAGAAATCTTTCCATTCCCTACCAGTCAGTGAAACCTAAAGAAGCTTCTTGGGTGAGAAGTGAAATGTTTTCAAAGAAAAAAAACCAAGAAACTCCAGTTGCCTTTTGGAAAAAAAACACCTTTGGGACAACAGTGACCTGGATGATTGAGAATCTCCATAGACATGATGTCCACAACCTTACATCATAATTGAATACAGCAATTCACTAGTAGAAAAAAAGTTCAGTAGAGATAACAGAGGTAACTGCTGCCACATTCATGAATTCCCACAGTAATCTTTGAACAATGTAAGTCACCAAATGGGAAAGGAAACATTTTAAGAATTGTTAAATTTAGTAAAGTATATGTTTAGCTTCAAAACACTTTCCTATATTGGAGTCCAATGGACTATTGCTCATTAATGACAGATAAAGGATGCTTGAAGATAAAGGACTCTTGTTGCTATAAAAAAATGTATAGAGCTACTCGACTTTGTAACATGGAAACACATGGCAAAATGAAAACATTCGCTGCTTTAATTAAATGAATTCAGTGAAAACATTCTATTCATTCATGTAGAATAGATTTAAATATTCTTATCATCTGACCATGCCCTCACACCATATTTACCCAAAAGGAAGATGGCCCTGAATTTTTTTTAAAAAAGAAAGTTATAAACATATCAGAAAATACAGTTATTTCATCCAATCCCCATCTGTTATTTTCTGTTTTTGCTGGAAGGAATAGGTATGTATGGAAATGTATATATATACTTACCTAATTCTGAGTGCAAGAGAATAGTTAGCATATTAATCAATTACGGATCAATTAATTTTATAGAAAGAGTACCTTAAAGTACAAGCACCAAAGGCAAAGCAAAACCACTCCCAAAACTATTGGCAAGGAAACTGCATTTAATCACTAGCAATTATTATTTTTCATCCTGCGTATCCCATCCCAGACCAAGACAATTATACACACATAAATAGACACACAGAGAGAAGAAGTCTGTCGCATGCACACATTTAGGGAGAGATGGAAATATCCAAGATTTGTTTCAGTTGGAATTGGCAGGGCAGGAAAGCTGCGAAAAGCAGTAAAAAAAAACATTTTTAACTACATTTTTTTTTATTCTTTCTTTTGGGAAAGGAGAGTTGTAAATTCATGGTTATTTTCCTTTTGGGTAAATAAAATGAATATGACAAATAATAAATAATAGTGAAATAATATAAAAAATAAATTAATCGTCCTCAGACTGCAGATATAAAGTATATGATCACTTACCTTTTGAATTTGTAAAGGATTATGGCTCCTATAACCACAAGTGAAATGACAAAAAGAGCCATTATCATCCAATACCCATTGCCTCCTCTGATGCTCTGAGAATCTGAAATTAAAGTTAAACTCTGGTAAGTGGAATCTTTAGCAGAATCATTTTCTGATCCATCCTAAAACATTTATCTGTTCAAACTGCAACTTGCACTAGAGTACACTTTTTTTCCCCCCACAGTGATGCAGCAATGAAATCAGCCTTCACTCCCTGTGTACTCTCCAAATGTGTTGGATTTCAGAATATTTTGCCTTAAGATGTTAGGAATTTAAATTCAACACCTTCAGGGCATCAACCTGAGTCTTGCTTTCATGTTCGCCTCCTATTTCCTTCCAGTTCCTTGACTCTGTTAAAATATATCTTAATTTTAATTACCTGGGCGACCAGTTTCATAATATAGCCCTTCAGTTTCCAAGTTTAGTTAAAAAAATAAAATAAAATAAAATAAATAACACAGGGCAAAAGCTGACTATTGTCACAGAATAATTCTGAATTATCTACCATCAATATTAGTGTAAGGGACGTGGTGGCTCAGTGGGTTAGGACGCTGAGCTTGTTGATCAGAAAGTCGGCAGTTTGGCGGGTCGAATCCCGAGTGCCACGTAACAGAGTGAGCGCCTGTTACTCGTCCCAGCTTCTGCCAACCTAGCAGTTCGAAAGCACGTAAAAATGCAAGTAGAAAAATAGGGACCACTCCGGTGGGAAGGTAACAGCGTTCCGTGCGCCTTTGGCGTCTAGTCATGCCGGCCACATGACCACGGAGATGTCCTCGGACAAGCGCTGGCTCTTTGGCTTTGAAACGGAGATGAGCACCGGCCCCTAGAGTCGGAAATGACTAGCACACATGTGCGGGGGAACCTTTACCTTTACCTTTTTTAATATTAGTGTAGTTTAAATATTAGAAAAATATTTTCTCTGGGGAAAACTCTACTACTGTGATTGTCTAAAAAGAGAGGAAGGGAGGGGAAAGAGGAGAGAGGAGAGGGGTAAGGGGAGAGATAGCTTACCTGAATCAGAACTACCTAATACCACAAGGACCCATTTTCCTCCTCTCATGAAGAAACTGATGTTTTGGGCATTCAGAGATTGCTTAATAACAGCTAACCGCTGGAAATAACAATAATAATAAAGTCATACAAAACAACAAATCAGTGTATTTCTGCTGTTAAGTTTCAGTAACTTCAGAATAAGGAAGAAATGATGAGATGGAATTGGCTTCATACATCCTAAAAAACAGGAAATTATAAAGGATGCAACTTATGCAGACAATGAAATGGAACCTTTGCTTCTAAACTATTAACTGCTTCTATGTGCAAGTTGATTAGCTCCCAGCGTAAGGCCAAGAAAAAGGTTACTGGAAGAGTGACACTTTCATGCTTATCTATCCCTGCCTTTATTTCAACTTTTCTATTGGAATTCCACATAATAAATTGTAATACCTCCAGATTAAGGTATGTTGAAATTAGCCAAAAAGAGAGGATAATGTTTTTGTATACAAATCCAGCCACTTGGGTAATCCATGTTTCACCTGTCTAAAAATAAGACAAAAGACATCCTAAGGCAAATTTGGATGCTATTTGTACCAGGGCAGAATGTCTAAGGGCATATAATGTTACCCTGTTTCATTGTATCTTTTCTAAGACTACATTTTGTAAGAAATGAGATAATAGCCTAGTAGTCACATGAATCTAAACCCAATTCTTAGTGTGTCATTACAGCCTACTCAGGCAACAGTTTGCTACAAGATGTCTACAGCATAGGATGCCCAGAGGAACTAATGACTTTTTTTATAGTACTGTAGTCCACTGTGATGAAGTATATGAAACCCTCGCCTTTTGCACAATTCATCACTCAGACCCACTGAAAGAGCCCTCATACTATGTTGATGAACATGAATGATCTCTTAGAGCATGGGTGCCAAACCCGATCACGTCACGTGATGTATCATGACATATCGCAATGTTTTTTTTGCCTTTGTGGAGCCAGGGTGGGCGTGGCCTGTGCGTGATGCATCTGGTCCACGGGGCCGCCAGTTTTGACACCTCAGTCATGGAATGACAGCTTCACCACCGTAGTGTTAACTAAAGCGAGGACCAGGAATCTCCACCTGATAGCTGACATGGTTCTCAAGATTTCTGCATCCTGTCTCTAGGAGTTGAGGAAAAGGCCACTTCCCATTTGTAATTTCTATTCCTCTCCAGTTCAATATTTTTCTTAGTTAAAGAAAGTAAGCTATCCCTTGTTTCTGTTGTCTTCTGAGTGAACGAAGGAATAATTTTTTTGGCTCACAGGAAAGCCAGAAAACAAAGATTCTCTTGTGTCTCAAAAGGCAGCTCATTATCTCTCCAAAAAAACAACAACAACTATGTATGTAGAGAATGGGACAGTGTCTTCTGAGTCTCCCTCTCAAATCCTGTTTGCTGCAATTTGTGGGAACAATTTTGTCAGATTAAAACTTACCACCACCCTACAACAAGAGAATGATTTCCCATTAATTTCACTAAGAATGAGATGCAGGCAGGGATGACTCATCACAGATTAATATACATTAGCCGAGTACCTTATCATTAAATACATTTTTCTTTCCTTCAGGATGGTTTGTAGACCGAAGCACATAAAAGTCAGCAGTGGTGGGTAGCCCAGGTTTTATCACTGTCATAAGACTTTCTTCAGGTAAGCATGTTTCCTAAAAGGAGAAAAAACATTGGATCTCCATGACCTCCTTCAACTAGAGATGGCTTTGAATCTGATGTATTTTTGAGTGTTTTAGTCAGATATACAGTAAGCACAGAAACCGCATCATGTCTGACATTATTTAGTCACACTAGAAACACTTTTTCAGAAGGGGGAAGAGATGTTAATAAAATAACCCAAAATTTGAGATGCTTATAAAAATATTTTTCCAACAATTTACACATTAAATCCAACTATTTTAAGAGTTTCCCATACGTTTCGTTTGGCGATGTCAGATTTTAGGCTACTTCTAATTAGGACAAGGAAAATATTTAAAAACAGGTTCTCTGCCAACACAGAGGAGAAGATACAAAGACCTCTCTTTGACTTATTAAAACAGCCATTATCTTTTTCAAGGGACATGCAGTTGCTTCCAGCTGTCTACCCTTGTGTATACTTCAGTTCTCTTGTTTCCCAGCTGCTTTAATGATACAAAGAGAGTCCTTCATGAACTTTCCAGCATGTTGCACAGCATTTTTAGAAGAATTTCCTCAGCCTTATGTGCTGCCTAATAAATCCCACCTCCCCCATCCAAATTTCAATATCCAATATAATTTAGACAAAACCCAAATTAAAAATATCAACCCAATTTTAATATGGACATACTTACACCTTCTAAAATTAAGAGCAAAAATATGCATCCTGTGGGTTACTTTTCTAAAACTAAAGCTGATGGCCTTTTTCTCTAAATGTTCTACAGTTTAAGGAACAAAGTCTTGATTTTTAAAAAAATAAAGCAGTAGCAAGAAATATTCCAATATATACTTATCAAAAGTAATGTACTAAAGAACAATCGACCTCTGCCGCAATGGAAACTTTAATTACTTTAAATTTGCTAGTTTACAATCTGAGGAGTTATCCATAACCAAACAGAGTACCTGGGCAATCCGTTGCGTTACCACATGACCAACATCCTCCCGCCAAGCAGGTATGTTTGGATTGTATAAATCTAGATGTTCAGAAAACCTTAATGGAAGTACTTGATAATGATCTGGGAATATAAAGAAATAAATAATTGAAAAAAAGCCTTCTAAAAATAGCAATTCTAAAACAACTGAAAGTACTCTATAAATGTAATTATGCATGTGTATTAAACAAGTATCCTGAAGTTATAACTTGTTATATTACAACAACAAGTAACATAACTATAAATCATGGGAGGAATAGAATTAACCAGATATCAGCAAGTGCTCCAATTTGCATTTTCACAGCAATTGCAATGGCTGTGATATCCAGTAGATTGTAAACTTAACTCTAAACTCACAATACCTACTACAGGATGATAACAACATATGATTACTAAATATCATTAAAAGGATGGTGCCTCACCCAAAACCTGAATAATCTTGGAATCTTGGAGCATAGAATTTCCACAAGAAGCTTGAACTGTAACTCTGACTTTGCCTGCTTCAGCAAAACTGGTTACCAAGAAATTTTCCAGTGAAAGAACTGGCTAAAGAAAATAAGTGACAGAGAGAAAATAAATGTAAACCAAAAACTTCCCCACTGTGAATATTCATCTTTAAATTTGGGGTGTTTAAAATGTTTGCCAACAGTAATGTCTTTTTTCCTTAATTTGGAAATTCACTAAAATATCACAGGGAACACATGTGAACATAGTCCTTAGAATATTTATTCTGTGTAGCAAAAACAGGGTCACCAGCAGGTAACCACCATGAATTGCTCTGCTGCATGTATCAATTGTTAGTGTTAATGGAAAAAGCAACCCTTTCCATCACAAAAACAAAAACTAATGAAGTAAAAATAACAACAAGGCTGATAAATATTAAATATTGATATATCTCAATGGGCAGTGGTGCGATTTAAATACCTGAACGAGTTCTCTATGTGGACGCCGCTTCCAGAAGTCCGTTCTGGGACTGGGAGGCCTCTCCCCCAGCCTCCGAGGGTCAGAATGGCCCACCAAAAGTGCGTAGATGCACTTCTGGTTGGCCATTCTAGGCCTTAGAGGCCTGCCCCGGGCCTCTGAGGCTCAGAACGGACTTCTGGAACTGGCATCCACACACTTCCGGTGGGTTGTTCTGGGTCTGGGAGGCCTACCCCCAGGCCTTCGAGGCTCAGAAAAGACTTCCGGAAATGGCCTCCATGTGCTTCTGGCGGTTCGTTCTGGGCCCGGGAGGCCTCCCCCGGGCCTCCAAGGCTCAGAATAGACTTCCAGAAATGGTGTCCACACACTTCTGGTGGTCTGTTCTGGGCCTTGTGAAAAATGGCTAGGGCTTTAGCCAATTCGCCGGTCAACAAAAAATTAGTTCCCTGTTCTCCCAAACCAGTGTGAACTGTCTGAATCCCACCATTGTCAATGGGCTTCAATTATGCAAATACTCATTAGACACACAAATAATTTCTCTTAGCAATGAATAATAAAGATTGTTCCAATATGTCAACAACTAAGGTGAAGGATTCAAAGTCAGGAGGCTTCATTTCTAGTTACCTCTGAACAAGAATTTTAGATTTTATTTTGTCAAAGTCCCCCCCACACACACACACATTTATTTATTTATTTATTCAGTTTGCTACCTGCCACAAATAATTTACTTGGTAGTTTTCATCAATGAAACATAAAAAAATAAAATCTTCATGGTAAAAATTGTAATTACAAAATCATAAATCCCAGTTATTCATCTCAGATATCATACATCACTATCATGCCTCTAGAAGTGGTTTCTTTTTAATAGTTTTTGAGAGGCAAAAAATCACTCAACAGATGCACAGGTCCCATTTAAGTTTGCAACTGTGACACAACTTACAAAGTACAGGTGTTTTGTTTGATCTGGCCTATTAATGTGTACCTTAGTAGACACATGTCCTCGTGAACATGCAGACATTCCCTCATCTATCCACTTTTTCTAAATGGTAGCAGGAATGTTACCCGTAGATATTTTCAATGAAGGAAAGGGGGAATCCATGAAACCTTCATTTTCTTTACAGCAAAAAGGATTTAAAATTGATGAAAATCCCCACATTTTAGTA
This sequence comes from Vipera berus, assembly GCF_964194415.1. Taxonomy (NCBI): domain Eukaryota; kingdom Metazoa; phylum Chordata; class Lepidosauria; order Squamata; family Viperidae; genus Vipera; species Vipera berus. The sequence goes on along the minus strand of NC_138204.1, from coordinate 122,377,383 downwards.
CTGTCTACTACAGAACAGAGGACTATTGATTCCAAGTATGTGAAAAATAAAACATTATACAATATTATTATCAGCAATATTATTATTGTATTATCATGAATGCAAAATAAAATATTGAATTATAATACAATTCATGGTTTCATTTAAACGAAAATAATGCATTTTCATAACCCTCATTTACATTTACAAGCTTCGACCCTTCAGTTTTTCAAAACTGGAAAAAAAATCCTGCAAAAACTCTTTCCTTTTTTTTTTCTTTTTCTCTCTTCCTTCCCCCTTTTTAAAATTGATGACCGGATGCTTTGCTTGGCCGAGCCCCAAACCTACTTGGTTCCAATGAATCCCTTTGGTTTCAACATTTCTAAGAGTTCTGAGAAGGGGAGATGGCTGCTTGCCCTGGCTCCCAAACACACGTAGTTTTAAAACAAAGAAGCAAATAGAAGCAGGAAGCATATAACATGATAAAAACTAATTTCAACTGAAAGAAAGTAACTGAATCTCAAAGACTCCTATTTGAATTGTCTACAGTTTTTCACTGTGGTAGATGAAGGGCATGGAAGTGTCTGATAATGACACAGATGTCCTAATATTGATTTTTCTTTGGCAACAGAATCACACACAAGAAATTAAGAAATTCCTGCATTAATCTAGTTGTCAGAGACTATGCAGTGGAACTTTTGATCTGGACTTAAATCCCAATCAAAAATCAGTAGGTGTCTAGTTAATTTCAGAATTTCTACTCCATAGTCTCTGACAACTAGATTAATACAGGAGTTTCTTAATTTCTCTCACAGTTTCTAAATCTTCTAAAGTCTCTAAATCCTTCTATTAAATATTATATTCCTCACATAAGTATGTACATTATGATTTTTTTTTCACAAGGCATGATACTTTTTGTTCAGAAGTTTCTTGCATTGAAGCTTTTTTTTTCCACATGTTGTTGTTAGTTGCGAAGTCGTGTCCGACCCATCGCGACCCTATGGACAATGTTCCTCCAGGCCTTCCTGTCCTCTACCATCTTCTGGAGTCCATTTAAGCTCACGCCTACTGCTTCAGTGACTCCATCCAGCCACCTCATTCTCTGTTGTCCCCTTCTTCTATTGCCCTCAATCTTTCCCAGCATTAGGCTCTTCTCCAGTGAGTCCTTCCTTCTCATTAGGTGGCCAAAGTATTTGAGTTTTAGCTTCAGGATCTGGCCTTCTAAAGAGCAGTCAGGGTTGATCTCCTCTAGGACTGACTGGTTTGATCACCTTGCAGTCCAAGGAACTCGCAGGAGTTTTCTCCAGCACCATAGTTCAAAGGCTTCAATTCTTTGGCGCTCAGCCTTTCTTATGGTCCAGCTTTCACTGCCATACATTGCAACTGGGAAGACCATAGCCTTGACTATACGCACTTTTGTTGACAGGGTGATGTCTCTGCTTTTTAGTGTGCTGTCTAGATTTGCCATGGCTTTCCTCCCAAGGAGCAAGCGTCTTTTAATTTCTTGGCTACAGTCCCCATCTGCAGTGATCTTGGAGCCCAGGAAAATAAAATCTGTCACTACCTCCATTTCTTCCCCATCTATTTGCCAGGAATTGAGAGGGCCGGATGCCATGAACTTGGTTTTCTTAATGTTTAGTTTCAACCCAACTTTTGCACTCTCCTTCTTCACTCGCAACAAGAGGCTCTTTAGTTCCTCTTCACTTTCTGCCATTAGATGAAGGACTTTCTGCCTTCACATGAAGGACTCTCAATTCAAGATTAGATGCCCTGTGTGGTCTTATCAATTACCACAGTTTCTTTTCAGTCTCCATGTAGTAGCAATTCAGGAACATTTTCCTTTAAAAATTCTAAAATGAACTAGACGCCTATTGAACCACCATGTTTGCAAACATTAATTGAGAGTTATAGGCTTGTTGGTGTGATGTTGCTAAACAAACCTGCCATAATCATAGTTCATATGGGGCACTGTTATTGTGAGTGGTTAAACTATCTGATAGTCACACTTACATGAGTGAAAGTGCTGCTATTAGTTCCATTTAATGGGACTGAGGATTGGGAGTAACACTATTTCTAACAGGACAACCTTCACTATTGACTATTAAAGTAACTCCCCATATCAAGAGGGGGAGTTATGGATAGTGAACAAAAAGATCTCATGCACTCAGGAGTACAGTCTGAACTGCTAACAAAAACACAACCTAAGCCTGCAACACATAGTGCTATGGGGTTTCTGCATTAGAGAGCTGTTATAGAAGTCAGCTTGAAATTGATTGACACAATCCAAGTCTCCCTCCTTTATTTGACCTGCTCATCCCTAGCAGTTCACACCTTTTTTTACAGGTGGTCTGCATTTGAGGTTTAAATGCCGGAAAGGAAGAAACAGTCTACAGTTGTTGTGGTAGAGACCCTGGTAGACAAAGAAGTGGGGAGCTGGCTAGAGAGTAACAGAAGGCAAACACTGGACTTTCCAAAAGTGTAGAGAACTTTCTAAAGTTTATTCTCTCCACTACCTTGACTATTTTTGGGGCCCGGTTTGAAAACAATAACCACCTCTTTAGCGCTTCAGTAGTTCAAACCTAAGTCCCACTCAGAACAAAATACCTAACGGTAAACTGTTCTTTGCAGTGGCATTTTGCAGCTTGCTATGTTGCTTTCACACCAACAGTCTCAATCACGCTCTGGGTGCATAAGCAGCTCCTTACTTAAATATGAGCCAGCAGTGTGCTGCAGCTGCCAAAAAAGCTCATGAAATCTTAGGTTGCATCAACAGAGGGATAGTTTCAAGATCACATGACATGTTAGTGATGCTTTATACTGCATGGGTGAGATCACACTTGGAATACGACATCCAATTCTGGTCACCACGATACAGAAAAGATGTTGAAACTCTAGAAAGAGTGCAGAGAGGAGCAACAAAGATGATTAAGGGAATGGAGGCTAAACCAGATGATTAACGACTGAAGGAACTAGGTATGTCTACTCTAATGAAGAGAAGGACTAGGGGGGGTGATAGGATAGCAGCCTTCCAGGACTTGAGGGGTTGTCACACACAAGAGGGAGTCAACGTATTCTCCAAACACCTAAGAGCAGGACAAGTAGTCACAGGTGGAAGATCATTGAAGAAAGATCCAACCTAAGGAGAACTAAGGAGAAATTTCCTGACAATGAGAACAATTAATCAGGCTTGCCTCCAGAGGTTGTGGGTGCTCCATCACTGGACGTTCTCCAGAAGAGACAGGACAGCTATTTGTCTGGAATTATATGGGATCTCCCGCTAAGGGCAGGGGGTTGGAGTGAGTGCAAGATGGCCACTCAAAGAACCTCAGTTAGCAATTTGTTCTTCTCACTGAGATTGCAGTGTGCTAAAGTGAATACGGGGGAGGTACAGTATGTCAAACCTTCAAAAAATCTAACAATAAAACTATACTTTTGTAAGAAAATAAAACTAGCTGTTTTAGGATACGAAGATGACTATAAAATTGATAAATAAATGCATAGATACATATTGAAATTAGCATAAAAAGATTCAAATGCTGGGAAAAGGACAGTAATAATTATTCAATACCTGAATATTGTTTCCAATCCACCAGTAAAAAAGTGTAAAGTTAGAGTTCCTTGGCAGGATAATGGCTGTCAAATTCACCTCCTGGTTTCTCCCAACAGCAGGAACTACTTCAAGATGTAAAGCCTGCAGTGGAGCTGGAAAGAGTCCCAACTGTTAATTAAAAAGCCATTAATTTATCAAACATCTTGTACTTTCAAATATATATTCCAAAGAATGCACAAGAGTGCTCAGGGACATCTTTTAAACTTTTCAAGCAAATTCAAGAGAACCTTACTTCCTCAGGGACCGAACTAAAACCATCATTTCCTTATATCAAATTTTATTGCTCAATAGAAGATTAACGATAGTAATTCTCACTGCAAATTAAATTGTCCTTAAGTATTTAAACTTAAATTTTAATTAAGGTACTTTTTAAAAAGCTGCATTTATTTTATTTGGAAGACTTAAATAAATATTGTATTTATATTCCTTCCGAATCAGAAAGGGGAAACCTGAAGCTGATGGGTTGTGTATATATATATTTAAAAAGGTAAAGGTTCCCCCGCACATGCATGCTAGTCGTTTCCGACTCTAGGGGCCGGTGCTCATCTCCGTTTCAAAGCCAAAGAGCCAGCGCTTGTCCGAGGATGTCTCCGTGGTCATGTGGCCGGCATGACTAGACGCCAAAGGCGCACGGAACGCTGTTACCTTCCCACCGGAGTGGTCCCTATTTTTCTACTTGCATTTTTATGTGCTTTCGAACTGCTAGGTTGGCAGAAGCTGGGACGAGTAACAGGTGCTCACTCTGTTACGCGGCACTCGGGATTCGACCCGCCAAACTGCCGACCATCTGATCAACAAGCTCAACGTCCTAACCCACTGAAGCAAATAGGAAGAGTGAGATTTTCAGTTAGGGAAAAGCAGAGTTTCCAAACACTGGGAACAAGGGAATCTGAAACCTCTGAACTTGTCTGACCAAGTCTAGGGAAAGTCTTATGTTTGCATTATTTACACTCAGGGTGATGCCGCCTTCTGATGGGCAGAATTTATTAGTTACAAGTTGCATGAGCGACAGGGACTATTTTTTCCAATACTGTTGCAAGGTGCACGTGACCTGTGGACCATGAGTCTGAGACACTGATCCTGCAGTTCTTCAGGGGAGTTTCCCTGTACATTAAAGCTAATTTCATATGAATGATGTCCTGTACTGTGTAGCGCTTGTTTTTCCTCAATTCAATTGTTACTCATTGTTGACAACGCATTCATTAGAAAAGTATACTACATATTTGTCACAAAGGGCTCTAAGTGCAGGATCGACAGATGTTAGAACAACTATAAATGCTTTCTACCTACAGCTTTGCGAATCTCAGGTTTTAGAGGCTTCCATTTTCAAATAATTTTCTCCCATGGAATTCCATCAACTATATGTAAACAATCACATATGTCTACCGTGTTTCCCCGAAAATAAGACCTAACCGGAAAATAAGCCATAGCGTGATTTTTCAGGATGCTCGTAATATAAGCCCTACCCCCAAAATAAGCCCCAGTTCAGATTGTCAAGACAGATGGATGCATTTAGTAATGCGTCTTTTGGAACCAAAAATTAATATAAGACCCAGTCTTATTTTCAGATAAACACCCTGCACAGCGATGAATATAATCAATAAAAGGCTTCCTACCAACTTCTTTGCTGGGACTGTGTTTTTTCTTTCCCTTTTCTCCTTTTCTCAGTACCATTTACGTTCTTCTTCCAAAAGAAGCTGACAGATTTTATCCCTCTATTTATCCACAAATCAAAAGCTGAATCTATTCATAGTTATATATATTGCAACATTAAATAATCAGTATTTAATTGTGTTTCAAAGTTGTAATTACTGAAAACAGCAATCAAAGCAGGATTACCGTGTTTTCCCAAAAATAAATCCTGGTGTTATTTATTTTTTTGCCTCCAAAAGAGGCACCAGGTCTTATTTTCAGGGATGTCTTTTCCACAGTGTCACCTTGCGGCGGGGGTACCGACAGCCCCGTCCAGCTGGCCCACTTCTTCTGTGGCCAAAGGAAATGCCTCTGCAGCTGAGAATGGAGCTTTGGATTGACGTGCATGGTGCCCCCTGGCCTGTATTTCACCATCAGAGGCATTCCAGAAAGGCCTCTGCAGCCGAGAAACGAGCTACGGATTAAATCTGTAGCTCGGTTCTCAGCTGCAGAGGCCTTTCTGGAAGGCCTCTGAGGGCGAAATGCAGGCCAGGGGGAAAATGGAGCTGCATTTTCAGCTGCAGAGGCATTTCCTGAAGGCATCTGACGGCAAAATGCAGGCTGGGGGGCGCCACAGAAGAAGTGGGCCGTCAAGGTGAGGCAGTTGTTGATTCATGGGAGGCCTGGCTGCAACAGTAAGCAGGTGCGATGCCCAAGGGGCAGCTCCACCACCACCCCACCCCTACCCTAGCTTGATTTTTAGGTGTGCATCTTGCCCCAAAACTAGGGTAAGTCTTACTTTCGGGGAAACACGGTAGCAATCCTGAGAGAAAATAGTGTTGGTTGTGTGTCATAAGACAGGTCAGATGTCAGCTACACCAGAGGTCCCCAACCTTTTGGGCACCAGGGGCTGGTTTAATGGAGAGAGGTTTTTTCACAGAGCAGAGGGTGTGTGGTTTTGTGTGCTGCCTGCATCTCATGGATGGGGCTTTGCTTGTTTGTGTGGACTGGTTGCTGGCATGCTGCAGCCCGGTATTGGTCCATGGACCGGGGGTTGTGGACAGCTGAGCTACACTGCCTTCAAAACTAAATTTAGGCAGAACCCTGTAATATATCCCTGATATCAATATATAAAAGGAAACTGAACAAATTTCAGTTTAGTGGGAAAGGAAGCTTTTCCCAACTTGATCAGACAAATTCATGGATCTGTAAGCTGCATTTTTCACTTAAAGAAAAAACTTATCTCCAGATTTCATGCATTTTTTAATTTTTCACTTCTGATGATTCAGCTGTACCCAAAAGTGAGAGCAGAGTTTCTGCTCTACTTGTTTTGTGTGCCAGCACAAAATGTCATATGCAAAAGATAGCAAATGCAAAAAGCAATGAGGCATCACATGGATTGGTGTTCCATTTTTCATCTTGAAGGCTACCTTACTTCCTTTATGACTAGGGTGAGCATTTATCTAAGCAAGATACTAAATCAACTTTCAGGGTTGTACTACACTGACAATATACTGGATAGAACCAGAATACATGTATGGACATAACCTAAATATATTTTTCAATTTAGTTTATAGCCAAAGTGCATTCAAAATGCATCCCTCCCGTTTCTCAACATAGAAAGTTTGGTACTGATAACAATAGCTGTCAAATGAATAAACTTAAGATCAGAAAGTCATTTCTACTCTAAAGGGAGAAAATCCAACATTCTGTTGACTGTTAAAAAGCTCCATGAGTGGGCTTCCGGTTTGCGCACACGGCGCTTCCAGATGCACAGGAACAGTCCACTTCCTGCGGTCCATTTCTTTCCTTTTGGGAGGACCCTGAAAAGGGTCAAAAATCACCCTGGAGGGGCGATTACTAAGAGGAGGACTTTCCTGCGATCGCGGAAGGGTGGCAGCCCTCCGTTTGAATCTGGGACAATCTCCTTTGGCCTGAAGAAAAAACCAGACATAAAGATGGCTGATCACTAAGCCGCTCCCTGCCGAAAGCCAAAAGCACTACCCAGCACTAAGAAGCAATCTGGAGGACCTGGGTGAGCCTTTACCTTTCCTATTCCTTTAACCATCTTCCTGTGGGACTTTCCTGAAAATCTCCTTCCCCATTTTTTGAGAAAACGGTGAATATCTACTCTGGGAACAAATCTTAAAGCCTTAAAGCTTTAAAAGAAATTTAATTAATTCAGCAAAGAAATTAAGCAATTTCATCTGTATTATTAAAAAGCTCCTATTTTTTGCTGGGGATCCACTATCCTATCTTCTCTCTAAGCTGTGAATTAAGGAAAAAAATTGGACTAATGTTACAAAAGTTCTATATTAATTTGGGGGAAAAAACAAAGAAAAGAAAGTTTTTACATTGCATTTTATGTGTTATTGATGACATCTTGTGGCGAAACCTGGTACAGCAAGTAAATTTCTTTTTTCTGTTGTGAGAGCTGACTGAATAACAGAGCTGTCCTTGACATTATTCTTAAAGATAAGTGTGGGAACACCTGGCACTGAAAACAACTCTTTTGGAGGTGGATAATCCTTGATTCTTATTAAAATAGCCTCCATGGAAGACTTAGCTGCAAACAATAACAAAATGGATGAATATATCCCACCACGTGACTATAAATTGATACTGGACACGATTTTGGCAATGACAGAGCAAATTAAAGCCAAACTGCAAGAAAAATCTGACAACTCAAAGCCACCAAATCAAATTCTGACTTCAAATGAGGAAAAGATAACCCAAAACCAAATAGAAGAAGTGGAAACTAACACTAAAATAGGAGATTTCAAAGAACAACAAAAGCAACCTATAGAAAACCTTAAAGTCCAAACTTTAATGGCAACTACAAAACTTACACCTCAAAAAGCAACAGCACCTGAAGAAAGCAATACTAAGAGTGAAGACACTAAAGGCCTTCAAATACACTATATTGAGAATTCAACTAACCAAATGACAATCATAATACCAGCTACTACTTTCTTCCTAACCCAGATAGAATTGGAAGAACAAAAAGACTTGACTGATCTAATGACAACTATATTACATCAATCATCAAAAAGTGAACTATCGACTTCCGGTGGCGGCGCGGCGCCGAAGACAGCCTTCCCCGGCTGCCCGCGGCTCAGCTGTTTGTTTTTTCGCCCGAAACAGCGCCGATCAGCTGTTCGGGCGAAATTGAAGCCCCCTCCTCGGGAGAAGAGGAGGGGGTGAGGCCCCTGGTAGGGGTAGAGTTCTCCGGGGCCGCCTGAGCATGGAGCTTGGGCGGCTGAAGGATTGAACTCCCCCGAAGCCTGGGTTGCTCCCAGCTGGCCGGCGTCTCTGCTCTGAATTTTTTGGAGCAGAGCCAGGCGTCTGCGAACCATCCCTGCCTGAAGAAAGGACTATGATTTAAAGGAGCAGGCAGAGCGGTACAAGTGGCAAAGGTGAAGAGGATTATTTTACTATACTCTCTAGCTTGTTGGACTTTTTAAACTTTAAGTGAAAGTGCGTCATAATTGAGGACTAAAAGATGGCGGCGAAACCTCCCCCTAAAACTCTTCGGAGCGGTGGATCCTCGCTGGTGCAACAGTCATCACTACAGGCGTTGCACCCTTCTGAAGCGCTGACATCGAAGGACTTACGAGATGCTCTGGATAAACTTTTGGAATCAATCAATCAATCAATGAGTGATAAATTTGCACAGATGGAGGAGAAATTGGAGAAATTGGAGGAGAGAATGGAAGAGAGGATGGAACAGAAGCTCAGCGTGATGAAGGTAGACATTTTGTCTTCAGTGCATAAAGTGGCGGAATGTGTGGAAGAATTAGATGAAAAAATGGATGATTTGGCTCAAAGGAATGCTATATTAGAAGTAAAAGCACGGGAGAATGAAATTGCAAGAGACAAAGTGGAAAGGGAGGTAAGCCTAGCCCAATATTACCAGATGCAGTTTGCTGTCAGAATCAGAGGTTTAAAAGAGAACATTAAAGAAGATTTAAAGCAGCTGATCTCTGAGGCTCTTGAAGTGGTATTAAATCAGCCAGCATCTGAAATAAGAGCAGCTATGGATAAAGTGTTTCGGGTGAATTCATGGATTGCCAGACAGAGAAAGCTGCCTAGAGATGTGGTGGTTTATTTTGCAAAAAGAGAGATTAGAGATCAAGTTATACAAGCTGCCTATGATGCTAAAGTGGTGATTGCTGAACAAGAAGTCTTGGTTTTAAAAGAAATTCCTCCAAGGATTTTAAGGGGAAGGAAGGACTATACATTTCTCGTGCATGAGCTTAAGCAAAGAGATATAAGGTTCAGATGGGAGATTCCAGATGGGCTGATGGTGATGCATGAAGGTAAAAGGTATCGGCTGATTACTGTAAAGCAAGCGCGTGATTTCTACAATAATGTCTTAAAAGCTACCCCATTAACACTTCTGGAAGCTGGAAAGGGATCTGGAGAAGGAGAACATCAAGAGGATGAAACAGAGGAAAGTGGTGCTGGAGGAGATCAAGCTACAACTTCTTTGGATGATCCTAGAGAGCAAAGAGTAACGCGTGCTGCTTTAAAACGAGCAAAGAAAATAAAAGAACAAGATCAGCAAAAGTCTTCAGATTCTTCACAACGTACATATAGTCAAGCTGTGGGAGGAGCACGGCCTAAAGAAGTTAGTCCTATCAAAGCTGTGGTCCAAGAGCTTTTGGAGGATATGCATGGCAACTAAATTTTTAACCTGGAATGTTAATGGACTAAATTCACCGCAGAAGAGAAAGAAAGTTTTTCAATATTTAAAACAATTTAAGATAGATGTTATATGTTTGCAAGAAACGCATATTAGAGTTTTGGATCAAAAGCATTTATTGAACTCGAGACTGGGTACGCAATTTGTTGCCTCTGCAGAGAATAAGAAAAATGGAGTGGTTGTTTATGTTAAAAGTGCCTTAACAGCAGACTTAATTGAAGCAGATAAGCATGGAAGATATGTTATGATTGAGCTGTTGTTAGAAGGTAAAAAGACGCTTCTAGTTGGATTATATGCACCTAACCAACAACAAGCTGATTTTTTTAGCTTACTCCACACAAAGCTTACCCAGTTGGATTATAAATCTTTTATTTTTATGGGAGACTGGAATGGTGTTTTGGATGTACAGTTGGACAAGGCTGGAGCTTTTAAGCGCATTCCAAGTCATGCTAGACTGCCTAAATCTTTTTTTGAAATGAAGGATGACCTGGAATTGCGAGATATTTGGCGTGAGAGACACTTGCAGGAGAAGGATTATACTTTTTATTCTGACAGACACCAATCTTTTTCGAGGATTGATTTTATTTTGTTGACTAATGATTTTTTTTTGAGAACTAAAAAGGTGAAGATTTGTGCAAGAACTATTTCTGACCACAGTCCAGTTTGGTTGGAGATTGATAAGGAGAAAAGAGACAGGCGCTCGTGGCGCGTAAATGAGAATTTGTTTAGAAATCAGAGAAATGTGGAAGAATGCAAACAGCGGATGAAGGATTTTTTTGAGATTAATATGAATAAGGGTACCTCTATGGACATGGTTTGGGATGCTAGCAAGGCCTATATGAGAGGGGTGTTGATATATATGAATAATAGATATAGACGTGCAGTGGAAACTAGAAGGAAAGAACTGGAGAATGAAATAAAGGAAAAAGAAAAGGCTTTGATTTTGAACCCAGAGGATGTGAAGATCAAGGAGGCTATTAGACTGCTAAGAGGACAATTTGATAAATTAATGGCAGATCAAGTGGCAACCAATCTGCGGTTTGCTAGGCACAATACTTTTTGCAACGCTAATAAACCAGGCAGATGGTTAGCTTATAGACTGAGGAAAAAACAAAGGGCCTCTAATATAGATAAGATTGAGTATAAAGGAAGGGTTGTGTTTCAACAGAATCTTATTAAGGATGCTTTTGTGGATTTTTATTCGAAATTATATACTAAAGAGGAAATTAATGTAAAAGATATTGATATATACTTGGAGAATGCTAGCATCCCGGTTCTTACGCAAGTACAAAAAGAGGGGATTAATCAACTGATTACAGAAGAAGAAATTCTTATAGCAATTAAGGAGCTGAAGGTGGATAAAGCGCCAGGCACGGATGGCTTGACTGCGGCCTATTATAAAAATTTACAATATGAGATGATAAAGCCGTTAAAGGAACTGTTTCAGACAATTCAGAGGGGGGGAAAGGTGCCACCGTCTTGGAGAACAGCTTTTATCTCTTTGATTCCGAAGGAAGACCAGGATGCTACTCAAGTTAAAAACTACAGACCGATATCGCTTTTAAATACAGATTATAAGATATTTGCTAAGGTTTTGGCTAATAGACTGATGAGGGTTCTGCAACAGGTGATTCATGGGGATCAAACGGGGTTTATTAGTGGCAGGCAAATGAAAAATAATGTGAGACATATAGTTGATGTGTTAGAGTTTTTGGAGAGGCACAACCAGATCTCTGCAGCGCTAATTTTTTTAGATGCTGAAAAGGCCTTTGATCAATTGAATTGGCAATTTTTGTTGAAAGTTTTAGATAAAATGGATTTTGGGGAAAATTTTTTACAGCCGATTAGGGCATTATATCAAAAACAAACTGCCCGAATCATAGTTAACAATAGCCTGACAGTAGCATGTAATATTGAGAAGGGCACAAGGCAAGGGTGTCCGTTATCGCCCCTGTTATTTGTGTTAACATTAGAGATACTATTGGTTAAGATTCGGAACTCGGAAAAAATTAAAGGGATAAAAGTTGGAGATCAGGACTATAGATTGAGAGCATTTGCAGATGATCTGGTTGTTACAGTGACCCAGCCAGAGAACTCTGTTGTGGACCTGATGGAGATAATAACACAATATGGGAAGGTTTCTGGATTTAAAGTAAATACACAGAAAACTAAAATTTTGGCTAGAAATATGACAGTTTCACAGAAGGCTCTCTTAGAAGGATTAACTGGATTTGAGATTGTTAAAAGGGTTAAATATCTGGGGGTGATTTTGTCGCCCTCTAATACAAAGCTATATAAAAATAATTATGAAAAACTATGGGGGAAAATTCAAAAGGAATTGGAGAGTTGGCAAAAATTGCAATTGTCTTTGCTGGGACGGATTGCAGCAGTGAAAATGAATGTCCTGCCCAAATTTTTATTTTTGTTTCAAATGATACCGATTCTTAAGAAAGATTCTAATCTGGAGGAATGGCAGCGAGGTATCAATAAATTTATGTGGGCAGGGAAAAAGCCACGAGTTAAACTTAAGATTATGCAGGATACTCGTGAGAGAGGTGGCCTTAAATTGCCTAATCTTAAATTATATTATGAAGCTGCTGCATTAGTAGGAATAAGCGATTGGATTAATTTGACGCAATTGAGGTTATTAAATCTTGAGGGCCATGATTTGTTGTTTGGCTGGCATGCATATTTGTTGTATGATAAGAAGGTAGATACTGTGTTTAGGATGCATATTTTAAGACAGGCATTGCTGAGAGTTTGGAAGAAGTATAGACATAAGCTAAGCAGCAAGATACCATTGTGGGCAATTCCAAAACACGCAATAGAAAATATACATGCTGGTTTCAAACATGATGTGACTACGTACAAGGAAATTTTAAGCCTGGAAAGGAATGTTTGGTGTTTGAAATCATATAGCTTCTTGCGAGAAGAGAAGGTTGTTCAATCTTGGTTTCAATATATTCAATTACAGGCCAGGTGGAAAGAAGACCAGAAAAATGGATTTACAATGACTGATGGAAATTTGATAAAGCAGATTAGAAATCAGGGGTCAGCACATATTAAACGGATATATCTTGCATTGATAGAGATTGACTCGGAAACAGAGCTTGTTAAGGATTGTATGATAAAATGGGCCCAAAATATCCAGGAAGTTATTACAATGGACACGTGGGAAAAGATTTGGGTGAGGAACGTAAAATTTACTCAAGCTCAAAATTTAAGAGAGAACTTTTACAAAATGTTTTATAGATGGCATCTAGATCCTAAAAAGCTTGCAAGTATGTATCCGAATTATCAGCCTAAGTGTTGGAGGTGTGGTGATGAAGATGCAACGTATTTTCACATATGGTGGACATGTAAGAAGGTTAAGGCTTTTTGGATAAAAGTCTGGTGGAATATGCAGAAGATTTTTAAACAGAGGATAAAGTTTTGTCCGCAACTTTTTTTGTTGGGAATAATTGCAGACGCTACAGTTGTGGACACCAAGCTGATGTTGAACTTAATTACGGCGGCAAGACTTTTGATAGGCCAATATTGGAAGAAAGAGGAACTGCCGACCATAGAAGAGTGGACTTTAAAGGTTTCCGACCTGGCAGAGATGGCGAAGATTTCGGCTTATTTGAAAGATCATTCGCAAGAACGCTATATTAGGGAATGGAGAAAATGGATTGAGTTTATCCAGAACAAGTATAGGGTTAAGAAGTTTTATGTAGCATTCGAATAAGTCTTCTTTCGTTTTTTTTTCTGTTTTTTTTTCTAGTTTTTTATATATATTTAATATTGTTAAGGTGTGTCTTATCCTATATAAGCTAGAGAGTGATGGATTTTAGAATTTATAGTTGTTAGTATATGGTTGCTTATGGTTGTCTTTTTATATATATATACCTTGTATTTAGCTCTGGGAAGTCGGGCGGGGGGAGAGGGGGGTGGAGGGAGAGGGGGAGGGAGGTAGGGGGGAGGTAGGGGGGGAGTAGGGAGGGGGAAGGGGGGTTTCTTAAGGGAAAACTGTATTTTAAAACTTTTCAATAAAAAAAAAAAAGTGAACTATCAAAGCAAAACTACAATGGCTATAAAGGGGACATTTTCCTTGCAAAATTGACATTTGGATACGCTCCCTGGATTCAAATAATGGCTGTAGGAAGAAAGGAAGATACATTTGAGAATTTAAAGATGCCAAGTAGGAAGCCTGGTTGGCACAAAAGGAAGGCAAGGGTTAGATTTTAAAAAATGAACTTGTTTCTTTTCTGGGATTCCTAAAGATAGAGTATAAAAATACCTTTCAATGGATTAAGGGGAATCTCTAAAAATATAACTGATTCTATATTTAGCTTTTGATCTGTAAGGGAAAACAAAAGTAAGCTCTTAGAATATAATTTGAACTATATTATAGAAATTGGAATGAGATATCAAAAGATAGTATTTTAACAACTGATGTACAGTTAAGATGACTTATAGAAGATATTAGTAGTTACTTTTGAACTATATTATAGAACAGGGGTCTTCAAACTTGGTCCTTTTATGACGTGGACTTCAACTCCCAGAATTCCTCAGCCAGGCATACTGGCTGAGGAATTCTGGGAGTTGAAGTCCACAAGTCATAAAAGGGCCAAGTTTGAAGACCCCTGTTATAGAATCTAGAATTTTATATATAAAAGACAGTATTTTAATAATTGTTGAATGGTTAAGATAAAAAATATACTAATAATTGGTGATTTGTTAAGATGAAAACTAGACTTTAATGGTAAAACATAAGAATGTTTTGTAACGAACAATGTATGTTTTGTAGACAAAAGAATTATTCTTTATTGAAATAGGGAATTGTGGGTTACCCAAAAATTAAGCTTTCTTTTGTATACTATAGGCTATTCTAGAATATTTTATTGCAATTAGATAAAATTTAAAAACAGGATATTGATATGAATTAGTGAAAATATATTGAAAATTTTGTTAATTGACTAGGTACAACTAGAAGTGTATTAACTTGATTATTTTGACTACGTGATAACTAAGGGAATCAGAGAGGGAATCCCTGTTGATGTAATCTGAACAATTTACAACTTGTTATTTGTTATTTTGACTACCCAACCACCATATTGCTTCACAAATACATGTATATGTAAATATTAAAAAATCAATAAAACTTGGAATAGGAAAAAAAGCTCCATGAGTGCAATATGTATTCCATTGTAAATTGCTAGCTATTTTATAATGGAATATACAAATGTAACAAATAAGTAAGTTACTACTATACTAATACTGCTATAGTAATGAGAAAGAGAAAAATAAAGTAAAACTTACGATGAACCTGAATAAATATGACCGCTTCATCTTGACCCGCATCATTCTTGGCGACCACAGAGACATGATAAACTCCAGGATTTTCATAATGGTGTTGAAATGTTTCACCTATCAGTGTCAGGTTCATATAATTTGCCTTCACACCATCTCCAAAGTTCACTTGGTACTTGGTGTTTAAAGTATCACCCTATATGAAAACCATGAATAAGGAGAAGTAAATGGGCACATCACAAAAATGGAAGAGGGAAGCAATCAAAAACTATGTATCAGGCTACTGACACTGGCAGCTCTGAAGCTTAGCTATAACCTTCCACTGAACTGATTGTGGTCTCTGTTACATCAGAAACAGAATTTCTGTTAATTGACCACTTTTTCCTCTGTTTGTGTACACTATTTTTTTCCCCTTTTTTGTTGTTAGAGTTGAATGTATGCTTTGGGGTTTTTTTCATTTTGTTTGTTTTATTGTTTTGTATTTTACTCTCTGATGAAACAACGAACGAACGAATGAATGAATGAAACAGAATTTTCACAAAGCTCTATTAAAAATCTTTTAAAATCCATGATACCTCAGAAAATTTTATTTGTGATGCTATTCTTGTCTTTGGAGGATTAACCTACTCTTTTTGTTTGCATGATGAGAACTGATCAATTTAAGATAAGAAACCCAGAATTTACCCAGGTTACTTTGAGTTTATATATGTATCATATTTGTATGGCTACTCATCTCACAAAAACATGAGTCTGGGTGGTGTTATATAAATTTTATCAAGAATGGTGCATATATTTTTTAAAAATCAATGCTTAGACCATTTAAATTCAATAATACACTCTTATTATTAAAGATAAATCTTCCCCTGATACCTCTCAGCCAGGCCTCCAACACCCCGACACCTGTCGTGCTGCTGCTGCTTGAGTACTTCTGCAGCTACTTATGGCTCCCAGCACGACACCGTGTGGCTCATTGCACTGCTGCCATTGCTCGCAAGCGGTGGCAGCAGTGCGACTAGCGTGCCAAGCCACAGTGTCCTGTTGTGAGCAGCAGCAGTGGCGCGATCAGTGTAATGTACCATATGGCCACCTGCCATGAGCGGCGGCAGTGACGTGATCGGCGCAATGAGCCATGTGGCCTCCTGCTGCAAGCGGCAGCAGCAGCGTGAGTGGCGTGACGAGCGAGACAGTGTCCTGGTGTGAGTGGCGGCAGCGGTGCGATGTACAATGTGGCATGCAGCCGCAGAAGAATTCAGGCAGCAGTGTGACAGGTGTCAGGGCATGGGAGGCCTGGCTGCAGCAATACTAAGGTAAGTGGTGTGGGGGCATGTGGGGCAGTTCTACCCCCACCCAAGCTTGATTTTTACATGTGCACCTCACCCCAAAACTAGGGTTTCATTTTGGGGTGGGGCTTATAATAGGTACCAGCATAAATTTCAAGCTAGGGTTTTATTTTCAGGGAAACACGATAGTTTGCATCAGGTTGTATCCATTCTTTCTGGTGCAATTCATGCCCCATCAAGTACTACCATGTTTCCCAAGAGATTTCACCCTTTGTACCAAGCCTGACAGTGATTTTGGCATTGGCTAAGGAAGAAATTGGCTTTAACACCTATATCAACTCAATCTGCTGACTGATATTGATTTGATTACACAATGTTTGCAAAGGTTTTTGGCTAGAGCGTGTGCTACACAAAGTGCCAAACATTGAACAATTTGAAGAATCCAATCTGGGTTGGTCACCGGAACCAGAGACTTACTCTTCCAAGTTTTAGGACTCCTGCTGGAACCCATCCTAAGGGAAATTCTCTCTGGCAAAGTATGTGCTTTGGGCTATAGTGTGTGTGGTATTTATATGATGCCTGGTTGTGTATAGCTTTTTAGTTGTTGATGGGATATTGATGGCTGGCTATTAAGTCGTTGGCTGTTGTTTCCTTGTGCTGTCTCCTAAGTACTTGATAAGCTGGTGGCAAACCAGCACTCCTGTTGACTGATGAGAAGCTTCTTTCCCAGGCTTCAATCACTTCCCAGGCTGTTTTGGGGCTTGCTCATCCAACAAACTTAGTAGCTGCAAAATTGAATGTATGTCCTTGTTCATTGTAATGTGAAGCTACCAATGAGTTTGGTCTCCTCGTCTGACCGCTGGCTTATGTGTTCTTGTAATCTGGTGGTTAGCTTTCTCCCTGTCTGTCCTACATAGTCACAGGGGCAATCCATGCAGGGGATTCAGTAGTTTACATTAGAAGTATCTCCCACTTCCATGTGATCTTTTTAATGCATAAATTGTCCTCATAAGGGAGCCTCTGGGCGGTGTGCAATGCCCACTTGCAGATCTTGGAAGATTCATTCTATTGTTTCCAAAATGTTTTTGATGTATGGCAGGGTGTACCATGTAGTTGGTCCTTTACCTTGTTTCTTCCTTTCTCTCCCCACCATGTTGTGAAGACATCTTGTAACAAATCACTGTGGGTACACATTCTCCCTGAATTGTTCATGTAGGTATCTGCTCTTCAGCTGTTTAGCTTGCTAGGTACTATAATAATAATAATAAGTTGGAAGGGACCTTAAAGGTCATCTAGTCCAACCCCCTGCTCAGGCAGAAAACTCTATACCATTTCAGACAAGTGGCTGGCCAGTCTCTTCTTAAAAACTTCCAGTGTTGGAGCATTCACCACTTCTGGAGGAAGGTTGTTCTACTGGTTAATTGTTCTGTCAGGAAGTTTCTCCTTAGTTCTAGGTTGCTTCTCTCCTTGACTAGTTTCCATCCGTTGCTTCTTGTCCTGCTTTCAGATGCTTTGGAGAATAGCTTGACTCCCTCTTCTTTGTGGCAGCCCCTGAGATATTGGAACACTGCTATCATGTCACCCCTCACCCTTCTCTTCATTAAACTACACATACCCAATTCCAGCAACCGTTCCCTATATGTTTTAGCCTCCAGTCCTCCAATCATCTTTGTTGCTCTTCTCTGTAATCTTTCTAGAGTCTCGACATCTTTTTTACATCGTGGTGACCAAAACTGGATGCAGTATTCCAGGTGTGGCCTTACCAAGGCATTGTAAAGTGGTATTAGTACTTCACACAATCTTAATTCTATCCCTCTGTTAATGCAGCCTAGCACTGTGTTGGCCTTTTTGGCAGCTGCAGCACACTACTGGCTCATATTTAAGTGATTGTCCACTAGGACTCCGAGATCTCTCTCACAGTTGCTACTATTGAGCAACGTACCACCTATACTATACCTGTGCATTTGATTTTTCCTGCCTAAATGTAGAACCTTACTTTTTTCACAATTGAATTTCATTTTGTTAGATAGTGCCCAGTGTTCGAGTCTGTCCAGATCCTCCTGTATCTTAAGCCTATCTTTTGGAGTATTGGCTATTCCTGCCAGCTTGGTGTCGTCCACAAATTTGATGAGTTCCCCATCTATCCCCTCATCCAAATCGTTAATGAAGATGTTGAAGAGCACTGGGCCCAGAACAGAGCCCTGGGGCACCCCACTACACACTTCCTTCTACTACAGTGGGTTCTCACCCTGCCTTATAGTTGAATTGAACAATTTCTTGGGGCATGCGTTTTTCCACAAGATCTGCATGTAAACCTACTACCAGTCACTTCTACTAGAAGCTTGCTATCCATTCATTTAGCCAAAGACTTGCAGGTCTGCTTTTGAAGGCATCACAAATCTGCATATCAAACAGTGGTGGGATTCAAATATGTGAACAACCAGTTCTCTGTGTGGAAACCGCTTCTGGAAGTCCATTCTGGGCCTGGTCAACAAAAAATTAGCTACAAGTTATGCCAAAGTGGTGTGAACTGGCTAAATCCCACCACTGATATCAAAGCTACTTCTGCTCTGGCTATATCTACTACTTTATTTAAGATGAAGTAACACTATCAACAATCTCTATATGTGCATGCACTGCACACAGTCCGGTCCTTTACAAGCAACTCCAAATTCACCATAACAAATCAACAGTCTCCAATACTCCTTAAGTTCTGGAAAAATACATATGTATCTCACAAACAATACTTTTGCAAACATTTTATTATTATTTGCGGTTTTTCCTTAACTGCCTCTGTGTAAGCTGAAACTTACTGTGAAACTCCCATGCCTCTTTGCCAGCAAAACGGGGGGGGGGGGAGGACACTGAAGTCATTCTGCTTTTCACTTGGACCTGCTGGCAGTCAAAATACCACTGAAATGCTTGAAGCCATTCACACCAATTCTGCAGTGTTCCCCATTATTGCCAGGCTGCCAACGACTAGACATGAGGGCAGTTAGGGTTCCCTACTATCCTTGCCTCAATTTGAAATCTGGGGCCCACATCAAGTAGTATATGAAAAACAGCAACACCACACAAAATAGATGCAAACAATAACATAGATTAGGCGTTGGAGACAGGTCTCACAGGCATCTCTAAACTAAGGTAAAGGTAAAGGTTGCCCCGCACATGCGTGCTAGTTGTTTCCGACTCTAGGGGCCGGTGCTCATCTCTGTTTCAAAGCCGAAGAGCCAGCGCTTGTCCGAGGACGTCTCCATGGTCATGTGGCCGGCATGATTAGACGCCAAAGGCGCACGGAACGCTGTTACCTTCCCACCGTAGTGGTCCCTATTTTTCTACTTGCATTTTTATGTGCTTTCGAACTGCTAGGTTGGCAGAAGCTGGGATGAGTAACAGGCACTCACTGTTACGCGGCACTCGGGATTCGACCCTCCAAACTACCGACCTTCTGATCGACAAGCTCAGCGTCCTAACCCACTGAGCCACCACGTCCCTTAAAGTCATAATACTTTATGCCACAATAACTTTAGCCTGGAAGTTCTTATCAACTTTCAGATATAGATGCAGTGGCATATTTCCCATGATGTTCCATGTAAGATTTACTCTTGCTTTCTGGGAAAAGGAAATGATTAAAATCCTCTCCACTAATAATTAATTTAAATTTAGACACTAACTGTTCTGCGGTTTGGCCATTTCCTGCTAGAGGAAGTTTCTTGATTACTGACACTACCTTCAGTTATTTTTCAATTTCTTTATTCCTAGGAAAGGAAGAAAGCCCTCAGTGACTCACATACTACCTCCAGCTGCCAAGCCAACCACTTTATCTTCATACTAATATACAGCACTGTCAGGCTAGACTGCCAGATAGTAACAGACTATAACATAGCTCCCATCTCCCTCTTTTATCAGTGGGAAAAAAGGAGGGGTGTCTCTTATAGGAACTTTAGGAAATAAACTGTGAAGTAAGAGAAGGAGATTAATAAAGCTTTTATCTCCAAATAAAGAGAATAAGTCAGCAGAGAAAGAGAAAGGAAAACAAAATACATTGTAAGGCAAATTCTAGTGCAACCGTGTTTTCAGGTTAAAAGGACAATTACATTTTCCCTGACTTCCACAGATGAGAAATTCCAGCAATACCTGATTTTGTTTGACAACAAAGGTGACATATTCTCCTGGCTTAATGGCTAGATTTTCCCCTTTAATGCTGATCTGCAATCCTTTGGGAGCAGTTAGAGGACAGACGTGCTGAGAAGAATTTTTCTGTAAATCCACACCTCCTTTACATATATTAGATATAACTTTACGGTATCTGTAGGAAGAAGTAAATGGAGAGCATATCTGAGGGAGGAACACAACTGATCAACAGATACAGAAAAAGATATACTCATGCCCTAGAACAAAGTCTTAAATTTGGATTTAACCCTCTATATTCACATAACATACTTAGAACAAAAGCAGAGGCAGCATGGCATCAGAAAAAAATGTGCAAAATTCCAGATGAATGCAATCCAGAGAAAAATCTACATAAATGGATAAGTAAAAATTATATAATTGATGAGAAGCTAAAAAGAGAAAGAACTGAGAACTTGAAAGAACAGCAGCAAATTATAAAGCAACGTATGGAGATATTGGAAACAAGGATAGAAAGCATGGGAAGATGCGTGTGAATGCTGTTGGTATGTGCTATTTCCTTTCCTCTTTATTTTCTCATGCCTTTCATTCCTTTAGCCTGTTATTAAACACTCCTTTTTTACCCCAAAAGGAAATGACAGGATGAACGTGTAAAGTTACATATTTTCTCTGTACCTGTACTGCAGTCCTGTCAATGCTCTCCTAGTGCAGTGACTTAAGGTATGTAAAAAGTAGACAGAAACCTTACATTTCTCAAAGTGGCAATCCTTAACTTGCTTAATATGATTTTGTGCTGCTAGATACACCAGAAAGAAAAAGTAGCTGCATCCCTACTGAAAACGTTAGCTATCTTTCAGAAAAGCAGCTTCAGTGACACCAACTTGGTGGCTAACAGAAATCCCCAGAGGTAATGTTGTCTCTAAATATTAAGGAGCATTCATCAAGGCAAAATGTTATGCAGAAACTTTCCACATCTTTTTTTTCCCAAAAACCAAAATACTTTATCAGGAATAATTAAGTTTTTGTCTCTATCACATTAGCAACTTGTAAAGAGGCTGATACAAGGCTGAGAGGAAAACAGAGAGCTATTTTCCAAGCATATTTATTATTTATTATTCACTTACTTACCCTGTACTACTTTTATAGGACTGACCCGTGATGCAATCTTCAGGGGGGGCTTTAGGATTAAACCAAAAGTCAGCAAAGCACATGCTGAGCTCCGATTTTGACAGTGAAAGTTCAAATCCATAATCACTACGGAATAATAACAACAACAAAAACAACAAATCGGTTTTTATTGTACACATAACTGTATGCAATTATAGCAGAAGCAGTTTGTATCCTTTTGGGATGGTATATTTTACCAGACATCTTTTGGGTTCTATAGCTCTTGTCATATTGGCCAACAAACTAACTTTCTAGGAGTGTCTTTATTTTGAGTTCAGAGGTACTCATTAGCCCTCTAGTTTAGCAGCAATAAGTTTCCATTACAAAAAACCAGGTTTATTCTCTTTGCATGAGAAACGATGAATAAGTGTGCAATCCTTTAGTCAATTTTATTTACAAAGGAACACAACCTCTCTGGGAGGTTAGAACATTCCACAAGATCAGAAAGCATATGGGCAACTGGAAGGGGAAAGGGTCTTAATTTCCACCCTTCCTTCTTTTGTTATGGACTGCTGTGATATCCAGCTTAGATTCAAAGGAAGAAAAGAAGGTCTAACATAGACAGAAAATCCCTCTTGAAACAAAGTTCCTCAGGCTGTCTCCGAAGAGCAGACTCAAAGGGAGCAGATGGTTCTGGCAACCAGCCTTGGTGGCCACCGGTAATAAATCTGCTACCAGCAGCTGTGCTGGCAGACACACAGTTCCCTCACGGTCCACAAGTCTATTTCAGACAAGGCAGCGTTTTATTACAAAAGCATGGACGTGATTCAAGCGATATGGGATCTTTTTCTCTACAAACTGGCCACCTTTAAAACTGAAAACATGTTTAACTGAATAGGATTTTTTTCAGTTTATTGTATTAAATCTACTAAAATGTAACATGCAGGATGTGAAGAAGTAAAGAATGCTGTATTGCTGAAATAGAAAATAACACATGCATACAGTATACTCTGCCCAGAGTTGTTGTGATACAAGATGGGCAGCAGATAAATTTAATAAACAAACAAACAAGCAAACTCCCAAGATAATTCCATCCGTATTGCTTAAGCACAATTCAAAATGACAGATCTGATACTTTACAAACAAACACACACAAAGTGCAATCCCTGGGCAATCCACTTCCCACTTTTTTAAACCTTTAAAAGCTAAAAATTTAGCTGATATAATAGATTTGGAGTAAATAATCCCATATATTCATGCAGATTAATTATCTCCAAATCTGTTTTCTAGTTTTGTCACCTTTAAGAAGTGAGTAGGGCAAGTCGCCAAGTTGTCATTTTCAATAATGACTTCACAATGATATTCATCTGAAAAACATTCTCCTGACTCAACCAGGACATTTGTTGGTGCAACAAAATAGTGTTTATGGATAAAAATTTTCATTGTTATTCTACTGAAGGTTTTTTTTAAGTCTTTAAGATATATTTGTGAATCGTCATACAGATTGTTTTTCGACCGAGTGATGGTCCATGAAGTGTCACAAAATAAATGAAATGTTTTCTTTTTTGCAGAGATAACTGTTCTCTTCCAAACAAATAAAAAACAGAATTTCTATTAATAAAGGCAGTTTCAACTTACTTAGCAACTGTTTGAAATTGTGATAGACCCCCCCACCCCCCAAAAGAGACTTGCGACCCAGATTTGAAGTTCTGATGTCAGCTCTCCCCTGCAGTCATGTGACTGCATTTTAGGCCCTCAGCAACCGGCCTACATTTACACCTCGTTGCCACACCCAGTGGCCATAATTTAGGATGTTTTTGCTAGAAACTGGCATCTACTTCTGGTTTCTGGCAAAACCTGGCCTATACTCAACAAGTGATTCGCTTAACAACTGCCACAATAATGGTAATAAAATGGGAATGTCCTGTTGTAACCACTTTATGACCATCATGATTTATGACCGTAATTGTCAGGCTCAATTATAGTCATAAATCAAGGACCACCTGTATGGATTTTCAGTATGTCTATACATAACATTAACAACTCAGCCACCTGAAGAAACAGGAAGAGAGAAAAACTTACCATAAGAAATCAGAAGAACTACATTCACAAATTTTGGAAGAAAGTGCTGACATAAAGTTTTTCCCTTTAATACACCATGATGAATTCTTCCTCCTTCGAAAGGTTCTCTGCTGGCCCATTATGCAACTGTCACCCTGAATATTAAAGGTTAGTTCTCATAGCTGCTAGATAACGGTATTTATTTATTTGTATCCCATCTTTATTATTTTTACCAATAACTCAAAGCAGCAAACATATCCAACACACTTCCCTCCTCCTATCTTCCTTACAACAACAACCCTGTGAGGTGGGTGCACTGGCCTGAGAGCACAGTCTCCAGCTTTCTAGCCTGGTGCCTTATCCCTTAGACCAAATTGCTCTTCTTATGTTGAATCTTACACTTTGCATTTGTAGTTTAAGGACTTACATTATTGGACTAATTTTCAGAACCCAGTAGGAATTGTCAACTGAATCTTAGGAATAAGATCTAACTAGTGTTTCACATTGCAGACTGCATGAGCTTATCTTTCTCAACACAATTTAACTTCTTCCTTTTTTCCATTTCTTGTATTGGTTATAAACACACAATGTCTATTTTTGAGCAAGCTTAACAGCACATCCTAATATTTAGTATAGGAAATAGAGCAATATTTATAGGCACATGTGCGTGAAGCAAATTAAATGCTAAAACAAAATGACTGATCTCACAGAACAGAAGACAACAAGCTCAGTTCTTGGGCTGTGCAACTTCCATTGAGAAACTTTCTTGTCTAAATCTATACAGAGCTATTTCCAGTGTAAGCAATACTGAAGTCAACTCGATAGAGGGCATCTTTCCTCACTTTTAATTAATTTGATTGTACTCAGCAAGTTGTGTGCCTATTGCTCAAATCACACCTCTATTTCTTTGCCTGCTATGTCAAAAAGAAATTCTCCCTAAATTTTGTATCTTAAAAATATCTTGATTCATTAATCTTAACTGGTCTGACATCAATTACAGGCAATTAAAAGATGGACTGTTGAAACCTGAGTTTATTCATACTCAGTCCATAATAAATACTTTATCTCCAGATCAACCAAATAAATCTTAGCCAGTCCAGCCTACAACATGTTTAATGTGCATCATGTTGGTTGCATTTAATAAAATACTGAAGCATAGTTATCCAGCTAAAAGTTGAATCAAGGAGCACACACTGCCGTATTTGTAAATATTTGAGCTAGAAAACAGCGTTTTTTGTAGAATTTAAGGAGCAATATACTACTCTGAAATTGTTTTTGCATACTTTTCACATTATTCATTTTGCAATGTCATTAATGATTAAAAAATCATACCCCTAATTGTTTTGATTTTATGTTCACTTAACTGGAAAATTGCACTCTACATTGTATTGTGAACTATTTTCCTCCACCTCTCGCCCCCCCCCCCGCTTATTTGCTTTGCATCAAAATGCTGTCTGATAGTTCATGCCATATTACCTTTCATAAATAAATGTGAGCTTTAAATTCAAATTGGAAGCTATGTCTTTAATATACAGTCATGGCCGAAATTGTTGGCACCCCAGAAAATTTTCCAGAAAATCAAGTATTTCTCACAGAAAAGTATTGCAGGAACACATGTTTTGCTATACACAGGTTTATTCCCTTTGTGTGTATTGGAACACAACAAAAAAGGGAGGAAAAAAAGCAAATTGGACATAATGTCAAACAAAACTCCAAAAACGGGCTGGACAAAATTATTGGCACCCTTAACTTAATATTTGGTTGCATACCCTTTCGAAAAAATAACTGAAATCAGTCGCTTCCTATAACCATCAATAAGCTTCTTACACCTCTCACCCAGAATTTTGGACCACTCTTCCTTTGCAAACTGCTCCAGGTCTCTCTTATTGGAAGGGCGCCTTTTCCCAACAGCAATTTTAAGATCTCTCCACAGGTGTTCAATGGGATTCAGATCTGGACTCATTGCTGGCCACTTCAGAACTCTCCAGCGCTTTCTTGCCATCCATTTCTGGGTGCTTTTTGACGTATGTTTGGGGTCATTGTCCTGCTGGAAGACCCAAGATCTCGGACGCAAACCCAGCTTTCTGACACTGGGCTCTACAGTGTGACCCAAAATCCTTTGGTAATCCTCAGATTTCATGATGCCTTGCACACATTCAAGGCACCCAGTGCCAGAGGCAGCAAAACAACCCCAAAACATCATTGAACCTCCACCATATTTCACTGTAGGTACTGTGTTCTTTTCTTTGTAGGCCTCATTTTGTTTTCGGTAAACAGTAGAATGATGTGCTTTACCAAAAAGCTCTATCTTGGTCTCATCTGTCCACAAGACGTTTTCCCAGAAGGATTTTGGCTTACTCAAATACATTTTGGCAAACTCTAATCTTGCTTTTTTATGTCTCTGTGTCAGCAGTGGGGTCCTCCTGGGTCTCCTGCCATAGCGTTTCATTTCATTTAAATGTCGACGGATAGTTCGCGCTGACACTGATGCTCCCTGAGCCTGCAGGACAGCTTGCATTCCTTTGGAACTTGTTTGGGGCTGCTTATCCACCATCCGGACTATCCTGCATTAAAACCTTTCATCAATTTTTCTCTTCTGTCCACGAACAGGGAGATTCACTACAGTGCCATGGGTTGCAAACTTCTTGATAATGTTGTGCACTGTGGACAAAGGCAAATCTAGATCTCTGGAGATGGACTTGTAACCTTGAGATTGTTGATATTTGTCCACAATTTTGGTTCTCAAAATCCTCAGACAGTTCTCTTCTCCTCTTTCTGTTGTCCATGCTTCATGTGGCACACACAGACACACAATGCAAGACTAAGTGAACTTCTCTCCATTTTATCTGCTTTCAGGTGTGATTTTTATATTGCCCACACCTTTTACTTGCCCCAGGTGAGTTTAAAGGAGCATCACATGGTTGAAACAATCTTATTTATCCACAATTTTGAAAGGGTGCCAATAATTTTGTCCAGCCCATTTTTGGAGTTTTGTTTGACATTATGTCCAATTTGCTTTTTTTCCTCCCTTTTTTTGTTGTGTTCCAATACACACAAAGGGAATAAACCTGTGTATAGCAAAACCTGTGTTTCTGCAATACTTTTCTGTGAGAAATACTTGATTTTCTGGAAAAAATTCTGGGGTGCCAACAATTTCGGCCATGACTGTATATAACTTTTGCTTTTAATTAATCAAAGGTTATTTTTGATGGCTTCTATGGGTATGAATTTCCTGGAATAAACAGAACATACAGGTAATCCTCAACTTACAACCACAACTGAGCCCAAACTTTCTGCTGCTAAATGAGACAGTTGTTAAGTGAGTTTTGCCCCATTTACGACCTTTCTTGGTGCACTTGTTAATTGAATCGCTGCAGTTGATAAGTTAATAACCTGGTTGTTAAGTGAACCTGTCATCCCCATTGTCTTTGCTTGTCAGAAGGTCACAAAAAGGGACCACATGACCCCAGGACACTACAACGGTTACAAATATGAACCAACTGTCACGCATCTGAATTTTGATCACGTGACTATGGGGATGCTGCAAAGGTCGTAACTATGAAAAACGGTCATAAGTCAAATTTTTCAGTGCTGTTGTAACTTTGAACGGTCACTCAACGAACTGTTGTAAGTTGAGGACTACCTGTAATCCTAGAAATCGAGCTATTCTCTCACAGCAGTCTGTTTCATGTGTAATTGGTAAGCCATGGGTATAGTACAATCCTATGGCTGGCTATTTAGAAATCAAGCTACGTTCAGTGGAACAAAAGTTGAGACTGTATCACACACATAAAGTTACGCGACCTGCATACATACTCCCCCTTGTTTCTCTCTGTCTCGTTTATGATGGAATGAAACCATGCTATAAATTTCCAGATCATTTGAATAAGAAAAACTGAGGTTTTTTACAAATCACATTTCATTTAGAATTTAGATATTAACTCAAAATTAAGTTTTAGTTTGATGTGCTGGTTTGCTAACCAGTTCAGTTAGACAAATTATAGTTCTCTTTAAATGAACCATAGCCTTATTGCAGTTAGTACATATAATGCCAAACATGTTTTAGTATTACACAAACAAATGTCACCAAATATGAGAGTTATTTCTTTCTACGTAGTTGCACCTGCACATTTGTCAGGTCCCATGATTCATAGTCTTCATCGGTGCATTCGCGGGAAAAAGATGGACGGAAATCTACCTTCACTAGCTCCCAGTCTGACTGATAGCTGATGTGACCAAACACCCTAAAGAGGAAAAAAAATCCGAATGAGATCCCAACTAAAAGACTGGGAGTGAAAAACAATAATATAACAATAAGGAATACCTTCCACTATGGATGGCTGTGGTAGATATAGGTAGTTCTCACTACTGAACGCAGTTGGGACCAACAACTCCATCACTAGGGGGTGTGGTTGTAAGGTGAGCCGTGTTGGCTTACAATGTCAGTTCCGCCTGCAGTCATAATGTCATATAACTGTGACTTCCTACCAGTTTCCCCATTGACTTTGCTTTGTTGGAAGCATAAGCATATTTATGGAGGTCATAAATAGCAATCACGTGACCACAGGATGTTGCCCCCATTGTAAATGTCTGCTGGTTGCCACGCACCCAAATGGTGATCACATGACTACAGAAAGCCGCTACTTCAAGGACCACTTATAAATCTCCTTTTCCAGTGCTGACGTAACTATTCTGAGGCAGCCTTCGCAAGCAATGAGAAACCGCTTACTTGCAAGTCAAATAAACCCCTTTTGTTAAAACAGGGCAGGAACCATCTTTGTTCACTTTGGGTAGAGGAAACCAAAAAGTAGGAGTCAGAAAGGAAAGCCTTTTCCCCTTCTGACACAGGGGCATGAACAGTCTCTGTTCACCTCCAGATAGAAAGTCTTTCAAGGATTAAGCCAAGCAGAAACAGTCCCTGTTCATCTCCCAGTGGGGAGACTCAGCTGGCACCTCAAATACAGAGCAAGTGGTCCCGACAAACCTGGTTCTGGTAAAGGAATTCGACTTGATTGATGTACCCTGGAAAAGGAACGGCTGTCTGCTATAACAGGCCACTCCGAAACTCCTACTATTTATTTCCCAGACAGGGGTGGTGGTGGCTGGCTAGCGTCTACGTCTTCTTTTCCCTGAGAGCTGGCTTATTGCCTTCCATTGCTCTCCTCTCCTCTCTACGCATACGCGCATCTGGGACGGGCCCCATCTGTTCCTCCCTCTCACTTATCCTAGGCCCCAAAGACAGCTGCCTCTCCGCCTGGGTGCAGACAGATGGCTCTGCCTCTGCCTCTGCTTCCTCATTGGAGCCTTCCAAAGGCTCCAATGTTGACCCAGGGTCCCCCTCCACCTCCTCCTCCTTTGACTCTGCTTCTAACTCTAATGGAAGCTGATGGACCACGACGGTAACTTCGAATGAAAGAGCAGTCAGTACATGAAGATGTTATAATTTCAAACTATTTTCATAACCAGGCTGTTCTATATCATACTTAGCAATTAATTGACCCTGCATACCTACATCTCAGCACCTAAGGATAACAGAACTGAAGAAGAGACTGTAGTAATCAACAATGGAAACTATATGCTAGTCAAGGATTTTGCTTTCCTGAACATTTATATTTATTGACTTCACAGCAAAAAGTATATGTGTTTAGCTTTGAAGTAATGTATATTTAGCTAGATATCCATTTATCTACTATCTATATATCTAAAGCATTCCTTTTACTCTTCTACTGAATCTTGGAAGACTTCACATTATCACAAAAGTATTTCCCATAAGTACTCTCCCATTTAATTGTCATCGATTAAATTGGCTTTGATTTCATTTAAAGATGTCCAACAAAAAAATGAAGAGCTTGGATGTGTTCCTAAAGGACGGATAATTGTTTAACTTAACGTAATGAAACACTTTTAACTGTTGACGTTTAAACTTTTTCCATGCCGTTGGTGGGTTGGCACAAAGGCACTTACGTCATGACTAAAGTCTCATCTCCAGGTTCGCTAAGTAGGCCATCCACATACACAGAAATACTTGTGAAATTATGGGTGCTCCAAGTCTGACCTTCATCTACACTGAATCTGTAATGGAAGTAGTAAAATAATCAGTACCATTTCTTTAAATAATTTAATTATCTCATAGGATTCACAGTCCAAAGTAGTTACAACAGCAGATATTCTACAGCTAACCATTATAGGTAGTTCTCGACTTAGGACCATTTGTTCAGCGACTGTTCCAAAATTACGATGAGGGTTGTTAGGGCCAGTCCTCGGAGATCTGGCTGTTCCAGCAACGCTGTGATTGCAATCTGGGTGTTTTGACAATCTGTTCACATTTACAAGCACCCTGCAATCACATGAACACTACTTGTAGCCTTCACTGTTGCTGGGGTAACTCTCCCATCCTTCTACCCTCCCCCACACCATGTGCACCTGTGCCATACTGACCACTTGTGCATCCCAGTGCACTCTCTCCAACCTCTCTACGCCTCCGTTGTAACCCCTGACCTACATGCACTCTCCCCAACCCATACAGTGCTTCTTGTATATCCCTCCCCAAACTCTCACATAATCCCTTGCACCCTTGAGCACCCTCCCTGACCCTCGTGGAATCTACTTTGTATCCTCCTAGATCAGGGGTAGGCAACCTTGGCTCTTTTATGACTCATGGACTTCAACTCCCAGAATTCCTGAGCCAGCCATGCTGAGGGGAAAGGGAGAGGTTTCCAACCTGAGCCATTGCTGAAGTTGAAGTCCACGAGTCATAAAAGAGCCAAGGTTGCCTACCCCTGTCCTAGATCCTCTCTCCCATCCTTGAGCATTCCCTCACAGACTATGCCTCTCACACACCCTCCTCAACCCTCACACCCTGCATACCTCTTCACTCTCTCCCCCACCCAGCACCCATTTACCTGTCTGTAGGTGTGGGATTTTTCAATCTCCTGACAGCTTCTCCAATTAATTGTTTGTGAGTAGCTGAAAGGAAGTGGCCTCGACTAACAATAGAATAGGTGGCATCTGGCTCAATAGCAGTAATTGCCAAATGGATCTCGGAATCCTAGTGGACAATCACTTAAATATGAGCCCGCAGTGTGCTGCAGCTGCCAAAAAAGCCAATGCAGTCCTTGGCTGCATTAACAGAGGAATAGAATCAAGATCATGTGAAGTGTTAGTACTGCATTATAATGCTTTGGTAAAATCACACTTGGAATATTACATCCAGTTTTGGTCACCACAATATAAAAAAAGATTTTGAGACTCTTTCTAGAGTCTCAACATCTTTTTTTATATTGTGGTGACCAAAACTGGAGTGCAGAGAAGGGCAAGATGATTAAGGGGCTGGAGGCTAAAACATATGAAGAATAGTTGCAGGAATTGGGTATGTTGAGTCTAATGAAAAGGATTGGGGGTGACATGATAACAGTGCTCCATTATTTGATGCGCTGCCCCAAAGAAGAGAGGTCAACCTATTCTCCAAAGCACCTGAAGATAGGACAAGAAGCATTGGGTGGAAATTAATCAAGGAGAGAAGCAACCTACAACTAAGATGAAACTTCCTGACTGCATTATAATGCTTTGGTAAGATCACACTTGGAATATTACATCCAGTTTTGGTCACCACAATATAAAAAAAGATGTTGAGACTCTTTCTAGAATCTCAACATCTTTTTTTATATTGTGGTGACCAAAACTGGAGTGCAGAGAAGAGCAAGATGATTAAGGGGCTGGAGGCTAAAACATATGAAGAATAGTTGGAGGAATTGGGTATGCTGAATTTAATGAAAAGAAGAACTGGGGTTGACACGATAACAGTGTTCCATTATTTGTTGTGCTGCCCCAAAGAAGAGAGGTCAACCTATTCTCCAAAGCACCTGAAGACAGGACAAGAAGCAATCGATGGAAATTAATCAAGGAGAGAAGCAACCTACAACTAAGATGAAACTTCCTGACAATGAGAACAATTAACCAGTGGAACAGCTTGACTCAAGAAGTTGTGGGTGCTCCATCAATGGAGGTTTTTAAAAAGAGATTGGACAGCCATTTGCCTGAAATGGTATAGAGTCTCCTGCCTGGGGGGGGGGGGAACTGCACTGGAGGACCTTCAGCGTCCCTTCCAACTTTTATTATTCTGTTCTGTTATTCTTTATATGATCACATGTGTCCATCACATCAAGCCCAAAGAAAGTCTGGAATGATATAGGATCTCCTGCCACGGGGTAGAGAGTGTGGACTAGAAGAACTCCAAGGTCCCTTCCAGCCCTATTGTTCTATGATAGCTATTTGTAGATGCTGAGGGGGTGGGGAAGAATGACCTCCTTACCTATATTTTGTTTCCTGATTTCCATATGTGAATATAACTAACAAACATGGAGCAAATATTAAATTAGTAAATAACTCTCTTAGAGAAAAAACATTTCAGCTGGGATATTTTTAGTACTGAAAATACAGTAGACCAAGGAAAGTTTGCTGTAGAATTACTTGAGTATTTTCAGAGGAATAGATGTATCTTTGATGGCCACAATCACACCACCATGATCCAGATATAAGATATGATGCTCCTCTTCAAAAACCTAACGGCCAGGAAAAGAAAAACAACAAAGTAATTAGGTTTTCAGGAAAACCATATTAGCATATTGGATCAACAACAGACTAAAACTGGAAGAGGGGAAAGGGGATTCATCGGAACAGGGGCGGGGAGGCAGACTGAAATCTGGGAAAAACTGGAGTTACAACAGAATGGGAGGTGGGGAAATGGGGGGTGGGAAATAACAATGGAGATTAAGAAATGATATTCTTCTCGTGAAAATTGCAACATCAAATATTTTGGGTCATGAAAATAGTGAAAGACACAGCACAGATGATGGGAAAGTATGTAAAGGTGAAAGATAATATGACATTTATAAAAATCCCAAGTGATAGTGTGAAAATACATTCATCTAAAACAGGGGTGTCAAACTCGCAATGTCACGTGACGTGTTGCGATGTATCACTTTTTTTCCATTGCCAGCAATTGGGTGGGCGCGTTTTTGGCATGACGCATCTGGCCTGCGGGCCGGCAGTTTGACACCCCTTATCTAAAACATCGTTCAAAAAAAAATAAGTTATGCCCTAATTAAAAAATAATGGATCGCTATGCTTTCCCAAGGCTATAGTCCTCCGCATATTTCTTGAAAGTGAAATTAATTTTGTGTAAATATGCTTAGACCTAGACTGCAATTAACTAAATGTTTAAAAATTGATTATGTCATCAAGCCTCTACGAGAAAAATCTCAGTAGTAATAAAATATAGATGATAAAATATATCATATCCTTAATCTTAGTTGATGATGTATACAAAAGCAGATTCTACTGGGCACAACACTGTGGCAAGATGATTGCTAATAAACAATAACCCACTCATTCTTTCTGTCTTTAGAGTTGATTTGGACTATCATTAAGGACCAAGCTATTCATAATGAATAGCTTGGTCATATTAGGATTTGACACATGAGGCGTGAAAGATTTATTGAAAAGCATTTTTCTCTATATATATTTTTTTCACTGAATCAGAACATGCTTATGGGTTGCAAAATTGCATTATTTTATCGTATTTATTTGTTTGTTTGTATCCCACCTTTATTAATAAACAAACAAATAAATATAAAAAGATGGAGAATGAACCAAATCGATCACATTGAGTTTTATGTACAAGTTATTCACTTCACTTCCATACCTGTCTCCATGTTTTGCCACAGTCTGACGTAATATACATTTCTTCCTTGTATTCCACAAGCTGGGCACCCAGATTTCCTGAAAATAAAAGTATAATAAGCAGAGTTTACTAAACTATTGAAAATGCTTGCTGTAGTTACTTTTACAAAGGCTCCTATTCTCCACCCTTATGGCTAAAAAAACCCTGTCTACGTGCAGGGAAAAAGAGAATCCCTAGGGCAGTTTCTACTTTAGAAGAAGCAGAATTATAGAAATTGAAGCTCCACACACAGCTTGGAGGCTGTCAAGTTGGAGAAGACTGTCCTAAAGCCACAACTGGCCCAATTATAACCCTCACCAAAGAATGATGTGGGACTTGTTCTTGATGGCACGGATGACAGCTAGCCCCTAACAGCAGGGTTACATATTGATGTTTTTATTTTATGGTATTTACTGTATCCTTTTTCCTTGTCCTCCATTTTTATCCAACAACTTAAAAGGCAGGACATATAAAGATATTTCACTTTAATCTAACAGCAATACAGCCATACTACATAAATTAAATTAAGTGATGCTACCTTTCCAAGAAAGCATGCAAATTTCATGGCTGGGTAGTGACAAACCCTAACATAACCACATTTTGAGAAGTTCCCACGTTCTATGCTTACGTGATCTGCCACATTGTAAGTACCCAAGAAAACAGGCATCACCAATACTCTCACTAGACTCAACATTGTGTTATAGTGCATACCAGGACTTATTCTACTGTGATTTTTTTCTGTCATCAGAATCTTCAACACCATCAAAACTATCAGGAATTACTAGTTCTATTTATTCTGATATGGCTCAGATATCCTCTAAGGTACCTAGATCAAAACTACCTTGCAACTTGCTTTCAAGTGATTCGCTGCTTTATGTTCCTTCTGCTTCAGCCACCTATTCCTTAATTTCATTTTTAACGTAACACTCATTAGTTGAAAAAACTGCTTCTCTTTATTTTCCTGGTCTGATTTCATTCCTTGGTATTTGAATCAATTTTGTCATTCCCCCTTCTTCTCCAGACCCAGCAGAAAAAAGGTCCAACTCCTTTCTCATATTCTTCACAACAGCTGTCACTCTGAAATGACTAAACGCTGCTGAACTTGGAGACACACAGCCAGAGGTCTTCTCTAGGGTCTAGGATCACTCGGCATAGCTGGCTTGCCCTGCTGTCTCACCCTGACTGACTCAACACAGACAACTTGCCACAGACAGCTTGCCACTGGACAACTCGCCATGGGACAATTCAATGCAGGATAACTCAAGAGAGGAACAAGTAGAATTGCAGTGGGCCTTGTCTTGCTTTAGGTTTAAACCTTCTCAAGTTAGAAGACCTCAAGACTAGGGTGAGCTGCAATTCTACTTGTCCCTCTATTGAGTTATCCCGGGGCGAGGTGTTATGTCCGGGGGTGAGGTGTTCCGGGGCGAGTCAGCCACCTTAAGACAGCCTGGGTGAGTCGGCCGGGGTGAGTTGTCCCATTTTGCTTCTTCTACGTATTCCATCTATCTCTGGTGAGATGGCAGAAGTGACCATGAGCTGCAGCTCACTTTATCAGATGAACAGCATGGCTAGACTGATGTAGGATTTAAACTGCGGTGAAGTGGGAAAGAGGAAAGAGAAGGTGGCTATATAGATGCAGTTTACATGTGTGAGAGAGTGCAATTAACAATTAACAATTATAATGTGTTAAAAACCTTATTGTGCTTGTTGAAATCTGAGATTGTCTGAAACCTTTTCATGTGAGTTCAACTATTTCTCGTTCAGTGGTTCTGTTTTCCAAAAGCTTTTGAGATCTGCTATGGAGTGCTCTAGGAGGTTGAGATGCTCACACATTACTTTGACCTTATTTTGAGTCCTAATGTCAAACTTGTGACCGTTAATTTTTTTTACACAAAGTTTGTCTTCTTTGTGCTATGAGTAATCCAGAGCAACATTGCTGGCATGTATCACATTAGAACATCATGCAAAGGTGGTTCTAATCTTGGGTGTGTACTTGTTAGGGCCTATGACAGTGCTGTAATGTAGATGGTTCATATGTTGATATTACTATTCTGTGCTTTTCTTGTTGCTTATGATAATTTATTGCAGGTTGGATGGTTGTCTGCACACCCAATGCTTGAGAAAGTATGGTGTTATTATCCAGTATGGATTGTTGTCTGCACACCCAATGCTTGAGAAAGTATGGTGTTATTATCCAGTATGGATTGTAGCTTATTAATAATGTTTGAGGGGTTTGAACTGTAAGCTGCAGGTGATAAGTGGTCTGTTTCTATGGTCTATCTTTTAATAGATCTTTCTTGAAATCTGATCTAGCTCTATTGATTTGTCTATTTAAGTGGGGAATTCAATCTCCTGATTGCTGGTTTAATTCTATCAGTTGAACATTTGTCTCAAGTGAGCCAGAACAAATGCAGTTGAAGTATATAGCCTGGCTATAGATGATGGATCTGGTACTCTGTTCTGGAAGCTGGAAGCAAATAGGTATGCAAGGCAATTTATACATTTCCTGTACACTGTAGCATTTGTATGTCAGATATTTAGTTTTTAAGTGCACTAGGAAGTGGATGTGTTTGAAAGATAGGTCTAGGCCAGGGGTAGGCAACCTTGGCTCTTTTATGACTCGTGGACTTCAACATAGCTGACTCAGGAATTCTGGGAGTTGAAGTCCACGAGTCATAAAAGAGCCAAGGTTGCCTACCCCTGGCCTAGGCTATGGCAGCTTTCATTTGTGCTGACTGCCAGATGACATTCCACTAGGTTTTTTTTAATTATTCAGCTCCAAAATACCAAGCAGCTTTTCCCCTTACACACAGTCATTCATAGTTTCCCATTCTTATTCATGAAACAATGTGGACTTGGAAGTGTTGTTAAGGTTGCACATAGTGAACATCTGTGCTAGGTGCAAAGTGAAGTAACTGGTTTCAATGACTCATCTCTAGAACCAGTAATATTTCTAAGGACACATGAAGTCAGAAACAATACTGTGTTCTACAGGGAGAAAATGTGTGTATCTAATATTTATTTGAATTAGCTGGTCTGGCCTGACGGGGGATTTGGGTTTTAAATTGTTGTTTTAGAATAGTATTATTGTTTTTAACTGGGCACTGATTTAATCTTTTTTTAACTTTTGTATTGTATTGTATTGTTATTTATATATGCCCTGTGAACCGCCCTGAGTCCCTAGGGAGAAGGGCGGTATACAAATTAAATAAAACATAAACGTAAACGTAATATGAAGGCCTAAATGCTAGAATTAATCTGTACATTTAAAATGCAACCTGTAGCTTATAAACCACACATATCCTTGTACTGAGCCTGCATTTAACAATTACTTCTTGCTAAGCTTTCATGTTCCAATGTTCCCATGCAGACGAAACAATTTATACTTGCTTTGCTGACAAGGAACTAAGTGTAGGGATTTAGTTTAGATAAAATCAGTTCTCACAAAAAAGGGAGGGCACAGATAGGCAGTAAAATCATTCAAGAGGATTCTGAGATGAATAAACTTGGAAATGGAGGTGATGACTGGCAGCTTAAATGCCTAATATGATTCTAATTCTAGCGGCTGCTGGAGGTATACTGTTGGTTTCATTCCAGAGAAAGAAAGAGTAGTGAATCTAAATTGGATTGGGCAGTAAGTGTACAATTCAGAAAAACATTCTCACTTGTGCTTTTTAAACACTGTCTTATCAGCAAGCTTATATGTCTGTTGCTGGCTGAAAGTGGGTGCAAGCGACTTATTAGAGCAACTTGTGACCTTCAGATTCCCCATTGATTTTGCTTGTGAGAAGCTGGCAGAAAAGGTTGCAAATGGCAATCATATGAGGTGGGACGCTGCAACCATCGTAAGTACAAGCACTCAGATTGCAACCATGTGACTGCATCAATTAGAAAAGGGGTCTTCAAACTTGGCCCTTTTATGACTTGTGGACTTCAGCTCCCAGAATTCCTCAGCCAGGCACGCTGGCTGAGGAATTCTGGGAGTTGAAGTCCACAAGTCATAAAGGGGCCAAGTTTGAAGACCCCTGAATTAGAACTTTGAGGACTGGCCATAAGTACTACTTGTTCAGCACCTTTGTAACTTTGAGTGGTTTCTGAAGAAGCGGTCATTAAACAGGATTACCTGTAGCGGTGAAATATAACACAGAATGTGGCTGATTTTGCCCCTATTTCTTCTTTAATCAGTCCAATTTCCATCTGAAATGACCCCCTTCTTATCCTCAATTTAACTCCTATGCAATTGGAATGACACTTTGTCCCTTTAGCTCCTAAATGAGAGAGGAAGGTCAAGAAGCTTCATAAAGTGTCTGGAGCCCTCTGACTTTGCTAGAGGCTCTTTCAGAAGGCAACGTCCTGAACATATTATCTGAGGAAGAGAGGGGAATACAGTATTTCAGATACCACTAGTTGGCTTCCTCAAATGTTCCATTTCTATCTATTATACATAGCTTTTATTGTTGGTGCTTTTCCTTGCTAGGTAAACAAAATTTAGAGATCATACATTTCTGACACACGTCAGAAATAATATTATGGTGATTGCATCTGGTATAGCAGTATCTACAGAAAAAGGTAAAGACAAAAAGAGAGAGGGAAAACTGTTCCTGGTTATTTCCCTCTGTGGATTAGATTTCACACCCAAACAGAAACAAGCAGATAGGATGGAATTGAAACCAGTAGCTATTAGAGATAGGCAATTTTAAACAAAATTGCATCATTATGTATCATTATGTAGACTGAAAAACACCAGAAGAAAAATACTAAGTTATCTCTTTTTTTTACCTGCCCCCATTATGAGTCCTGGTGCTGTATCCTTAGTATGAACCATCCCTGACACATATGGATTATCTGGCCAGCGCAGATGAAGATGAAGATGGCAATCAGGCTACAAAGTTAACAAAGAAAAAACACTGTTTTTAGCAGAGTCGGTGGAATACTTTTAATTTCTGAAACAGCCACACCAAGATTAAACAGAACATGACAATTTATTCTTACTTTTCATGTAATAATAGCATTATACCATTGCACCAGCATAAAATATTACCACAGGGTACAGGTAGTCCTCCAGATATGACTGTAACAGAGCCTGCCACTTATGGGGAATTTGAAGGTTGCAACCATCGCATCCTGGCAACCGTTAGGTGAAATGTGTCAAGTAACAACCCTGCATCCCTGCTCTCCCCAATGAAATGTAAAACAAATGTGTGGGTTGTTAAGTAGAGTGTGGGATGCCTCCTGAGTAGGGGAGGCCATAGGAGGCCTAGTATAGGTGCAGGCCTCCTGTCCTGGCCCTCTCAATGACTCCTCCATCCCTGAAATGTCCCATGTTCCACTTCCCTTGCCTTGGGTCCCAACAGGCCTTTCCCCACTCCCACTGGGTCCTGTCAGGCCTCAGGTCTCATTCCCATCCCACCAAGCAAAACAACTTTCTCCTTACTTACCTTTCTGAATGCTGGGATGACTTTCTTTTTTGCATGGCACAATTCCAAAAGTGGTCGCCGTTTGGTCCTGCCCACAAAAGGGCAACCCCATTCGAGTTGCTGCTGCACGGCCTGGGGACAACCTACTCCATTTTGCTGCTTTAGCAAGCTATGTGTAGTGCTGTAGAAGCTTTCTGCAGCATTCAGAAGATTCTGCAGCACTGTGCAACCTCTCTAAGGCAGCAGAATGAAGCAGCTTGTCTGGCAGCTGCCATTTTGCCCCCTGCCACAAATGGGTGAGACATATTCAGGTTGCTGTCGCACAGCCCGGAGACAATTAACTTTGTTCTGATACCTTAACAAGGTCTGCACAGTGCTGCAGAAGCTTTTTCCATCATTTAGAACAGAGGTCCCTAACCTTTTGGGCACCAGGGACCGGTTCCGTGGAGAGAGGTTTTTCCACGGACTGGAGGGGGCGTGGTTTTGTGTGCTGCCTGCATCCCACGGATGGGGCTTTCCTTGTTTGTGAGGACCGGTTGCTGGCATGATGCGGACCGGTACTGGTCCATGGACTGGGGGTTGGGGACCCCTGATTTAGAAGCTTCTGTAGCACTGTGCAGACCTCTCTGAGGCAGCAAAATGAAGTAATTTCTTTGGCAGTTACCATTTTGTTCTTTCCCAGAAGCAAGCAGGACAAAATGGTGGCCACATTTGGATTGCTGGCCTCAGGCCCCAAGGACACATGGCGTACCCTCCTTGTACAATGTGAGGACTGGAGAGCTTCAGAAGGTAAGTGTGGGGAGGAGACCCAAGTACTGCAGGTTTCTGGTGGGATGGGATGGGGGAGAGGCAGGAGGGGGCTGCAGTGATCCGGAGGTGGACCATAAAGGTGAATAACCACAGGCCGGCTGCAGCCATCATAACTTTGAATGGGTCATATGTAGCTTTTGAAGGGGTGTCTAATTTTGAATGTTCATTAAACGGCTTGTTGTACCTCAAGGATTATCTGTATATCATCAGTATGTTTAAATACTGTATGACATCTTAATATAATACATACCGGTAGTTCTAACTTACAGAATACCTCCTTTAAACAACCATTTAGTTATGATTGTATTAACCTGCCCATCCCCCCCACCCCAATTTTCTGACCAATCCTTGCATTTATAATTGTCACAGCATCCTGTGATCAATGCTATTCAGCTGCTCTGCAACTGGTGCATATCCATGTGATCACCATTTGTATGCTTTTCAATTGGAATGTGGAAGTAAAAGCATTACGTTCCAGTCATATGATGATTCTCTTAATGACCAAAGCAGAAGTGAGTTGATAAACCTGTCACAGTCATATGATGCTTTGTTTAGTAATTCTAGCTGTGGTCCCAATTGTGGTTGAGGACTACTTGTAATTGTATTCTTTAAAGTTAAATACACACATCTACTTTTTTTTTTAATTTAATTTGTATACCGCCTTTCTCCCGAAGGACTCAGGGCGGTGAACAGGGCAATAAATACCAAAATTAAAAACAGATTAAACCATAGTGCCCAAATACAATAAATAAATTACTTAAAAACAATAATTAAAACCCAAACCCATCAGACCAGGCCGGCTTGTTCAAACAAATAGGTTTTTAGATCACGTCAGAAGGAGCGAAGGTCGGGAGCCATCCGGAGCTCAACCGGTAAACGGTTCCACAGGTCAGGCGCACCCACAGAGAACGCCCTCCCCCTGGGGGCCACCAGTCGGCATTCTCTGACCGGTGGCACCCTGAGGAGGCCCTCTCTGTGGGAGAGCACTGGGCGGAGGGAAGTTGATGCCAGCCGCAGGTGCTCTCTAAGGTACTCTGGACCCATGCCATGTAGGGCTTTGTAGGTCATTACCAGCACCTTGAATCTCACCCGGAAGGCAACTGGAAGCCAATGCAGGTCACGGAGCAGAGGTGTAACATGGGAGTATCGGGAGACCCCCAACACAACTCGCGCGGCTGCATTCTGCACCAGTTGGAGCCTCCGAGTGGTCCTCAAGGGCAGCCCCATGTAGAGAGCGTTGCAGTAGTCTATCCGAGAGGTCATGAGCGCATGAGTGACTGTACGCAAGGCATCCCGGTCTAGATAGGGCCGCAACTGGCGCACCAGGCGAACCTGGGCGAAGGCCCCCCTAGTCACAGTTACTATATAATCTTCTAAAGGAAGCTGTGAATCTAGGAGGACTCCCAAGTTGCGAGCCCTATCTACGGGGGGTAATAACTCACCCCCCATAGTAAGAGATGGAATGATCTGAGTTTCCCGAGATGCCGGCACGCACAGCCACTCAGTCTTGTCAGGGTTGAGCCGAAGCCTGTTCCTCCCCATCCAGACCCGGACCGCCTCCAGGCAACGGGACATCACGTCGAGGGCATCACTGGGGTGGTTTGGGGTCGAAATAAAAAGCTGGGTATCATCAGCATACTGATGATACCCAACTCCAAAACCACGAACAATCTCACCCAGAGGCTTCATATAGATGTTGAACAGGAGAGGCAAGAGGACCGACCCCTGAGGAACTCCGCAAACGAGAGGCCTCGAGGTCGACCTCTGTCCCCCTGCCAACACCGACTGCGAACGTCCCAGGAGGTAGGAGAACCACTGAAGGACCGTGCCTCCCACTCCCAATCCCCTGAGACGCCGCAGCAGGATACCATGGTCGTGGTATCAAAAGCCGCTGAGAGGTCTAATAGGACTAGGACAGAGGAACATCCCCTGTCCCGGGCCCTCCAGAGATCATTCACCAGAGCGACCAATGCCGTCTCCGTGCTGTACCCGGGCCTGAAACCCGATTGGTACGGGTCTAGATAGTCAGCTTCCTCCAGGACCAAAGGGAGCTGATGCGCCACCATGCTCTCAACAACCTTCGCAAGAAAGCGAAGGTTGGAGACCGGACGAAAGTTGTTTAATACAGCTGGGTCCAAGACAGGCTTCTTGAGGAGAGGTCTCACCACCACCTCCTTCAAGACGGCGGGGAAACTACCCTCACTCAAAGATGCAGATATCATCGCCTGGAGCCAGCCTCGTGTCCCCTCCCGAGCTGCATAAACCAGCCAGGAGGGACACGGGTCCAATAAACATGTGGTGGAGCTCAGCTTCCCCATAATCCTGTCCACTTCCTCCGGAGTCACAGGATCGAACTCCTCCCAGATAACATCGACAAGACCACCCATGTCCTGATCATCAGACTCTGCCCAGTCGGAGTCCAAACCGGTCCGAATCCGAGCGATTTTGTCTGACAGATGTTGACTAAACTCCTCGGCACGACCCTGCAAGGGCTCCTCCCTCACCTCCTGATTAAGGAGGGAGCGGGTCACCCTAAACATGGCGGCCGGGCGGTTATCTGCGGACGCGATGAGGGTAGCGAAGTAATTAGACCTCGCCATCATCGCCGCGAGATAAGACCTAGTAAAGGATCTTAGTCGCGATCGGTCGGATTCAGACCGGCTGGATCTCCAACAGCTCTCTACGCCCCGTCTCCAACGCTTCATCTCCTGGAGCTCCGCAGAAAACCATGGAGCCCACTGGGATCTGCACCGGGTCAGGGGCCGCAAGGGTACAACTCGGTCAAGTGCCTCCATGGCTGCCTTTTCCCAGGCTTCCACTAAGGCATCTGCCGAGCTGTGAGCAAAGGAGGCAGGTGGGGACCCCAGTGCTGCCTGGAACCTCTCAGGGTCCATTAAGCGCCTGGGGCGGAACCATCTCGTTGGTTCAACAGGCCCACGATGGGGAGTGGCAATACGGAAGACCAGCCGCAGGAAATGATCATCGGTCCATGACAGGGGCATAACAATTGTAGAACCCCCACCAAGATCATCTAACCACCGTCCAGATAGAAAAACCAAATCAAGCGTGTGGCCCCCCACATGAGTCGGGCCCTGAATTACTTGCGTCAGGTCCATGGCCGTCATGGAAGCCATGAACTGCCGAGCTAACTCAGATGATCCTCCCAGGGATGGTAGATTGAAGTCACCCGAAACCATAAATTTGGGGAACTCAATCACCAGCCCCGAGAGGATATCGAGAAGTTCAGGCAGGGCTGCTGCTGCGCGACTAGGCGAAAGGTACACCAGCAGCAAGCCCAATTGCGCCCTAGGGCCACATCTCAGGAGGAGGGACTCACACCTGGCTATTTGGACAACGGTGGCCTCCTGCGGACACAGGGTCTCCCTCATAACTACCGCCACTCCCTCGCCCCTACCCTGAGCCCGAGGCCGGTGAAGCACCCAGAAACCTGGTGGGCAAAGATCAACCAGAGGGATACCACCCTCTGGGCCCAACCAGGTCTCTGTAATGCAAGCCAGGTCCGCATGCTCACCCCCAACCAGATCCCGGATGAGAGGAGCCTTATTGACAACGGACCTGGCATTCAAGTACACCAGCTCAGGTGGCTGCTCATCCTCGCTCCCGGAGCCTCAGGCCGAAACCAGAGGGTCGGAGCGCCTCACCGCTTGGAGATAGCGGAGACGCACTCCCAGATGTTGATACGGCCCTCTGTTCGTACACCTGCTGCCATTCCCTAACGTCGTAGGAATAGGTAATCCCATGACCCGCTCCGGAGCCCCGGAGGCAACCAACCCCAGCTCCCGCCCTGCGTGATCAATCCCGGACCTGGCCTGAACAACAGTTGGTGGACTCCCCCCTATTTCCATCCAACCACGAAATCCCTCCCCCCTCCATAACCCCACAAAAAAATTAACTAAAAAATTAACCAGGGGCCTCTTATACTGGAGGCCCCTATCCCTGCCCAGCCTTTGAAGGTTTATATAGTCCAAAGAGATATAAATCTGTTTGAAAACTATTTTGCCATTTTTAAAATACACCAGGTACAAATGCCAGAAAAATAACTTCTCAGTTTCACAAGAAAGAATTTCTGTGCTTAGTCCCAAGATTTTATAAATGTACTAATTACCTTAATTACTTTTTAATAGTATTCCATCAAGACCACGATCTCCAATCATTGCTTTCAGATATTTGAAATTTTAATCATCCTAATAATTCAGGTTTGGGGTTCTTGTATGTTTTCCCAAAGAGATGTGAAGGAAAAATACTGACAAGAATAAGCTGAATTAAACGGAACTATCATATTTGAAAAGTGCCTTCTCTATAATGCCAAAGAGAGTCCTTTGATTTCAATAAAATGGATATTTTTTATTTGTCCAATATTATAATGATAATTGATGAAATCTAATATACATAAAAGTACAGCTTTCACTTTCCTTGAAATAAACTAAAGTTGCTTTTTATTATTTAATTCATATGAGCATGGATTGGATCAAGGAAGGTACGTCCAAGTCCAAAATATATCATTTAATCAACTACCGAAATCTGATGTACTGGCAGTATGGGGCTTGGGCCAGGCCTTTCCAGTGTTTTATATTGGCTATCTTTTCATTAACCATCTCCATGGCATCTTCAAGTCCCAGTTGGCTTATATATTATATAGTGTGAAACATAAGTAATGAGTTTTTGTTTGCAAACCTATTAGCAACTGTCTTTATAGTTACCCATTAACAACAGTAGATGTAATCTTCTGAGATTTGAAATAACTGTTAATATTCTGGACCATGCCTGAGTTTTAATGCTTGGCAAGCCTGCTTCCAACTTCAGGATTACATCAGAAACACATTTGGGAGCACCTATTACAGCCCTAAGGAAAGATGATTAAGTTAATTCATCTCTGTTACTGAATATTATTGTTTATACTGAAATTGCCTACATAAAATTACTACTCTACTCCTCCTCTTCTTCTTCCTCAGCACTACAAGTGAAGCTTTTTATTTAAATGATCAATTATTCCCCAAAATGTCATCCATTGATCTGAAATTCACTGCACGAACATTTCATTATGTTATTGTATTTCCCATCTTTTTTTGGACTATGTAAATGCAGTTCATCCTTCATTTTAATCAACCAGTCCTGTGATTTAACTTGGGCTGGA
Organism: Vipera berus; assembly: GCF_964194415.1. Lineage (NCBI taxonomy): Eukaryota > Metazoa > Chordata > Lepidosauria > Squamata > Viperidae > Vipera > Vipera berus. The sequence continues at coordinate 122,332,483 of NC_138204.1, read as the reverse complement.
AAGCATAGCTACCTAAAGTCATTTGGTGAACTTTAGGGTTATGTGAGGACTTAAACCTAATTTTCCATTATCCTAAATCAATATTTTGGGTTGCAGAATTTCTACATGCTCTCTCCATCCAAAATATGTTGAGGTCAATTGCTTTTCTATTCCTCAGTTTCTCTCTTGCAAATGCTAGAAAACTCACAATTCCATCTTAAACTCACAATTCCATCTTTATCACTGTTGAACACATGTTGCCTGAATTGCCATTATAACCACAAGTGATGACTTGAACCTGGAGACTGAAAGACAATTGCATGCAACATGCAGTATCTCGTCTAGTAAAGACTTTCCCACAGCTCTTAAAAATTGTTGTGTTTGATATCAGATTTGTGTCCCTTCTTTCTTTAGGGAATTACAGTACATTTTATTATAATTAAAATCCTGCGATATGAATTGGATTCGGGCACAGTGATTGGCTTTAGATTTAGATTTAGATTTATTGAGATTTTTATACCGCCCTTCTCCCAAAGGGACTCAGGGCGGTTCACAGGGCATAAATATAAACAACAGTACAAACATTAAAAGATAATTAAATTAATGCCCAAGTTAAAACCAGAATAATAAAACAAACCTATAAAAAACCCAAGTACCCCCATCAGGCCAGACCCGCTAGTTCAAATAAATGGGTCTTCAACCCGCGACGGAAGGATCGGAGGTCTGATGCCATCCGGAGCTCAACCGGCAGTTGGTTCCATAACGCCGGAGCACCCACAGAGAAGGCCCTCCCCCTGGGGGCCACCAGTCGACATTCCTTGACAGGAGGCACCCTGAGGAGGCCCTCTCTGTGGGCGCGCACAGGGCGGAGGGGAGTCGACGCCAGCAGCAGGTGGTCCTCGAGGTATCGCGGACCCATGCCATGTAGGGACTTAAAGATCATAACCAAAACCTTGAACCTTACCCGGAAGACAACTGGTAACCAATGCAGCTCACGGAGCAAAGGTGTAACATGGGAGTACCGGGAAACTCCCAAGACAACTCTCGCGGCCGCATTCTGTACCAGTTGGAGCCTCCGAGTAGTCTTCAAGGGAAGTCCCATGTAGAGAGCGTTACAGTAGTCTAGGCGAGAGGTCACGAGCGCATGAGTGACCGTACACAAGGCCTCCCGGTCCAGATAGGGCCGCAACTGGCGCACCAGGCGAACCTGGGCAAAAGCCCCCCTAGTCACGGCCACTATGTGATCCTCCAAAGTGAGTCGTGAATCTAGGAGGACTCCCAAGTTGCGAGCCCTATCCACAGGGGGTAAAAGCTCACCCCCCATAGAAAGAGGTGGAACATCCCAGGTGTCTCGGGAAGCCGGAATGTACAGCCACTCAGTCTTGTCAGGGTTGAGTTGAAGTCTGTTCCTTCCCATCCAGACCCGAACCACCTCCAGGCAACGGGACATCACAGCGAGGGCATCACTGGGGTGGTTTGGGGTCGAAATAAAAAGTTGGGTATCATCAGCATATTGATGATACCCAACTCCAAAACCACGAATGATCTCACCCAGCGGTTTCATATAGATGTTGAACAGGAGAGGCGAGAGGACCGACCCCTGAGGAACTCCACAAGCGAGAGTCCTAGGGGTCGACCTCTGCCCCCCTGCCAACACCGACTGCGAGCGTCCCAGGAGATAGGAGGAGAACCACTGAAAAACCGTGCCTCCCACTCCCAATCCCCTGAGACGCTGCAGCAGGATACCATGGTCGATGGTATCGAAAGCCGCCGAGAGGTCTAATAGGACTAGGACAGAGGAATACCCCCTATCCCGAGCCCTCCAGAGATCATTCACCAGAGCGACCAATGCCGTCTCCGTGCTGTGCCCGGGCCTGAAACCCGATTGGTAAGGGTCCAGATAATCCGCTTCATCCAGGACCAGAGGGAGCTGATGCGCCACCACACTCTCAACAACCTTCGCAAGAAAGCGAAGGTTGGAGACTGGACGAAAGTTGTTCAATACAGCTGGGTCCAAGGCAGGCTTCTTGAGGAGAGGTCTCACCACCGCCTCCTTCAAGACGGTGGGGAAATAACCCTCACTCAAAGAAGCAGATATAACCGCCTGGAGCCAGCCTCGTGTCCTCTCCCTAGCTGCATAAACCAGCCAAGAAGGGCACGGGTCCAATAAACATGTGGTGGAACTCAGCTTCCCCATAATCCTGTCCACTTCATCAGGGGTCACAGAATCAAACTCCTCCCAGATAACATTGACAAGACCGCCCGTGTCCTGATCGTCAGACTCTGCCCAGCTGGAGTCCAAACCGGTCCGAATCCGAGCGATTTTATCCGACAGATGTTGACCAAACTCCTCGGCACGACCCTGTAAGGGATCCTCCCTCACCTCCTGATTAAGAAGGGAGCGAGTCACCCTAAACAAGGCGGCCGGGCGATTATCTGCGGACGCGATGAGGGTGGAGAAGTAATTACACCTCGCCTCCCTCATCGCAGCGAGATAAGACCTAATGTAGGTTCTTAACCGCAATCGGTCGGGTTCAGATCGGCTGGACCTCCAGCAGCTCTCTAGGCCCCGTTTCCGACGCTTCATCTCCCGGAGCTCCGCGGAGAACCATGGAGCTCGCTGGGATCTGCGCCGGGTCAGGGGCCGCAAGGGTACAACCCGGTCGAGTGCCTCAGTGGCTGCCCTTTCCCAGGCTTCCACTAAGGCATCCGCCGAGCTGTGAGCAATGGAGGCAGGTGGAGACCCCAGCGCCGCTTGGAATCTCTCAGGATCCATTAGGCGTCTGGGGCGGTACCATCTAGTTGGCTCCGTACCTCCACGGCGGGGGGTGGCAAAATGGAAGACCAGCCGCAGGAGGTGATGATCGGTCCATGACAGGGGCATAATAAATGGAAAGCCCCCACCAAGATCATCCAACCACCGTCCAGATAAGAAAATCAGGTCAAGGGTGTGGCCTCCCTCATGAGTTGGCTCAGAAATTACCTGCGTCAGGTCCATGGCCGTCATGGAAGCCATGAACTCCCGAGCAAGCTCAGATGAACCTCCCAGGGATGGTAGGTTGACGTCTCCCAAAACTATAAGTTTGGGGAACTCAACCACCAACCCTGAGAGGACATCGAGCAGCTCGGGCAGGGCTGCCGCTACGCGACTAGGCGAAATGTACACGAGAAGCAAGCCCAACTGCGTCCCAGAGCCAAATCTCATAAAATCTCACACCCGACTATCTGAGGAACGGTGGTCTCCCGCGGACATAAGGTCTCCCTAACGATCACCGCCATGTTATCTAAAGGACTCCAAGATGAAGTGTGGATTTGAACCAGTACTGTAATCCACTGCCATTTATCTCAGTATTGATTATGGTGAGGTTTTGAGTCATTTATAGATATAAAACTTAATTAAGGTTTAATTAAGAGCTTTGGGAGGATATGCATGGCAACTAAATTTTTGACTTGGAATGTTAATGGACTAAATTCACCACAGAAGAGAAAGAAAGTTTTTCAATATTTAAAACAATTCAAGATAGATGTTATATGTTTGCAAGAAACGCATATTAGGGCTATGGACCAAAAGTTTTTATTGAACTCAAGACTGGGCACGCACTTTGTTGCCTCTGCAATGAATAAGAAAAATGGAGTGGTTGTTTATGTTAAAAGTGCCATAACAGCGGACTTAATTGAAGCAGACAAGCATGGAAGATACGTATTGATAGATTTGTTGCTAGAAGGCAAAAAGACGCTTTTAGTTGGACTGTATGCCCCTAATCAACAACAACAATAGGCTGACTTTTTTAGTTTACTTCATACAAAACTTACCCAGTTGGATTATAAATCTTTTATTTTTATGGGGGACTGGAATGGTGTTTTGGATGTACAGATGGATAAGGCTGGAGCTTTTAAGCGCATTCCAAGTCATGCTAGACTGCCTAAATCTTTTTTTGAAATGAAGGATGACTTGGAATTGCGAGATATTTGGCGTGAGAGACACTTGCGGGAAAAGGATTATACTTTTTATTCTGATAGACATCAATCTTTTTCGAGGATTGATTTTATTTTGGTGACTAATGACTTTTTTTTGAGGACTAAAAAGGTGAAGATTTGTGCAAGAACTATCTCTGATCATAGTCCAGTTTGGTTAGAGATTGATAAGGAGAAAAGAGATAGGCGCTCGTGGCGCGTAAATGAGAATTTGTTTAGAAATCAGAGAAATGTGGAAGAATGCAAACAGCGGATGAAGGATTTTTTTGTAACTAATATGAACAAAGGTACCTCTATGGATATGGTGTGGGATGCTAGCAAGGCATACATGAGAGGGGTGTTGATATATATGAATAACAGACATAGACGTGTTGTGGAAGCTAGGAGGAAAGAACTGGAGAACGAAATAAAGGAAAAAGAAAAGGCTTTGATTTTGAACTCAGAGGATGTGAAGACTAAGGAGGCTATTAAATTGTTAAGAGGACAATTTGATAAATTAATGGCTGACCAAGTGGCAACCAATCTGCGGTTTGCCAGGCATAATACTTTTTGCAACGCTAATAAACCAGGTAGATGGTTAGCTTATAGATTGAGGAAAAAACAAAGGGCTTCTAATATAGACAAGATTGAGCATAAAGGAAGGGTTGTGTTTCAACAGGACCTTATCAAGGACGCTTTTGTGGATTTTTATTCTAAATTATATGCTAAGGAGAAAATTAATGAAAAAGACATTGATATATATCTGGAAAATGCTAGCATCCCGGTTCTTACGCAAGTACAAAAAGAAGGGATTAATCAACTGATCACAGAAGAAGAAATTTTTACAGCAATTAAGGAATTGAAGGTGGATAAAGCACCAGGTACGGATGGCTTCACTGCGGCCTATTACAAAAATTTACAATTAGAAATGATAAAACCGTTAAAGGAACTGTTCCAGACAATTCAGAGGGGGGGAAAGGTGCCACCGTCTTGGAGAACTGCTTTTATTTCTTTGATTCCGAAGGAAGACCAAGATGCTACTCAAGTTAAAAATTATAGACCGATATCGCTTTTAAACACGGATTACAAGATATTTGCTAAGGTTTTGGCTAATAGACTGATGAGGGTTCTGCAACAGGTGATTCATGGGGATCAAACGGGGTTTATTAGTGGTAGGCAAATGAAAAATAATGTGAGGCATATAGTTGATGTGTTAGAGTTTTTGGAAAGGAACAACCAGATTGCTGCGGTGCTAATTTTTTTAGATGCTGAAAAAGCTTTTGATCAATTGAATTGGAAATTTTTGTTGAAAGTTTTAGAAAAAATGGATTTTGGGGAAAATTTTTTACAACCGATTAGGGCATTATATCAAAAACAAACTGCCCGAATTATAGTTAATAATAGCTTGACAGAAGCATGTAATATTGAGAAGGGCACAAGGCAAGGGTGTCCGTTATCGCCCTTGTTATTTGTGTTGACATTAGAGATATTATTGGTTAAAATTCGGAATTCGGAAAAAATTAAGGGGATTCAAATTGGAGATCAGGACTACAGATTGAGAGCATTCGCAGACGATCTGGTTGTTACAGTGACCCAGCCAGAGAATTCTGTTGTGGACCTGATGGAGATAATAACACAATATGGGAAGGTTTCTGGATTTAAGGTTAATGTACAAAAAACAAAAATTTTGGCCAAAAATATGACATCACCGCAAAAGGCCCTCTTAGAAGGATTAACTGGATTTGAGATTGTTAAAAGGGTTAAATATCTGGGGGTGATTTTGTCGCCCTCTAATACAAAGCTATATAAAAATAATTATGAAAAGCTATGGGGGAAAATTCAAAAAGAATTGGAGAGTTGGGAAAAATTGCAATTGTCTTTGTTGGGACGGATTGCAGCAGTAAAAATGAATGTCCTGCCTAAATTTTTATTTCTGTTTCAAATGATACCGATTCTTAAGAAAGATTCTAATCTGGAGGAATGGCAGCGAGGTATCAATAAATTTGTGTGGGCAGGGAAAAAACCACGAGTTAAACTTAAGATTATGCAGGATACTCGTGAGAGAGGTGGCCTTAAATTGCCTAATTTTAAATTATATTATGAAGCTGCTGCATTAGTAGGAATAAGTGACTGGATTAATTTGACGCAAGGGAGGTTATTAAATCTTGAGGGCCATGATTTGTTGTTTGGCTGGCATGCATATTTGTTGTATGATAAGAAGGTAGACAACGTGTTTAGGGTGCATATTTTAAGGCAGGCATTGCTGAGAGTTTGGAAGAAGTATAGACATAAGTTAAGTTGCAAGATACCATTGTGGGCAATTCCAAAACACGCAATAGAAAATATACATGCTGGCTTTAAACATGATGTGACTACGTATAAGGAGATCCTCAATTTGGAAAGAAATGTTTGGTGTTTGAAATCATATAGCCTCTTGCGAGAAGAGAAGGTTGTTCAAAATTGGTTTCAATATACTCAGTTACGGGCCAGGTGGAAAGAAGACCAGAAAAATGGATTTACAATGACTGATGAAAATTTGATAAAGCAAATTAGAAATCAGGGACCAGCACATATCAAACGGATATATCTTGCATTGATAGAGATTGACTCAGAAACAGAGCTTGTTAAGGATTGTATGATAAAATGGGCCCAAAACATCCAGGAAGTTATCACAATGGACACGTGGGAAAAGATTTGGGTGAGGAACGTGAAATTTACTCAAGCTCAAAATCTAAGAGAGAACTTTTACAAAATGTTTTATAGATGGCATTTAGATCCTAAAAAGCTTGCAAGTATGTATCCGAATTATCAGCCTAAATGTTGGAGGTGTGGTGATGAAGATGCAACATATTTTCACATATGGTGGACATGTAAGAAGGTTAAGGCTTTTTGGATAAAAGTCTGGTGGAATATGCAGAAGATTTTTAAACAGAGGATAAAGTTTTGTCCGCAACTTTTTTTGTTGGGAATAATTGCAGACGCTACAGTTGTGGACACCAAGTTGATGTTGAATTTAATCACGGCGGCAAGACTTTTGATAGGCCAATATTGGAAGAAAGAGGAACTGCCGACCATAGAAGAGTGGACTTTAAAGGTTTCCGACCTGGCAGAGATGGCGAAGATTTCGGCCTATTTGAAAGATCATTCGCAAGAACGCTATATTATGGAATGGACAAAATGGATTGAGTTTATCCAGAACAAGTATAGGGTTAAGAAGTTTTATGTAGCATTTGAATAAGTCTTCTTTCGTTTTTTTTTTCTTATCTTAGTTTCTTTTTATACATATTCAATATTATTAAGGCTTGTTTTATCCTTTATAAGCTAGAGAGTGATGGATTTTAGAGTTTATAGTTGTTAGTATATGATTGTTTATGATTGCTTTTTATATATATACCTTGTATTTAGCTCTGGGAAGTCGGGGGGGGGGGAGGGGGGGAGGTGGGGGGGAGGAGGGAGGGGGAAGGGGGGATTCTTAAAGGAAAATTGTATTTTAAAACTTTTCAATAAAAAAAAAACTTAATTAAGGTTTATAAGATGAAACCCCCAAAATTAATGTCCAAAATAATATTGGAATGCAAAAAGCTTCTACATCTTAAAAAAAATATGAAGAAGTTCAGGAAACAAGCTGAATACTGACCTAGCTGGCTGCTAAATGAGGTCTGCAAAGAATCATTTCATGGGAAAGCATTAATATATGATATATACAATTTACATATGAAATACTAGGAAATTATGAATTTAGTTTGACTGATGCATTAAAACTTGGATGTATTCTATATCCTTTATCCCCACATCCATAGAAAACACATCTTACTAAAGCCATGCAAAACCACTGCAAACGCTGGAGTAACTATGAAGTCTCTACAGTAAAAGGGAAATGCTTTTTTTTAAGAAAAAACTGAATGATAATGCAGATCTTATATCTAGAGTAGTTTTACACATCAACAGAGATTTACCCAAAGCTTTCAGGAAAATGGAGCACAGAAATATTTGTAAATCCTTTTGGAAATATAATTTTCAGTTGTTGAAGTCTAAAGTGTTTCCATCTTATTGTAAGGTACAGATTCTTTTATTGATAGAAAACCAAAAATAGCAGAGCACAACAGTTCAAATTATATTCTATTTACTTCATAAAAACATTCCATAGTTAATCTGTTTTTCTCATGGTCAACATATTTTTTATGTCTTTGTTAAATAAACGGGTTTTTTGTTGCTATTTTAAGAGCAGGGGGAAATACTCACTGGTTTGCAGTCAGTTGGTTTACCATTCATATCAGTGGCTGGGGGCATTAGATAATCCCAGTTACGGCCTTTATTAAATGTTATAAGAGTGGTAACTTTTCCATTTATTTTCTGATTAGCCAAAAACACTCCTTTGACACCTTTAACCTATGTTGCAAACATAAAATGTAGCCAAGTTAATAAACAACCATCAAATACATATTCAATATATTAACATACTAGTAGAAAAGTGAGCATGTCAATACCTTGAAATATAACTACTCTCAGAAATTTGGATCTGACCAAGACAGAAATAGAAAGGCCTCCACCATTTTTCCCACCAAAAAGGACACCTTTCTAACAGAGTTCTTGTTAACAAATGTATTACCCCAGTTAGTTATAAACATTGCAAGAATTCTGTTGATGTCATTATAAAATAACAAGAGCTAACTGGAGCTGAAGCAGATTTTGCTGTTATGAGAGCAATCTTCCAGTAATTTCCCCTTCCCCTCCCAAATACACCCAAACAAAGAGAGCAATTGTTCCTTTAGTTATGTTTTGATTCCCAAGCTGTAGCCTTTCAGGGGCTGCTCTAATTCCACACTTCAAGAAATTCTCTCCAACTAGAAAGAAAAAGTTGTCTTTCTAAACCAGAAATCTATTTTCCTTGTATGGTTAAGTTGTGTTGCATATCCATTGTACCACGTTTTAGACAGCTAATTGCTATGTAAGTAAATTATATTGCAGTATGTAGAAGCAGATCATTCAGGGATAACATTTTCTCTTTCAAACAGAAAGATATAGAACAATTCTGAAGAAGTCATGAGTTGGAGGTGTTCAACTCTTGGTTATTAAAGAGACTTATAGATTCTAGTCAAACATAGTAATTAGGTAGTTGGTTAACATTTTTAGTCACATGGATATTTAGGTATTCTTCTATTTATGCAGTATTAAGCCCTTATACAATAAATATTGTTGAGATTTCATGCTGAGAATTAATCCCTTTAAGATACATGGATGTATAGGGCTGGTCATCTGACTGACCAAATACAATAATCCTGTCATACACTATATCAATTCCCTGTGGAGGTGAAACATCTTCTCATTCCAACAGCTTACATAAGAAGGAAAAGATTATTATTTCAGACAAATATTCTTGGGCATTCTAACATGGCACATGGCTGAGAGAGGACAGAGGATATGTCAATCCTTCCAGGTAAACCAGACAGGAAACATGATTAGATGAGCTAATTCTCCTTTATTGTAAGGCTACGTTAGCAGAATCTGGCAAGTGTGAAATTACAAAAGGCACCAATTTTAACTGCTTGCTCAATTAGGGGGAGTTCTTCCTAAGTTTCTTTCTCTAACTGTTAAGTCATTCCTGCCTCCCTTGTCTGATTGTTTCTTAAGCAGCACTTATTCCACTCATCCCCCAAGGTCATCCACCCATTCTATTATGGGATACCAGGGGAGAAAAAAAAGGGTGGAGTTATTACTTCAAGAGTTTTCTACATATGTTATCAAATACGACTGGAGGCCCCTTAATATGTGAAGGCACACCTCTTTTTGAAAGGCAAATAGGCAATTCAATTATTTGTAATAATTAATGGGCTACATATACCCTAGAGTGAGGGTATATACACTATATATCTGACATGCATTTTACTCTATAAATGTGACTGAACTACATACGTAGACAGATATATGTATATACTAATAAAAATTTGTAGATTGAAGAATTTTCTTCCTATCAGCTCAATATGTCTCAGAAAGGCAGTTTATTAATAGTAACACAGCCTTGGTTGTCAAAAATATACATAAAACAAATAGGAATACTTTTACCTTTTATTTTTAAAATATATACCCACTTTTATATTTATACTACTATCTATAATACAGCAAATCCCTGGGCTAAGCACCCCCAGTTTTAGGCTGATCGATAATTAAGAAAATAGCCTACTGAGGCAAAATTCAAGTGAAATACGTAATGATTCAAATTCATTACAGTATACTACTTATACAGTATTATACAATAAAATTGTTGCAGCTTACGTATAAATTCAATTTAAGGACAGACAACAGGAACCAAGGAATACCTGTACTTTAAATAAGGTGTAGTTATATTGATAGGAACATTCCATTTTAGGAAAACAAGAAAACCAATACAAAAATCTTTAAACAAAAAATCAAAGAGGCTGAAGAACTATTACTATAGTTAGTAAAATTGTGTTGTTTTTTTTAAAAAAGACATTTACCTCCAAAATATCTATTAAAACATTCTCCTCAGGTTGCTTGGTACTCCTGACATTTTCTAATGCAATGGAATAGGAAACGCCTTGTGGGTCAGACTGGTAGAGGTTATATGTGTCAATCTGATACCATTCCTGGATAGCTATAAACACCTGGCTCTCATCAGTGCTGATAATCTGCAAATCCTGAAGTGAAAAAGAGGGGGGAAAACACAGACTTACAACTTAGAGCTACGTAGTGTTTATGAAAATACTGTATACCAGGGTTCTTCAAACTTGGCCCTTTTATGACTTGTGGACTTCAATTCCCAGAATTCCTCAGCCAGCCACGCTGGCTGAGGAATTCTGGGAGTTAAACTCCACAAGTCATAAAAGGGCCAGGTTTGAAGACCCCCTGCTGTATACCATCATTCCTATCTCCCTATTATTTGGGACAGAAAAAAAGAATAGCAAGAAAGCTTTCTACAATCACTTTTTCAAGTACAGGCTTGTAAAAAAAATGCTGCTGTACTTAAGAATTGCATTAATCAATTGACTTTTAAAGTCACAGCAACTTTTCCACATTTATGCAGAAGCTTGAAAAAGGACTCAGCTGCTTTAATCAATAACAGAAAGGGGTTTTTTAATACAATGTCCTAAGTACTTCTTTTTTGAATCATATCAGACAGTGATCAGCTCAGTATGGAAGTGCAATTTTTCATAAACAGTACATTACATTCTGAATGTGGCTTGTACCAGATTAAAATGCAGTTGGGTAATAATTAAAAAAATTAACAATACAATAAAGCATAAATGATACTACATTTTAAAATTAAATAATAAACTTAAGTTACCAATCACCAAAACTCTTGTGTTGGTGACTAGCAAGAAATCCTGCACCAGCTCGCTGCCTAAGCTTCAATGAAGCAACAGAGATTGCTGGTGCCCCAGTACGAGTTAAGCAGAAGCACCACCATATCCAGAGCTCTTTCTCAGTCTCAACTGCAGCAGCACCAAATGACTCTACTGCTGCAATGAAGCTTGGGCCATGAGCTAGAGCCTTCCCCCGCACGGCAGCCAGCCGGCCAGCCAACCTTGAGCTAGTAGTCAATCTGCTCCGAAGCCCAGAGCCCAGTGGTGGGATTCAGCCAGTTCACCCCACTTCGGCAGAACTGGTAGCTAATTTTTTGTTCCCCAGGCCCAGAATGGACTTCCAGAAGCAGCATCCACACAGAAAACTGGTTGTTCACAAATTTGAATCCCACCACTGCCAGGGCCTCAAGACTTTTCAGAGGACAAAAGCAGCAGGACTCTGCAGATGGGACTTTCGTGGTTCCTGCATCTTCCTTCTTCATCTTCAGTTCTTTCTGCGCGCAGGCAAACATCTGCATAAGATTTAGCCTGTAACGATGTTTTATCATAGGTTTATGCCTGATGCTTAAGTGCAAAACCGCCCCCCCAAAATACAAGTATGGAAATTATAGAAACTCTTGAAGAATGATTTATAAATAGAAATATATATTTTCCAATAAACAATTTGAGTAAATCTCTTCTGGTCCAGCAATGAAAGAAGAATTGTGGATTTTGTGAGGAATTTACCTTAGGTAAAGCATACTTTGGCAATTTCATCTGTATAAATTCATTTCGACGATAAGAAACATAGTATTTTGTTTGGTTTCCTGAAGACACCTGTGGAAAAAAATAGGGGAGAACAATTTTATCTGTGGAAAAAATGGTAAAAATGTACACAGTAATGATTTATTTAATTAAGAACAGGGACTATAGAGAGTGTACACAGAAGGGGCACTAATGTAGTCATGGTCATTTGCAGAAATTCTTCTTGAGTGAAGTGGGGAAAGAATACCTATCAAGCGATGGCTAGTTAACAGCTTGCGCGCTTGCACTTTTAAACATTATTTTCGGAGTGAGATGACAGCCAGGGTACAATGAGCAGGGCTGTAAAGAAACAAATGAGTCTAACTTTGTTAATCTGCGGGGACTCTACAAATGCAAAAATGAACTGTATGGACACAAATTACCAAACCTGTGCTAGACAGTCTTGAAAGTAGCTATCCAATTAATCAGCTATCTGATAGAATCGATAATAATAATAATAATAATAATAATAATAATAATAATAATAATAATAATAATAATAATAATAATAATAATAATAATGTTGGAAGGGACCTTGGAGGTCATCTAGTCCAACTCCCTGCTCAGGCAGGAAACCCTATACCATTTCAGACAAGTGACTGCAAAATAAGTAAAGATGGTGCCAATTATGCAACATCAGAGAAAATTTAAACTGACACTTGCATTTGTAGTAATCCCCTGGAAAAATGAAGCCAACCACATGAAGAATTAGCTTTTAAATGGCAATTTGGGCTAGAAAATAACTTGCCATTTGGAGGTTAAGGGAGACGCCAACATTTGATTACGATAATTTTTGCGCTATCTTTTTGAGGCTGCATTTATTTTCTTATTAATAAGCTTCATAAGTAAACAAGCACTAGATAATAATAATAATAATAATAATAATAATAATAATAATAATAATAATAATAATAATAATAATAAGAAGAAGAAGAAGAAGAAGAAGAAGAAGAAGAAGAAGAAGAAGAAGAAGAAGAAGAAGAAGAAGAAGAAGAAGAAGAAGAAGAAGTTGGAAGGGACCTTGGAGGTCATCTAGTCCAACCCCCTGCTCAGGCAGGAAACCCTATACCATTTCAGACAAATGGCTGGCCAGTCTCTTCTTAAAAACTTCCAGTGTTGGAGCATTCACCACTTCTGGAGGCAGGTTTTTCCACTGATTAATTGTTCTAACTGTCAGGAAATTTCTCCTTAGTTCTAGGTTGCTTCTCTCCTTGACTAGTTTCCATCCATTGCTTCTTGTCCTGCTCTCAGGTGCTCTGGAGAACAGCCTGGCTCCCTCTTCTTTGTGGCAGCTCCTGAGATACTGGAACACTGCTATCATGTCACCCCTCACCCTTCTCTTCATTAAACTACACATACCAAATTCCAGCAACCGTTCCCTATATGTTTTAGCCTCCAGTCCCCCAATCATCTTTGTTGCTCTTCTCTGTACTCTTTCTAGAGTCTTGACATCTTTTTTACATCGTGGTGACCAAAACTGGATGCAGTATTCCAGGTGTGGCCTTACCAAGGCATTGTAAAGTGGTATTAGTACTTCACATGATCTTGATTCTATCCCTCTGTTAATGCAGCCTAGCACTGTGTTGGCTTTTTTGGCAGCTGCAGCACACTGCTGGCTCATATTGAAGTGATTGTCCACTAGGACTCCGAGATCCCTCTCACAGTTACTACTATCGAGCAAGGTACCACCTATACTGTTGTTGTTAGCTGCGAAGTCGTGTCCGACCCATCGCGACCCTATGGACAACATTCCTCCAGGCCTTCCTGTCCTCTACCATCTTCTGGAGTCCATTTAAGCTCACGCCTACTGCTTCAGTGACTCCATCCAGCCACCTCATTCTCTGTCGTCCCCTTCTTCTATTGCCCTCGATCTTTCCCAGCATTAGGCTCTTCTCCAGTGAGTCCTTCCTTCTCATTAGGTGGCCAAAGTACTTGAGTTTTAGCTTCAGGATCTGGCCTTCTAAAGAGCAGTCAGGGTTGATCTCCTCTAGGACTGACCGGTTTGATCGCCTTGCAGTCCAAGGGACTCGCAGGAGTCTTCTCCAGCACCACAGTTCAAAGGCCTCAATTCTTTGGCGCTCAGCCTTTCTTATGGTCCAACTTTCACTGCCATACATTGCAACTGGGAAGACCATAGCCTTGACTATACGCACTTTTGTTGACAGGGTGATGTCTCTGCTTTTTAGTGTGCTGTCTAGATTTGCCATGGCTTTCCTCCCCAGGAGCAAGCGTCTTTTAATTTCTTGGCTACAGTCCCCATCTGCAGTGATCTTGGAGCCCAGGAAAATAAAATCTGTCACTACCTCCATTTCTTCCCCATCTATTTGCCAGGAATTGAGAGGGCCAGATGCCATGATCTTGGTTTTCTTAATGTTAAGTTTCAACCCAAGTTTTGCACTCTCCTTCTTCACCCGCAACAAGAGGCTCTTTAGTTCTTCTTCACTTTCTGCCATTAGAGTGGTATCATCTGCGTATCTTAGGTTGTTGATATTTCTTCCGGCAATCTTAATTCCAACTTTTGATTCATCTAGCCCTGCCTTTCTCATGATGTGCTCTGCATATAAGTTAAATAGGCAGGGCGACAGTATACAGCCTTGCCGGACTCCTTTCCCAATTTGGAACCAATCAGTGGTTCCGTGTCCAGTTCTCACTGTTGCTTCTTGATCCGCATATAGGTTTCTCAAGAGACAAATAAGATGGTCTGGTACTCCCATCTCTTTAAGAACTTGCCACAGTTTGTTATGATCCACACAATCAAAGGCTTTAGCATAGTCAATGAAGCAGAAGTAGATGTTTTTCTGGAACTCCCTAGCTTTCTCCATGATCCAGCGTATGTTGGCAATTTGATCTCTAGTTCCTCTGCCTCTTCGAAATCCTGCCTGCACTTCTGGTAGTTCTCGATCCACATACTGCTGAAGTCTAGCTTGTAGGATTTTAAGCATGACTTTACTAGCATGAGAAATGAGTGCAATGGTGCGATAGTTTGAACATTCTTTGGCACTGCCTTTCTTTGGAATTGGAATGTAAACTGATCTTTTCCAATCCTGTGGCCATTGTTGAGTTTTCCAAATTTGCTGGCAAATTGAGTGTAGCACTTTTACTGCATTGTCTTTTAAGATTTTGAATAGCTCAGCTGGAATACTGTCACTTCCACTAGCTTTGTTGTTGCTCAGCTTTTCTAAGGCCCACTTCACTTCACATTCTAGGATGTCTGGCTCGAGGTCAGTGACCACCTCATTGTGATTATCAGGGACGTTAAGCTCATTCTTGTATAGTTCTTCTGTGTAATTTTGCCACCTCTTCTTAATCTCTTCTGCCTCTGTTAGGTCCCTGCCATTTTGGTCCTTTATCATGCCCATTTTTGCATTAAACGTTCCCTTCATTTCTCCAATTTTCTTGAAAAGATCTCTGGTCCTCCCTATTCTATTATTTTCTTCTATTTCTTTGCACTGTTCATTTAAGAAGGCATTCTTATCTCTTCTAGCTATTCTCTGGAATTCTGCATTCAATTGGGTGTATCTTTCTTTTTCTCCCTTGCCTTTCGCTTCCCTCCTTTCCTCAGCTATTTGCAAAGCTTCCTCAGACAGCCATTTTGCTTTCTTGCATTTCTTTTTCTTTGGGATGGTTTTGGTTGCTACCTGTTGTACAATGTCGCGAACCTCTGTCCATAGTTCTTCAGGCACTCTGTCTATCAGATCTAATTCCTTAAATCTATTTGTCACCTCTACTGTATATTCAACAGGGATATGATTTAATTCATACCTGAGTGGCCTAGTGCTTTTCCCTACTTTCTTCAGTTTAAGCCTAAACTTTGCAAGGAGAAGCTCATGGTCTGAGCCACAGTCAGCTCCTGGTCTTGTTTTTACTGACTGTATAGAGCTTCTCCATCTTTGGCTGCAGAGCATATAGTCAATCTGATTTCTGTGTTGACCGTCTGGTGATGTCCATGTGTAAAGCCGTCTCTTGGGTTGTTGGAAAAGAGTGTTTGCTATGACCATCGTATTCTCTTGACAGAATTCTATCAGCCTGTGCCCTGCTTCATTTTGCACTCCAAGGCCAAACTTGCCTGTTATTCCAGTTATCTTTTGGCTTCCTACTTTAGCATTCCAATCCCCCATGATGATAAGAACATCATTTTTTGGTGTTAGTTCTATAAGGTGCTGTAGTGCTTCATAGAACTGGTCAATTTCATCCTCTTCAGCACTGGTGGTTGGGGCATAGACCTGGACTACTGTGATATTGAATGGTTTGCCTTGGATTCGAACTGTAATCATTCTGTCATTTTGAGGATTGTATCCCAGTATTGCTTTTCCTACTCTTTTATTGACTATGAAGGCTACTCCATTTCTTCTGAAGGATTCTTGCCCACAGTAGTATACCTGATGGTCATCTGAATTAAATTCACCCATTCCTGTCCATTTTAGTTCGCTGATACCTAAGATGTCAATGTTCAGTCTTGTCATCTCTTGTTTGACCACGTCCAGTTTTCCTTGATTCATGGATCTTACATTCCAGGTTCCTATGGAGAAAAAATCTTTACAGCATCGGACTTTCCTTTCACCACCAGACATATCCACAGCTGAGCGTCCTTTCGGCTTTGGCCCAGTCGCTTCATTCTTTCTGGCGCTACTAGTACTAGCCCTCTGCTCTTCCCCAGTAGCATATTGGACGCCTTCCGACCTGAGGGGCTCATCTTCCAGCGTCATATCGTTTTGCCTTTTGGTACTGTCCATAGGGTTTTCATGGCAAAGATACTGGAGTGGTTTGCCATTTCCTTCTCCAGTGGATCACGTTTTGTCAGAACTCTCTGCTATGACCTGTCCGTCTTGGGTGGCCCTGCACGGCATAGCTCATAGCTTCATTGAATTACGCAAGCCCCTTCGCCACGACAAGGCAGTAATCCATGAAGGGGACCACCTATACTATACCTGTGCATTTGATTTTTCCTGCCTAAATGCAGAACCTTACTTTTTTCACAATTGAATTTCATTTTGTTAGATAGTGCCCAGTGTTCGAGTCTGTCCAGATCCTCCTGTATCTTAAGCCTATCTTCTGGAGTATTGGCTATTCCTGCCAGCTTGGTGTCATCTGCAAATTTGATGAGTTCCCCATCTATCCCCTCATCCAAATCGTTGATGAAGATGTTGAAGAGCACTGGGCCCAGGACAGAGCCCTGGGGCACCCCACTACACACTTCCTTCCATGTAGATTTTTTTATTTTTATTTTTTATTTTAATTCCATTTATATCACGCCCTTCTCCGAAGACTCAGGGCGGCTTACAAGCTTAGCAGTAGCCTTCATTCTATGTATATGCCTGCTTATTAGGGCTTTCACACACACCCCAAGCGGCATTATTACAAAGTCAGCTTAATTGCCCCCAACAATCTGGGTCCTCATTTTACCTACCTCGGAAGGATGGAAGACTGAGTCAACCTTGAGCCTGGTGGGATGCGAACCTGCACTAATTGCAGGCAGCTGGTGTTACTTAAGGAGGCATTAGCCCACTGCTCCACCAAGGCTGATGCAGATGCAGTTCCATTGAGGACCACACGCTGAGTACGGCCTGTCAGCCAGCTACGAATCCATCTGGTGGTGATGCTATCTAACCCACATTTTTCTATCTTATCAAGTAGTAGGTTGTGATCTACTTTATCAAATGCCTTACTGAAATCCAAGTAAATTATATCTACAGCATTCCTCTGGTCCACTAGTTTTGTCACTTGGTCAAAGAATGCAATAAGGTTTGTCTGGCATGATCTGTTTTTGACAAACCCATGTTGGCTTTTAGTGATAACTTTGTTCGCATCAAGGTGTTCGCTGATTTGTTGTTTGATTATCTTTTCCAAAATCTTCCCAGGTATTGAGGTCAGGCTGATAGGTCTGTAGTTTCCTGGATCTATTTTTTTCCCTTTTTTGAAGATGGGAACTACATCAGCTCTCTTCCAGTCCTCTGGTAGTTCCCCAGTGCTCCAGGATCTTTGAAAAATATAGTTCAGTGGTTCTGAGATCACGTCTGCCAGTTCCTTGAGAACCTTGGGGTGTAATCCATCTGGTCCTGGTGATTTGAACTCGTCTAGGCTGGACAGGTGCTCACTTACCATTTTCTTGCCTATCTTAACTTGAGTTTCTATTCTGTTTTTTATGGCACTGGTTTTGGTAGGTTGGACTGTTTTTTCCCTTTGTGTAAAGACAGATGCAAAAAACGAGTTAAATAGTTCTGCTTTCTCCCTGTTGCTTGTCACCTTCTTGCCACTTTCCCCCACTAATGGACCAATCATTTCCTTAAGTTTTTCTTGTTTCTTATATGTTGAAAGAAGCTTTTTTTGTTATTTTTGACTTTGGTCGCAAGCCTTAGTTCATTTTGAGCCTTAGCTTCCCTCACTTCATCTTTGCAGGCACGGGCTGTTTGCTGATATTCTGCCTTAGTTATGTGCCCCTCTTTCCACTTCTTATACTTGTCCTTTTTATCTTTCAGTTTATCAGAGAGTTCTTTATGCAGCCATGTATTGTGCTAGACTGGGCCTTTATTATCTCACTTTTCAAAATTTCCCAAGCTTCTTGAGTTGTTTTCCCCTTTAGGATTCTCATCCATGGAATTCTTCCCAAGGTCTCTCTAAGTTTATTGAAATTAGCTCTTTTAAAGTCCAAGACTCTAGTTTGGCTGTATTCTATTGCTTGTGCTTCCATAATGTTGAATTCCAATATTGCATGATCACTTCCCCCCAAGGTTCCTGTGGCTTTGACACTTTCTATCATTTCATCTCTGTTAGTGAGAATTAAATCCAATATGGCTAATCCCCTAGTTCTCTTCTCTACTTTTTGGGAGAAAAAGTTGTCTGCTAGGTTTGTCAGGAATCTGTTAGATCTTCCACTTGGTGCAGAATTTGTCTCCCAGTTGATATCAGGGTAATTAAAGTCCCCCATTACTATTGTGATGCACTTCCTACATACCTTAGTTAACTGACTAGCAAAAAGTTCATCTATTTCCTCTGTTTGGTTGGGCGGCCTATAGTATACACCTATGGCAATGTCATTTTTTTCCCCTTTTATATTGACCCAAATACATTCAAGTTTACAGTTTTCATCATTGTTGTGCTCTATTTCTGTAGAGATAAAGTTATTTCTTATATATAGAGCAACTCCACCTCCTCTTTTGTTTAGTCTATTTCTTTTAAATAATTTACCGTATATACTTGAGTATAAGCCGACTCGAGTATAAGCCGAGACCCCCAATTTCACCCCCAAAAACTGGAAAAAGTTATTGACTCGAGTATAAGCCGATCCGCCGTTCTGCAAGCCTCCGCCGCCGGCGGAGGCTGGATCCGCGCTCTGCAAGCCTCTGCCGCCAGCAGAGGCTCGATCCGCCATTTTGCAAGCCTGAATACACAGGAATACCCTGTGTGGCCGCGGCTCTCGGGGAAGCCCTGGCTGTCCGCTTCCTCGCTCCACGCTGCCATTCGGGCCCGCGCGTTCCCCGGGCAAATCGCGGCGCCCAGCAGGCGAGGAAACACGCCCGCTCCAGTCGCCCCCCCTTCCCTCAGGAGACGCGAAGCAAGTGACCGCCCGGAGCTTACCGAGGACTTGCGCGCGGCCGAGGCTTCGGTGCTTCCAGGATCGCGCGCACCTCTCCCAAGCCGCCGCCGTCCGGAGACCTGCCGAAGTTTGGGGAGGTTTGGGGAGGTGCGCGCGCACCCAAACCTCCCCAAACTTCGGCAGGTCTCCGGACGGCGGTGGCTTGGGAGAGGTGCGCGCGATCCCGGAAGCACCAAAGCCTCGGCCGCGCACAAGTCCTCGGTAAGTTTTTTTGTTGAATGGAGTATAAGCCGAAGTGGAATTTTTCAGCCCAAAAAGTGGGCTGAAAAATTCGGCTTATACTCAAGTATATGCGGTAAATCCCTCTAGCTGTGTGTTCCATTTGTGGGTTTCGTCCCACCATGTTTCTGTAATGGAAACAATATCATATCCGCCCTCATTTACCTGAATTTCTAGTTCACCCTGCTTACTGTTCATACTCTGCGCATTGGTGTACAGATTTTGCTGAAAATTATGTAAGCATTAACACAGACAATGATCTTACCTGAAGGAATATGTAGTCATCCTGTACAGTCAAGGAATTCTTGTCAATCCTACCGTTGAAGGGAGATTTTATTGATTTTTCAGAACAATTCTGAAACTGACAGGTCATGTAGTAAAAATCTATTGAGAACCAAAAATAATAGATATAAGTAAATAAAAAAATGCTTACATCATTTGCCAGAATAAAACCTGAATGATTCAAAAAGTCCACCCTCTTCAACTAATTGATTGATTGATCTGCTTTCCTGGACAGCTGGTTTTTAGATTTTTGAGCAAGATATTTCTGCTAAGATTCAGACACATGTAAATGACAAATACCAGAACCACATATAATTTATCATATTTTAACAGACGCATGTAAATTTTAGGGTATTTAGTAGAATAATAAATTATTCCATAAAACCTTTAATGGGCTTGTCATTTCTCACTTCAGGGTTACAATACAAAACTTTGGTTTTGTGGAATGAAATCTACAAAATTCGATTGGCCAATTTAGTGAACTGATATTCGTGGTGATTACTGAACTTTGCAACTACAGCATGTAACACATTATTATTATTAGAAACACAGATTGTGTTTCTAATCTGTTATTTATGGTACTGTTTTTGATAGGTTGGACTGGTTTTTTCCCTTTGTGTAAAGACGGATGCAAAAAACGGGTTAAGTAGTTCTGCTTTCACCCTGTTGCTTGTCACCTTCTTGCCACTGTCTCCTATTAATGGGCCAATTATTTCCTTAAAATTTCCTTATTTTTCTTGTTTTTTTACATGTTGAAAGAAGCTTTTTTTGTTATTTTTGACTTTTGTTGCAGGTCTTAGTTCATTTTGAGCCATAGCTTTCCTCACTTCATCTTTGTAGGCTTGGGCTATTTGCTGCTATTCTGCCTTAGTTATGTGCCCCGCTTTCCACTTTTTATACCTGTCCTTTTTGTCTTTCAATTTATCAGAGAGTTCTTTATGTAGCCATGCTGATTTCTTTTGAGAGCTGTTATTTTTCTTCTTCATTGGTATTGTGCTAGACTGGTCTTTTATAATCTCACTTTTTAAAATTTCCCAGTTGTTTTCCCCTTGAGTATTCTCATCCATTTAGTTTATATCCTCTTGTTTTGTACAAAATCTTTTGTTTGCCCTTTGTGTCTATGTTATTAGCTCATTTAAGTATAATGGAGCTGGACTTATTTTCTAGTAATATTAACTTATATTTACTTGATCAATATCATAAATTGATTACACAATGAATTATTTAATCATAATCAGACTAATTATCCATTTTGATATCCATAATGAAAGATTTTGTTACACTGACAATATTATAGCATACATAAAAATGAGAAAAAGAGATCAGGTAGAGTTGCTGAATACATGAGAATGTGATAGATTATGACACTTAGCAGCAAGCTTCTCAATTTTTGTGAACTTAACCAGAAATTTTTGGTTATTTTTTTTTATGAATTTAACCAGAAATGTTGAAAACAAAAAACAACTGCAATATCCTAATGTGTACCTCCATTTGGATCTTGGACTTCTGTATGAACCAAATCAGGGTCTTCATCAACTCCATCAACAGCCCTGTAAGAGTAATAAAATTGCTGTTACCATAGGAAAAACTACAATTTTAGGGTGAATAAACTTAACCATCTACTGCCAATTCTGAATTTATAGAAAATGGGCATTTTCTTTGCTTAATTATTAAAATCTCTCAAAAAGCAGTGCAGAAATAGATTAAAAAACACTCATGTAACAGAGAAATGTTTTTTACTCATATTATCCAAAAAGATACATTTATTTCCTGATTTATTTTTCAAAAGTTTGATACAGTCCATGTAAATTATCCTATTTTGATTACAATAGTCTGTGAAGTCAAGTTCACAGCTGAGCAAGATTTTGAACTCATATTTTAAGTCTAAATGTCTTATCCACTACATAACTAATTTTTTAAAACTATAACTGTAGACATAAGATAAAATGTTTTCTAACACATTATAAATACTAAATGCCGTTTATTATCTCTAAAGTACTATCTTTCCTTGAAGGCAGATCTTAAAGATCAATTTCAAATTTATACTTCCTTTGCCATGTTAGATAATGGCAGTTTTATTAAAAATAGCTTTATTTGAGAAAATTACTGTATATAATCACTGTCTCCAATATGAGCACTGTTAATTAAAATACAATTATATTTCAAATTAATTCATATCTACCTCAGCAAAATCAGAATGTTGAGAAAACACTGTTCTTTAGTACGATTTAATTATTCCTTAAAATAGTTAACAAAGCTCATTCCAACTATAGCATTGTCTGTATTATATTTAAAAGTCTATAAACATGTTTCGTTGAGTTTTACATGTTCAAAAGACAATTAATTTAAATATCTATAATTTCAAAATTTCTGATATAAATAACATTAAACTTTCTAGCCAATTTTTTTAGCTATCTTAACAAAACATTCCTATGTCTTTATCAAGAGAGTTCACCTATCTGTCTCGTCAACAAAATAAAACTAACGTTAATCACTGGAAAATGCTAGAAATCTCCCTAGATAAATATAGTAAATAAAATGACATTAACAAAGTAATTGTTTGTAGCAAATTACGTTTACAGAAATATTCTGGAAAGAAATATTGAATATGGATGTTTAAATATTGTATCTCTCTCAGGTTTCTTAAGATTACATGTATTTATATATACTTCAAAATTCATTCCTTTTCTTTCTTATTCCGATGTAGATTTTCTATTTGGATGATTTATTGTTTTGGTGTTCTGTGTGCCATTTTATTTTCTAGATTTTATGAATGCACTATTTTATTTTTTTTAAAAAAATAACTGTATCCTCAAAACAATTCAAATTAAACTTGCACTAAAAATACTCTCATGTCTGTCTTCTTTCACTATATTTAGTAAATTGCTAAAAAGTTTGTCCAAGTATACTAATAGAGTCAAGATCTCCAGTTCATTATACTGGCTTATGAATGAATTACCCTTTAATCAAGCAGCATTATTCATGTCTACAATGAGACAGCTAATTTGAAACATGATGCTGGTACTGTTTCTAGAGGGGATTATGTTTTCAGTGTATTGAATAAACAGTCTCCTCTAATTAGCATGAAAGTCATGTTTTCTGGCACTTTTAGTTACTTGTAGAGACAGAAAATAACTTACTCAACATAGTATGTTTAATTTATTGTTGTATTTTTAACCAGACTTTTTCTTCTGATAGTCCTGTCTCAAGTGACATAGTTTATATTGTACAGTAACCATGCTACTCTTTTGACACTGCACACAGTACCCAAACTGAGTTCTTTATTCAGGACTTATCTGTCTAATACTTTAATGGTTCAGATTGCTTTTTGTCACATAAACTTTTCTCTTTACGAATCTTCAATTAGCTTTGTCACTTGTAAAATGCTCCATAAAAATATATTACAAATCACTACCAGAAATTTGGTATGTGTATTTTACTGATGATGGTACATTGCCACAGAAATATCCACACATGAACAAATGTTTATGTGATAATCTATTCACCTCAGGGATTCCACAACTTGGTTGTATCCACTCTCATATTCCACATAAAGAAAATTATATATTGTGACGAAGGATATGAAACTGATTATTAGTAACTGGATTCCTTTGAGTGCCATCTGTGAAATCATGGACATGAATTATGCTTCTCTGGAAAGCTGGTTCAGAACCCTCTTAACGTTTACAGATTCTCCTAGCAAGAGTCCTGTTTCCTATGTGTACCACACCTGATTATGCACAGCTCCTGATGATACTGCTCAAATCATGAGAAGAGCACTAAGACTGGCCTACAGTATCAGTTGGCTGAACTCACTTAAAGAACCCTAGATACAATAATATGCCATCAAGTTATTGACAACTCTTAATGATCACATAGATAAGAGTTTCTCCTTTACCTTGCCTTGCTTAGCACTCCTGGAGATCTGCCACACACTGCTTACCTTCAGCCATTTTTCTCCTACTATTAAAAGGCCCCACATGGCCTATCTGAGGTAGCTTCTCATCACACCAGGCCATCTTTCCCAGTGCCCGTCTGTGCAACTTTGAAAGTCTCAGGAAGCCCCAGGTGAACAAGTTCCATCCTTCAGAAGCCTAGAGGAAGTCCTGTGTGATTTTGGAATAGGTTCCATTCTTGCGGGGTTTCCTAAGGATGCTGGTGGCTTTCCAAGTCACATGCAAACAAGCTTCAGGAAAGAAGACACGATGCGACCAGGAGCTGCCTTGAATTTTACGACTTCTCTTGCCAAAGTTGTTAGGTGAATCACTGCAGTTGTTAAGTTAGTGACATGGTTGTTAAGTGAACCTGGCTTTCCCACTGACTTGCTTGTCAGAAGGTTGCCAAAGGTGATCACATGATCCTGGGACCCTGCAACCGTTGTAAATGTGAGTCAGTTGCTAAGTCTCTGAATTTTGATCACATGGCCATGAGGATGCTGCAATATTTGTAAGTGTGAAAAATGGCCACAAGTCACTTTTTTCAGTGTGGTTGTAACTATGAACAGTCACTAAACAAACTGTTGTAAGTCGAGGACTACCTGCAGACAATTTAGGTAACCCTGGGTAGCAAAAAATTTCCCACACCATTCTACCTCTTATAATATTATTGGTTTCACTGAATAATTACAGGGCTGTAAACCTCTTCCCTCAGAAATCATAGTCACATGTTTTTCTCAAATTTAGACTTTTATAACAAAAGATATGTTAGAATTAGAGTAGCACTTTCTCTCTCTCTCTCTCTTTCTTTCTTCTTTGATCTGAGAAATATGAAAATAAGAGAATGACTGGTATGAACAAAATTTTTAGCTATATAAATGTAATTAATCTCGAGAAAATCATAACTGATAAAAGATATTTTGAATATTGATGGGAAATCAAGCTTAAATAAGAGCGTGAAAAACAGGATATTGACTCTACAAGGAGATTTTAATGGCAAATAAAATTGAAGTATCAATTGGCTAGAGGTTATAAACTGATATTATTGTTATCTGTATAATATTAAGAAAATATGATGAGGGTGTTTATATCTAACCTTTTATGCCTTAATTGTAGCAAGAATTGCATAATGTGGGGGAAATGAAAATAAATTGGGGAAGAAAAGAGGATCAGGAAAAAAACTCTGGATTGTTTAATATTGAACATACTTATATTGAAGAAGCTAATGTTAAGTTATGTGAACCCAGACAAGATGTTGTTTACTAAGCACTAAAGATGGTGTTAATCAATAAAATACTTTTTTTAAAAAAAGGGTTCTGAACAAAGGTATCAAAACATATGTTCATTATGGCATCAGCAGGAGATTAATCATGGTGTTGAGAAAAGTCCTGAAAAAATGTGTAGGATTCAGTTACAGAGATGATTTAATCATTTAAACACCAATCAGAATATAACATTGAACAACCAGTTACACAAACCTCTGTATGTAACAGCTGTCAGAAATACAGCCCAATGTGAATTCCTGATGTACACCAGGATGCAGTTTGGCAAGTCAGAAGGTTAAAAAGCTCTGGCAAGTATGTTTAATGTCTTATGCAAGGGTATTTGATTTAATAATTGGCAAATGAATAATCATCAAATTCTTGGCAGAAAAATGTTCAGTGCCAGAAGAGTGACCTTCTAAAACTTAAGTCTTATTTCACACAGTGCAGGTACTTTGAAGCGATGAACATTCTAGAATTGGATATGGTGGGAAACCTTTCAGTAAAACATAAAGAATGAAGATTAAGTATAAATTACTTAAATAAAGCGGAAAAATTAAAGGCATTTTCCTTATCACGGTATCTAAATCAACTTTCTCACTTTCTATGAATTCTAGCAAAAAGTTGTAGGCATTATATATTGCAGTACAGTTGAATACAATACCCTCAAAGACTGAAAAATATCACTTTTCTCCATAATTTGTACTATGTAATCCTGAATAGCAAGAATATGCCTCTTACCAATAAATATGATCTTTTGATACGTGATCTTGTACGCGAGTCCATTTTATCCCCAAATCAAGAGATGCATAAAGCTTAAAATGAGAAAGAAGGAGAAAGCATATTTTTATTTCCTCCAAGAGTGCAAGGTAAAAACACAGGACTCTTCCAACATTTCCCTTCAACAAGTTGTAGGATGGAGTGGAGAGAAATGAATGGTTCAAACTCACCCAATGAATTTTCATAACCGACAGTGGACTTGATTTAGTCGAACATCTTAGTCATTACCCCCCTGGCACTTCCATATTTTAACATATTTAAAACTTACTTTACATATTCTTATCCATAATATTTTTTGCCAAGGAATAAAGCATAAATTAGTACTGAAAGCTGAATTAACACTAGAGAGCTAAAAGTGTAAATAGCTTGTGTCTCTGTTACAGATTTTTAATGTAAAGTCATTTCAGTATTAAGCAAACATGATGCAGAATGAAACAGTATTTGGATTCCTATAAATGAACACAGTGCAGAGAGACTGGATCATATACACAAATCAATCACTCAGTAAATGCAGGATCAACTAATGACATACAACTGCAAACAAATCATTGTTGCTAAATGTTAAGTTTAATGCCATTTAAAAAAAGATGTAATTCTGTATCTGATGATTCACCTGTGACAGTTGGAAAGGGATATGCATGCAGATGTTACATAAAACAATTTTGGAAAACTTTCCTATATTGGTTATATTACAGTATTTTATGTTGTAAAATTGTCTGATATTTCATATTGTTCCTCCAAGCTGTCCAGAACATATTTCAGATGTATCAAAAGCAAAACCACACAACTTTTTTTAGTTTTTTACCTGTCCTTCCTTGGTGTAAGCAAGCACCTTATCTTCTTGTTTTGGATGGAATATCAGTGTTTCCACAAAAAAACTAATGGGCTGTTTTTGAAAAGTAGCACCTTCATCTGTACTAATAAAAAGATTCTGGTCCAGGTCATTGTGGGAAGAACTTACAAGAATTATCTATAAAAGAAAAAAAAGCAAAGCAAACAAATTAGCCAAGTTCTAATACAATCTGCACATAATTTTATCTAATTAAGAAGGGGGGAAAATAGGAACTAAATAAGCAATGCCTCAATATCACTTGATCCAAAATAGATTAAAAGAAGTATTCTGCCAAGTATTCTCATAATCTCCTAAATTCTCAGAGTTTATATAAAGACTCCTAAAAACTGAAGCTTAGCAAAACTGCAGGAGATTTTCTAGCTAATCCCTAGTGGTTTTCACATAACTACAACTCTCACATTTTGTAAATGAGAAGTAAAACAGGTTTTATCACACAAACTACGGCATGCTCTTCTGCATTTCTAGTAAGTGGGGCTGCAGTTTAATCTGAGTTTAGGTCTACTTTGTATCAGAATAACCAAAGAAGTCTTGGGAGGAGGAAGCAACATATCATGAAACTGGAAACTGCAAAAATATATATCCATTCAACTTACCTTTCTAATACAGTCGTGTACGCTAGGAAAATGAATATAACAAAACTCTATTATTTGTTATTAGTCTTGTAGAAAACTTGTGTGATGGGACCTTGGAAGCCAATGAATTAACTGACCTAGGACCCAACATCAAGTAAAGAAGAAAAGGACTCTGTAATTACACAACAGCTTCTACTCTAGATTCCACAATATAACCTCTAAGCTTGAACGTGTGATTGTCATGGGCACCAACAGAGGAGACAAGCTCTGGGCAATGTCAGACACATATTATAATGCAAATTTTGCCCAGTTCATACTAGCGTTATGATGCTGTACACAAGGATAGAACTTGCGTTGTGACATCATGATGCATACTTTCCTCATTTTGGGGGGAAAAAAACCCTCAGCTTGCTGCAGACATTCTGGCAGCTGGTAGACAAAGGACTCTCATAGAGAAGTGTGAAAAGGTAAGGAAAAAATTTCTTGGAATTAGTGATCTCACTGCGATGAAAGCTAGAAGCCTTTTATATAAAGCTGTCCACTTGCATTGGAAATGACATGCATTTTTACAGGTATCTGTAGCCAGTTGCCTTGAGCCCCGCCCTGAACATTCTAACTGACTTCTCGGATGCTTATTCAATTGATGCTTAATCAATTTAATGGATTTATATATCTGCCCCACCCAGTGCTTTTTTTGTAAAAGAAAAAGGTGCCGGAACTCACACATGTCATACAACCCGCCTTGCCTACCCTACAAGGCTACATCCAAAAAAGGTGCCGGAACTCCGTTCTGAGCGTTCTATGAGAAAAAAAGCCCTGGCCCCACCTCACATACATGTCTCTGGATATCTTACAATAAAAATAAATAGAATACATACGATACAAAAAATATAAAACACATAACAGCTGGCATTGTAAATTAAACATTAACAATAACCAGGAGATGGGCCATGTCTCACACTCAGGTCTTCAGGCTTGGGCATAAAACCACGTTTTCAAGGCTTTGCAGAAGGCCAACAAGTCCCCACAGCTTCAAGATAAAAAGACAGAATCTCCATGGCCTCACTCAGACCACCTGGGGTAGAAATATAGAGTACCATCACCATATTGATGATACCTCACCCCAAACTGTCAGATTACCTTGCCCAGTAGGTTCGTGTAGATGTTAAGCAGGAAGAGAAAAAGTATTCAGCCATGTGGCACCTCACAAATGAAGAGCCATGGGTTGGACTCTCTCACTCCTCAACAGCAAGTGAAACGAACCGCGGCAGGAGGAGAATGAGCACAATGCAGCACTGCCCACTCCCAACTTCCAAAGCCACCACACAGGGATGCCATGATCAATGTTATTAAAAGCCACTGAGAGGTCAAGAAGAGCAAGGACATGCCAAGAAGTGATCCAAGAGTATGATAAGTGCCATGCCAGCCCCACACCCAAGCCTGAACCCTGACTGAAAGAGGTACAGATAATGCTCTTCTTCCAAGGGTTCTTTATACTATAGTGCAGCCATCTTCTTTACAATCTTCCTTAAAAAAAGGAAGATTGGATACTGGACACAATTGTCCAGAATGCTAGTCTAGTGATAGCTTCTTGCAAAGGGGACACACCACTGCCTCCTTAAGAAGTGGCAGGTCAACCTCTCTCTCAAAGAAGCATTAGCATTGCTCGGACCCAGCCCACCTTCTCCTCAGCAGCCTTAACTAACCAGGCAGCATATAGATCCTCTAGTCTAGCTTAACAGGATCAACCCCTCCTGTCACCTGATAGCTAAGCCAGGAGGTGCCTCAAGACAAGAATGCTTTGCAGATGGATCCCAGGATCCCCTCCCAAGGGGGAATCAGGTTACCCTAAACAAGGCCAATGGAAAGTCAACCACAGGTGCAATATGGGCACAGAAATAAGGATATTTTGTTGTCTTCACCGCAACAAGACAGGCTCTAATGCTTTGCTCTTCATAATTTTCCAGCAATGCTGTAGATGTTTCTTCTCTCACTTATTTCCCCTTAATTCATCAGCTCATAAGCTGAGGACTATCAGTATTACATTGTGCAGTATTAGATCTAACCCCAAATTTTAAGATAAATTTTCATTAAAAAATTGAAGTACTATTTCAATAAATAGAAAGATACACACGCTTGAATGGCAAAAATATACCTTCATCATAATTTGTAATAATCTAAAAACCATCGAGTCTCATATATGTGACACCTGGAATTCTTCCAATGCCATTACTTCATCACCTTGCCCCAAACTGGCCAAGTTCAAATCTTTTTTTTTTAATTTGGCACCCTCGACTCAGTTTTGTCTTCTGGCAATTATCTGGATTAGTCCCTGCAGTTTTCTTAGCACGATTTCAGAAGTGGATTGCCACTGCCTCCTTCCTAGCGCTGAGAGTGTGTGACTGGCCCAAGCATGAGCTTAAGATGGGACTAGAATGTAGAGTTTTTCTGTTTCTAGCCTAGTATTTTAACCACCACACAGAAGTGGCTCTCTAGTTCAAACCTGATCCAGCCAAAAATGAAGGGATCTAAGATGGGTTTCTTTACAAAGGTTATGAACCACCACCTCCTTCAACTCCTAGTGAAGGTGGCATTAGTGGCTGAGTACAAATATCAGGTGAGCCCCTCCAGCCAATACCAACCAAGATGGACTCCTGTCTGCTTACTAGGCTCTGTATCTTCCGGGCTGTAGCTGCTGATACTGGGAAGAGGAGAAAAGCAGCCCTGAAATAAATGCCCATTACCTGCTGTGAGGGCCACCTAAAAGAGAGGCTGGGGAACAGCACCTTTTATGTCCACACACTTTCCTCCCATCCCAACACTGTTGCTGCATGCCAGTCCCCAATGGAAAGCTAATCTACAGAGAGAGAGGAGAAACAAAGGACTGTTTAAAACGCCAAGGGAGAGAAAAAGTTCTCTAGATGAATGTTTCCGTAAGTCACTTCAAGGGGCGTTTGGCTTAGAGTGGTTGCCTGTTCCTGTTACTTGGCAGATCCTAAATGGCTTCCCCCCCCCTTTTTTTTTTAATCTGCAGAACGATTTTCAAATGCCTTGTGCCTGCTTCCCAACCGTAAAGAATTTTCTGGAATGTGATGCATAACATCTCTTTCATCTGTGGGAAAAGTGAGCAAGGTGAGCGGAGGAGGGAGGTTTGTGGAGTGGCTAATTAAATCTCTCGCTGTACGGAAGCCAGAGCTAAAAGTAGCAACTTGGATGGTGTGAAATTAAGGACTGTATAAATCTGTCCCCAAAAGCTTTATATGCTTTCATCAAGTTTCCGTTACAGAATAAGCAGGCTTTCAGATAGAAATAGATGGGGAACACGTGGGACATACATGGAAATAATATTTTGTTTAAATATGGGCTTTACAAAATATACAACATTTACTGTTTGTACTATCATCTACATCTACAATCCAAAGTTGCATCCTCACTACATACCCAGTTTTGCTATACCTTAATATTTGGACATTTATTTTAGTAGCTATAAATATCTGTAAGGCAGAAGAGTAGTAAAATATTCCAAATGCTTCCAAAAGAGTGATTTAAGGCCATCCCTACAACCCCCTCCCCAGGTTTTAGGGTACCTATGGAGTAACAAATCTATTATCAGATAAAGATTTGTAGAGTTCAGTGTTTTAAGATCCATTAGGCCTCCATTACAAGAAATGTGAATGAGTGTCTGATTTTCTTTTCTTGATCCTATTATTCGCTACGGAAAATCTGAAAGACTAGACAAGACTAGACTATTAAATACCTGGGGAAAGGCCTCTGTCATCACTGGGGTGGTTCAAAAGATTCCAGCGCACATGTCACAAGAGATCAATCTTAATCGAACAATTTCCTCTTTATTTTCTTCACTACTTTCTAACTTTCTTAACCGTGCCACGTTATTTAACAAATTTGAAATTGTCTGTGGTCCTTTTCATTGGAAGATCTCCACAAGTTGGCTCCAACTCAATCTTGGCTTCCTAAGCCGACTGTTACGGCTGCCCAACAAATCTGGCTCCCTGACATTTTCCCACACTCCTCCTCAGGATAATATGAAGCCCGTCCTTTGAGTTACAGTTTTCCTCGCCTCACGATCATGCAATGTCTACATCTCTACATTCTACACTTAATAATTTATAATTTAGTTCTTTTCCATAACCTTTGCTCTTTCTCCTGTTTCCCTGCTTAATGGCAGGGAAAATAATGTTTGATAACCTTATACTAAATCTACATTATTATAAGTAAATGAACATCTTCTTTAGCTTTATGTTTCCCAATTCCCAAACAGGAATTGCATTCCTGTTGCAATTTATTTCTTTGTTTGTTTATTCAGTTTAAATAACTACAAAAAGTGACTCTGGGCAACATACAGTTCTGATGCATAAAAGCAAGAAATTAGAAAACAAACGCGTGGATTAGAAAAGAGGAAAACAGAGTGACAGAATGAAAGAAATAATACAAATAACACTAAAATATCATTTTTTTTAAAGCTAAAAAGCAGACAGGGAGTAAAAGAAGAAATTCCTTACCCCATACTTCCCAGTTAAGTTCTTAGCAGCTCGTGGGGATGTGAAGAATTTTAATTAGGAAAATAATATTGAGGAGGCAAACACATGCTCTTTTCCTAACATTGTTCTCTAAAGCTAATCTGTCTGAATAGTTTTTAAATGTTAAAAAGAGCATTAGAAAAGTTCTTTTACAATTCCA
Organism: Vipera berus; assembly: GCF_964194415.1. Classification (NCBI taxonomy): domain Eukaryota; kingdom Metazoa; phylum Chordata; class Lepidosauria; order Squamata; family Viperidae; genus Vipera; species Vipera berus. The sequence goes on along the minus strand of NC_138204.1, from coordinate 122,300,250 downwards.
TTTAGTCCAACAAACTCTCCATTCCAATCAATGTGAGAATGTCAGTCTTAGTGTCAGATAACTCAAAACATCATCTCTATAGTACTATTTTTCTCTTATCAAATATGCTAGTTGTGATGCATCCATGGTTGCCTAGGCACGGTTGACATTCTGAGCTTTTCCTGACTGGTCACTGAAAAGCTCCAGGGCAAGAAACATCCTACATCATGCCTGAGACTACCCAACTGTCACACACAATACACCAACCACTTTATCCCAACAGCATACAAATACATCGGCCAACTATCTACATTACCCCAGCAGCCTAAAATCAACAGAGGACTCAAAATGGTATTGTGCTTGAAGATAAGACAGAATCCCATATATTATATACTCAAACCCTCCCCCTACAGACTTAGACTGCTACATCTTAGAGTAATCCTAGTTAGGAGGACTGAATCCCCTCCATTTGTCAAACCTGGTTAATTGCTGGCAAAACGTCTAAAAGTACTGGATGAAAGTGCTGGTCTTGATCACTGACCTGACAGTAAAAAAAGATCTTTAAGCTAAAGGATCTTTGCTGTCATTAGGACTTCCTTGGTTACACTGCAACCTTATATTTTCTTGACTATTTCTGTGATAAGTACTATAACCTCTTTACTAATGACCAAGCTAAAATAACAGTAACAAATTTTTTGTCATGAGACAACCCATAATTGATGGCATGTCATGTGAACTAAGAAGCATTCATTACATTCCAAACTCCAGCTTCAGGCATCTTTGACTCCAACTGGCCTTCAAATGCCATCTGAAACAACTGATTGACAAATAAGCCAAACTACCAGGCATTATCAATATTTTTTCAGCTTTGCTCACTTCATTTAACAGCAGTCTATAATTTCCCACATTCCTTCAAGCATGACTGATGGTCTCATCCTAACAAAACTTTAATTATTGTCTGACTTGGGCACTTAAACAAGGGTGACACACAAAGAAAGCCAGGAAGTCTTGCAATCTTAGAAATGCCCTATTCCACCCTAACAAAGAGGGCAGTGTACTCAGAACAGGAAATGGAAACGAGTTTTTTTTTGTCAAAAGCTACAAGTGAAGAATGAAGAATTCAGAGTTTTTGTCAGATTCAACATTTACAAAAATGACTTAATCTATAGTTAATTATAGTGCCAACTACCTATGTCTTCCAGCGGTCAAGAAGCAAAGTATTTCACATCAGCAAAAGGAAAAATACGATATGTCGTGTGCTGGAATTAGTCTAAGGACTTTACAAGAAGCCAGGTTCAATGCATGAACAAGGAGATGGTAGTCTATTAGGTGCATATTGCTTCACTGCGTTACTATATCATATGGGGTGGTGGAAGGTTTCTATGAAGGAAGCAACTACAAAGATCAATGGCATAAAATGTACATCTAGTATCTATCTAGCAGGAAAGGAGAAATATGGGGGGGGGAGAAATGTAGGCAACCAATCCTAGCTGGGTGCTTCATTTGTATATATTCCTGACTGCCACACAAAACTAGCTTCCATCGCACTATTGAAGAGTGAGTATAGAATTGGTGTTTGGAAGTCTTTTCTGTCCAAACTTTTTCCAGTTGTTTATAATTGTTTCCATCCTATGCTATGTTGCAATATTTGTGTTGTGGTCCTTTTGTTCTGCTGCCTGTTTAAGCAGAATATTTTGAAGTGTTCTTCCTTTCCTTGTAATAAGTAAAACATGTTACGGTTTTTAAGTGAAAACATTTTAATTTTTAAAAAGTTATCTCACAGGATATTGAATAATTGATGGCTATTTTAGAGCACATCTGCTGAGATTGTCACAATTAAGCTGCAGAATTCCTCTCAAATAAGATACCATTTAAATAAGTTTTAGAAACTTACACTGGACAAAATAAATAAAAGAGGTATTTGTGTACAGGCGAGCTGGGAATAATATTTGTCCCTGATATTTGTCCCTGATATGGACAAAATTTAGAGAAACAGTATGATTTGTTAATTCTCAGAAAACATCCTTTTACAGAACGATACCCAATACTGTGTAGACATACCCGAATTCACAGTGAGCTTTTCTTTCCTCCCTCTACATTATTAAAATCTGCTCCACAAGGTTTCCCAACCTTATAGAACAGGTTGAGAAGCATGGAGGGCTTCGATCCAAAAACAGGTACAGTCCAATAAATGGACAGACACAACAGGAATATGCTTATTTAACAAAATAACCAATTTTTATTTTCTGGATACCAAATTAAACATATATCATCTGCTTCAAGAGAATATCTCGTAGGCAAGGGAGAAATACTACCAAGAATATACATTGTATGTATGTATGTATGTATGTATGTATGTATGTATGTGTGTTTGTCTATACATATATACATATATATACAGTATGAGCTAAGGCCAACTTACATTTTAAGAAAAATATTACATGTTTATTCAGCAAGTTTATTCACACATACTATAGAGCAGACATATCAAACACAAGGCCGGGGGGGCGGATTCAGCCCGCAAAGTGGTTTCATGTGGCCCGTGAAGCCATCCTGGAAACAGTGAGGGAACGGCCCCCACTGCCTTGGCCCTGGCCCAGAGACCCTCCTTCTGCCAGAGACCCTCAGATCTGTCCCACTCCTGCCCAGGCCCCCATAGGCACCCTTGATGCGAACAATATAGAGCTGGCCATGCCCACCCAGTAGGCCATATGCACTCTAGCCACGCCCACCCAGTAGGCCATGCCCACCCAGGCCACACCCACCCGCCCCCCTGAGGGCAACCGCAATGCTGATGCGGCCCTCAATGAAATTGAGTTTGACACCCCTGCTATAGAGAGTGAAAAGGAGGATGGAGGATACAGAATTGTTTGAGGACAAAGTACTATAAGAAGGAAGGGATAACTTATTTTTACCCTATTGCCCTCTCCAGAAAAGCTGTTCAAGTAGATTCAAGATCTGATGCCAGAGTTGCAGTGCTGAAGAAAGTACTGGCCCTCTGTGAAACACATAATCAAGGGATTTCAGAAATTAAGAACTACACTTTAACCTTAACCCTGCCTTGTGCTATGAAATACATTCAAATAAATTTCATCCTGGTCATATAGCATATATCTGCAGGATTTTGTTTTTGTCTTGCACAGGGTGTGTATGTAGTTACATTATTTAAGCTCCATTGCATGGTTTTACTTTTTCATATATATTGTTATTTTCTCATGCTCGAATAAATATAGCTACAGTTAGTACAATTATTATTTGATTACAGTTAGTTAATTCCTAATCAAGTTTTAATTCTCTGTTAATTCGTACTTCTGATCGTTTCTCTTTCGAGCTGGAGTACATGTGACTGACATGCTTTGCTAGAAATGTATTCTACTAAACACATTTTTTTTTACCTGGGCTCTTCTATTGAACTAAACAATTATCCCCATACCTTTTTCTTGTTAGCAGGGCAGATGTAGAAATTTTCAATGACTGTAACAATTCCAGGCTGTAAGTTTAATTTGGTATATAGTGTTCCAAAATCTGACGACCTGGGAGACAAGAAAAAAGCAAAAGTGGTATTCCGATGATCTGCATGTATTTTCAACTTTAAATGATAACTGAGAAGTGTTCAGGCCACTAATTATATATTTGACAACTGAAATAAATACCAAAATTCATGCAAGCAGGAAACCAAAATGACTGTAAATATTGTTTACAAAATATTACCTCTGAAAAACAAAAACATTTAATTTATCAGAAGAAAGGTAAGTTCTACAACAAAGAATAACATTTATGAAGCATAAGTATAAAAATAAAACCCCCTAAAAAGATTTTAAAACTAGCTACTGCACAAAACATTTTAATTTAAGGGCTACATTCAAAATGAACAGTTAGAGGGACATTTAATTTAAAACATATAAACAAAAAATACAACTTTACAAATAGTAAAACAAAAAATAAAGCAGTTGGTCTTTAAAGGCTTGGCTACAAAGATCTGCTTTACAGGTTTCCTAAAAGCCAAAAGAATGAGAGCTAAACTCAACTTGTGATTGCATTTTTTTTCTTTTTCACAGCTTTCAATTTGCAGAGAATATTGTCACTAATTGTAAAATAATACAGTAATATATTATTTCATTCACTGTTTTAATTCACATAGAGTTTGGAGGACTTCAATTATTTTTTCTTTCACAATATATGTACAATTAATCAAGACACACAGTAAATTTATAAGGCAATTCGTAAAAGCAACTGAAATGTTATTTATGAAAACCTAGAGCAGAACTATATTCTGTTATTCTTTTTACAATGTTATAAAATATAAACCAAAAATACAGTTATTAAGAAATCTGAAGGGACCAAGAGTCATTCTTCTGCAAGGGAAAACATGTATGAGGTACCCTTCAGACTGTATCTGCTCTACCACCGTGTTTTCAGTATAAAGCAGATTACAGTGAAAACACACATTACGATGTTCCCTTCTCAGCAAAACAATGAAAATAATGAAGGTAAAGAGCCAATATTGCTTGGATATCCTTCCAAACTAAACAGGTGGCACATATTTGATAAAGGTTTGAATGTGGTATTACACCATTTTAAGGGAGACACACATTCATGTTAGCTGAAAGCTTCCTTGAAAAATACTTTAGAAAATGCTCTAGGCCAGGGGTAGGCAACCTTGGCTCTTTTATGACTCGTGGACTTCAACTCCCAGAGCATAGCTGACTCAGGAATTCTGGAAGTTAAAGTCCACGAGTCATAAAAGAGCCAAGGTTGCCTACCCCTGCTCTAGGCTAATTCCAGGGATAGCACATAGAATCAAACGGCTGGAAAAGACCTCAGTGGTCTTCAACCCTCTGCTCAAAGCAGGAGTCCTTATATCGTCCTGGACAAATGGTTCTCTGGTTTAAATTCTTAAAACATCCAGTGATGGAGTATCCAGAACTCTTGAGAGGCAAGCTATCAGACTGGTGAAAAAGTGGGGATCAAGCATTACACCATTCAAACCTAGGCCAGTTGTAAAAAATAATAATGTATAACACTGCCACATTTCCTAATGGATTGTTAAAAATGTATTAAAACTACACTCACATAATTTCCAGACATCATATTAGTCTGAGTGCTGGTTAGCTGCTGTAGGTGTTGTAATCAAGCAGATGTGGAGAATACAGACAGAAGACTACGGTTTGATGGCTGTTTATCTAAAGCAATTCATGCCACCATGGATAAAAGTATGAAAAGATACCTTTAATTGCAAAGTTGTGCAAATTTATAATGTATCAATTTCATGGCTTTGGTTTAAAAATGTCATACCTCGCCTAACTATAAAACCAGTCAATCAAGCCCTTGCAAAAGGCGATTTCTTTAAAACACATTATCTTTAGCATAATTTTTAGGATATTTTTAAAAATCGGCAAAGAAATAAAATTGAACAAAATGCAGTTATATCCAACCTTATAAAATTGCCTTTCAAAACACCTACAGATTCCTAATATATTCCTAAATTCAAAATTTATAATTCAAAAAGACATTGAATGTAACTGAAAGGAACTAAGGGGCATTCTACCCAATATAAATCAGCAAATCCACTTGTCCCCCTGCAAATTCCTTGGATTCTTTTAGGCCTTTTGGAAACAAGCAAGAAAAATTTTAGATGATAAAAGGTGCAATGCCTATACCAGGGGTAGGCAACCTTGGGTCTTTTATGACTCATGGACTTCAACTCCCAGAATTCCTGAGCCACCTGGCTCAAGAATTCTGGGAGTTGAAGTCCATGAGTCATAAAAGACCCAAGGTTGCCTACCCCTGGCTTGTACCATATGTTCAGCAGGGATTCCGTAAGTGAAGACAAATATAGTATCAGTGAAGTACTCAATGACCTTAAAATTATGAATTAAAATTAGAAATATCTCTGGAAAAGTGACTTACAACCCTTCCTCAGTTACGACTGTTGCACCAAGCCCGAAGGTCATGCTACACAATTCAGGTGCTTGGTAAGTGAGCTCACTTAAGATGGTCACAGTGTCTTGGGATCCCACGATCGACCTTCCCAGCTGGCTTCTGACCAGCAGAGTCAATTGGGGAAACCAGAATCACTAGTGACCATGCAATTCACTTAACCACATGATTTGCTTAACAGCCACCGTGATCACTCAATAGCTGTAATAAAAATGATCATAAAATCAGGTCTAGTCACTTAATGGTTGCATCATATAGTAATTGAAACTCTGGTCCCAACTGTGGTCATAAGTCAAAAACTAGAAGTCAGAAACTCTGTCAGCAAAACAAATTGGCAAAATGTGATACAAATCTGCATGGAGGTTGAAAGTTAATATAGATGTAGAGCTGAAATTTGGAATGACAGTATGGCATATCTTACCACCATGAGAAAGAATATCTTCAGACAGCCTATTTTATAGACTCTGTTTGCTGTTCAGATGTTTGCTATGATTGATAATTTTATAGTCCTTGCATTTCTTCTTTTAGGATTTTTTTTATCTTTAAATCACCTTGAATTAATATTCCTTTAATAGCACAATTTTCTATAATAGTTGGTTATTCTAGGCTAGTGCTGATGAAAAATAGGGTACACCAAAGAAATGATCTTCTAATTTCAGTTCCAGTCCTCTGATTTGCAGAAGGAAAACTGGTTCTCTTTCTTTCTTTTCTTTCTTTCTTTTTTCTTTCTTTCTCTTTCTTTCTTTCTTTCTTTCTTTTCTTTCTTTTTCTTTCTTTCTTTCTCTTTTCTTTCTCTTTGTTTTCTTCCTCTTTCTTTTCTTTCTTTCTTTCTTTCTTTCTTTCTTTTTCCTTCTTTCAGATATTTAGTTTCTATACACTCTTTTTATTCTGAGAAACAAGATTTGAAGGAGGATTTTATTCCTCAGGGATCTGAGAATAAATCCTAATAAGAGTTTCCTCGATTTGTTTGCATTTAGATTTTGATGCAATTATGTAAAGCATTTACAATTAAAATGAATTCCAAATCTATTCAGATAAAAGCCAAGATTTCAGAAACAAAAGGACCACATTTGTTGGTGGTATCCTTAAACTTCCTCTGGAGGGAAAAGGGAGCACCGGGGGGGGGGGGGACTTGCACTACATCTGTTAAATACAGACACTAAAGATATATCTGTTTTTAGTTAATGATGGGGAGGCTATCCTAATTGATCCTGAAATGGCTCATATAAAAATTTTAAACTTAATTATTCCATTTTAAAACCCAATAAAAATAGTTCCAGATAAATAGAAGTAAAGGTAAAGTTTCCCCCGCACATGCGTGCTAGTCGTTTCCGACTCTAGGGGCCGGTGCTCATCTCCATTTCATAGCCGAAGAGCCAGCGCTTGTCCGAGGACATCTCCATGGTCATGTGGCTGGCATGACTAAACGCCAAAGGTGCATGAAACGCCGTTACCTTCCCACTGTAGTGGTCCCTATTTTTCTACTTGCATTTTTACGTGCTTTCGAACTGCTAGGTTGGCAGAAGCTGGGACGAGTAACAGGCGCTCACTCTGTTACGCGGCACTCGGGATTCGACCCGCCAAACTGCCGACCATCTGATCAACAAGCTCAGCGTCCTAACCCACTGAGCCACTGCGTCCCTTCCAGATAAATAATATATGCCAAATATGTCTGTGTGGAAAGGATGGTAAAATTGTGATTAATCAACAGTTTCTAATCAGGAAAGGTTTCTTTAATAGTGGTCTTATCACTGTCTGCTTTAGGGATGGAAGGCACTAATTTACTTCTTACTGTGGATCTAGTCTTCTTCCAACCAATTTAACTAACCAGCATTAAACAAGCACAAGGTCATCTATATCTTTCTAGACAAGTTTGTCTGAATCCTTGAGATCTGTAAGTTGAAAAGAATGCAGACCAATAAGTCAAATAGTTGCTATGGTTAAATTACTATATCTGCTGCAAAATTGGAGACCAAGTTGAGGTGGATCAAGCAACTCAGCCTGTAAAGAAAGAAGTCTCTGACTATCATAATGAGCTATACAGCAAGAAAAGATGCAGAGCTTATTGTCAGCAGATGCTGTGAAGAAAGAATTCTTTGTTGCTCCTATCACTATGAAATATTGCTGTAAAAGATCATTAGTCTGTGTGAGACTGATACACATCTAATATTCTGCTCAAGCTGCTGCTTTTTTGTTTTGGCTTCCTTAGCTTTCTGTTAACCATGGGGCATGCTCAGCAGTGACAGTTTTCACTCTCAAGGCTGTTTCCATAGTGGAGTCCTGGTATTCTGTGAACTTACTTGCAGATGTTTCATTACTCAAGTACGTACATCTTCAGGGCACTGATGATGTTACTTAGTTGATAATGAAATATCTGTAAGGAAACAACAGAGCTGAGAAAGACCAAAGATTCTATAGGTCAATCATGAACTAGATATATACTCTTCTATTGTTTCCTTAGTCCATAAATCAGCCAATGTTTTGACAATACGATAAGAAGGGCGGAAAATTCTCAAGGAAAGTATTTGGTTTCATAAGGAAATATGGGATACATAATTGCAACAATCCATTACCACTTTGGAGGTAATCAGCAGTAGACTGCCTAAAATATGATAACAAGAGTTGCCAAGAGATCATTCAACTTAATAGAGGTCCAGTTCTAGAGTATGCCCTTCTTCATTCATGAGCGGAGGCCAATTCAACACATGTCCATGGCTGCCTCAGAGGGCCTAATCTCCTGAGGTGTTCCTTTCTGAACAGGTACCACACAAATGTAGCTCGTCTTTCCTCTGCCAGTTTAGAGGGCTTTTCTCAGATCAAACAGATCGACTGCTGTCTTTCTGTGATCGACAAGGGTCCCCTCCTTCTTCATTGCCTCTCCCGGGCAACTTTCGACCATTTTAGGGCCCCTGCAGGGAGAAATCAGCTGAGGAAAGCGGAGCCCCGCTATTCCTTTGCCTGTAGTGCCACGATGTGAACCAGAAATCCAAACACATTTATGGTATTACCTCTTCTACCCAGATTTTAATAGGCTCTGGGGCAACATTGAGTCAGCTACAGCTGAACAGATGGGGGGAAAAATCCCAACCTAACTCATGCTTGGATCTCACATATTAATGACAAGTAGCTAAAGATCCCAACAACCTACTGTAAAGTAAGGACCTTCAGACACAGACGCAAGAAGAAAACTGGCAAGGTTGCTACTAATCTACCAGTTTTCTTTCTGCCAATCTCTCTTTCTTTCTGAGATTGCTGCAAGTGCTCCTGTTCTTTTAGATCTATATTCAAAAAGGTCTTGAGTTTTGTGAAATTCTTAAGGTTCAAATTTAATTTCTATTATACTTTGATTTCTTTTTCCATAATGAAGTTTGATATTTCTTTGCTTTAGTCTCTAAAGAGGTACCTCTCAGAGTGTTTTCCACAGTTCATATCAGCAACAGTTATGGTATTTGATAAACTGCCTCTGAGGCAACCTTGAAAAATAAGTGGAATCAAGGAATCATCATTTTCCAGATTAGGAGTTTCAAGTGCTGTATCATCAACTGCATTATCATTTCTCCAACATCCTCCTAGCCTCTCCAAGCTAAAAGGGATCAAGCACTTCCTAGCAGAACATTTAAAAAAAAACCAAGGAAAGCATTACAATCCATTTTAAATATCTCTTTCAATACATCATCTGGCTATGTGAATTGGGGACTATGAGAAGACTGGCAGTAAATATTGTTTTGGCAAAGGACAAGCTAATTTTTCATTAAAAAAATCTACTACATGATGATGACTTCGGGGCAAATCAGGCACTAGCAAGAGGGAGTATGCTGGAATTACCAGAATGAATGAGCACTTAACAACCACAAATGTGGCTGAAAAAGGTTAATGCAGGTAAAATGCCCACTCACCATATACTATTGCATCTCAGTCTCTTCCTCTATAGTGCATACACACTATGCAGTTCAAGTAAGTGGACACTGTCGGGCCAAGTTTCTTCTTGAAGCCCAAGAGATCATGGTCAAAATAATTTTAAGCAGCAGAGAATGGAGTCAGCACCATGGACAGCATCCAAAAATAAAGTGCTGCTTGGATCTTTGTTCCATATTTCAGGATGCTCCCTTGGCATATGACTGACATGAACTGAAATCCCACGTAAGATGAAAAGATTTGTGCGATGGGAGGTTCTCCATTCTGGAAAGAGCTAGTTGTGGTCTTCAATGGGCTGTTATCCGATTTTGTACTTGTTAGCTTCTACTAAGCCAGGGAGATAACGATGTCATTTTAAAAATGGTAGTAAGGAACGTGAAAGTTGTTCCTAGTATTGATATTGATTTATATGAATTTTCTCTACAATGAAATGCTTATTTCTCCATCCTTTTTCCAACCTACATATTTTTATGCTCATAAATGATAAAATTATACTTGTTATATGACGCTGGTGTACTATTTTTTGTAATTAAGCCAAGTGAAGACAACAAACAGATTAACATGACAGCAATTGAAATATTTACATCTACTTCTTTCCTTGTGTCTCATTTCTTATGATTTGCTTTTTTCCTACGTGTCTTAAGTCCAAAACAGTTCCTTTTCAGTCAATCTTCTCTGTTGAATTGGCTCTGTTCACCCCCGTGCTTACCATATATATTCACAACGATCTGCATGAAGGTGTTACGATATTCATGAGACTTCCCTCAGATATTATGGAAACTATAATAAAGTTCCAAATACGTCCATCTGTGCATAATTAAAAATGCAGAGATATAATAGACTTTTTAAATACAACATTCTATACATGCTTATTTAGAAGCAAATCTACTGAGTTTTATATGGCTTCCTGCTACTGCATTTTTGATATTTTAATGAATTTTGATGAATGTTAATGAATCCTTTCCTTCACTTTTACTGCTTCTGCTTTTTCCCCACATTAATTTTCCTGCTTCTATTTCAATTAAAAGTATCAATTTTGAAAAAGATCATTTAACATATTAGTACAGTACACACAATATCTTAATCAAGTAATGGTTTATATATTTTTTATTTACTTTCTTCAAGCATTTCTTTTTTGCCTTCAAAAGACAGGAAATTCAGGTTCACATTTCAAGTATTTTAAACTCATTTGAGTTTCATCATGTACTCTATTTCTCTGTTTTATCACGTTGTCTTAAGTTTTTCTTCTTCTATGCTATGTGGGAAATGACACAGAGATATAATTTTAACCTCTGTAGGCAAAGCTCCTACAAGAGCAAAAGGAAGATTGTGTAGAAGAAGACAATGTCAGGTAACCCAAACCAAGCAACTATGACTTGTAGTATAGCAAGTATATTTTTTCAGCACAGTGTAAGTATGTCCTTAAATCATTGCGACCAACTTGGTCCCATAATTCTATGCTACCTGAACTTTCTGCACTAAAAGTAGACTTACATATTGTAGTAGTTCACTCTGGAGATTATCAGTATGTATACCATCATTTTAAGTTTCTTCCAAGGGGTGCCTGAACGCAGTCAACTGTATCACACCATTACCTAGGATTCTGGTTGTTATCAGTTTATTGATAGGTCCAGCTCCAAATCCACTCTTGCTGTCTTTCATGTTGAGATCAAAAAGCACTGGTGACTGAGTGGAGCCATGTGAGAGACCATAACTCCATTTCCCCCAAAAAGCAGCTGTCTGCAGCAGCGCTATCTGAAATCTATCAAGACATTATGATTTCCAAATATTTCAGGCAGTCCAGAAGGTTAATACTATAAATGATGTTAAAGGCACTGCAGCAGTGAGAAAAATCAACAGGGTCACCCTCCCTCAATGATCCCTAAATACAGATCACTCATCAGGCTGATCAGAGCAATCAGCAAACCCTAACCCTTCCTGAAGCTGGTTTTACAATAATAATTCACAATAATCTGCTTTTCTCAGTACTGTCACCAAGATTGTCTGAAGAGGCTGCAAATTATTCTCAGTTCTAGGAAGGAGGCACTGGCAAACCACTTCTGAAATCTTGCCAAGAAACCTGCAGGAACCTGCCCAGGCAGTTTCTGAGAATCAGACATTAAAAAAAATGTTTATAATAAGCCACTGTGTAGTTCCATACTGATTTGGTGTAAAAATTTAATATATTCCCTGCTAACTAATTTTTAAGAGTTAAAATGGACACAGTCGAAGCAAAAAGTATGTTTGATAACACAGCAGCCATATCATATCTACATATAATATTCACATTCGTGCATTCCTTCACACTCTCACATATGACAGACACATACTTTGGTTAATTCTCATTTTTTTCAGACATATATTCATACTACAATGGAAGAAACTTCTCTGCAAAAGCTGGACGTGAAAAAAAATCTACCATTAATAATAAAAAAACTTTTATCAAGCCTAAGTCCTATGTGACAAGCAAGGAGAGAAGAAGGGAACAAGGCTGGCTGGGGGATGCCCTACAGCAGGGGTGTCAAACTCAATTTCATTGAGGGCCGGATAAGCGGTTGCCCTCAAGGGGCCAGGTGGGTGTGGCCTGGGTGGGCGTGGCCCACTGGGTGGGCGTGGCTAGAGTGCATATGGCCTACTAGGTGGGCGTGGCCAGCTCTACATGGTTCGCATCAAGGTTGCCTATGGAGGCCTGGGCAGGAGTGGGACAGATCTGAGGGTCTCTGGCAGAAGGAGGGTCTCTGGGCCAGGGCCAAGGCAGTGGGGGCCGTTCCCTCACTGTTTCCAAGATGGCTTCGCGGGCCGCATGAAACCACTTCGCGGGCCAGATCCGGCCCCCGGGCCTTGTGTTTGACATGTCTGCCCTACAGCCAAGTATCCAATATTTGCCATCTCTGCTCTAAGCCCGCTAACAATGTAAACGTTGCCAATACTTTTTCTGTTAAAAGTGGATTTTACTATTATAATCCCTTCCCTTTGTACCACTTAAGAGGAGGATTTTAGATTAAATATGTCTTTCCTTTCCTTTTTACACTTTCCTCTAAAACGTGATGAATGTTACTTTTCATTAAAGACAAAATAATCACCATGTCCGAATATCACTTTTTATTTATACCAGCTTAATCTCTATGCTTACCTTTCTTTTCTGACCTCTTTTTTTTTTTTACAGCTGCCCTTTGTTTTTGTGTTCTTCGAGGAGTTTGGACTGCCATTTTTAGTTTGCCTGTATTCTGCAAAAGATATTGTATTTGTTTAATTTTTATTTCTTTCTAAAGTGGCATCAGACTCACTTTTGACTGTCTTGTTTAAAAAAAGTTACTAATGGATCCAAATATTCCTGAAGTGTTTGCTAAATTTTATTGTGCTTTTTTCTTTTGAGAATTCATAGAAATGATACTAGCCATATGTGAAGTATGTTTGCAAGCTATAAGAAAATGTTCAGTTTGGAAATGTTAGGGCAGTCTGGTCTAGTGGTTAAGGCTCTAGGTTAGAAACTGGGAGCCTGTGGGTTCTAGTCCTACCTTACACATGAAAGCCAGCTGGGTAACTTTGGACCAGTCACTCTCTCAGCCCAACCCACCTCATAAGGTTGTTGTGAGAAAAACAGAAGGAGGAAAGGAGTATTAGGCTCACTGACTTTATTTATTTATAAAAACAAATTATAAAATTTTATAAAATTATTATAAAAATAATAAAGGCCAGATGTAAATTTAAAAAGTTATAAGAAATTTTTTATCCCTTTTCCTTCGGACTCCTGGCTGCCATCTCACATAGTGTCATCTCTCGCCCAGGCCACTTCTGATACTTTTTGCCCTACTTTGCTTCCTCTTAAATGCTATTGAGACTCTTTTTTAAAAAAAATATAATCCAAAATTTAATTTCTAAAATATGATTTTACATTTTGCTCTCAAAATACACACTCTATATGCATACTACTGGAATTTGCCTTTTTGTACAATAATGGGTGAAATGTTTTCTTGAACGCCGGTTGAGACATTGTACTTTTTAATTAACTAGAGAATGGCAGGCTACTGAAATTGTCTTAGATTTGCAGGTTGTGTGGAGATCCAAAAGCAGTTAGAAATTCTAGATAGGAATTGTGAACAATAACTGGGCCTGCAATTTTCCACAAACTGCTCTAATAATCTACCTTAAGAAATATTTGCCAGAAGCCTCTTTTGAACATTCATGTAACATGTTTATCAGATTTGTGTGAAACACATGGAAGAATACATCAACTGCTTCCTCACATCTCCTGGACAAGCTTACATAGTATTAAGGAATAAAGAAAACTGTTGCCTCTCCCAGCCCAGCATAAATATAAAAAGCCATTAGATCCCCTATGTCTGTCTGTCTGACTGTCTGTCTATCTGATTAATCAACCTCCTGAATTGTTCAAGCAACTCCGAGTATTGTTTTAATATGTAGAAATATTAAAACAATAAAAACAGTAGAAAACATCAACCTAAATATCTTACTAAAAACCAAGGAATAAAGTCCCAATATAAGTGAGAATTCCCAAAAATCCTGCCCCAAGGCATGATGGAAAACTATGTTTTATAGTCTTTCCTTAATGACAGGGGTCAGGCCTGGGAGGATTTGGGTAAAAGATACTACTCCACAGGGCAGGGGTGGGCATAAAAAGGAAGAACTTCCAAAGTCCTACAAAATAATATAATGTTAACAATGGGATCTTGAATATGCCCACTCTACTAAATCTATAGGACAGGATACATAACTGGAGAAAGGAAGTCACACAGGCCCTGAATCATGAAGGGATATATAGACGATGACCGCTACTATGGATTCTACGCAGAAGCCTAATGGCAACAAATGCAATTCATGGAGCAGAGGTGTTTCTGAGTGAACCAAAGTGTCCCCATTATCACTAATGCCCCTGCATTCTTGACCAGCTATAACTTCAAAGTGATCTTCAAGTGCAACCCCAGGTAATGTGCACTGCAATAATTCAACCATAAAATGACCAAGGCAATAGTAACCATGAGTAAGGCCTCCTGATCCAGGAAAGGATGTAGTTGCCACATACTGTAAGATGGTTCCATACAAAGAGACTCATGGCCACAGCTATCACCAACTGCATGTCATTTTCCAGGCAACTTTAATAAATCAGGACAGACACGGATCTAATAAATAAGTAGATAACCTTACTAACAAACCCAAGAATTCCATTTAATTTATTGAGATCCCAAATGAACCCTAGAACCCAACTGAACATGATCTCTCCTTCCTTTATTATGGGACTATGTCTCTGAAAGCTAGCAGAGCCCCTCAGATAAGAGTAGCCACTCCATCCTCCCTGTTTTCGGATCGCGGCACCATTAACTACACGTTCAATTCACAACTTTCATTTTGGAACCAACTTGAACTACAGAGCTCATGACTAAAACACTCATTTTTCTCTCAGCTTTTCCCCCCATCTTGCATGTTGAAGAGTTCAGGAGAATTCCAAAACTTGCTTATTCTTTAGGAACCTTTGGCTGGCTGTACTAAAGGGGTTACCCAAAAATAGAAATGGATGTGACAGTAACAATAGGTTTCAACTGTTCAATTTTCCCTCTGAATCTATCTTTCAATTAATTTATTAGTTTCCTAGCAACCCATCTCAATTTTCTATTCTTACAAGTAATGCTTCTTTTATTTCCTGCCGAGAAGCATCCCTTTTTCAAAGCAGTCGAGATTTAATTTCTTCCTGTGGCATTTGAATCACATTATGCTTTCCTCTTTTGCTCCTCTTGTGCAGCTCCGTGTTTTATTTTTAAATACAGAAAATAACAAAAGCACTTGAAACTCCCAACTGCAAAATAGGATGTGTGGGGTGGTGAGGCATACATAACTAACAAAGCACTGTTACTGCAACACATCTGAAGCCACTAGCATATAGAGTGAAATCTGAAACAACCCCAGCTGTACTTCATGAATTAGTTTCCATTTTCAGCTTACTACATAGAGTAAACTACACAGGATTCTCTACAAACAAGTTTAAAACATACATTAAAACATATATTAAAATAATAACTAGGATTGAACAAATAAAGCCAACTCAACAAGATCTTCAGTAATGAACTACCTAAAATATCATGTCTACAAATATATAGCAGACCTCTGACACTTTAATAGGAGTTTTCTCAAAATATCTGGAAAAAGGTTGTTCTATATGCAGGGCAACAGAAAAAAGAATCTGACCCAACTAACTTCGGTTTTGGAGATCAAAACCAAAACCTGTTTGTGATACAGTAGACCACTGCAAGGGGACACACTCTCAAAATGTGTTACATGTTTTCTGAGATCAGTTTCAAATTAACAATTGCCAAATTTTGTCTGTGTTCACATAAGCCATATTTTGTGTAATACTGGTTTCTTGAATAAAAACTTAACTGGGTAAAAATGGTACAGTAAAGTACAAATAGTGTCATTTTCCCATTGTCCTGTGCGCTCCCACAGGGAGGGCCTCCTCAGGGTACCGCCGGTCAAGGATTGTCGGCTGGCGATCCCCAGGGGGAGGGCGTTCTCTGTGGGCGCGCCTGCCCTATGGAACCAATTGCCAATGGAACTCCGGATTGCCCCTGACCTTCGTTTGTTTCGCCGGGACCTAAAAACCTGGCTCTTTGAGCTATCAGGCCTGGACTGAGGGGTTTTAATGATTTTAAATTGGGATTTTAATTCTTGGGGCCATATTTAATTTTATTTTATTTTAACTTAATTTTGTACTGTATTGTTTTTATATTTTGCCCTGTAAACCACCCTGAGTCCTTCGGGAATAGGGTGGTATACAAATTGAATTAATAATAAATAAATTTACAAGTCACACTAGCTGAGTTTACACAATACACTACAAGCCGTCCTCGGTTAACAATCATTTGTTAAGTGACTGCTCAAAATTACCACAGTGCTGAACAAAGGATGTAACAGCCCATGCCCAAAAAGTTACAGCCATTGTAGCCTCACAGGATTGAGATATGGGTGCTCACAATCCTGTAATTGTCGTTTGTAATCTTCCCGGTCAGCTTCCCTAGAAAGTCAATTGGGAAACCAACAGGGAAGGTCACAAGCCATTTCTGCTTGCTGAAAGACTCCTGGTTTCTGGGCATTGGCCAAAAATGGCCTGTCCTGAAATCCAAATAGGATTTTGGCACAGAATGTTTGCAACACGATGCATTGACAGTCAGTCCCAAAAGCCAGAGGGACTCCTCTTGTCTTTGGGAACTGGCTGCAAACCTCCATGCTGCAAACACTCCATGCCAAAATCCTGTTTGGATTTCAGGACAGATGCAGCAGCAAAGGGAACAGAGCAAAAGGGCTGCCCGTCAGAGGGATTCAGCCCCGCACAGGACCAAGACTCTCTGGCAGGCAGCTCTTTCACTCTGTCTGCTTAATGACCCAGGAGATCATTTAATGACCTCAACTGGGAGCGCCAGGATTGCAGTCATCGAGTGAAGCAGACACGTGACATCTCATTGAACGATTGCTTCGCTCAACAAGGATTGCAGTTTCAATTGTTGTTGTAAGTTGAGGATAATTCATAAAGAAGTGATTGACATTTTATCTTTTGTGTTGAAAATCTATATTTTGTGATAGAATGTTATGTGAATCTAGCCTTTTGACTTTACTGTGGTATTAGAAGACTCTTCAGAGATAGCATCAGTATTCCACAGGACTAGATTTTTCTTTGAGAAAGAGAACGATAATAAATACAAACCAATGTAAGATATTGTATATGCATTAAAAAGTAACAAATCAACAAAACAGGAAAAATGCAAATACTAATTCAAGTAGTTTTATTTTCATGTTTCATTTATATTTCATGTATTTTAATATCTCTATGATTGGTAGAAACTTTCAAAAAGTTAAGATAATGGAACTGGAACTTCAATAGCACATGGACAGATGTCACCATTCAACCTCACCAAAAAGAGAATTAACTGGATATCAGGACAAGATTCAGCAGTCCATCTGCATTTAAAAGACAAAGGCCACTCTTTCGAAGACAGCAAACTCCACATTTTGGACAGAGAGGACAAAGAGGGGTCAAAGAGGTCATCTATGTCAAAACTGAACAGCCCTCTCTTAACATAGGGAGAGGGATATGACATCATCTATCTTCAGTCTACAACACAGTCCTTTCAACAGTTCCAAGAAGGCTCCACACCCATTTGCAGTACTCAGGTGACCCTGAGGACACAGCTAAACCTCCAGGTGGCATCAACGATTCTCTAAAAGAATGCAAATGGCCAGCTGTCTGTAAGCAGTATAAGTCCTTCCATTCCCCACCATCCAGTCAGAGCTGAAGAAGCTTCTTGGATAAGAAGCACAACATCTTCAAAGAAAAACAAGAAAGTCCAGTTGCCTCGTGAAAAAGCATCTTTGGGATAACTGGATATCAGGGTTGTCAAACAAGCTACAAATAGAAAGTTTTATGAAAGTTTGTAGGGTTTTTGTTTTAAAGAAGGGAAGAATAAACTGGGTGAGGGGATAATTTTATGGTCTGGATCTAGTTAGTACTTGGAGATCACCACAAAATTTCAGTGCTGTGGATTAGAATGGGAGGTCAAACAGACATTCAAGAAGGCGGCAATGGCAAAATTCTTCCAAATTCTTTGGTAAGAAAACCACATGGAAATAACTATATAATCCCCAGAAATTTTAATTCATAAAAGCATTTATTAGCCCCCTCCCCAACTCCAATGTACTCTGGGAAGCACACAAAACTAAACAAGACATAAAAACAGCTAAAAAAAATTAAATCAACAATGACAAGCAAATTAAAACTGAATTCCAGGTGGACGATTTTACGTCGTTCTTGGGATAAGCGTGGTTAAAACACCAGGCTAGAGATAGCAAGAGACCGTGAGTTCTATTCGTGCCTCAGGCATGAAAGCCATCTGAGTGACCTTGGGACAGTCACTCTCCCTCAGCCCAACTCACTTCACTGGGTTGCAGGGGGGGGAAGGGGGGGAATAGGAGGAGGAAAGTGTCTTGGATATGTTCGCCACCTTGAGTTATTTATGAAAATAATAAAGATGGGATATAAATAAAAATTAAATAAATAAGCAGCCCAGACTAAAATGTTCTAATGACAAAATCAATAAAACAAAACAGGGATCATTAAACAAATAGCAAACATTAGACCCACACCTGAGACCAAGCCAGGTTTTCAAACTTTCCAAAACCATACGAGAGAGTGTTGGCTTAATCTTAGGGGGGAGGCGAGGACAAATTGAGCAGGACATGAGGAAACCTCCATCTGTCTCCATCGGTGGTGTGAACTATAACTTGGTTTTCTCATAAAATTACTGTGTTTGGATTGTAAAACTCAGAACTATGAATAAAGGGATAATTTTGCACAAAATAACAAATTACTAAGAATTCAGATGCAATATACAACTGAACACAATATACAATATATTATTTTAGTAACCGGTAACTACAGCAAAGCTGAGTTTAAAAATGGAATTTAGAACTTTCATATTTCAGTAAGTATTATGCCTTCTTTCAGCTTCAATGTTATTTGTAATTCTGCAAAATCTGTAGATCTGTTGAATCCTCGTGTACAGCTAGGACAATCCGTTTCTAATTGAATGCCTACAGGCAGTGCTTTTTTTGTAAAAGAAAAAGGTGCCAGAACTCACACATGTCATACAACCCACCTTGCCTATCCTACAAGGTTCCATCCAAAAAAGGTGCCGGAACTCCGTTCTGAGCGTTCTATGAGAAAAAAAGCCCTGCCTACAGCAATAAATGGTCTATTTACCCATTCTATTATTTTTCTTGTCTTTTGAGATCTAGTCAGGCCAACAAGAGCACAGCAATATTTATCAATATTGACAAAAGTAAATAAGAGCACCTATAAGTAAAGAATGCAT
Organism: Vipera berus; assembly: GCF_964194415.1. NCBI lineage: Eukaryota > Metazoa > Chordata > Lepidosauria > Squamata > Viperidae > Vipera > Vipera berus. The sequence goes on along the minus strand of NC_138204.1, from coordinate 122,280,538 downwards.
TGGATCCTCCTTCTTCTCTTGTGCCAGAGAAATATTGCAAAAATTGTTTTTGTCTTCAGCTCAAATGTGGTTATTAACCTTTCTATATTGCATCTAGAAACATTCTGCCTTGTTTTTAGGAACAAAGTTTAGGTTGAATAAAGAGTTCCAATACAAGAATACCTTGACTGAAAAATTTATTCATAATTCTAAAACAGACTAATTTAAAAATGCAAGAAAAATGAAAAAAAAAAATAAAACTTTTTGTTTAATTTTTCTCAGCTCTTTGAATTTCTAGACAAAATTCTTTGAGCTATGCAGAAATTTGAGCAAATAAGATATGAAAGCAATGTGCTCCGTATTTTGGATATTTATTTATTTTTGGCACTTTCAATCTTGACTCCTGGTAACGGTTTGGATTAGTCTCTGCAGTTTTCTTGGCAATGTTTTTCAGAAGTTGTTTGCCACTACCTCCTTCCTAGTGCTGAAAGGGACTAGCCCAAGGTCACCAGGTTAACTTTAGATTTTGGGTGAAACTCAGTGGTGGGATTCAAGTATGTGAACAACCGGTTCTCTGTGTGGATGCCGCTTCCGGAAGTCCATTCTGGGCCTGGGCAACAAAAAATTAGCTACCGGTTTTTGCCGCACTGGTGCGAACCGGCTGAATCTCACCACTGGTGAAACTAGAACTCGATCTTGCGTTATTTTAGTTACTGTCATTCTTATCCCAAGAATGTTGTAGTGTTGTCCAGTCAGAATTCAGTTTATTTGCTTACACACAATAGACAGAATCCTTACTATTCTCAGCCCAATAGATATACCCTGGGAAATTCTATGGAGTGGCTATTCTAACTCTCTTCTTCTGTCTCCTCTCCAGCTCCCAGCTGTGCTGCCTCTTGTCTCTCCCGATTCTTTCTGCATTGTGCTCCATCTTCCTGGGAAACTGCTGCTTCATTATAGTCCATCACACTAGCTCTCCCTCCCCTCCATCTCTCACGGTTACCCATTAAAACTGATTTGCTCAATTTTTGTTTGACAGTTTTCCTTATAATATACAGTTCATTAAGAAGATACCTTATGTTGGAATTATCACAGTACTCTTTTTAATTTTATATACAACAGCACTTGCATTTAGGCTACCGCCTACGCAAATGCATATGTTGCTGGGGGGAAAAAGACTCTACATTGCCAATTTAACTGAATATTTACATGTAAAAGCTGTTTTCTACTCAATGAGTAGAATATCTCATCAATTGTCTCAGCAGTTGGTCCCTGTTGGTGTTGACAGGATGGGAGAGATCAAGTTTAGAATTCTTTACTTGTGAATTAACTAAGGGATAGATTCACTCCCCCACACACTCCTTGTTTAATATCTACATGAAACCTCTGGGTGAAGTCATTAGTAAGTTGAGAACCCAGTATGTGATGATACATTTCATCCCTAGGCAGTGCAGGTGAAACTCTCAATGTACTGATCTGTTATCTAGCGGTGTCAGGATTTGGATGAAGAAGAGGAGATTCAGGCGCAATCCTGACAAGACTGGGGATCTTCCATCTTTGTTCATGGATAGGATAGGACTTCGATAGGATCGCACCATTTATTTATTTATTTATTTATTTATTTTATTACATTTACATTTATTACAGGGCGGTTTACAGGGTTATTAAAAAGCAAAATACAAAAGTTAAAAAGAAATTTAAAAAAAGAAATTATATTCAAGATTGGTGTGCAACTGGGTGGTGATAGTGGACTCACAACTCCCATTCAAAAAGCAGGTGGCAGTTGTAGCCAAGATGGCTTTTGTGCAAGTACATCTAGTGCACCAATTGTTCCCTTTCCTGGACTAGGAGCTCATTTTACAAACATGCCTTAATCACCTCACAAATGAACTACAGTAATGCACCCTACAGCAGGCTCCCTTGAAGACCACTTGGAAGCTCCAGCTAGTCAAAAAATACAGTAGAAGGGACAGCACTGAGCATCCTTCAAAATCTCCAAAAAAAGACCAAAAGTTGCCTCCACACATTTGGGGACCTCTTGTGGGGGGGGAATGCTGGCAAGTTGCATGTTGGACCTTGTGTTCTTTCCTCCTCTTCTTCATTAGTACACAATCACGTACAAGTTTAAAGGCATACATGATGGCACATAAGCTACAAGTCCTTAGAGGTAAATAACCACAGAGTCCTTGCCAGACTCTTACTTTGCTGTGCATCTAGCTTTTTTTTTAAATCTCATTTATATCCCGTCCTTCTCCGAAGACTCAGGGCGGCTTACAATCTAAGAAGCACAAATCAATATGCTTAGCAATAACCTTCATTCTATGTATATGCCTGCTTATTAGGGTTTCCCCCCTAGCGGCATTTTTACAAAGTCAGTGCCCCCAACAATCTGGGTCCTCATTTTACCTACCTCGGAAGGATGGAAGGCTGAGTCAACCTTGAGCCTGGTGGGACTCGAACCTGCACTAATTGCAGGCAGCTGTGTTACTTAAGGAGGCATTAGCCCACTGCTCCACCAAGGCTCTAGCTTTCCGGTCCTATTTTTCACTGATGTTAGTAACAAGGCCTCCGAGCTAAAAGATGTTATTTCTTAGTGACATTCAATTCAGTATTGTTTCTCGTGTATTGGTATTGCTGACTGGGAAGCTAATTAATTATATGCAGCCCACTTTAATGCATGTTTTAATGTTGAATTTCCAGATTTAAGCAATCATCTAGTCGTGGATTTCTATTTCTATGAGGAGGTTTGCAGAGGTAGACAATTCCATCCGATGCTATTGTCCTGTGGTTAGTTTTATACCATTAACTCCGTGGAAGGACGGTAGAATGTAGTAAAAATGAAACAGATTTAACCTACCAGTCCTACAAATAATCATGCTCTTATTTCTTCACACCTTTCTTTCAAAAATCTAGTATCTAGCACTTATCCCTTGGTAAACATTTTTAGCACAAGGAAGCAGAAGCAAATCCTATTCTAATTCCGTACTCAATGATGTCACAATTAAAATTAGAAACTCAGCATTTGGAGAAAGCTTTTTTTATTCATTACAATACAATAACATGGGAGAACACCGTCCTGACCTTATAAGTTTGCCTTCCCCTAATTTCTAATTTCCTGTATATTTTCATTGTGAAAACTGGGGGATTTTTAGCTGAAATCTTTATGCTCATGCTAATTTTACAGCAATCTGGATTAAGAGCAGTGGGATCTGGAGCAGAGATCGTAGATTTAGAATGCTTGTTTATTCTCTACCGTTTAACAGCATTAAAAGGACTTTTCATTTTAATCGTTCACTCAATAGATATTCATTTGAACTAAAATAAATTGACACTGGAGCTAATGTGAATCGTGCTAATCATATAGTAGAATAATTGTATGACCTAGTGAAGGGGTAGGCAACTTTGGCTCTTTTATGACTCGTGGACATCAACTCCCAGAATTCCTGAGCCAGCCATGCTGGCTCAGGAATTCTGGGAGTTGAAGTCCACAAGTCATAAAAGAGCCAAAGTTGCCTACCCCTGACCTAGTGGGAGCAATCTGCAAATTCCCGATCCCCTTTCTTGCAGCTCCTGAAGCTTCTACTATTACACTGCTGAGTGCGGCAACTAAAAATCAATGTGGTGATTTTCCTGATATTTTCCCATAATTATGAAGTAAACATTAAGCAACATAATTTAAGAAAACAAACAAAAGCCTCCAAAATAGAAGACATTAGCCATACCCATATCTTTCCCCCATTCAAGTGACAACAATTAAAAAAAACCAATATGTTCAAGCAGGAAATAGTTTCTCTTTGATTTCTAGGAAAACTAAGAATATAAGCAACAAACATACCTCCACAAAGAACTCTCCAACACTTTGCCCATATCAGTGTGGTAATATTTAGTAAGGATCAGAATTACCTAAAGGAAAGCATGCAAAAAAGAAAACTAAGGTATACTTATATATACACACACACATATATATATACATAATTAAATTATCCATATTAATATGCAATAAAATAAACAAACTGACAAGACTTGAATTCTAAGAATTATTAAGTTATCCATTGTATCACTGCTTTTTAAAAAGCTGAGCATTGTTTCTTTGCCTTTTTGTGGTCAGAGAGGTATCAAAGGGGCTTACTGCCAAACAGATAAATCCAGGTTTGCACTGTAAACCAAAAATGTCTCAGAAAATCAGCAAAACAGATTGATGCAGCTATTACTTAAAATCATGAGATTAAAAGGATTTATTCCTAGCAAAGTATACATAGGTCTACAGTTTAAATGAACAGATACATTACATACTTTTTTTATAAGCTTCATAAATAAACTATAATTAAGCTTCTAGTCTTTAGGTGCATTCTCACATAATGCTAAGCCATCATGCTGTTTGTTTGTTTCATTCCATAAATAAAATTGAAGGGTTTTTTTCTGGCAAAACATTCTTTGAATCCTTGGCTTAGAGAATGTGGTAGGTTCACAATGTAGTTTCTTATGATAGCTGAAACAGAACCTATAATTTATGTGAGTATATGCATAATTCTGTATTTATTTTTGTCACATTTATGTAGTGTATATTGGAGGTGGTGGCCATTTGAGAGCTGTATGCAACAAAATTTCATTTTAATGTATGCCGATTATTGTACATTCAAAGTGACAATCAAGTTATTATTCTCTTCTATTCATGGTTTATCTCTGAATTGTTTGTGTTCCTTATTCAAGCCACCTACCAAGGAATAGCTCATACCGCTCACCTGCTCTCAAAGTGTCAAGGTTGAATTGCTAAGATGCTTGCTAACTTCTATCACTATTCAACTTGCCACAGATATAGGGAGGAGGGAATAGAGAGCTTGGGAAAGAAACAGAATTCTAAGAAGCCAACCAGAAACCATGAGAGCCAAGGTCACAAAAGCAGGTGTCTGACGAGAAGTGGAACATTCTCATAGGGCAACAAGAACACTTGGTGAGTGGAGGTTATGCAAAGCTATTGTTAACTAACCAGATTTTATCGCAGGAAAACTAGAGTTAGTTTTATTTCTTCAGTGCCGGGATGTGTATTCAATAAATATCTTTTCTGGCACCTCAAAGCTGTGAAGATTCCTTAATTTTGAATTTGCTAGACAGATGGTTGACACAATGAGGTTTTTCCCCAAATTAGCTCTTTTGCTATGTTCTGCTTGGTAAGAAATGTTGCTTAATGTCCCCAGCCTGTCTTTTAAGTCTGGCTGCCTACTCTTTCAACTCTAAATCCAGCAGAATGAAAGAGATTTCAAAATCAAAAGAAAATAGGGATCTAGCAGAATATGAGCTTCACAATACTTGGAAAATTGATAGAAGTTGATCTTTCAATGTACAGAGAAAACTTTTATTTTTCCACTGTTCTTTTCTTTCAAGACATTCTAGAGATCTTCTGGAAACCACATAAAATATGTGCTCAAATCAGCTGCTCTATTACACTGGGATTTCAGCAGGGTCATGCCACTCTTTTTTTTCTAAAAGAACTTTAAGGATGAATATCACCAGAAGGCAATTGTCCTGTTGATCTGTCCCTGAACCAGATTTATATTTTCTCTAAATACAGGCTTTGCTGTATTAATCATTATTGATCCTTATTGCTCAATTCCAAAGGAACTGAAAACATACATATTCCTTTTCCAAAATTAGTTCTATTCTTTCGAAGGAAAACAGACAAAACTCTTTTGGGTCATGCCTTATCAGAGGCTCGCATATCACAGTTTCTAGTATCTCAATGAAAAATTAGTTCTACATCATGAACTTATAGTTTCTGTTTCGTACTAGCCAAATTTGGTGCTTGATAGCACTTTTTCCTCCCAAGACTACGACATAGCTTATGAAACTCTGCAGTAATTCCACAAATGCAGGATAGCCAGCATTTGGATCTAGAGATGCATATGAACTATTGGACAGATGATTAATTTTAGTAGCACTCTGGTTAAATGTTTAATTTAGTCAGCTTAATCAATGTTGGTGTTAATTATATTACCGCAGGATAATGAAAAAGTGAGAAGAGGAGAGTAAGGAAATTGGGTAGGGTGAAAGTGATAGATGACTGAAAACTGCAAGTATCTTTAAATAAGTCCCAGAGGGAAGGAAGACATGGGTGAAGTAGGACAGATGAAAGAAAAGATCGTCCAAATTGTTGATACCAGTTCCTGCCCCATACCCACAAGAGCTGAACTGGAAAAGACTGTAACAGAAATATCAACAAGGAATAATTCAAATTCAGATTCAAAACCCTACATGGAAATTGCTGCAGAGGACAACAGAGCAGTTACCATGAATGACACAAAGCAACAAAGATCAATGTTAGAGGGTGGAATCTGGTTTTGCGGGTAATTAAGGAGAGAAAAGAGAACAGAAGTGGAGATTTTCGACTGGCTCCCTCAAAAAAGAATTCATGGAGACCAGCGACATGGAGAAAGAAAACAATGACAGGGAGAGAAGGAATATACCATGGCTGCAGAAAGGAAGTGACCTAGAAGCCACAGCAGAGCTAGGTTAATCAAACCTGGACTTGGACTTTTCAGATCACATGGTACAGATGCAGCTGAGAAGTGCTGAAATGTTCTCCTCTCTCGTTCTGATTTTACTAGGTAATGCATGATACTGTATGGAGAGCAAAGAAAAAGCTCCTGGAAAGGTCTGGAGGAGGCTAGCCATGTGGCTGAAGGCAAAAGAAAACTGAATACGTATTAGGGTAGACAGATAGGACCTTGAGTATCAGGGGTTATGTATCTGGCTAGTATAGAATAGATACAGTCTGCTTGCTTACGTATACACGCCAGTGTAAGCCAAAGAGTGGAGCTGAGTGGGGCATGTGAAGATAGATGGGAGAAATTGTCTGTCTCTGGGGCTAAGACAATTGGGACCCAAATTGGGATAGAGACAGGCAGGAGGAGAAGCAACATCACCCTGCACATGTTGCCACAGGAGAAGGGGATGTCCTAGTTCTAAGGGCAGCTTGTAAAGGACGGATCATAAACAGGTTGCATCCAAGTCTGATATGATGATGGATGAGGACGCTGGTCTAGTAGGTATTACTGAGACTTGGCTGGACAGTGATGACAATGTGGCCATCTCAGGAAACTGTCTACCTGGGCTTCAGCCTATAGCAGGGGTAGGCAACCTTGGCTCTTTTATGACTCATGGACTTCAACTCCCAGAATTCCTGACTCAGGAATTCTGGGAGTTGAAGTCCATGAGTCATAAAAGAGCCGAGGTTGCCTACCCCTGGCCTATAGTAACTGCAATGACAGTGCTGGGTAGAGAAAGTAACCATGGTAGTATATTAGACATGTTCTTTTTTTTTTACCTGCTCCCTGCTGAGGGTAGGAACAGATAATTAGCCACTTTAAGAATTTGGTGGAAGGAAATTTCAGGGAGAGGGAGAGGGGAAAAATTGCACATACATATTTCATTCCTCATAGAGCCAAATTTCCTCTCAGGCTGAGAGGAAGATCCAATAAACAGGGCATACTTTCAAAATACTGGTGGACCCAGGATAAAATGTGGTTTAATTAAAACATATAGGTAGTCCTCAACTTATGACATTCGTTCTAATATCATCAACTAATTCGGAAAGAATGATAAAACTAAGCAGAGCAGTCAGACTTGACTGAATTTGAAAAGCTTGTAACAACATTCAGAAGCTCTGTTTACAAGACAGTATTGAAATACGACTTAGAAACTGAGAGAGAATTTTCTTACAAGTTTCAAACATGTGGTAAAATGAAATAAAATACTTTTTAAAAGAAAACACAGACTGCTTGAAAATCTGGACTACATAAAAGTGGTTAATACAGTTTGAATTCCTCTTTGCACTGTTAAGAAAGCTGATTTAAAAGTTATTAATTAAATTGTGCACTGTGACATGAATATATATATGTATGATTGGTTTGCATTAACATATAATAAAGATATGTTTTTGTGGTAGATTTTCCTGCTTTTTCTTACCTTTTCCTTTATAATTTCTTTTAAATTTAAAACCATATTATTTAAACTTGTCTTTTTAAATATCCAGAAAAGTATTTGGTTGCTATTTTTTTAAAGTAATAAAATACACCAGATATAAAGTAACTGATTGCAGAGATTATACTGAATGTATGTTTATGCTTTAGTATTTGAGCTGCTCTATTAATCAATGAACACATCCAATCTCTTTTTGAAAAAATGAACATCAATGCTCAATATATTTGCAGCTATGTAAATTACATTATCATTCCATCTTTATATAAAAGATGACAATAGTCTTTAATTTTTATTTTAAAAAAGCAACATGATAATGTGCAGAGGTTCCACAAAATTTGAATGAATTAGTTGTGGTATTTGACCCCAAAAATCTTGTCTTGGGAAAGCACAAAAAATAATGAAATAACCAACACAGGATGCCACCAAATTATAAAATACCGGTAACTGCCTCGATTTTAAGACACATTGTTTTGGGGCAGATGGATATTAATTGGTGTTGGCATTTCTGGAGATCTTAAAACTTTAAAGACCAATACTTTTGCCTCTGAAATCATGTTCTTCAAAAACTGCCATAAAATGAAATAGGATGGGAACTGAATACTAATTTTCACGATTATCAGCATACCTCTCAACCAAACTGCATATCCTAGAACAGGGGTCCCCAACCCCTGGTCCATGGACCAGTACCAGGCCGCGGCATGCCAGCAACAAACAAGCAAAGCCCCATCCACAAGATGCAGGCAGCAAAGAATATCACGCACCTTCCGGTGCAAAACCTCTCTCCACGGAACTGGTCCCCGGTGCCCAAAAGGTTGAGGACTTCTGTCCTAGAGGATCTCAAAGTGTGGTTCTGTTCTTGCATTGCCAAGAGAAAGCTTGTGTCTCTTTGTGTGCAAGCATGACATGTCCATTTGTAACCATCAAGTGGCGGGTGTGTGTGTGTGTGTGTATGTGTGTATGTGTGTGTGTGTGTGTGTGTGTGTGTGTGTGTGTGTGTGGAGCTGGGATTGGAGGAGTCCCAATGTGGTCCCGTAACATGGCAATCTGGGACAAGCAGGCATTTCTAAGTGTAAAAGGGTAAGATTTCCCCTAGTTATCACAATCCAGGAGAGGGCAAAATTACGTTCCTAGAGTTACACAGGGGATAAAAAAAATATATCTTAGTTGGGAGAGATTTAAATGGACAAATATACTTCCACTGACATCTGGGAGATTATGAAATTGATATGAAAAATGGGCTTCTTCTCTCTAACAGCGGGGGGGGGGGAGAGGGAGCGAGAGGAAATCTCATTGGGGGTTTTTGGAGCCGGTGGTGTTTTAGTTAGAGCAGACCCCGTCAGAGATACTAACTTCTTCCCACGAATTCGGAAGCAACGGCATTTGGATGGCTTAATCCAGGGGTCTTCAAACTTGGCCCTTTTATGACTTGTGGACTTTTATGACTTGTTGAAGTCCACAAGTCATAAAAGGGCCAAGTTTGAAGACCCCTGGATTAATCCGCCCAAGCAGGCAAAATTCCAGAAAATAGGAATCCCACTCGTCCATCTACATGTCAAGCTTTCTTTCCGACTGGAGGAAGCCTGGGAGGGGGGGGGAAGGTCTGTCTGACCAGTTGAGGACGGGGCTGGCTGGCTTCCGCGGCGACTGGCCAAGGCTTCCAAAAGGCACCCGCGCGACCCCTCTTCTTCCTTAGGGGAGGACCGAAGAGGGTCTTCCCTTCCCCACCCAAACGCGGCACGTCACTCCCCCTCCCCTTCCCCGCTGCCGGCGAGGGCGCCATGAGGACTCGGCTCGAACGAGCAGGAAAGCCCGCAGCTCCAGGGGCGACCCCAGATCGCCAAGGCGAGCGGCGTCGGCTACTCCGCACTTACGCTGCTGTTGTCGCCCGTCCAATGGACCATCGCTTGGTTGTGAGCCGCGTCGCCTTTCAGAACGAAAGAGGTGCTAAGCAAGGAAGCCGCCTCCGGGCCACCCGCGGCACGATCCCGCAGGCCCTCCTCCTCCTCCCGCGGGCTGCTCCGTCTCTGGCGGTAGAGCCAGCCGTGGGGACGCGACGCCCGGCAGGCGTCCAGCGCCAGCAGCAAAAGCAGCAGCCTTAGCGGCATCCCGAGGCTCGACGCTCCACTTTCCTGGAGAGCGGCTGGCGGGGCGGGCCGGCTCGGCCTCCGCTGCGCTCCCGCCGCCGGGCCAAGATAAGGAGTCTGGCAGATGAGCGAGGGCGAGGGGAGGCTGAGCCCGAGACGGAGGGAGCGTCGCGAGGTTGCGCTGCGTGGGAAACAACGTGTCTGAGCCTCCACGCCCCGTTAAGGAGCAGCGCTGCCCTCTGCCGGCGCTGCCTCGGATGCCGAAGAGCGGAGCAGACGGGGCGCGCTGATGCTCCCGTCAAGAAAGACGAGACTGCGCAGTTTAGCCGCCTGAAGAAAGCGCGGCCGAGCAGCGGTTGTCGGGCCTCGGATGACTGACAGACGCCTCGCTCCACGCCACGGGTTTGAAGACTTGTGAGTGCCACCTTCTGAGAGAGCCTCGCGAAGCAGCCGGCTTCCCAACCCCTTTCTAAGGGGGCAGTCATCGAACAAGCAACGAATGTCAAACCAGTGGCGTAGCGTGGGTTGTCAGCACCCGGGGCAAGGCAAGTAATTTGCGCCCCCTAACCCGTGGATTTTAGCACTCGAGTCTCTTCCACTAGATTAGTTAAAGAAACCCTTACCCCCCTAAGCACATGTATTGTTTGTTATGAAAATACTGATGTAATTAAAGTAAAATGCATCTAATGCGCCCCCCCCAGATGTGGCCCCCCCTGCACCCCCCACGCTACGCCACTGTGTCAAACAACGTTCCTCTGATAATACGACGGGCAGGGCTTTTTTTCTCATAGAACGCTCAGAACGGAGTTCCGGCACCTTTTTTGGATGGAACCTTGTAGGGTAGGCAAGGCGGGTTGTATGACATGTGTGGGTTCCGGCACCTTTTTCTTTTACAAAAAAAGCACTGCAAACGGGTATTGTTTGAACTTGATGGATAAATTATCTCGTGAGGGGTAGATAAATACAGGGAGTGTGGCTAGTTCTTGGGAAAGATTCAGACTTGGACCCATTTCATTTGTACTCCACCGTTCCTTAGAGCGTAGAATGTCATAAATGGCTTCCATCTGTGATTACATCCTTTCAACCACCTTCTAAAGTAGGGTATGCTGAGAACAGCAGGATTTAGCATTTCAGGTTTCACTTTTGTTGTCAAGCCTGAAAAAAACAACAACACAGCCTTGCAAGATAAAGATTCCGTCATTCCAGCTTTAGCGTCTTACTGTAATAAGAGGCAGCCCTGAATACTTCCACCGGAAGAGCAAGTAGAAAATATGATGGAACCAAGGTACCAGTCAGAAAGCAATCAACGTTATGGCTATTGTACACTTCTTTTGGGTTAGATAAATTTTATTACAGTCCAAGACCAGTGCAAAAGTACAAAAGCTGGATCCAAAAGCGGTGGCTCAGTGGGTTAGGACGCTGAGCTTGTCGATCAGAAGGTCAGCAGTTTGGCGGGTCGAATCCCGAGTGCTACGTAACAGAGTGAGCGCCTGTTACTCGTCCCAGCTTCTGCCAACCTAGCAGTTCGAAAGCACGTAAAAATGCAAGTAGAAAAATAGGGACCACTACGGTGGGAAGGTAACAGCGTTCCGTGCGCCTTTGGCATCTAGTCATGCCAGCCACATGACCACGGAGATGTCCTCGGATAAATGCTGGCTCTTTGGCTTTGAAACGGAGATGAGCACCGGCCCCTAGAGTTGGAAACAACTAGCACGCATGTGCGGGGGAACCTTTACCTTTACCTAGCTTAATTCATGGTATCCTGTTAAAAAGGCTGGATATGACATACCTTAAAATTATTGTCAAGAGCTAGGTGACAATAATGAGGCTTCATTAAATGAATCTTCTTCCAGCAGCCTATTGCAATTGTCATCGATTCACCTTAAAAACCTGAGTAAGAATTGTGCGCCATGAATATGTTCCTGTGCAAGAAAAAAGAAAAGTGCTATTTCATAACACGTGTAGTCTACTACACTACAAGCAACTTTATTTAATTGCAGTTTTTAAATGTTCCAGCAAGAATCAATTCTAAGAGAAATACAAGTCCCATGCTGTACATCAAAATAAAACTATAACAAAGCCAATGTACTGCCATATAAAATAATATTGCTTATATAAGATCCTATTATGCTATATCTATTTTGAATCATGTCTTAAATATAATTTATTTTTCCATATTGTTGAATTATTACTGATTATTACTGACAATATATTGTAAATAATTATCAGATTCTAAATAACTTGACTTTTCTTTTCTGAATTGTTTCACTGTCCTTATTCTCAAGGTTTTTCCTACACAATCATAGTTTCTAGAACTACAATATTTACTCTTATCAATAGAATTAATATACTGTCATTAATACATTTAAGCACAATTTGTCAATTCAATTTTCTAGGTTTATGTAACATATTAAACCAGTAACCATCATATAGACAAAGTTTATACAGGTAACTCCTTGACTTATGACTACAAATGACCCCAAAATTTCTGTTGCTAAGCAAGGCAGTTGTTAAGTCAGTTGCGCCTCATTTTATGACTTTTACCAGTTAAGCGAATCACCGCAATTGTTAAGTGAATCACGCAAGCAATCTGTCTTTCCCCATTGACTTTGCCTGTTGGAAGCTGGCTGAGAGTACAATTGATGATCATATTACTCTGGGACAGTCCAGCTGTTATAAATACATGCTAGTTAACTAGCAACTGAATGTTGATCATATGACCATGAAGAAACTGCAAAAGTTGTAAGTGTGAAAGCCACTTTTTTCAGTGCTGGTGTAACTTTGAACAGTGACTTAACAAATGGTTATGAGTCAAGGACTACCTGTATATAATACAAAGCTAAAATGTTCTTCCTGGTTCTGGTTTCTAGCCATTTTCTTTTGTTACTTTTCTACTTACTTAAAATGGTTTTTGTTCCTAATTTGTATAATTTATGCAAATAATTTTCCCAAATATTAATGATTTTCCCCTTTTACTTCTGGATTACATCATTTTAGATGCATGCGGGTAGGTTTAGGGGAAAAAATCACTACCTGTATGCTACTAAAACACTTGTGTGTTTGATACTTTGTAACTTTTAGTTGGGGAAAATAGGGCAATACTTTGTCAACAAAGGTATATCAAATGGGGTGTAGGACAACTTACTATGGCCAACTCGCTGCTTGCAGCTTACACTGCCAAGTCGCCTCTGCCAATTCACTGCCGCCAAAGAACACACAGCCAACTCACCATGGGGACAACTTACTGTGGGTGCCTGGAGAAATGGATGGGTGAGCAAGTGAGCAGAGCACAGACTGGTGGCCAGGGGCTTCCCATTTTCACCCCCCCCCCCCACTGTTACCATGCTGAACTCCAGATTGAAGAGACTGGAGACAGTGACAGCAGTGGTGGGTGGGGCAGGTGGTGGCAGCAGCCAGGGATGTCCCATTAAAGTGAACTTAGAAGTATCTGTGAGCTTCATTGTAGGAGGTATTTTCATCCCTCCCTTCTAATTGATTTGGAGAGATGAAATGAGAGCAATAATGGGTAAGAGAAGCTAAACCTTTTGGTAATATGTTTTGTTAAATATTTAAAAGCTCAAGAAAGTGTAGCTATCTCAGGGATGACACTCTGACATGGGATCAGTGAGCAAGTCAGGTACCCAAAGTTCAGACCAGATGTAGCTATAGTTAATGTTTGTCATGTAAATTCAACCATAACGTGACTTAGTTTAGTATCTCTGAGAGCTTCTTCAGAAAATTATTGCTAAACTCCACGTAGCTCTTGTCTGAAATTGGTTAGATTTGCAGCACATACTATCTACAGACTAATAAATCAGTATTTGTTCTCATGTTCTGATTGTTTTAAGCAGGGCTTTTTTTCTCATAGAACGCTCAGAACGGCATTCCAGAACCTTTTTTTTTTTTGCAAAAAAACACAAAAAAACAAGCCAGCTCCCTTATTGGTTTTCCTAAGCCTATTGCAGGGCTAGCAATCTTGGCTCTTTTTTATGACTCGTGGACTTCACCTCCCAGAAATCCTGAGCCAGCCATGCTAAGGGGAGAGAGGTTTCCAAGCTGAGCCATGCTGGCTCAGGAATTCTGGGAGTTGAAGTCCTTGAGTCATAAAAGAGCCTGCACTAGAGGAGGACATTAAAATTATTTACAGGATTACTTCTTTAGGAACTAAACTTTTAGAATCTAAAACAGCTAATTCAGAAAAGCCAACAGGAAAGAACCTCACATTTTTCTTCTGCTTCTGTCTTTTGGAAGGTAAAATTAGATAACAAAATAATCTATTTCTTATGTTAACATCTCTGCAATGAAATCAAAGGTAACAGGAAAGAAATGAGAAACACTTTTCTCAATGTAATATGTCTAATTTAGCTGATTCTAGAAAAAAATAGTATCTTTTGTACACTCTTGAAAACTATTTTGAATCTAAACAATTCTTAAGAATGAAATATTCTTAATTTGGACTTTACTTTTACTGTTTGGACTGTTGTGTGTTTTGAAAAATAGATTATTTAGAATCTAGTTATGTTGCACTTCAGTCTTTAAATAATTAACCTAGTATATACATAACAATATATGATGTTTTCCCTGGTGAGCTTAACATCAATAACAACATTTATTAAAAAGGCTAAAATAATTTCTGGGGGTATTATCTGTATAGTAAAATTTTGGACAAACAGTGATCATGTTACATATGTGCATAAGCGTAGTCAGTAGCATATGCCTTTTTAAAAAATATCAAACATGCAAAGAAACAAAAATAAGTCCAAAATATCTGTATTACATCCAGAAATGCCAACTTTGCAACCAATATTTCTCATCCATAACTATGGAACCCTAAGGATACCTGCATACATGCAAATGTTTCTCTGGGATCAGTAGCGCAACAGGGATTGCTTTTTCCTTCCAGTAACATATACCTAAAACCAGTTTATTGCATTTAGCAATTGTACTTAAAAAAATCTCATTCATTTAATTTGAAATCAAGTGAAAAATTGATTTAAATTATTTTATTAAAACAAATTAATGGCAATTCTTTTATAAAAAGTTGCCTCAAACAAAATGAGTTTGACATGTCTGCTCTAGATAGTTGAATGCTCCAAAATAAATTCTAGACCAGGCCTGTACATGCAGCCTACCAAGCACCCTTGGACAGAGCACAGACTATTTTTTAAAAGTAATAAAATCACCACCACTAGCCTGAAAGTCATGTTGCCTAGTGCCTCCATGGGTTACCATGACCACAAGCTCCAACACTGTAGATGCTCCTCTAGTCACCAAATCATTGATTAGCCCACCAGCATTCCTTTGCAGACCACAAAGATTTTTAATTTATCAGTGTGGGCCTTTCCTTTCTACAAGATTAATAATAATAATAATAATAATAATAATAATAATAATAATAATAATAATAATAATAATAATAATAATAATAAGAAGAAGAAGAAGAAGAAGAAGAAGAAGAAGAAGAAGAAGAAGAAGAAGAAGAAGAAGAAGAAGAAGAAGAAGAAGAAGTTGGAAGGGACCTTGGAGGTCATCTAGTCCAGCCCCCTGCTCAGGCAGGAAACCCTATACCATTTCAGACAAATGGCTGTCCAGTCTCTTCTTAAAAACTTCCAGTATTGGAGCATTCACCACTTCTGGAGGCAGGTTGTTCCACTGGTTAGTTGTTCTAACTGTCAGGAAGTTTCTCCTTAGTTCTAGGTTGCTTCTCTCCTTGACTAGTTTCCATCTGTTGCTTCTTGTCCTGCTTTCAGGTGCTTTGGAGAATAGCTTGACTCCCTCTTCTTTGTGGCAGCCCGACATATTGGAACACTGCTATCATGTCACCCCTCACCCTTCTCTTCATTAAACTACACATACCCAATTCCAGCAACCGTTCCCTATAAGTTTTAGCCTCCAGTCCCCCAATCATCTTTGTTGCTCTTCTCTGTACTCTTTCTAGAGTCTCGACATCTTTTTTACATCGTGGTGACCAAAACTGGATGCAGTATTCCAAGTGTGACCTTACCAAGGCATTGTAAAGTGGTATTAGTACTTCACGTGATCTTGATTCTCTCCCTGTTAATGCAGCCAAGCACTGTGTTGGCTTTTTTGGCAGCTGCAGCACACTGCTGACTCATATTTAAGTGATTGTCCACTAGGACTCCGAGATCTCTCTCACAGTTGCTACTATTGAGCAAGGTACCACCTATACTATACCTGTGCATTTGATTTTTTCCTGCCTAAATGTAGAACCTTACTTTTTTCACCATTGAATTTCATTTTGTTAGATAGCGCCCAGTGTTCGACTCTGTCCAGATCCTCCTGTATCTTAAGCCTATCTTCTGGAGTATTGGTTATTCCTGCCAGCTTGGTGTTGTCTGCAAATTTGATGAGTTCCCCATCTATCCCCTCATCCAAATCGTTGATGAAGATGTTGAAGAGCTGCACAGACCTCTTCTAGATTTTCCTCTTGCCTTTCCGAGTTAATTCCTTGGTCTGTCATTGAGCAAGAATTGACTTTGTAGGGAAGCATACTATCATTTGATGCATATTTAACATATGTTCTACCTTTATTTACCAATTATATAATATTTGTATGCAATCCACAGGGCGAGGTTTGGGGAAACTTACAATAGGAAAAAAAAAATTTAAAATCATAAGATTAAAACATCGCCTGGCCCGCACTGCCTCCGCTGGCCGCATTGCGCAGCCCCACCATATAGAGTGGGCTCTGCTGCTCCCACAGCACCAGCCGCGGCCCCAGGGAGGGGAGCCTGCCGCCAACACCCTTCGCACCTGTGACTGCAGCAGCACTGCCCCTCCACCCCCGCCTCCTGCGCCCGCCAAGATGAGAGTTCCGGCACCTTTTTTTTTTTTAGAAAAAAAGCACTGGTCAGGGGTCTTCAGACTTGGCCCTTTTATGACTTGTGGACTTCAACTCCCAGAATTCCTCAGCCAGAGTGCCTGGCTAAGGAATTCTGGGAGTTGAAGTCCACAAGTCATAAAAGGGCCAAGTTTGAAGACCCCTGTTTTAAGTTAAGTTTAGAAACCCGGGCAGAGAGCCAGTTCGGTAGAAGGAAGCCAAATTCGGCGTCGTTAAGGCACTAGGGTAGAAACCGGAAGACGGAGAGTTCTAGTTCCGCTTTAGCTGCAAAGCCAGCCGGGTGACCTTCGTTCAGTCGCTCAGTTCTCTCAACCCCTAAGAAGGCGGCAGTGGCAAATCGCTTCCGAAATCTTGCCAAGAAAACTGTAAGGATTAGTCCAGGTCAGGCAACCTTGGCTCTTTTATGACTCGTGGACTTCAACTCCCAGAATTCCTGAGCCAGCATGACTCAGCATGAAAACCTCTCCCTTTTCCCTCAGCATGGCTGGCTCAGGAATTCTGGGAGTTGAAGTCCACGAGTCATAAAAGAGCCAAGGTTGCCTACCCCTGGTCCAGGTAGTCGCCAGGAGTCACCACCGATTCGAAGCCACACGTTCACACATTTTTTTTAAAAAAAAAGAAAGAAACCCAGACACCTAAAGTATCCTTCGGTTAAATTTGACTTGTGTACGTTGCGGAACAACTGACATTTTCTTAATTCGTAGGGAAACATGAGTTGCCACGCAACCGTGCCTCCGCCGATAAAGCACTTTATACTTCATCTCCTTAAAATCGGAGACCGACCGCGCTTAAGCGGCGGAAAACGAGAGAGAGAGAGAGAGAGAGAGAGAGAGAGCGCTCTTCATGGCACGTGGTACCAAGGGCGTTCCTAATTGGCTAAGTGAGCCGCCAAGTACGACAGACGCGCCCTCTGATTTGTCGGGATCAGTTTCCGTTGGAAGTTAAGCGGAAGGGACCCAGGTGGCGGCATGGCGGCGGTTGTGGTGTTCGGCGCGCGGCGCCTGGCGGGGCGAGCGGCTTTTCTCTTGTCCGGGGCTTCGCGGCGGTAAGAGGGAGAAGATGGAGGCGGCGCTTCTCTTTTTTTTTCCTGGGAGAGGAGCACGGCTGGGAAACCTCAGGCGAATATATATATATATATCTTTTCGAGCAGGGCCTCTCGCTCTTTAGGAAGGCGAGGTAGCCAGTCTCCCCAGAGTGGCGTGTAGCGCAGGGACGGCTTCCAACCAAATAAGACGCTTGGAGGAGTTGGGAAAGTGCTGTGCCGAGAGAACCGGCAGGAAGGGAGGTTGGCCGGGTGGAAAGGCCTGTCCTGCAAGTGACGAAACCTGGGTGTAGAGCTGGGCCGCTTTCTTCTTGCGAAGGTGGGAGAGATGATACGACCTTCCCTGGTTTTGCTTTTCGGATTTTCTCAGCGGTGCTTCGAGGGAATATCTTTTTTTTTTAAGTTTTTGAAAAGCTTGTGTGTATCAGGCAAATGCTGTTTACTAAATCTCTTCGAAACTAAGAGCTGCAAAAGACAAGCAAAAGGTTGTGTTTTAGCCCAGCAGGCAAGCCAGTCTTATGGATTACTTCTTTCTCCTTGCACTCCTCTTTTTTTTTCCCTTCCATTTTACCTCATGACAATTTTACTGCCCCAAAATAGAAAAAATTAGGTTTTTAAAATCCCGGACTGTAGGTAAAGCAGGAAATTAAATAGCAGTTTGCTTGGTCATAGTGAAAGGACCTAAATGTCCACAGTATATAATGGTCACTCAGAATGACTGTTGGTATCTGGGCTTCATTGAGAAATACGGTACTGTAGTAAATAAAATAACTGTGAAAGAAGATGGAATGGGCCAAAGATTGGACTGAAATAAAATGTTGCCTGATATATATATATTATTTTAAGGATTAAATTCTTGTTTGTTTTAACGTTATGTTAATATACCCAAAGCTAAAACCATTCTTCCTGTTTTCTTATTTTTAAAAGCCTCTTAAAGTAGGTCATATAAAAAAGAAAAACTGGATAGTACTAATGAAAGACTGTAAGCAGGCTGGAATAATGTTCACTTTTGCTAAAATAGGCATGGAATTTGAATAATAGAACTGTTCAGGTCCCTGGGATGGAATAACCTTTTGAAATAGAATGATGGGTGTAGGACTAGAATAAAAGCTTCTAGAATCATGTTGGGGTCTACAGTGGTCATGGTAAACTTATCATAGAAAAGTGCTTTTGTAGATGATGTGACAACAGGTTTAATGTCATTATTTTTTATTTTATTTTAATAATTGGAGAAGTAGATGAGAATTGTTATGTCAAATAAAGGACAACTGTTTGATTGCACAAGAGGGCACTTGTTGATCCAAAAAGGGGACCCTGTACCTGCAAGAAAAAAAGCAATGATGATGATGGAAGTATTAATTTTAATACAAGGATAAGTGATTTCCCGGAGAGACTTAATTTGTATGCCATTGGCAAAAAAAAAACCACATTAAGTGGTTTGGGATCAGAGTGTTAAGCGGCATATTGCCAGTTTTTCTAATAGAAAGCATCTTTTTTCTTGCTCTAAAATACTCTGGATTTATGTGCACTCATATTCCTAATTTTTTCTGATGTTGGTTTAGGTCTACTCAGCTGCTTTGCACAATGACCCAGGAAAAAAGCACTGGACCAAATTTGGAAGAAGAACAAAGCCAAAGGCACAGTGAACAAAAATCTGATTCTTGCTCTGATGCAAATATATTAACCAAGGAAAAGACTAAACTGGAAAAGCAATTAAAGGAAATAACTGTAAGAATATTTATTTATTGTAGGGAAAACAATAATTGTTTTGTATCTTAATGGAACTGAACCACATGTCATAGGGTGTGCTCATTTTTTAAAGCTAACACTGGGTGGGCATAGCCAACCAGCCACAGAATGGTTGCTTAACAAAAAATAAACTGGTGATATTACTCTCTGCCTCCATTCCCTTCAATATCATTTTGGTCTACTTTGGGGCAGATGAACAGATTCCCAAATGTCAGTCTGCAATCTCAGATTGCCTGTGAGGACTAGAATCATTCTTGGAAGTAGGTCACCTGCTTAAGCAGGGGGTTGGACTAGAAGACCTCCAAAGTCCCTTTCAACACTCTCATTCTGTAATAATGTAATAAGGATGTTACTAAAAGTTGACACTGGATCATGCCTGCTTTTTTAAAAAAAAATACTAAAAAACAGGTATGATAGAGATGTATGCGTATAGTTTAAGACCATAATTGAGCCTAGCAATTACAATCATAAGTCATGATGGTCATAAAGTGGATCATGTGACCTGATTTTACAAGTCTTTACAGTGGTTAAGTGAACATGGTTGTTAAGCAAACTCATTGTTTATGGTGGGTGGTTTTCTATCTGGGATGGTCCTCTTCTACTGAATGCGCAGCTTTGGGAGGGACACACATGGAGTGGTGATGGAGGAAGGGGTTAGGGTTAGGTTGCAACCGGTCCCTAGTGCCCAAAAGGTTAGGGGCCGCAGAGTCAAGTGAAAAATCAGAGTTCTGGAAGACAGTTTAATGCAGGGGTCTTCAAACTTGGCCCTTTTCTGATTTGTGGACTTCAACCCTCAGAATTCCTCAACCAGCATGCCTGGCTGAGGAATTCTGGAAATTCAAGTCCACAAGTCATAAAAGGGCCAATTTTGAAGACCCCTGGTTTAATGCTTTATAGGTAGGCCTCAACTTACCACCACAATTGGGACCGGAACTTCTGTTGCTAAATGATGCAATCATTAAGTGAGTTGCACCTGAATTTACAATTTTATCACAGTCATTAAGCAAATCATGCTTTTTTTTTAAACCCAGTTTCCGCCATTAACTTTGCTTGTCATAACCCTCTGGGAACATCAGAAACAGTGATCATGAAACCCCAGGATGCTGCAACTGTCATAAATACATGCTGGTTGCCAAGTGCCTAAATTTTGATTGTGTGACTGTAGCAATGCTATATAATCATAAGTTTGAAGACTAGTCATAAGTCATTGTTTCCAATGCCGTTGTAAGTGAATGGTTGTTAAACAAATGGTGTCAAGGTGAGGATTCTCTGTATCATGGTTAAAAACTAATTCCAATGCCATAGAAAGGTGTTTCCCATTGTTTCCAGTTTTAAAGAAAGGACATATAGGAGTTCCTGGACAATCTGCTAAGCAACCTTCGGCAACAGGATCACATCTGGAACAAGTGGAATTTTTAGTTTATGTGAATAAGAATTTTAATTAATGATTAGTCGTAGTGCAAACTAAAATTTGTGATTCTTAAAATCACTTAGCAACATAGTTCCTGGTCCAAATTATGGTCATTAACTGATGACTGCCTGTATCTGCAGTTAGAGTGAGTTCTTACACAGCTAGTCCTTGACTTTCAGCCATTTATTCAGCAATTGAAGTTACGATGATGCTGAAGGAATGGTGGTTATGACTGGTTCTCAGAGTTCCAGCCATTCCAGCACCCCCATAGTCATGTGATCACAGTCTGAGCCTATGGCAGCCAGCTGATACAACCAGTTGCAGCACCCTGCAATCATGTGACCACCATTTGCAATCTTTCTTGCCGGCTTCCCAAGAAAATAAGTGGGCAAGTTAAGAGGGAATATCGCTAGTCACTCGAATAAGTCTCCATCTGTGTACCCTCCATTAACCTTTCTGTGCTTGGAACACACTGGCCACCTATGCATTCCTGCATGTCCTGCTCAACTGTACCACACCTCTCTTGTGTATTTTTCTCCAATCCTTGCCACAGTTCCTTTGCACCCTCCCAAACTTCCATGGTGTCTCACTCACACATTCCCCAACCCACACTGCACCTTTCTCACATCATGCATCCCTTTGCACTCTCCCCGGCCCTCACATTGCCCCTTTAGCCTCATGCATCCACTAGACCAGGGATCAGCAACCTGAAACAGTGAAAGAGCCACTCGGAACCGGTTCCCTCACAAAAGGAAAAACGGAGCCGCAAAAAATGTGTGCACATGCGCATACATGAGCACATGCGCAGAACAGGGTTTGACTGAAGAGTGGAGACAAGGCGAGATATGCACCTACCCTGCATATTTGAATTGATTGGTTGAACTTTTTTAGTCCCACTTTTTTTTTGGGACTGTACATGTCAAGAGGACTGGGAGCCGCAGGAGACGGCTGAAAGAGCCGCATGCGGCTCCGGAGCCGCAAGTTGCAGACCTGTGCACTAGACCCTTGCCATGCTACCCCTGCACACCATCCCAACCCACACCTTCATGCACCCTCCCTGACCTGCACCTTCTCTCAGCCTTTCCTGCATCCCTAGGCACCCTCCCCAGCCTCACTGTGTACCTCCTCTGCATTCCTTTGTGCCCTTTCCCACCAGGCAGCAGCCACTTACCTGCTTGTGAGTTGCCTGGGATCGCAATTTCCTCCCAGCTTGTGGGAAGGTGGCAGGATGTTGCATTACCTAACAATCATAGGATTCATTTAACAGCAGCAACTGGGAATGTAGGAATTGTAGGAGTTCTAGTCACAGTTGCCAACATAAATTGAGGATTACCTATATTATGCTAAGTGATGATGGTTTGTAACTCACTTGTTAAATCAAATCAACCATAAACACATAGATCAACCATAAAGTTAAAATTGGCCGTAAACCATAACTTGGTGTGTGCAAAACAAAGCCACATTGTTCTGTGCAATATAAGAAGCGATTTATTATGTCACTCCCATCCCATTTAACGTACAAATTGCTGCAATATTAGGTTTATATTTTTTAGACAGGTATGATTGATATACCTCACTGACAGTGTTCACACTACATCCTAAGTCACAACAAAGGATTAATGAGAATGTATGCATTTCTATCTATCCTCCATTGCTTGGGATTCATTAACTAGGGTTGAAAGTTTAGCATGTCTTCTGAACCTATAGTAACACATATTTGGGACTTCCAAAATAATCAGAATAAAGTACAATTAAAAAGCTCACTCGAAAAGTTATATGGATATAAATGGGGATGGAATGAGGGGAGTTCTATAATTTGACTGACTTTATATTTCATCTTATGTCGTTACACTTCTTTTTTTGTTCTAGGATAAATATAAACGTGCCCTGGCAGATGCAGAGAATCTGCGGCAGAGAACTCAGAAATTGGTAGAAGAGACAAAATTATATGGTACATTCACATTTTGCTTATTGGAATTAGAATGCAGATGCAAGCCCGAACATACAGATTTTGACTAGGTTTATCCATATATCAATTGAATGCTCTTGGCTCAATGTGTGTACTCAGTTATTGTAAATTGTTAACGATGGTCCATGGTATCGTATATTGTACAAGCCAACCAATTATAGTTTTAAAATACACCATAGTTACTAGTGGTTTTTTTATTCATGTAATGGTCATTGATTAAAACTATTTAGTTTTCTGCTGGGACTGTTGTTATCAGTGCTTGATTTTCTTTTTGGGGTGGGGGGCTTGGTAAGAATTGGAAACAAAAAGATATGAGGACTGGATTCTTTATTTAAAAAAAAAACCCTAGGACAGTGATGGAGAACCTTTTAGAGGCTGAGTGCCCGAACTGCAACCCAAAACCCACTGATGTATCGTTGGGTGCTGGGTGGGTGTGGCTGCGGTGGTAACGGCAGACTGGGTAGGACTAAAAAGTTCAATCAATTCCAACTTTGCGAGATCTTTTTTTCCTGTGAGAAGTTGAAATTGGTTGATTGAATTTTTTTTTTGCACACAGCAGCGAAGGCCTAAAGCAAAAAGGTTTTATAAAACCCAGCTGAAGGCGTAGGACTGGGGTGATGGCACCCGTGCCCACAGAGAGGGTTCTGCGTGCGACCTGTGGCACACATGCCATAGGTTCGCCACCACGGCCCTAGAAAATAATTTCAGAAAATAAAGACTTTGTCATCTGCAATGAGAAACTACATTTGCCTAATAACCTTTAGCACACATCACCTGCTATTCTACAGAGGAAAAAGTAGAGTGCAGCTATTTTACCATATAGAAGCTCTGTTATAATTTGGAGCTGAGTCTAGAAAGACTTAAAAGTATTGGTAATTGGTAATCATTGGTTATAAATTTAGTTGTGGTTTTAAAAAATATCCATTGATTGGATCTACATTTAAAAAGTCATACTGTAGTCCCACTGAAATGAATATAGTTATGATAACTTGTTCTGATGTGCAGCATGATCATGATTCATTCTGGATGTAGCTGATTCTCAGCTTCAATTTATTATAGTAAAATCAAAATGTAGCGAAAATACATTTTCAAATGCCATTTTTACATGTTGAAATATTCATCTATATTTTAAGGATTGACTATAATTTTACTATGGTTTTGCACTTTAGGAATTCAGAGTTTCTGCAAGGACTTACTGGAAGTTGCTGATGTTCTGGAAAAAGCAACCGAGTCGGTTCCCAAAGAAGAACTAAAAGATGAAAACCCCCATTTGAAAAATCTTTATGAAGGTCTTGCCATGACTGAAGTTCAAATACAGAAAGTGTTTAAAAAACATGGATTGGTGAAATTGAATCCTCTCGGAGCCAAATTTGATCCTTATGAACATGAAGCATTATTTCATGTCCCCACAGAAGGGAAAGAACCGGGCACTGTAGCTTTAGTATCAAAGGTTGGCTATAAATTACATAGCCGTACTTTAAGACCTGCATTGGTAGCTGTTGTGAAAGAACAATAGCAGTCTAATCTGAAAGATTTAATAGGCATCACATAGATACTAGTTAGATTTCTTAATAATGGCCCATTATATAGAGGTGATTTATCAAATGAAGTGGGGATACAGAGGAAAATAACGGACGGGTGATAAAGCATATAGAGCAATGTGAATTTTTTTTTAAATGAATGTATATAATGTGGAGACAATGCAAACTACAAACATAAATTACAACTTCAAATTATATATAGTACCTATTCATTAATGTAAGTCCTCAAGGATACGTTGCCTAATAACGGCAACAAGAAGAATGCCATATAGGTATTTCCACATTGAAATCTTCCAAACTCTTTGCGTCATCTATGCTTCTGTTCAAGCCCTGTCCTAAGCTGAGATTGCGCTGTGGTGGAACAAAGATGGTGGCAAGATACACATGCACAACCAATAATGGCATCATCCTATCCGTGCAGTGAGATCACTGGAAACCATTCCTTGTCGATGCCACTTAGCATCTCCTAAGTGCTTTAATTCATATAAAGGTGTCGGAATAGTACAGTGCTAAAGTAATATGCAATTAATCTAAATATTTTTAATTGTTTGCTGCTTACCTTTAAATTGAGAGTTGTTTTGCATCACTTAGAAGACATTACTGGAAACGAGCAAACTGAACAGGAGGTATAGATGACTGTGACATGCAGCTGTATATGAATGCCTTTGAAAATTGACTCCTGCTCGAGAGGGTCAGCTTTCCTATTAGATTTCAGTCTTCCCGTAAGAGCACAGCAGCTTGTCTTTTCTTTCCTCCTTTGTCTTTTCTTTGTGTCATCTCATTGCAAATCTAGTTCCTCAGTTTTCTTCCCGATGAAATTACTAAGCCCCATCTCTTCTATTTTTCCTGAAGGGTGGGAAATGGTGTCATAGGCATTTCTTTGTATGAACGGTCTGTATGTAAGAAGTAGTTGGTATATGCAGAGGGGGATCAATATTTTTTAACTCTAGCATCTTGCATTTAATTTTGACAATTACTTTTTGTCTTGATTATGCCCTTTCGGGGTGAAGTATTAAAGGTCATATATTGTAAATTGATATGCTTGATATATTCATCTAACTCAGGGGTAGGCAACCTCGGCTCTTTTATGACTCATGGACTTCAACTCCCAGAATTCCTGAGTCAGCATATCTGATGCTGATCTAACTCAATGAGAGATCCCGTGATAAAAGTTGCGCAAAATGAGGTTTCATCAGGCTGAAAAAGGTACTGCTTAAGGAACAGTGGTATTTGTACCTCTGTTACTTCATTAGTAAGAGTAACATAGAACTGTAATTGGTGACTTTGGTATTCACTGGTGTATGCAATTTTCCCTGGCTATTGAGTTCCATCATAAAACGCAAGCACCAGAAACTGACAACATATGATCTTTAATGTTAAAAATGTTTAGCTATATTGTTTTGTGATATCTCCTTGCTCTTGGAAGAATTTTGTTATTTTTTTAGATTAAATTGTGCCTGCATGCAATATGTTGCCAGCCTCCATGTGTATGATAAGCTATTTGTGACAGATATGTAAGGTTTGCAGAATGATATAGATCTATCATTGACTGCAAGTATATTTTAGTATTATCCTTCTCCTGAACTGTATACTAAATTGGCACATTAGCAGAAAAACTTTCATCACTTAAGTAGAAATTACTGACATGCAATATGTGCAGTTGCATGCAAAGGTTTATGTATGCCTAATCAAATTATATATTGCAATGAAATAGTGAAGAGAAGTTGAATTTTGAATGCACACACTTTCTGTGCATAATGTTGGGACACTTTCAGATGTCAGATCTGTCAGATGCAGAACTGTCCTAAAAATACACCCAAATTAACCATGAAGTCCTTGTAAAAGTTAATGGTTTTGGAATGGCCTTCATTGTTCTCAGACTTGAAATAAACATTTGCATACAGATGGACCTAAGAATATTTCTAATATTCTGATATTATGCAAGAAGAGTGAGGAAAAAAGTAATCCTGGAAACTGTTACTTCTAGCAAAGGTGCTCAAAATTCTAGTGGAAAGGGTATTCAGTTATGTATCTGCCATATTCACTTTAAAAAAACCAATTGCATATGCATAGTGTGTATTCAGATTTGCAGAAAGATCCTATGTTTAAATTGTACAACATAATTCTTTTGTTGGCTTCTCTTCATTTAGAGATTCACAGACATATACAATTTATTCTGAACTTTTCCATGCATCCATGTAGTGATTCTGATTTCTAAGATTGAAAATACAAGAAATTGTAATGTAACTCAAAGCACATTTACTAGTAATTAACTGACAAATGAAAGAGTTATTCTTCTGCTGCACATGCGGTAAATTATGTATTCAAAAGAAGTTTAGGAATAAGCTTAACAAAAAGCTATCAAGACTCATTATCCAGCAAAGTGAGTAGACCAGAAGTACGGTTTTAGTAATGGATATTTTATCAGAATCTTGCCTATGTATAACTGAGATTGTTCATACCCAACAAAGTGTGTCTTTCCTTTTTAAGTAGTTTGTGAGGAAATATGGGAAGCACGGGTATTATAAAGACCACTAAGAAAGTAAAAAAACCTTGCAGTTACACTGTTGAAAAAAGTAGCAGGAAAGGAAATACAATCATTTCAGGACAACAGCCAAGGCCTTTTATCAACTGCTACATTGCTAAAACATGTTGAGGCACACAAAGCATCATACATAAATCACACATCACCTGTTATATTCACATGTAGCCTGGTAATATGTACGTTTTCTATTTTTGGATTCTTGCCCAAGAGAATCCGTGTTTAAACAAGACTTCTGGGTTAGGCGTTGCGGCGTTACAGGCGCAGGAAAACGGCTGTTTTCCACATCTGATTTCACTCTGCTAGGGACTCTAAAAAGGGTCTAAAGTCATCCCGGAGAGTCGACAAAGGGGACCCTCATCAATCACAGAGGGGCAGCGGCCCTTCTGTTTGATCCAAAGAAGCCCTTCAAACCAGCAGAAGACTGGCCAACAACCCAAAATAAGCACTACGGTAATTAGCAACCTTTGAACAACACGGAACTGGGTGAGAACGTAATCCTCTATATATAATTTTAAAACTTCCTGGAAAAAAGAATTCCCAAAGCAAAGAATAGCCCCAGATGATAGAGGGTGTATTTCTGACCCATTCTCTCAAGAAAAGAGAAGCAGTAAATAACTTTCTTTGGAGGGAAATTAGAGAAAACCATAAGATTAATTTGGATTTAATATATAGACATAGCTTTGACAAATTTGGGGACTAAAAAGTATTTTTAACTTTCTTTTTGGAAAAGATATTTGGAAAGTTGGTGAAATAAGTTTGGACTTAGAAGTTGGAAGGTGGATGTTAGCGATATCTAGTGGTGAACTTTGGCATTACCATTTTTTATGCTTAAAGAAAATTTGGCACAAAGCCCAGACATAGATAAGGCTTTGTTGTTCCTGGAAACTCTCTGTCAAATCCCGTCCATGAAAAGCAGGAAGAACGCACAACAGGAACGGGAGACGACCCACAAAAGAAATGTGTTTATTGCAGGAACACAGCAAATCCAAGCAGGAGCAAAGTCAGCGTTGGCTGCTCACTGCATCCAACACTGTTATAGCTGCCCGGCGCACACACCCACACCCCGCCCAAACAAACCAACTTCCGCCTCTTCCCCTATATACACTCCACCCTTCCCCTCATGCTCCCTTTGGCTCCTGCCTTTCCCCGAGGCACAGCATGCCCCTCCCGCCAGGTACGTAGCCCACCAAACCCTAACACCGCGGTCCCACACCCCATCACCATTCACAGCAACCACCTCCCACCTAAGGACATTCCCTTCACGACCCCAGGCCCCTGGAACCCCACCACCCGCAGTCCCTGGTACCACTGCGTTCCCAGTCAGACAGGCCCATTCCGCGAGTCCGGGTTCTGTCTGCCACGCAATATGGGAGGCCTGGGTCAGCAGCTGTGCTCCTGCTTTCTTGCCGGCAAGGCACCCCCCATGCCAGCACGGCCTCCAGCGCCGGTCGCATTGGTGCACGGGTTTCTGCTCCTCCGATCTTGCCCTCTCGGCAGGCCTCCAACCTCCAGGCACGGTCTCAGGCCTTCCCCGTACGTCCTGTAGCCCGATGTCCAACTCCACGGCTACCTGAAACCATTCCTGCAACCGGGCTGGAACACTGCGCACCACACATGCCCTACGAAGAGCCCCGTCGAGTCCTGCCTTGAAGTGCACGAGAAGGCGCTCTGGCCACGAGCGCAGTTTCCTGGCTACCTTATGGAAGTCACCGATGTAGTCCACCACCGGTCTGCCCCGTTGTCAAAGGGTCAGCACGTCGGCTTTAGCGTGGTGTACTCGTGAGACGTCCTTGAAACGGGCCCGTAGGGCCTCTAGGAAGAGTCTGACGTCCCCCAGCTTACGGGCGTGTTCACTAAAAAGGTCGGCAGCCCAGGCTGCGGCCTCCCCCTGCAAACAAGCCGTCACCGCCACCACCATTGCCCACTGGGATGGGTAGGTCTGGGCGTACCTGTCCATATGGTTTATCACCTGTCCCAGAAACATAGCCAAGCGATCAGGGTGGCCGTCGTACGTCATCGGCAGAGTTGGTGGGCCCCACACCACACCTGGCCCCTAGGGTCCCGCCTGTGCACCCAGGGCCCTAGTGCGCCCGGCTGGTCATGTTGTTTGCTGGCTGGGGCCTCTGTCCATTCCTGGCCAGGATGCCGGACCACTCCACACCATGGCCGCTGGAGGTTGAGCTTCAGGGGCCCTCATTTGGGACACGCTCAGGCTGGGTGGACCTCGAAACCTCGGGCTGGCCAACTGGAAACGAGACGGGCCTGACCATACCGACTGGGTCCCCGTGAGGGACCAGCATCCTGCATCTTGCTCGGGGTCTGTGACCATCCAAGGAGTGGGTTCTTGGCAACCAGCCTCCCCGAACCTGTCCCTTAGTACGTCCATGGTTTGGCTGCCTGGGGCGGTGGAGTAGCTCCAGTCTTCTCCGTCATCATCCGTCAGGTGCCGCTCCCTCCATTCCTGCAGTGCCCCACTTGCCCAGGTTGCCTGTCCCCAGTCGGGCTCTCTGCACCCCAGGGCAGGGCTCAGCCATCACTCCCCTCCACGATCCTGGCTACCAGTTTCCTGGGGTTCAGCCGCAGACGCCACCGGTGGAAAGGTCCGCACCTTAGGCCTCATTGTTGGTTGAGCCTCCTCTACCTCCACCACGTCAAGGGGCTTTGCAGCCGGTTGCCTCTTCCATGGCAGCCACTGGAGCAGCCCCTTGCGTCCCCTCTGCCATGCCCAACTCTCACTGGAGGATACACAGCAACGAAAATAAGGAACGCTGACTTACTGTCAAATCCTGTCCATGAAAAGCAGGAAGAACGCACAACAGGAACGGGAGACCAACCAACTTCCGCCTCTTCCCCTATATACACTCCACCCCTCCCCTCATGCTCCCTTTGGCTCCTACCTTTCCCCGAGGCACAGCATGCCCCTCCCGCCAGGTACGTAGCCCACCAAACCCCACCACCCGCAGTCCTTGGTATCACTGCGTTCCCGGTCAGACAGGCCCGTTCCGCCAGTCCGGGTTCCGTCTGCCACGCAATATGGGAGGCCTGGGCCAGCAGCCACGGCTCCTGCTTCCTTGCCGGCAAGGCATCCCCATGCCGGCATGGCCTCCAGCGCCGGTCGCGTTGGTGCAGCCTCCAGCGCCGGGCAAGGGCCTGCACAAGAGTCCTGCGCAGGGACACCCTCCTCAGCCGGCTGGGGTTGCGCATGGTGGGTCGCTGCAGGCGCGGCTCCCAGGGACAGCCGGGAACCCACGAAGCAGTCCAGTGCAGGCGCAGCACCGCAGAGCAGCCGGGAGCGTGCAGGCAGTCCGGGCTCGACGGAGGACGCATCCGCAGCAGGAACAGTAAGGTCTGGTGGACAGGGTGTGTCAGCTGGTGGCAACCCCCCTGCTGAGTGTCAGGCCTGTGTTCCGGGCAAGTCGGGTGATGCAGCCGCAGCTAGAGCGGAGAGGTCCTGCGGGCGGGGTGTGCCAGCCGGTCTCAACCCCCCCGCTGACTGTCGGGCCTGCGGGGCTCGACACTCACTTTTGCAGACTGCAGTTGGGAAAAGGGGAAAAAATCATTGGGCTGTTTTATCTGTATGAAGGAGACAATAAACCATTCTGAATTGGCCGGTCTGGATTACAAATATTGACTTAGTTTCAAGAATTATCAAGAAATATTATGAAACAGTGGGAAAGTTGCTTCTGGACTATTTCTCTTTGGAAAAAACATGGATAATCAACAAGAAAATGTAAATGGACTTCAGAAAGAAATTCCATGTTGAAATCAATTCAAGAGACAATTGTTTTAAATTATGAGACTAAAAATAAATAAATGAGCAACTCTCCAACTTAAAGTTGCAAGCAAAAAACGTTCAGTAAATGACCATAATAAACTAGCAACTCAGAAACCAGAATAAAAAATAGAGGAAACTGATATAAAGACAGAGGATTTGAAAGAAGAAACCAACAGACAGGTACAGATGAATAAAAATTTCGAAGACCCCAAAATAACACTGGAAATGGGAAAGACATTTTACTTTTCAAGACTTCAGAACATATTTGAGGATAAGGAAGAATTGATAGAATGGATGAGAGAGCTGTTAGGAGAAATGGTGAAAATGGGAACAAGAAACTAAGCGGAACAGAAGAAAACGGAGGCTATTTAACGAATATAAATGGATTAAGGGTTTTTACATAAACACTAATTAAATTGCCTTTTATTTCAAATAATATATTCAGAAACAAGAAAAAAATACTTGGGTGACCTAAATGCACTGACTTGCAAAGTTATTTGGCAAAGGAAGAAAGCTAGAGTAAGGCTGAAGAAAATTGAGGTCCTGACTAATTAGATGAGGTATTATATCATCTAATGGATGTTTGAATATGATTAAAATAGACAACTGTTAGAAATAAAAGGATCATTATAAATTAGAAGGATGTGATTTGTAACTAGGATAACAATTTTCTGAGATGGGAAATATGAAAATACTAAGAGGGTTGGTATAAGGGAAGCTTTTAGTTACCCAAATGTAATTATGAGAAAAATGATAATTGAGTTATTTTGAATATTGATGGGAAATTAAAATTGGGGGGAAAAACAGGATGCAGATTGAATAAGGGTGTAGTTATCCTAGACTCCCAAAGACCTTTTTGCCTTCTATATTGAAAGCTGTAAAGTCCTGCATTCCTCCATTTACAATCACATTCCTGCCTCTGGTGATAAAACTCTTTCTTCTCCATTTGCAATCACATTCCTGCCTCTGGTGATAAAACTCTTTCTTCTCCATTTACAATCACATTCCTGCCTCTGGTGATCCTTCATTTACAATTGTATATAACAAGACTTGTTTCATGTAATTGCCCTTGCCTCAAGATATGGCTTCCTGTCTCCTGTAATTGTCTTTGCTTCAAGTTATGCCTTTCAAGTTATGCCTTCCTGTGATAATGTCTTTTGTAACTGTCCTTGCTTCAAGTTATGCCTTTCAAGTTATGCCTTCCTGTGATAACCCTTGTCTTCCCTGTTAGCATTTGTATATGGTTCCTGTCTCCTGTAATTATCCTTGCCTCAAGTTATGCCTTCCTATGATAATCCTTGTCTTCTCTGTTAACATTTGTATAAGTTATGCTTTATTGCTTCCTTGTCTTCTCTGTTAGCATTTGTATACGATAGGCTATGCTTTATTGTTTCCTGTGATGACCTTTGCCCTCTTCATTAGCAGTTGTATGCAACGAGCTATGTTCTCCTATGACCTTACATATGTTAATCCCTCATGAGTGTACTTCCCCCTCCCTGATGAAAATGCTCAATAAAAGAGTGCTGTGCAAAGCTGTTCGGGGGCAACACCATCCACCCCGGGCACTCTGTGCTCTCTCACCTTGAACAAACTTGTGTTGGTGCCTCAGTTTGTCCTAGGATTCTGTTCCTGCGCTATCGCAGTTCCCAAGTGTGACCGTTGGAACGTCCGGCACACTGGGTCGGTGGCAAAGGGCAAAATCCTTCCATATTCAAGGTGTTCACCCTTGCGAGGGTCCCTCTAAATTCTCACCCCTGCTACGGGGCTCTAAGAGTTGAGGCCGGAACCCTGACCGGTCGCTCGACGCAACATAAGGGAACTTTGATTACAAATACATTTGATATGTTTTGGCTAAAGAAGATATTATAAACTGATATTGACACTATTATTAGAAACGTGATGAAGATGTTTATATTTAATTGTATAGGTATTAATAGCATAAGAATTATATTTGCATAGTGTGGAAAAATGATTATTATTTGGAAGAAGAGAGGACCAGGGAAATACTGGATGGTGTAGTATTGGATATTTTGAGTGAAAGTTAATATGTACCACTGAATGATGAACCCAGACACCGAGTTGTTTATTATGTACTTATGATTGTAAAACTTGAAATTAATAAAATATTCATATAAAAAAGTGTTTAAACAAGTGTTGTATTTGTATTTAACAAATACAAACCTGAAGAACAGCATAGGTTGATAAGTCACAAGGAGTTGCTTAAGAATCTTCTGTCAGTATATACCAATTCTCATAAACTCTTTATCATTCCCATTTTCTCAGCTGATACTTATATTTAAATAAAACCACACAAAAATTCCTTTCATTTTTCAAATTGTATAGAAGTGGAACATTAGTACATATATTAAAGCAGTTCAAACACCCCCCCCCCCCATGTTTTACAATCAGAATGCCTGTTATTTGCTGAAAATCATTTTCAATGATTCTGTGCAAGCTAGATTGTGGAGCTCGTCTACTCATTTTCATCATGTGGTGTGCTGTGTTAAACCATTTTATATTACTCAGTTTTGCATTCTCTGCTCTAGTGGCAATATAGCAGAATGCCTTGGCTTGTGAAAAAATGTAACAAACTTGTAGTATACATTTCCAATATGAAATTGTAATTTGTGTCTAAGTTCATTATCCAGGATTTAGTAGGACACATAAGCAGCCTGATCTGATGGTCTTACTTGACAATAAATACTACTCAATGTAGTGGGGTATACTTCCAAGTAAATGTGTGAAGAATAGCAACCTTAACCCAGTATCATGTCTAAAATACAAGTTTTTGCAGCAGAGGTAGAGTTCACATCTCACTTTTGATACACTGGTAAAATGAATCACTTCACCCATAGTTGTGTTGTTTTAAGGTAACATGTAAGGTGGTTCATAAAACAAGATCTAACATGGACATGATCCCTTACAGAAAAATCCAGTTGTTAAGGAGTGAGTTTTACAAAATGCTGGATGTTTTTAAAAAGCTGGTAACTAGATCAATGGTGAATGTTGGTTCCTCTGTTGATACTGATACTATTTCAAAGTAGTCCAGATCTAAGAAGCATCCCTGGATATCCAACCACTTTCTGTCAAAAAATTCAAAATCCTTTTTTTTAGTATCTTATCCAAGTAACTAGGAAGGCGACTTTTTGAGGGAATGCCCTGCCGTTTTTGGAGATGATCTTTAATAATTATAGTTTTAACAGTCACATAGCGTGCTGGACTCAGATTAATAGAGTTACAAAGTACTTTTTCTCGGTCAGATAAGAGTTCAAAGCCAGGAAGATTTTCAATTGCAGAGAATTCTCCGTCTTTACCCTCCTCCTTTCCTCTTTTAGAAGTACCAATATTTTTATTTTCTTTCCTTTTCTCTCGTTTGTGTCTAGCTGCTTCATATTCTGCAGATTCCTCCATTTTTGTTATGCCATTTCGGCGATAACGCTGGAGTTCTCTTATTTTTGTTCGAAGAACCTTTTCCTTGTGCAGATTTTCAAAGAAATCATCAAATTCTTTGCAAGACATAAACTGGTAAAGCGACCTCAGTTTTAACCTCAGTTCCTTTTCTTCTTTTGTAGTTTTGCGTTTTGAAGGTTTTTCTTTCTCTCTCCTATCCTTGCCTAAAAATGCAGGAACCAAGTTGTAGTCACGAGCAATGTTCTTTCGCCGCTGCCTCTCTTTCAGTTTTCTTACATACATATCCACATGAGCTCTTTTTAATTCTATTTCTACATCATCATCATCATAATTAACTGAAAGGCCACTAATTAGAGTCTCAGCATCTTGATCATACTCAATCTCATAATCATCTCGAAGTGGCATGTATCCAAGCTGTTGTTGCTCAGCCACTGATATATCTAAAGGTGGCAGAGGCATGGTAAGGCTAGGAGAAAGTGGACCACCACTTGGGCACGTATGATCAGTCACTCTATTAGGAATAATGTCAGGAATGCAGGCTTTCCCAAGATTTCCATGTATATACATGCTCACATAGTGCTCCATAACTTCTTGAGGAGTTCGTGATGCTCCAACATGAGTAGCCATATCTTCCTACAATAGAGAAAAACAATTTTTGAATTATCTGTCTCAAGAACATGTAGTAGATACACCTATTATGTTTGTCACGACCCAATATTTCACATTCTTTTCAATACAGCTAATGAATATGAACTTCAAAGTACTGATGCTTGTTCATATATGGTGATCTTAAAGTACTATTTTAGTTCAGTGGATTCAAACAGAGAAGGCTCTAAACTGGAGGAGTTTTATGTAAAGCTTTCCCCAAGAAATTCACTTTTTTGCTCATCATGTATAGAACTGGAACTTTGTAATCAAGTATTGCATAAATCTAGAGTCAGTTTGGAAAAAAATAGGGCTATGCACTGCTTGGGTTCAAAGTGAAAAAGGTGCTTTGGAGCATGTGTGGAGTGCATGGTACCTGTCAGCAACACCTAAACATGCTTTATCCAGAATTCTCTTGCAGATGCAAAAGGCAATCACACAACCCAAAGAAAATGCAGTTTTAAGAAGATGCTGGCAAGTACTACTGTCATGTTTTCCTGAAAGTAAGGCCTATCCCGAAAATAAGCCCTAGCTTGATTTTTTTTTTTGGGGGGGGGTGGGCCTAATATAAGGCCTACCTCAAAAATAAGCCCTAGTTTTGGGGCAAGGCCCACACTTAAAAATCAAGCTAGGGTGGGGGTGGGGGTTGGAGCTTACCACTGCAGCCGGGCCTCCCATGGACCGACACTTGCCTCGCCGGCCCACTTCTGAGGCCGAAGGAGCAGCTTCATTCTGCAACTGAGAATGGAGCTTCAGCCTGCATCTTGCAGTCAGAGGCCTTTCCGGAAGGCCTCTGCAGCTGAGAACCACAGAAGTGGGCCGGCTGGGCTGCGCTGTCGGTGCCAGAGGTGAGTGGAAAAGATACACCCCCAAAATAAGACCTGATGCCTCGTTTGGAGGCAAAAAGAAAAAAACAAGATCAGGTCTTATTTTTGGGGAAACACAGTATATGAATGATGCTGAAGCTCAGGAACACTAAAAACCTCTATCAAAAATTCCCAAATGAATTGAAATAATTCTCAGAAAAGCCAACCTTAACATACAAAAGATTAAATTTTATGCTTGTTAAAAAATATAAAGATACTAAGTAAGTCAGAAGAAATGACCCAAGGAAAAATTTTTTTTCCTGTTCTGCAGCTTCTATATGTGACTAAATTTGTTCTGGAACATCCATTAAATGCCAGAGCACTTCTTGGGAGGAAGAGGCATTGGGAAAACATGATAAATATTCCTATCATCAACTTGTTGTAAAACTACACATCAATATAAAGAATTTATAAGTAATAAATATTTTGTACGATGTTCTAAATTTCAACTTTTTACATTTAAAAAAATGTTTTTAATTTTAGAAGGGAAATAAATGTATTTAGTCAGCTCCTCTGTGTGTGTGTGTGTGTGTGTGTGTGTGTGTGTGTGTGTAAAGGAGACCCTGCAGATTTTACTCCGCTAGTTTTGACTATTTTATGCATAAAGTAAAGGTAAAGGTTCCCCCGCACATGCGTGCTAGTCGTTTCCGACTCTAGGGGCCGGTGCTCATCTCCGTTTCAAAGCCAAAGAGCCAGCGCTTGTCCGAAGACGTCTCCGTGGTCATGTGGCCGGCATGACTAGACACCAAAGGTGCACGGAACGCTGTTACCTTCCCACCGTAGTGGTCCCTATTTTTCTACTTGCATTTTTACGTGCTTTCGAACTGCTAGGTTGGCAGAAGCTGGGACGAGTAACAGGCGCTCACTCTGTTATGCGGCACTCGGGATTCGACCCGCCAAACTGCCGACCTTCTGATCGACAAGCTCAGCGTCCTAACCCACTGAAATACAAGCTTGAATGGCATAAGGAATACTAGAAATATTGATAAATTCTTATTAGGATTAGTTGTAAAGAGAAACAACATGTTTGTGAACCCAGCAAAGGTCCTTAAAACAAGGGAAACTTACAATTCACAATAAATTACAGTATCAGCAGTATATTCTAAATATAAATTCTTAAGCATAAACCAGGTTGCCCACTTCAGGAAATCACATTAAAACTTTAGTTTTATTAATACTATCAATAGTATTTTAGTAATACTGAGCAGCGTGGTGGCTTAGTGATGAAGATGATTGTGTCCCACTTGGAAGATTGAGAATTCAATCCTAGAATAGTGGCAGATATTTCCTTTTTAGGGCACAAAGAAAAAATATCTGCTGCAAATTCCAGGAAGGGCATCCAGCCAGTAAATGTTCAGCTCCATCCAGTCATCCCAACTCTACTCCGAATTAAGTGATTACAGGGATGTAAAAAGGGAGGTTTATTTTTATTTTAGTAATACAATCATAAATCCATCTTTATTTCGAGTACTTTAAAAAAATATATGTTGCCCTTCAAAAATAAGATTACTGTAACTTTTATAGGAGTACCATTAATCTTGAATGTTGACCTTAAGTATAGCAGAGAAAGTGTTATAGCACGTGTTCACTATAAAAAAATTACAGGATACAAAATTTATCTGAGGACCTCATAGAGTTAACTGGATGTTATGGAACCAATTTTTAAAAATATCTCAGTCCCAGCTCATTTATGCATCCTTTAAATTTGGCTGAGTTAACTACCTGTGGTCTTCTGCTTAACAGTTATTTTTATAAATTAATTAACCTCATTATTGCCTAGCATAGTGTACAAACTCAGTTTATGTTATAAATTTATTGTCTGGAATGTCATGCAGATTCATAATATTGGATTAATAGAGTAAACCTGGATTAGGTTAACCAAGAAACAGAATCTGGTGTGATGTCACCCAGCTCAAGAAAAAGATGAAGCAGAGATTCTAGAAATGCTATTTTATTCTTTTAACATATACTACTAATCTTGAAAGCATGTCAAAAATCTTAACTGCCCCTTTTCTAAGGACTAAAAAGCAGGATTATTCTGAGTCCCTTTCTCACATTTTTTACTTTCTATGGGCTAAGAAACTGTTTCACCAATTCCACTTTATTCTCAAGGACAGAATAAAATTCTGGTACAGGTAGTCCCCAACTTATGACTGTGATAGAGCCTGCCCATCATGGTAGTAAGTTGTGACAGTTGTAAAACAGGTTGGTCACATGACTGATTCAATTCTACAACCACATTTGCAGTGGTCGTTAAACAAATCAATGGCCCACTTTGAGGATGGTTTTGCAAAAAACCGTAGCTATCGGCTTTTGGCAAAATCATCGTAAAAGGTGGTCACATGACTATGAAACACTGCAAATGGTGTGAATGCAGTCATGTTGTTGACTGCATGTAGTTAGGTCACATGACCATGGGGGGGTGACCATAGGAACTTTGAATCTGGGTTGTAACTAGCCCCAAGTTAGTTCTGTCATAGGTTTGAATAATAACTAAGCGACTAGTCATAATTTGAGGACTCTGTGTGAACATACCCAAAATGTCATCTAATAAGCATATTTAAAAAGTAACCCTGGTACAGCATTCCATACCAGCTGGTTTATATGGTATATATTTATAATTTAAATTTAAAAGTTTTAATTTAGTATAATAACCAATGCAACAGTTATCAGATTATTTTACGTATAATATAGTAAATAGCTACAAGTGAACATGTCCTGCTCACAGTTTATTTTATTTTATTTATTTTAATTAAATTTTTATACCGCCCTATTCCCGAAGGACTCAGGGTGGTTTACAGGGCAGCATAAAATACAATATAAAAATAGTATAAAATTAAAATAGATTAAATTACTTAAGCCCAACAATTAAAACAATATTAAAAGCTAAAACCCCTTCAGTCCAGGCCTGATAGATAAAAAAACCAGGTTTTCAGGTCCCGGCGAAATGAATGCAGATCGGGGGCAGTCCGAAGTTCCACCGGTAAATCATTCCAAAGGGCAGGCGCGCCCCCAGAGAATGCCCTCCCCCTGGGGATCACCCGCCGGCACTCCTTAACCGCCGGCACCCTGAGAAGGCCCTCCCTGTGGGAGCGCACAGGACGATGGGAAGTTGATGCCGGCAGCAGGTGTTCCCTTAGATAATCCGGACCCAAGCCATTTAGAGCTTTATAGGTCATTACCAGCACCTTGAATCTCACCCGGAGGGCAACCGGAAGCCAATGCAGCTCACGGAGAAGAGGTGTTACACGGGAGTATGGGGAAACTCCCATAACAACTCGCGTGGCTGCATTCTGCACCAGTTGAAGCCTCCAAGTGGTCCTCAAGGGCAGCCCCATGTAGAGAGCGTTGCAGTAGTCTAGCCGGGAGGTCACGAGCGCATGGGTGATAGTCTTGGAAGCACTAAATATTTTTTCAACATTTTATTGGCAAACTCTCATTACAATTTATTTTCTACAATGAGCTAAAACCTCAGAGAAAAAGCATTTGAGTACTTGCCACATTATTGGTTAACCAAGTGCCTAGAGTCAGTAGAAACATCAGAAGCCTTGTGCAAAGATTAATGGCACAATGGAAGATACAGCTGCAGGTCAATGTGATTGACTGGGAGAGGTTAACAAGAGAGGAATGTTTGAAGGAGACTATCACTATTGTTGTTTGCATTGCACTAATTCCTTTGTCAACAATACTGAAGAAGTCAGGCCATGTTCAAAACATCTGCCAGGCTATCTCATCTCATTTACATGGATGATCTGAAACTATATGGATAAAACTAACATAGAATCATTGCTCGACACTGTCTGTATATATATATACCCAAGATACTGCAGTGGAGTTTGGATTGGACAAATGTGCAGCCCTCACCATCAACAGGAAAAATAGTGAAAACCAAGGGAATCAAGATGCCCTATGTAGCTCATAGCTGCTGCACAGTAAGAGCTTCTTTTTTCTCTTACCAACAATCTGCTGATTTTACTGCCAAAGCTGGTTCTTTGGCAGTGCTGCTCCCTGGTTTTGAATGGGAGCAGTTAGGAATGACCCAAGACAGCTTTTGGACAATCATGGACCCAGTTAGGAAGGGGGGGTGGGTCTTGAAGATTCCAATTTCCTCTAGAAGCAATCGAAGTTACTGGGCGTATACATCTTCCTATCAGCAACTGTCTATGGAGATTCTCAGTCATCCAGATCATAGTTGTCCCAAAGATACTTTTTTTCACGAGGCAACTGGACTTTCTTGTTTTTCTTTGAAGACGTTTCACTTCTCATCTCAGAAGCTTCTTCAGCTCTGACTGGATGGTGGGGAATGGCAAGATTTACACTCCTTGCAGAAAGCTGGTCATTTGCATTCTTTAGCGAGTTGTTGAAGCCCCCGGAGGCTTATCTGTGTCGTCTGCAAATGGGTGCAGAGCCTTCTTGGAACTGTTGAAAGGACTGTGTTGTACTCTAAAGATAGATGATGTTGTATCCCTCCCCCTCTGTTGAGAGAGGGCTGTTCAATTTTGACATAAATGACCTCTTTGACCCCTCTTTCAAACCCACGCTCCTTTCTGTCCAAAATGTGGATTTTGCTGTCTTCAAAAGAGTGGCCCTTCTCTTTTAAATGCAGATAAACTGCTGAATATTGTCCTGATGGGTTGTTCTCCTATGTTGTGCCATGAGTTTATGAAGTGGTTGTTTTGTTTCCCCAATGTACAGATCTGCACATGGCTCACTGCATTGTACTGCATATGCCACGCTACTCAGTTTGCATCTGGGGGTTTTGTCTTTGGGGTGGACAAGCTTCTGCCTTAGTGTATTCTTGGGTTTGAAGTGTGCATGTATGTTGTCTTCGCTGAAGATCCTCCTGAGCTTTTCTGATATTCCTGTAATGTATGGAATGACTATGTTGCTTCATTTATTGTTTTCTTCTTTCTCTGTTATGGAGAAGCTCCTGCTGGGTCTTTTTTGAGATTTGATGAAGCCCCACTTGGGATAGCCACAGGTTCTGAGGGCTTCCTTGCTTTTTTTTTTAGTTCTTTTTCTGTTCCTTCTTTGCTGGTAGGCAGGACTTCAGCTCGACAATGTAGGGTTCTGATAACTCCCATTTTGAGCTCCAGTGGGTAGTGAGAATCAAAATGTAAATATTGATCTCTGTGTGTGGGTTTTTGGTAAATTTCAGTGTTAAGGCTTCTGTCTTCCTTAATCTTTACTGCACAGTTCAGGAAGCCTAGACTATTTTCCTTAACATCTTCATGTGTGAATTTATTTTTATATATATAAATATATATTCAATTTTATTTTCCCATTTCTTCCACAAACAAGTCAACAAATATATCGCCATACATAAATACATACACGTAAGTTTGGGTGCGGCTCGTCCATTTCCCCTTTCACTGTATCCACCCTCCTTCTCTCTCTTCCCTCTTCTCTACTTTCTTTCTCCTTCTCCTTTCTTTCCTACTTCCCTCTTCTTCCTCTCCTCTCCTCTTTCCCTCACCACTCCCCTCCCGTTTCTCCCCACTTCTCCTCTTTCCCTCCAACCTTCCTACTTCCTTCACCCTCCTCTACTCTCTTCCCTCTCTCCTCTCCTTTCTTCCCTCCCATTCCTCTTCCGATACAATTCAGGGGAGATGTCTGAGCAGCTCCTCTCCTTGGATTTTTAATGTCTATATTAGGTATGATAATATCCTTATCTCCTCCGTGTGAATTTGATGTATCTGTACACCGAGTTGATATGTTTGGTGAATGCTTCCAATTCCTGTGTTTTGATCCTTCACCCAAGTATCGTCCACATACTGTACCTATACCAGTGAATGGGTGGAATTCCTTCTACCTCTTCCATGTAGAGATTGGCCACAATGGGGGACACAGGTGAGTTCATGGCGCAGCCGTGGTTTTCTCAGATAAGCCTCCAGAGGCTTCAACGACTCGCTAAAGAATGCAAATGACCAGCTGTCTGCAAAGAATATAAATCCTGGCATTCCCCACCATCCAGTCAGAGCTGAAGAAACTTCTTGGATGAGAAGTGAAACATCTTCAAAGAAAAACAAGAAAGTCCAGTTGCCTCGTGAAAAAAAGCATATTTGGGACTTCCTGTCAGCAATTTTGTTTTCTAAGCATGCCTGAGTATTAACTTTCACTTTTTGAATT
This sequence comes from Vipera berus, assembly GCF_964194415.1. Classification (NCBI taxonomy): domain Eukaryota; kingdom Metazoa; phylum Chordata; class Lepidosauria; order Squamata; family Viperidae; genus Vipera; species Vipera berus. The sequence continues at coordinate 122,238,553 of NC_138204.1, read as the reverse complement.
TATGGTTTCATTTTGTTTTTGGCCTCAAAAGTTGATTAGTGGTTGCTGATTTATTTCAACCTCCTACTGGACTCTAAATTGCTTTTTCTTTTTGTTTTTGATATATGTTATTCTGGATAATTTTTGTCCCTTTTGTATGGAAACATGGGGGTGGGGTGGGGTTGAAGAGTTTTAAGACTCTCACCACTGGATCGCTGTAATTTTTGAATTTGAAAAATCTGCAGTTCATTTTTATTGAATTTTCTTATAATTTGGATTGATATACAGAGGAAAACATACTTTCTTTGTTCTTGGTTCCCTGAACAGGTTTCACAGATTAAAATGGCTGAAATCTAAGAAAAGGAGAGCAGGGGAATATGCAGCTTCTAGGAGTATTTCTCTTTTAAAAGCTTGATGAGACAATAATGATTTTGCATTGCAAAATATGTTGGGGCATGGAATTTTGATTAAAGATATACAAGAGGACTTTGATCCAGTTCCAGACCAGAGACATTCTCACGGCTGGAGTGGATTTCATCTGTTGCTCCGAACTTTAAATCTGCACATTACTACAATATCAGGATTCTGACTGAAAGGGGAAGCAACAAATTTGTTTCATTTATGAAGACTGAGGGGGACTGGATGGATTTTATTACAGTTAACTGGTAACCACTTCTGGAGACTGAATCTATTATACTTAAGCAAACAATTGACAACAGATGGCATTAAGAAGTAAACGTGGATAGTCGATCCAGGACAAATTATTTATAACTTTTGGAATGATTTGGAATAGATAAGATACCGTAGTAAACTTTCTACAAGTGGATTACAATAACAAGTTTGTTGAATTTTGAAACTTTATTTTTGTTTTGTTTTAGTATTATTATTCTTTCTGTTAACTACTTTGTAACTAATATAACATAGAAGACAGGTCAATAATTTGCAAATAGATTTAGTAATTTAAAGAAGGCCTATTTTGCAAGGGGTGGGAATTAATGTTGTAATAATGTATTAATCAAGTGTTCAACTAGAGGGGATAATATATGTATATGTGGTGTTCTTTTTTTGATGCACCATTTTTAATGTTTTTATTTTGTGTTTTTGTCCTTTTTTCAGTCTTCTTTTGGATTTTTTTAAATGTATGTATGTATGTAATGTATGTATGAATATGCCCTATGGAAATAACACTGAAAGTCTGGATGAAGATTATCATTACAAATACCTAGGCATCCTTCAAGATGACAACATCAAGCACACCAAAGTCAAGAAGTGAATACATTATGAAAGTGAAGATCTTAAGGTCCAAACTCAACAGAGGAAAGTCAATTAACACCTGGGCAATTCCAGTCATTAGTTACCCAACTGGAATAGTGAATTGGACTCAAGAAGAACTAAAAGCCCTGGATAGGAAGACCAGAAAAATAATGAGAATGAATCATGCCCTTCATCCTTGCAGCGACACTGACAGACTCTACCTACCATGGAATAGAGGTGAGTATGGAATGCTGCAAGTAGACCAGACAACTGAAGAAGAAAAAAGGGCATTGGAAGAATATCTGGAGGGCAGTGAAAAAGATGCACTGAAGCTATGAAGGCCTACTAAATAGTGGAGGAACCAAACTGACTTACAAGAAAGATCAAATAAAGAATAGAAAAGAGATCTAGCAAGACAAAGTATTACATGGCCAGTGTGTTTTTAAAAAAATCAGGCAAAGCAGAAAATAATCAAGACCTGGCAGTGTCTAAGCTAACAGTAGGAAATTTGAAGAAAGACAGAGGGGCTACTTAACAACAAACACATACAAACCCAACTTGAGAAGATAGCAACAGGCAGCAAATGCCATCTCTGCAACCTGAAAAAAATATGGACTACCTGGTTAGCTACTGCAAGATGATCCAACAGATGGACTTCAAACAATCACATGACAAAGTAGCAACAATTGTGTACTGGAAAGTCCACAATAAATACCATTTATCTTCAAGCAAGAACTGGTGGGATCATAAAACAGACAAAGTAATAGAAAATGAAGAAGCTAAAGTGCTCACGGACTTTAGTTTTGAAAGAACCTGCCACATAACATCTCAGGCTTAACAATTGTTGACAAATCGTCAACAAAGCCTGGATAGTAGACAGGGCAGTATCTGTAAATAGCAGAACAGAAGAGAAAGAACTGGAGAAAATCACAAAATAAAAAGACCTGCAAATAGAAGCGGAACAACTGTGGCAAAATAAAACAAAATAGTACCAATAGTAATAGACACCTTGGGTGCAATTCCAAAAACCTCTGGAGTACCAATCGAAGGTCATCGGTACTAACAAATCACCAACAGTCAATTCCAAAGACAACTTACATCCTGCAACAATATGTTTAATACCATGAAAGACATCTCCTTATCCCAGGTCCTTGGAAAGGACTTAATTAAGTAGATAAAAATGCCAAATCCAATCTAAACATCTGTCTGACTAAACAAACCATAATAATAAAGCATTTATACCCCAAATCATTTTAGGCCACCTAAAATCATACAACCACAGTTCCAGACAGATACAATGAAAGACTGGAATTCTGACAAACATCTATTATAAGGATGGTGATAGAACATAGTATTTTGGTCAAAAATATTCACTTTTACATGATTCAATTTCTGAAGTATCTCATCTATTCAGTGTATTTCTATAGACTTTGAATAATTTAAAAACAGTCTGGCAGTCAAGATCTCCTTAATCTCTCATAAAGTTATATACATTTTTGTTTAGTTACCACTTCCAGTTGTTTTTAGCATAATTTTGATTTTAAGGGTTTTTTAGAATTTTCCATACACTTTTCTGATTTCATTTCTTCTTGAAATATGCAAGTTTTACTGAATAGTTATTCACAAACAGATAATGTTTGAATTAATAAAGGAGAATATTTGTAGCTCAGGTTGAATGAGGGTTCTTAGTGTTCTCTGAGCTTGTTTTCTTGCACAAGTTTCATTACCCAAACTAGGTAATATCACCTAGTTTGGGTAATAAAAAGTCTGCAAGAAAACAAGCTCAGAGAGCACCAAGGACTCCTCGAAGTCTGAACTGGAGAAAATATATTCCCATTATATCAAGGGCTCTCTAGGACATGTGAACATATGATCTGGGGTGGCTCTGTAGATTTTTGGAGGGAGATATTTGATTACTTATCTCTATTTGCAATGTGAAGGTGGGTGTCATGCACACAGTTTCGGGCAAGACAAGATACGTTCCTTCACTTTTCAGGAAAAGTTGGCTCAACACGATGGTATGGTTTTTGATTGATCCAAATGTGAGCTGCAGCCTTTTGAACGTATCGATTATTCACAATATTTTTGTACAATTATTTTACGTTCCTTCACTTTTCAGGAAAAGTTGGCTCAACACGATGGTATGGTTTTGACTGATCCAAATGTGAGCTGCAGCCTTTTGAACGTATCGATTATTCACAATATTTTTGTACAATTATTTTACGTTCCTTCACTTTTCAGGAAAAGTTGGCTCAACACGATGGTATGGTTTTGAGTGATCCAAATGTGAGCTGCAGCATTTTGAACGTATAGATTATTCACAATATTTTTGTACAATTATTTTTATTCGATGGAATTCCTGGGTAGTTTGAAAGGCAAGCGTGTCTGGTTGCAGAGATATGATACAGGCGAATTTAGGTTAATTTTCAATTCGACAACATATAAAAATTTGGATTTGTATTCACTCTATTGCTTGAGCTGTGTTTTGAATGTTGACCAGAATAAGTAACCCCCTTTAACTTTGCCCAATATTTCCAGCCATTCTTTTCCCCTTAGCTAAATCGTGCTACTTAAAATGAGAAGTGAGGAACCGCTATGGCAGTGGTCGGCAACCTCGGCTCTTTTATGACTCGTGGACTTCAACTCCCAGAATTCCTGAGCCAGCATAGCTGGCTCAGGAATTCTGGGAGTTGAAGTCCACGAGTCATAAAAGAGCCGAGGTTGCCGACCCCTGCGCTATGGGAACAGGAGGATTTTCCCGACGCGGAAGGACAGGGCCGGCTGACAAACCAGCATGGAACTTCTCACCCAGTTGCCGAAGCCGAACTGCTCGATAGCATCCAGTAAGAGTTGCTCCTCGCGGCTGCTCCAGCCACCCTCGGCCTCGGCCCCCCAGAGAGTGAAACGCCCACCATCTACCAGCTGGTAGCCATGCCAGCGCCTATGCGGGCCAATCTCGGCGCCGGCTGAGAAGCATTCGGGGCAAAGCTCGATGTCGGTACATTCGGTGCAGCGAAAACGAAGCGAGCTGACCTCAGCCAAGCAGTACACGCAATACTTTTTCCCTAGTTCCGCCATCTTGCTTCCCCCCCCCCTCCCTCCTTCCTTTAGAGGTAAAAAGAGCAGCGAAGGTTTGACGTCCAAGTTTGCGACAGGGACCAACTCCCGCCCACTAATCGAGGCAGAGCTTGGTGGGTGTGTCCCAGGAAGGAACGGCCAATCGACTCCGAAATGTCCGACGCTCTTCCACGCCCAACTTCCAATCAGGCCTCGCTTCTCTTAATTCCTTCCCATTGGTTGAGAAAAGGAACTTCTGTCGCCTAGCGACGGAGCAAAGCGATTTGTTTGGTGCGGGGGGGGGGAGAAAGAGATAGATAGATAGATAGATAGATAGATAGATAGATAGATAGATAGATAGATAGATAGATAGATAGATAGATAGATAGATAGATAGATAGATAGATAGATAGATAGATAGATAGATAGATAGATATAGAGATAGATATAGAGATAGATATAGAGATAGAGAGATGATAGATGATAGATAGATAGATAGATAGATAGATAGAGAGAGAGAGAGAGAGAGAGAGAGATAGAGAGAGATAGAGAGATAGATAGATAGAGAGATAGATAGATAGGGATAGAGAGATGATAGATGATAGATAGATAGATAGAGAGAGAGAGAGAGAGAGAGAGAGAAAGGGTTGGATGCTATGGAGGAGATACAGGAGGTGCCGGAGGAGGTCTCTACTCCAGTGGCCCAAGACCTCGAGGATGTCGCGGTCCCGATCTCCCCAGAACCACGTAAGTCGCCCGCGGACGCGGAGACGGCGAAGAGTGCCGCCGCTGCGGAGCCTCCGACGGCGGCGGAGGAAGGCGAGGGAGACGAGGCGGCCGGAGGAGAGAAATCGCCAGCGACGGCCGAAGAGCCGCCAGCGTTAGAAGGAGCGGACCGGCAGTCCCTGGCGGAGAAGCAATCGGAGCCCGCCACCTCGGGCGAAGGTCCGGGAGCAGCCGAGGCACCGAAGGATGGGGAGGAGGAGGAGGCGAGGGCTCCGTCGGAGATCTCCTCTCTGGAGAAACTGGAAGGACCGAGCGGGGCGCCGGCGGTCGCCTCCAGCAGGTTGTCGCTCCTCCGCGACTTGCCCACCAGCGCCTCCTTCGACGAGGGCGAGCTGGCCGAGCCGTCTCCCTTCCAGGTTGGCGTGGAGCTGGGCCACAGGCTCAGCAGCACGCTCTGGAAGTTGGAGCAGAGGCAGGCGAGCAGCTGCTCCGTCGATCTCGGCGGCAGCCCGGAGAGCCAGGAAGGCCCGCTGGAAAACGAGACGGAGGAGCAGAGGGAGCAGCGGGCGGCCGAGGAGCAGCGGCGCCGAACCGAACTCGCCGAACAGTACCGCCAGCTGCTGGCCGAGCGAGGCCGCCTCCGCGGCTACAACGCCAAGCTGCAGGGCAAACTGGCCGAGCTCTTGAACAAAGCCAAGGGCAAGGATCGCCTCCGAGAACTTGAGCAGCACATCTCCGACTGGGAGCAGCGCTACAGCCGCTACCTGGCCATGTTGGAGAAATTGCGCAACCAGCAGGCGGAGGAGACGGCTTGGTACCAGAAAGAGATCGATGCTCTCCAGCGGTCCTGCGATCAGAAATTGGCCAAGGTGGAGAGTGAATGGAAGACCTATCAGGCAGTCAAGAAGGAAGTAGCTGTGTATACTATGGGGAGGCGGCTGGGAGGTAGACAAGCTGCCATCAAGGAAGTGGACAAGATCCAAGCTAAAGAACAAAGCAAGGAGAAGGAGTTGACAGAGGTGAGCCCTGCATAAGAAGAGGGATGTTAAATTATTATTATTATTATTATTATTATTATTATTATTATTATTATTATTATTATTATTATTATTATTATTATTATTATTATTATTATTAATTACATTTATATACCACCCTTTCCCAAAGGACTCAGGGCAGTTTACAGGGTGATTAAAAAACCAAGATACAAAAGTTAAAAACAAATTTTAAAAAAAATTATATTTGTCCCTGCATAAATAAAACCCCAGTTAAAATTAAGATTAATCCTCAGCCTGGGCCAGAGAGCTCGAAGAGCCAGGTCTTCAGGTCCTGGCGGAATGAACGGACGTCGGGGGCAGTCCTCAGCTCTACTGGCAGCTGGTTCCAAAGGGCAGGCGCCCCCACTGAGAAGGCCCTATCCCTGGGTGTCGTCCGCCGGCAATCTCTTACCGGTGGCACCCTGAGAAGACCCTCCCTGTGGGAGCGCACTGGACGAAGGGAACTTGATGCCGGCAGCAGGTGTTCCCTCAGATATCCCGGACCCAAGCCATTTAGGGCTTTATAGGTCATCACCAGTACCTTGAATCTCACCCGGAGGGCAACCGGAAGCCAATGCAGCTCGCGGAGTAGAGGTGTTACATGGGAGTATAGGGAAACCCCCATCACAACTCGCGCGGCCGCATTCTGCACCAGCTGAAGCCTCCGAGTGGTCCTCAAGGGCAGCCCCATGTAGAGAGCGTTGCAGTAGTCTAAACGGGAGGTCACGAGCGCATGAGTGACTGTGCGTAAGGCATCTCGGTCCAGATAGGGTCGCAACTGGCGCACCAGGCGAACCTGGGCAAAAGCCCCCCTGGTCACGGCTCCTATATGGTCTTCAAAATTGAGTCGTGAATCCAGGAGGACGGCCACGTTGCGATCCCTATCAACGGGGGGTAACACCTCACCCCCCCATCGTTAGAGATGGAATAGTCTGGTTGACCCGAGATGCCGATATGCACAGCCACTCAGTCTTGGCGGGATTGAGACGAAGCCTGTTTCTCCCCATCCAGACCTGGACCGCCTCCAGGCAACGGGACATCACAGCGAGGGCATCGCTGGGTTGGTTCGGGGTGGAAAGAAAAAGTTGGGTATCATCAGCGTACTGATGATACCCCACCCCGAAACCACGAATGATCTCACCCAGTGGCTTCATACAGATGTTGAACAGGAGGGGCGAGAGAACCGACCCCTGAGGAACTCCACAAATGAGAGGCCTTGGGGCGGATCTCTGCCCTCCCGTCAACACCGACTGCAGACGGCCCAGGAGATAGGAGGAGAACCACCGTAAAACGGTACCTCCCACTCCCAACCCCCTGAGACGCCGCAGTAGGATACCATGGTCGATGGTATCGAAAGCCGCTGAGAGATCTAATAGGACCAGGACAGAGGAGCAACCCCTGTCCCGAGCCCTCCAGAGATCATTCACCAGCGCGACCAATGCCCTCTCCGTGCTGTATCCGGGCCTGAAACCCGATTGGTACGGGTCCAGATAATCAGTTTCCTCCAGGAACAGAGGAAGCTGATGCGCCACCACACTCTCAACAACCTTTGCCAAAAAGCGAAGGTTGGAGACTGGACGATAGTTATTTAAAACAGCCGGGTCCAGGGCAGGCTTCTTGAGGAGGGGTCTCACCACCGCCTCCTTCAAGGCGGCAGGGAAGACACCCTCCTTCAAAGAAGCAGTTATTACTGCGTGGAACCAGCCTCGTGTCCCCTCCCGGGCCGCATAAGCTAGCCAGGAGGGGCACGGATCCAACAAACAGGTGGTGGTGCTCAGCCTCCCCATGATCCTGTCCACATCATCAGGGGAAACAGGATCGAACTCAGTCCAGATAACATGCTCAAGACCGTCCGATTCCTCCACATCAGACTCTGCCCCGTCATAGTCCAGACCGGTCCGGATCTGAGCGATTTTGTCCGCCAGATGATGACTAAACTCCTCGGCTCGTCCCCGTAAGGGATCCTCCCTCACCTCCTGATTAAGGAGGGAGCGAGTTACCCTAAACAGGGCGGCCGGGCGATTATCTGCGGACGCGATAAGGGCAGCGAAGTAGTTAGACTTCGCCGTCCTTATCGCCGCAAGATAAGACCTTATAAAGGTTCTTAACTGCAATCGGTCAGATTCGGATCGGATGGACCTCCAACCGCTCTCTAGACCCCGTCTCCGACGCTTCATCTCTCGGAGCTCCGCAGAGAACCATGGAGCCCAACGGGATCTGTGCCGGGTCAGAGGTCGCAAGGGTACAACACAGTCAAGTGCCCTGGCGGCCGCCCTTTCCCAGGCATCCACCAGGACATCGACTGGGCTGTGGGTAAGGGTGATGGGTATAGGCCCAAGCGCCCTCTGGAACCGTTCCGGGTCCATTAGGCGCCTAGGGCAGAACCACCTGGTCGGTTCCGCAGCCCAGTGGCGGGGGGTGGCATAACGGAAGACCAGCCGCAGGAGGTAATGATCTGACCATGACAGGGGAGCAATGGTTGGTGAACCCCCTCCCAGATCATCCAGCCACTGTCCAGATAGGAACACCAGGTCGAGAGTATGATCCCCCACGAGTCGGGCCCTCAATAACTTGGGTCAGGCCCATGGCCGTCATGGAGGCCATGAACTCCCGGGCTAACTCAGATGACCCTCCCAGTGAAGGCAGGTTGAAGTCACCCAGAACTATAAGCCTGGGGAACTCCACCGCCAACCCTGAGAGAGTGTCGAGCAGCTCGGGCAGGGCTGTTGCCACACAGCTGGGCGCCAGGTATGTGAGCAACAAGCCCAACTGAGCCCGAGGACCACATCTCAAGAGGAGGGATTCACTCCCGGCCATCTGGACAATGGTGGCCTCCCGCAGGCATAAAGTCTCCCGGACAACCACCGCCACCCCACCACCCCTGCCCTGAGCCCGTGGCTGGTGTAGCACCCGGAAACCTGGAGGGCATAACTCGGTCACAGGCACCCCTCCCTCCGAGCCCAGCCAAGTCTCCGTAATGCACACCAGATCCGCACATTCCTCCTCGATCAAATCATGAATGAGGGGAGCCTTGTTAACGACGGATCTGGCGTTAAAATAAACCAGCCTGAGCTCAGGGACCTATCACCCTCATCCCCGGGTAAAAGGGTGCTAACCGGAGGGTCGGAGCGCGCCACCGCTTGGAGACAGCGGGGGTGCGATCCCAGATGTTGATATGGCCCTCCGTGCAACCACCTGCTGCCATTCCCTATCGTCGTGGGGATTTGAAGCCCCACCCCAACATTCACAGAACCAGCAAACACCTCCCCCAACCCCATCCCGTCAGGACCCCTAACAGGCCCAGACTGAGTGCTGGTTAAAGATTCCCTCCCCACCCTCCTACCCCTCCCCCTCCCTAACCTTTTAAAATAACCGGCTAAAAAATGTATCAGGGGCCTCTTAGCGCGTCTCAGCTCGAGGCCCCTATCTAAGCCCAGCCACCTCTCGGAGTCCCAACAATTGGGCTCGTCATTAAGGGGAGTGTGGAAACAGGCGGTAGGTCACACCCAGGAGGGAGAAACCCCCCTGAGGGCATACAGATCAGCTTCGGAATAATGGAAACAAACCATGCAGCACTAAAATGTCCATATAGGGCAGATGTTACAGATATGTCCAAAGGGTAGTTCGATGGAGTATTGTTATACATATGAAATATTAAATCCAGTAGGCATGTCTCTCGATCCACTAGACCATCTCAGCTCTCACCTGAGATGGCAATCAAAAGGAAGCCCCAGCCGTCCTCTCACTCCGGCTGAGGAGTCCAATCTGGAGTGGAGAGAAGAGGGAGTCCTGGGCCAAGCCCACCCCAACTGGTCTCTCACACCAGTGAGGTGGTCAGTGACCAGTCCAAGACCGTCCTCCCACCACGGTCAAGTCCCAGGCCAAACTGGTCTGTCAATGGGGAGGTCTTGATTCCAGCCGGGCATGGAGATAGCCATAGTACCTGCCTGCCAGCACAGAAAGCAAGCCAGGCCTCTGCCGATCTTCGGGTCGCCGGCCACTGCCGCCAGTCTGGGGGGGGAGGGCAAAAACATTCTCTCCCCCAAGCGTCCGCCCGCCAATCCAAACGATATTCCAGCAGCGGAGAAAGGCATTCCCGGCAATGCCCTGTCTAAGCAGCCTGCTGTTGGGATAATTGCATTAACTCATTTTAAGATGTGGCAATCTCTTTTTTCTACATCTTTCAACTGAAGAGTCTTTGAGACTTAACACTGAGCGGGCATGTATTATCTCATAACTATAAGGCCTATTAAGGGCACCAAATTCATGATTAGGAGGAATTGAAACTGATTGAAATGTCATTCTCAGAAAAAGCAAAGTTAATCTAAACCAAACCATTTCCTGGATCTTATGGCCAGCCTTGTAAATAAGCCTGTAAAATTCCTAAATTGCAAAGTAAAGTAAACCTTTATAATGGCAGAATTTGTAATTTTTAACAGCCTAGGTTAGTATGTGTGCTACAAACAGTAACAGGTTGATGAGGAATAATTAGTTTATAAAATTTCTTATCAGGATTTTTGTAAAAAAACTGCTTATCTAGATTTAAGTTTCAGTTCTTCTACATTCAATATTTCACTGGCTTAACTGATGAAAGAGCAATGAGGCAAGGATATACACCCCAAACTTAAGAATTATACTGAATGTTAACAAAATCTACTATTCTGTTCTCATGGTAGCCAGGAATATAATGGTCAAGGACTGTATCACAAAACTTTTGAAAGTCCAAGTAAATAGTATCTGCTGGATCATCTTGGTCTTCAAATTTGTCTGCACAACATCAGCTTCTAAATCAGAAGTAGGAAACATTGGGGAACTAGAGGTCATTCTTTGGGAATAGAGCCTCAGTAGGCAAAAGGAAAGTTCCATACAGTTCCATACAGTCTTAGCTGTTTTGATTTTGTATTTCTTTCCTGGAAGTTGCTTTTGTATTTCTTTCCTGGAAGTATCAGTTTAAACTATTGTTTCTGCTCTATGTTTTCTACATAGCAGACTTTAGAAATTATTTAGCTTCTCTGCAATTTCCTTATATTTCCTTATTCTAGAATTGACTCCCAGTTAGTGAGTAGTGCTTCTTGAAGATGTGAAATCAATGATTTTTTTCAAACAGTTGTATTAATTTTCAAATGTTTATTAGCCCAATTTAATGTGTCATCTACAGTGTCCAATTTTTTTATAGGCTACTATCTATGGCCACCGATTCACATGGACTCCATTGTATTCTAGTTGTAAGACATCAGTGTCATTGGTATAGATGACAAATATGTTTGCTCAAAAGAAAATAATAGCTGAAGGAGCCATTAAAGCACTTTATTATAAAATCATTGATTCATAAAACTCATGCCCTTGACTTGGTATATTCTAAAATTCAAAGTATAAGAAATAACCAAGCTTGAAGTCTTAAGTCCTTTGGTAGTTGTAAATATATGGGATGAGCCACATATTGGATGGTGCTCAAGTTGGCTAACAATATAATTCATCAGATGCAGCATGCCACCGAGCATCATCAGCAATAATTCATTCAAATGACAGAAGCCTGCCTTGATGTCCAAATACTAAAACAACCATAAAGAAATCCTTCTTTGTGTTCTCATCAAATGTGTCTCTGATAGTGACAGGTTGCAGATAAGGCCCTGAGCATCCAGATTAAAGTTATGTCCCAGAGCACTAACTAAGAGAGAGAATGTGTGTGTGTGTGTGTGTGTGTGTGTATTAGGGAGGGTAGACCGGTGACCTGCTCAATGAGCAGGGCACAAAAACAACCGGCTACATAAGCAAACTCCCATAACTCCCATTTTCACTCTGACTGCCAACAAATCCCATGGTCTTTTACGGGTAAATCAGTGGGGCTTATCTGAAGGCTAAATCTTAAGAATTGCCCTATAACATAACAGAGATCAGAAAGAAATTTTCTCTTTAATTAACTGAAGAGGTCTTTGCAAATCATTCCTAAAGACTCTTTATAACTATTATCCAAATCTCTGATTTAGAGAATGGCTAATAAAAGGCCATGTTCTCATGGCATGCCACACACTGTATTTCAAATTAGTATTGCTCCAACATAAAACAATTATTTGGTAGTATCATTAGACCAGTTTTTATCATTTTAGGTACGTCTTGAAAATATAAAATTGAAACACAGGATCCAAAAACTTGATGCAAGTCTAAAAGCCCAAGAAGAACTGGCAGAAGGCTTACATTTAATAGACTTTGAGCAACTGAAGATAGAAAACCAGACCTACAATGAAAAAATTGAAGAGCGTAATGAAGAACTTCAAAAACTCAGGAGAAAGGTCACCAATACAGTGCAAGTACTGTCTCAACTAAAAGAAAAACTGCAGTTTGTGGAAGCAGAGAATCAAGGCCAGAAGGGTCAGCTAATGGCAGTGGAGAGTCTAGTAGCTCAAAACAGAGACATATTAACAAGGACCAAGCAGGCTCGTGATAAATTGAGAATAGACAATCAGAGGCTTCAACAGAAATGTGGTTTACTTGGAAATACATTGCTATTGAGGGACTTTGAGGAGAAAGTGGATGCTGCTGAGATATTGAAAGAGAAATTGGAAATATTGAAGCGTCATCATGCTGGATTGTCCCTTACTTGCAATGGAATCAAAAAGAAAATCAAAGGGGCAAAATCTTTTCTGCCATTCTAAATGTCTTTAATGGTAAATAGGACAAAGTAATATGTCAAAAAATTTTAAAACATACTTGTGTCTATAGATTAAGGTGTGGTTAGGAGACAATTGGGCCTCAAATTCAAATAGCCATCATGAGTGCTTATATAAGCAGAAAGAGAGGATATCACTTTAATAATACCTTCATAAATACCCTGTTAATTTATAATTGACACTAAAAGTATACAAAACTAAACTAACAGAATCTGTATTCAATTTTTAATGTAAAAATAGACCATAAGCAAACATTGGCAATTATTAATGAATAAGCATAATAAAGTTGTAAAATGCTTAGCCTCCATTGGAGAAATTCGCCTTTTTGTGTTTTTAATTAGCTATAATAGGTAACCTATCTTCATTTTTCCTTGACCCTTTAATAGTATCAAAATTGTTCTAGTAAATTAAAAAAATGTTATGTGTCATCTTTTGAAAGCATTTTTTATTTAGTCATTTAGTTCTTTCCTCAATAAAGATGGCTTTCACTAGAGTCAGAAACGACTAGCTCGCATGTGCAGGGGAACCTTTACCTTTTTAAATGTGTATGTGTGGGAAATTGGAGATGACAGATATGCTTGGGGAATTGTGATAAGACAAAGGACTTTGAAAGTTTTGGAAGAAATATGCTTGTTTCTCTTGAAGAAAATTCTGAAGAGCCTAGTTTTTTCCCCACTACAGTCCAACACACCTCAGAGAGTTGTTGTTATGGGGAAAATAGGAAGGAGTATTAAGTATGTTTGCTGCCTTGAGTTACTTATAAAGCAATAAAGATGGGATAAAAATCAGATGGGCAGAAAAACTATTGTAAATTAAATTATTTTAAATTATATAGTAAGCCCAGAAAACAATGAAGAATATTTGAATAGGATGTTACTTCCAAAATGTGTAGATCAACAAGAATTCTTTAATCATTCCATACCCCCTAAGATAAAACTAAAGAGGGAAAAAAAAACAGCTCTGGGATATGATGGCATTTCTGCAATATACCAGAAGACTTTCCAAGTAATTGTAGTTAAAACTATTACTCAAGTAGTAAGAGAGATTCAGGAACACTTTTAGCTATAAATTTAAAAAGATTTTGATTTGCTTATAGACATACAGCCTAATTTCTTTACTGAATGTAGATAAGCTTTTTAAGGCAATACTCAAAGACAACAAGTAGTTTTTAAATTAAAATGATATAACCTGATCAGAATGGATTTGTTCTGAAGAGATATCAGAGACAACATCATTTTTGTTATTGATTAAATCACATCAACAAAAAATGGCTAAAATCCTTGTTTATGCAGAAAACCTTTGACAATCTAGGATGAAGTTTTATGTTTGCATAAAAAAGATGTAGCTTTTTTTTCATAGGGATACAGAATATAAAGGACAAAACGCCAAGAAAATAGTAAACGGCTATTTATCACTACCATGCATTATACAAAAGGGAAAAGACAATATTATCCCTTTTCCCCTTTTCTACTGGCATTAAAACTATTGGTAATGAAAATATGTCAAGAAAATAAAATTTCTGAAATTATATGCCAATGAAATTATACTCACAGTCACTCAACCAACACTCAATACAATAGCATTTATTGGCATTGTAATAGAGGAAGGAAAACAACACCTGCATCTAGAAATGGTTTTAAGACCTAAAAAAAATTAAATACTTCATAAAATTATTTAGTTAAAAATAATTATTTAAAAGGCTGGAAAAAGAAAATGGCAGTTATTTCAGGAGAGAAGGAATAAACTTTCTTGAATTGCAGCCATCAAGGTTAATTTTTATCAGAACTTTCTTTTCCAAATGGTTCCAATACATATTGAAAATGAGATTCACTGACTGGCAGAATGAACAACATGGTCCAATAAAAATAAAACAAGGATTAAATTTAAACAGGTGTTGAAAAATGAAGTGGATTGATGGCTGTAAAGTTTATATTATACCATAATGCCAGTTGCTTAACATGGCTTAGAATGGATCATATCTCCTTAAGGCCCTAATAAAGAAGGGGCAGTAGTTCCAGTAAACATAAATATTTTGGACTGTTACAAATACAAATAAACAATTTATATGAGACCATGCAATAGTAAGCAATGTATTGAACATTTGGAATCAGAACCTTTATAGTAGTCAATGAAACACTTGAATAAATAAAATTGATATTATCTAAAGTAACAGATTTATCATTCAAACTGGTGCACATCGTACACATTATATGACATAATTGGGCAACACTTAAGGAATAGTCATTTGAATCTGAGAACAAGAGGCTTAAATAGAACTAATCAAGTGGCCAGGGAAGTAACAGGTCCTGACAAATGTTGGAATAAAATAGACATTAAAGTTTGTTTGAAGGGGTTTTTTGGCTCCTTCATCACATGGATAGACTCTGGATTTAAATACAAACTACAGGAAAAGAATGCCTACGACTGTTCACTTCTTGCTTTGTTATTACTAAACATTTATTCTTATGAATACACAAAGAAATTTGCTGTATGGAATTAATTAGTTTAGACTGAAAGACCTTATTATTAATAACACAAAGATAAAAACTTTTGAGGTTCTTACTTCACAATAGTCTAGTTCTTTGGACTAATTTTAGTATCTTCACATAAATAGTCCAGAATCATAAGAATTACAGAAAAAAAGAAGGAACCTCAGAGACATGATTGAATTTGATTTTTTTTTAATTTAGAGACTTTGCTGGGTCATGCTTTTAATAAATTGATGGTGCAATATGATAAAAAAACCAAAAGGGCAAAGTCCACATGATTACATGGATGCAGAATTTAGATGTAGTAATAGATTTACAACAATGAAATTTCAATAGAAGTGTATTACATTAACCCTCAAAACTAGTTAGAAAATATTGGTATAAGATGTTTTAATGTCGGTATATTACTCCACTTTTGATTGCTTAAATTGGTAATTCATTTTCTAAAACTTGCTGGAGATGTAATGAGCAGGTGGATTATTCTTTTGTATCTAATAGCAATATTGTAGCAATTACAGCAATTATGAAAAATAATTCATAACAGAGTAAGACAAATTTTAAAATTGAATTCTCATTTCAACCTGCAACTTTTATTAAATTTACCAAACTCATTTCCTCAACTACTGTACATTTCTACATATCAGTTGCTGCAAAAGTATAAAAATTTTTTTACTGGAAAAGTATAATTTTGAAACAGAATCTAACTAAAATTGAAAGCCATTCTTAGGCTATACCTAATACTGTATATGGATTCATACCAAATAAAACTATATAGGTTTTCCATATCAGAACAGTCTTTTAGAAACATGAATATAATTTTTTGTAGAGTGCAGTTTCATTTGTTTTTATACTGTTTTTATCGTGGTTATTGATATTCAGATTTTACTTCAAACTTACGAGTGGTTTTTAGTTCTTTAAAATGATGTAATTAATTCAATTATTATTAACTAATTATATAACATATTGAGAAATTGTAAGCACCATATTTGTGAACCATTTTTTATACATTTACTCATCTGAATTTTATTTTTTACCTCTTTTTACTGTTTGTTTATATAACTTCTTCCAACATGTTTGATTAAAAAATAGAAAAAAATATACATGAATTTTTAACATGGTATCATTTGTATTTTACTCTGACAGATATGGCAATCTGTTGAAAAGCTGCCATTTGGGGAGTTCACTTATAAGGCCCTGTAAGCTCTTCTGATTCAAAGTGTATTGCTAGAAGTATTTTTGAAAATACTTTTGTTAAGAGCATGATTAGATGCTGCTTAATATCTGATGCTTTCACAAATTCTGAGTTTGGGCTGAAATTGCTTGTTCAAGATTTACAGGATAATCACCATCTATAATAAGGAACTGATACACTCAGCATGCAAACCACAAAATTAACTGCTATGGCCATTCAGTTTTCCTAGACGCTTTGAACCTTTTTAGTTCTGTCTACAAAACCTCTTTAATACAAAATGTCTCAGTTTGGAAACCGAGTTTTTTTTAATACTGAAGTGTTTCTTGATTTTCTTGAGTTAACACAAGCATAAGGTGTGTGCATTTGAAAGTAAATGGTTAGCACAAGCGTAAGGTATGTGCATTTGGAAGTAAAGGAAATAACTTTTCATTTATTTGAATGCTTAGCCAGTTCATATATTTCCTTCCCAAAAAAGCATTATCAGCTTCAGTTTATATTCAGGCAAGGAGATGCAGAACCAAACTCCAGGTAACATCACCAAACAGCATCTAGCTATGCAGTAACACTAGCCATTCACACTAGCTTGTGTACTTGTGTACTTTCAAGTATCACTGCCAAGTCAGCACTTGCAGATATTTCTCTTTTCTGTCTGAAGATGAGAGTTAAGGGAGTTTCTTGAAGAGATACAAACATAATTGTTTATATTGTTCATAAATAGAAACTGATCATCACGAGATTTTTTTAAAGGTGCTCAATTTAGTGTGAGAAGAGATGGCATGAAATTAGCCAGTTTTATTTTTATGCTCATTTTGGACTGCTTTGTAATTGATACAAGTAAACTGTGTTATGATTCAATATGAGACAATAAAGGAATTTCACTGAACATACAGTGAGGGGAAAAAATATTTGATCCCCTGCTGATTTTGTACGTTTGCCCACTGACAAAGAAAAGATCAGTCAATAATTGTAATGGTAGATTTATTTTAACACTGAGAGACAGAATAACAAAAAAAAATCCAGAAAAACGCATTTCAATAAAGTTATAAATTGATTTGCATTTTAATGAGTGAAATAACTATTTGCTCCCAAGAATTAGCAAGATTTCTGGCTCCCAGGTGTCTTTTATACAGGTAACGAACGAGCTGAGATTAGGAGCACTCTCTTAAAGGGAGTGCCCCTAATCTCAGCTGTTTACCTGTATAAAAGACACCTGTCCACAGAAACAATCAATCAGATTCCAAACTCTTCACCATGGCCAAAGCCAAAGAGCTGTCCAAGGATGTCAGGGACAGGATTGTAGACCTACACAAGGCTGGAATGGACTACAAGACTATCGTCAAGCAGCTTGGTAAGAAGTTGGTCCAATTATTCGCAAATGGAAGAAACACAAAATAACTGTCAATCTCCCTCGGTCTGGGGCCCCATGCAAGATCTCACCTCATGGAGTTTCAATGTTCATGAGAACGGTGAGGAATTAACCCAGAACTACATAGGAGGACCTTATCAATGATCTCAAGGCAGCTGGGACCATTGTCACCAAGAGAACAATTGGTAACACACCACACTGTGAAGGACTGAAATCCTGCAGGGCCCGCAAGGTCCCCCTGCTCAAGAAAGCACACATAACATACAGGCCCGTCTGAAGTTTGCCAATGAATATCTGAATGATTCAGAGAACTGGGTGAAAGTGTTGTGATCAAATGAGACCAAAATAGAGCTCTTTGGCATCAACTCAACTTGCCTTGTTTGGAGGAAGAATGCTGCCAGTGACCCCAAGAACACCATCCCCTCTGGCAAACATGGAGGTGGAAACATTATACTTTGGGGGTGCTTTTCTGCTAAGGAGACAGGACAACTTCGCCACATCAAAGAGACGATGGACAGGGCCATGTACCGTCAAATCTTGGGTGAGAACCTCCTTCCCTCAGTCAGTGCATTGAAGATCGGTCGTGGATGGGTATTTCAGCAGGGCAATGACCCAAAACACATGGCCAAGGCAACAAAGGAGTGGCTCAAGAAGAAGCATATTAAGGTCCTGGAGTGGCCTAGTCAGTATCCAGCTCTTAATCCCATAGAAAATCTGTGGAGGGAGCTGAAGGTTCAAGGTGCCAAATGACAGCTTCAAAACCTTAATGACTTGAAGAGGATCCCTCCCAAGATGTATGAAAACCTGGTGACCAACTACAAGAAACGTCTCAACCTCTGTGGTTGCCAACAAGGGTTTTGCCACCAAGTACTATGTCATGTTTTGCGAAGGGGTCAAATACTTATTAAAATGCAAATCAATTTATAACTTTTTTGAAATGCGTTTTTCATCATTCTGTTTCTGTTAAAATAAACCTACCATTACAATTATAGACTGATCATCTTTGTCAGTGGGCAAACGTAAAAAATCAGCAGGGGATCAAATAATTTTTCCCCTCACCATACACTATAGCAAAAATTTGATTTTACAAACCCGTTTGGGGTAAAGGTTGTCTGTTAAAAATGAATTTAACTGATAATTTATATTACTCATATAATTTACATAATGTGCATAGTTCTATTAGAATTATCTTTGTGTTTTGTTCAATTTTTTTATTATTTTAATACCAATTAAAATAAATTAAAAATTAGGGAAGTGTTGAGAAACCAAAAACATACATTTATCTACTTAATTTGAAGGCAACTAAAAAGTGGTCCATAAACTTGAGGTTTGCTGTACTGTACAAAGTTATTTATTTGCATAGTGCTATTTAAAAAGGAATTTTGCATATTGAACAAAGAAAACACAATTTAATTATTCTTTTATTTATTTTTATTTGGTGTTAAGTAACTCCACAAAAAAACAAATTCAGTTACTCTGATGTATGTGAAATCAGAACAATACACCACTTGAAGCAAAAAGGTAGAAACAAGTTCAGCCCAGGAATGAAAAACTGATACTTCAGTGCTATGGATATGCAGTGTGCTTCATACCACAGTGCATTTCAGCATTTCCACTTTTAAATTATCCTTGCAGAAAACAGAAACACGAACTCACACATCCACTTTCTCACTGAAAAGCTTCAGAATTTTACCCAGTTATGAAACAAATAAATATTATTTGTTATTGCCCACACATGTAACATACACATTTTCAAAGGTGTTAGAATATTGAATCATAATAAAATGAGCCATCCTTTCACTGAGATAAAAGTCCAAATAAGCTGAATTTTTGAAGTGTGGGTTCTTCCCTCCCCAAATATTCCCATTTGGCTTTTCATAATTCTAACAATAATTCTTTAATCACTAAGATTTATCAGTTTTGTTCTTTGCTTTCATACTGACAATAATATCCTTAGTGCATGTGCCTATATAACATTTTAAAGGAAGCTCCAGAAGAAAGTAAATATTTAAACACATATCCAAAATTTCAAATAAGAAAAAAAAACACTGTAAAGATTTGTAGTATGGGTGCTAAAATAAAGCAGCTTAAAAGCCATTATTAATGTTATTAATGACATTTCCCTGGAAGGTACAAACCAAGCCAAAGGAGTTGGAAGTTTCAACTGAAAGGATGATATACAACCCGTACCCTAGATCTTAAATGTTGTACTATCAATTAAGAAAAGGCAAAAAAACTTCATTCAATTCAATTAAGCTCACTAGCACAGAATAAAAATTTAAAGCCAGTTCAGCTGACCATTTGAAACAACTATAATTGTTAAATAGTTTCTTGCCTATTAAAATTAATGGCTTAGCATTTTCAAGTCAACAGTAAGCTTTCTGTTCTTTCTGGTGTCTTAAACATGCTGCTATTGTATAGTTTTTTAAAACTATGAAATGGTATAAACCAATATTGCTCCTCCTGACATGATTTGCATAATACATTATTAGCACAGGGAGTTGATAAGTCTTGCACAGTTACATTTTGACAATGCATTGACTATGTTAAAATAAACTTTAAGAACAGGTCACATAAAGCAACAATCACTACTGCAATCACACGTGTAAATCATGTTCCCATTCCCTCCCACAACACACAACTTACTTCTAACATTCTCTCAGGACACGAAGTTAGCTACAAATTTTTACTAAATTACAGCTATAATAGTAGCTAACTGCAGGAGCCATTGGATTTGAGTGATAGACTAATTCTCTGCATAAAAAATATTAAACATTGACTCTTAAGATTTCTTTTGTTGTTCAGGCCAACTATATGAAGCTCTTTACGAAGTTCACTGTTCCATAATTTCCCCGACAATGCAATCCTAAGTACACTTACAAGTATGAAGTAAGTGTGCTTGGTTCAGGCTGTAGTGTCACTTGTTGAATCATCTACTTTTCAACACTGAGTCCTGAAAAAGAAGAAATACTAAGCCCTGAAAACAAGAGGGGGAAAGGGGGAATGATCCATTTTTCTTCCTCCTCATCCCTGCAAAAACGCGCAGCTTTCTCAGTTAGCAAGAAAGGAACAAACCATTGTTCCAACTCGGTTTCTATGCATGTTAGGAGAAGAGATTCTAGAATTGAAAGTACAGTTTCTGAAAGTCTCTAAAGCACAGCCCTAGTATTTCTAATCCCAAGTTGTAAGATCTTAAAAGACAGGACAAGCCATACATGCTTTCCTCTCACATTCAGAAAGGCACTGATAGATTACAGTGTTAAGTATTTATCTCCCAAATCTTAAAAAGCCTAAATGTGCTAAAAGATAAAATCTCTTGAATAGTTGTAGACACTGCAATGCTAGTAGGATAGTAATACTGATACAGCTGCAGTTGAAAATAAAAATAACTGCAACTAGGATGCAAAAGAGCAGTGATACTATTAAGACAATCACATGCACATCCATTCTTGATTTGACAACACAATCTACTCTAGGTCCAAATAGCCAAGGAGCTAATAGTTTGGAGAAAAAGAGGGAAAAAAGCTTCTAATGGGGCCATAACCCACTATTAAAAATAAAATACCAAGAAGAGAAAGATAAATACACTTCTGAATCCATTATATGAAGGAAGAACTCAATTTGTTGCTGAGTTACGAGCCTTCTGGAAGAGTTTGCCACCTCATGTTATTCTTCAAGCCATCCTTTTATTCTATAACTTTATAAGTGAGTTCGAGAAAAAAGCTCTTCTTCACAAGGATCTGTCCATCCATTTCCACCTTCTGATGCTGCATCTTCAGAACTGTCACTGGAGTATAACTTCTTCCTAAAGCCATTTGATTTTATTTCAGAATCTCTAGGATCTGCACACCTTGCTTCATGCATGGAAGAAATCTATAGGATTACATTTTTAAAAAAAACGTACATTATAATTTTGTAAAAGGAGAAATTATTAAAAATCTTAAAAAATCAAAATCATTCACATTTTCATATTGCAATTACAAAACATGGGTTCAAATTTATAGTAAGCAGACTTCTGTTGGCATGAGAGTGTCACTGCGCGTGTTTTTTTTAGTTCGTCCGAAAAGCTCAATGCTAATTGTACATTTCCTCCTGTTCTGCACCTGTGTTGATAACCTATCTGGTAACCATAGTGAATGTCACGTGGTCTAGCTACGTTATGAGTTAGCTTAGCGTAAAAGTTTTTCTAGTTTTTGTCTTCACTTTTCTTTTACTGTCTGATGAGAAACGATGTAGTCGGTTAGCTTTCTTTGTTTATATATATTATATTTCTTTTGTGATTAAAGGTTTTTAATAGAATATGCGTCGGGTTTTATTTTCTTTCACCCACACACGTTATGCATCATCTGAAGCACGGTCCATCGCCCTCTGATAGGAAGAATTATTCCTTGACAGAGAGAAAAGAGAGGAAGATGGCATTCATAAACGGCTCTTTTCCCTGCAGCCCTTAGCGCCAGTTTGAATTTCTAAGGAACCCTCTGGGACAACGTGGTGAATCATTCTGTCAGAAAGGGGGAGAAATACCTCCATCATCTGTTAGAATTCAGCTCATCCACTCTGGGAAAAGGCCTTCTTATTCAGAGGAGCAAGGATGGGTCTAATCCATGGGTCTTCAAACTTGGCCCTTTTATGACTTGTGGACTTCAACTCCCAGAATTCCTCAGCCAGGCACGTTGGCTGAGGAATTTTGGCAGTCTGGTCTAACCTATTCTTAAACCTGCTTTCAGGTTGTGATTTATCACTATCAGTCCTGAAATATATAGTGTTAGGCCTTCTATCTTAGTTTGTTTTTCATTAAAGCACCTTTGTCTCCTCTAAAGGGCTATGATTGAAAAGAACTATCAAAAACATCTGGCCCTTTAGTCTGGCCTTCTTTTCGTTTGGTTTTGTCACATGGATGAATTGTGAATTCATGAGTTATATGATTGTATGCCTTTAAAATAGAGATAATCCTTGTTTAGCAGCTGCCTCATTTAGCAACCATTTGTGTTATGATACAGATAAAAAAAGTACTTTGTGACCAATCTTTGCATTTACGATCTTTGTAGGTCTGTAAAGCAAAGGAAAGCTAAAATAAGATTGTAAGCCATGAGTCATAAAAGAGCCAAGGTTGCCTACCCCTGGGTTAATGACTGAGTCACTGGTCCCAACTGGGGTCACTAAACAGGGATTATCTATGTATCTCTATCAGAAGATTTAAAATTAAAAACTGTACCCCAATTCAGACTTAATTTTCTTACAATCCTAACAAAGAATCATAACATGTCTTCTGTTCTTTAGCATACATTTACATATTTTAGATAGATCTACTATACCTGGTATGTTTTTTCAACTTACCATATTAAAATCTTGAAGATGCTCTTCACTGTGCAGTAATTCTTTCATATCTGTGATTTCTTCATCACTGTTCTCCCTCTTGATATTTGTACAGCATTCTTTGAAAGTTTGGTTTCAAAGTATCAAAGCAATGATGGAGAGAAAAAAGGACTTTGAAAATTAAATTCACAAGACCTAAGTTAAAAAAACCTCGTTATAATATTTGATAACCAAAAGTAAGCTCCAGCTGGTGAGAAAAACAGTTTCAGAAGTCAAGTTAATTTATTTTAAACAATTAAAACTTTTAGATTTATTATTATTATTATTTATCCCATTTATATCCCGCCCTTCTCCGAAGACTCAGGGCGGCTTACAATCTAAAGCACAAATCAATGTGCTTAGCAATTGATTGGGGGAGGAAAATTAAGTAGATCAAGAGATTCTTTGGTAAGTCAGACCCAAGATTCTCCTATGACACTGCTTTTAATTTCTTCCAATTTACTATTCCACTTTGCTCTCCAACAAGTATTTTTAGTGTTCTGAAACTAAGGCAACCTTCACTGATGTAACACCCTCAGATGTTTTATTATAAATTCAGATTACCTTCATACTGCTAACAGAAGGCCCTATGTTGAGGAGATTATGCTACATAATTTAAACAACCGGTGTGTCTAATATTTTTGATCTGATTCTGAAAAAGTTGTTTTGGAACAGAGAAACAGAAATGCAACATGTGCATGACTCAACAAAGCAAGTGTGTTTACCTCAAACAGTATGCTTATTCTATAAGGTCACTCAAATTCCATATGGTCCAAAGAAACTTTATGAACTGAATTTAAAATGTACAGCCCAATAGGTTGTGTGTACATTATACTGGTATCTTTACTGACCTTCCTCTTGAAAGAGACTTGGTTAACACACCCTGAAATTGTTCCATAGCAAAGATCAATGCAGTGGTTAATAGGAAATACACCTTTAATTTCATGTCTGAATAAAGAGCAAGTATGGAAGCTACAATGCAAAGACAATTCTTTGAATGTAGACAATAAATACTTTGGATGTATTTTAATTCTGTAGCCAAAGGATTAGACCAAAAAAAACCCACAATTCATTATGAAATAATTGACCTGTAGGGTTAGCACAGCAGATATTCCCTTTCCACCTGTGTGAAGAAACTCAGAAATCCCAGCACCACAGCCCAACAGAGAAGACCTTCCTTAACAGCTGTGCCCTAAGTCTGGGGTCCCCAAATTTGTCTGTTCATTACCCTCCTGAAATTTCAGGTTGTTCACCAATCTCTCCCAACTTTCATTATATGAAAATAATTTAATAAATGCTACTTTAATAAATAATACTGCAAATAACATTAACCCCTTGGATAGTCCCATCAACCTGTTGGATTGATACTGACCATTCCAGGGAACCTTGAAGAACAGCACACTCAGGATATATAAGAGGACACAGTGCTATCTTGAGATGATAAACTGGTAACAGCCTACCTCCCCTCTTCTGCCCTGTCATCCACCTTAATACAGCCACTTAAACAGCCACTGATTCCTGACCATTTTGCCTAACTCATTCCTGCCTAGGTCACAAATTGTCATGTTTATCTTCCACATTCAGTTCGTAGCAGCTTATGTTCTTTTTCACGTTATTGCATGAATTCTGCTCAGTTTATTGTCTTAGCAGTAACTGTAGAAAGGGGAATAAACACATGAGATTGTTGAGATCATCTCTTTGACTCCAACAACAAAGCTCTGAGAAACTGAATTCACTTGGCTCTGGTCATCTATGATGAATAACAGTGGTTAAGCATGTGAAAAAGTCACCACATTTATTGAGAGTTTTCAATCATGGAGAAAGTTTAGACATCATTTACAGGGTAAAAAAGGGACGTGGTGGCTCAGTGGGTTAGGACGCTGAGCTTGTCGGCCAGATGGTTGGCAGTATGGCGGGTCGAATCCCGAGTGCCGCATAGCAGAGTGAGCGCCTGTTACTCGTCCCAGCTTCTGCCAACCTAGCAGTTCGAAAGCATGTAAAAATGCAAGTAGAAAAATAGGGACCACTACGGTGGGAAGGTAACAGCGTCCCGTGCGCCTTTGGCGTCTAGTCATGCCGGCCACATGACCACGGAGACGTCCTCGGACAAGCGCTGGCTCTTCGGCTTTGAAACGGAGATGAGCACCGGCCCCTAGAGTCGGAAATGACTAGCACGCATGTGCGGGGGAACCTTTACCTTTTTACAGGGTAAATATGGCACCTACCTTGTTCAAAAGGATAATTGTCCTTCTGAAAGTTGCACAAAAAAGGAGCATATTGATGCAGTTTTCCCCAACACTACATTCATATGCCATGAACAAGTGCCCCTACTGCCCCATGTACTGTATCTTACAGCTTTTAAAAAAAACCCTCTTGGAACAAAATGGAGACCACCCCATATAGAAACAGTTGCTTTCTCACTGGCAGCTGCTGAAGCTGTAGATTTTCCTTGTTGTCTACATGACGAGCTGTGAGAAGAATATCCTTGCTTCTGTGTATGTTGAGTGTCTGCCCGGTTACCTGTGGAAAAAGAAAAAAGGGCAGATTGTGTGTGTGTGTGTGTGTGTGTGTGTGTGTGTGTGTGTGTGTAAAAGGGACACGGTGGCTCAGTGGGTTAGGATGCTGAGCTTGTCGATCAGAAGGTCGGCAGTTTGGCGGGTCGAATCCCGAGTGCTGCGTAACAGAGTGAGCGCCTGTTACTCGTCCCAGCTTCTGCCAACCTAGCAGTTCGAAAGCACATAAAAATGCAAGTAGCAAAATAGGGACCACTACGGTGGGAAGGTAACAGCGTTCCGTGCGCCTTTGGTGTCTAGTCATGCCGGCCACATGACCACGGAGACGTCCTCAGACAAGCGCTGGCTCTTCGGCTTTGAAACGGAGATGAGCACCGGCCCCTAGAGTTGGAAACGACTAGCATGCATGTGCGGGGGAACCTTTACCTTTACTATATATATACTTGCAGGGATAACAGGGAAAATGTGGCTTCCAGTCCACATTCTTCCCCATTATCCCTGCAAGTATGCATTCTTGTGGTTTGGGAGCATGCCAGGTAGAGAGGTATTGTTACTCTGGATGGAATACTTACTCGTCAAATGTATATCGCACTGGAACTCTTTGTCCAACAGCTGTTCTGTTCCAACATCAACCATTTCTGATTCTGAAAGAAAGAATATGTCACAACCCTTGGCAAATACAGTGTGTCACTGTTATGTTCTAAAAAGTAGCGGGTTGTTATTTAGTTAATACGGAGCTTCTGAAGTCTTCAGAAGTAATGGGGCAAAATAGCCTATGAGTACGTTGCTTGTTTTGAGAGCGCTTAGAAAGGGAGTTTCAGTTATACTCTTCCCTAGTGTATAGCTCCCCATTTGATTACCTATGTTAGGTGCCTTGTCTTTTAATCCCCAGTTACAGCAATGGGGTTCCTGGTGCACATGCATGCCTGGAGTCCAGAAGCAGAGTACCTGTAAGGGGTCTAAGAATACAAAAATTATTCATCTGCTATTCTTGTATTTACTGTTAGCCTTGGCTATTTGTGATTTACACAAACTCCTCCTTTGATAAAAATTGCCAAAGCCATAGCTTAATGAACACATCATATAGAACACTATTGTCTCCAAACAGAAAAGGTAACCATACATTTATGCCATATGTTAAGATAATTTTTCATAGGTGTAATACCACATTAGCATAAGGGAAAGGAACAATGTTGAGAGAGAAAAAATTCCAATCGTCCTATTTCTCCCCCTTCTATCCTTTCAATTCCAAATGGTGGCACTGTGATGCAGATGAAACACTATTCTGTCATCCTTTCAGTCCTCCAAGTATTTAGAGAAACTGCACTTTCAAATCTATCATGAACAAAAAATTTTTTAAGTCCAGTGCTTTTTAGAATTGTGCACTGTAATCTTTGTATCTCAAAAATTGCTTACATTAGGGAAAATTGCAAGAAGGTACACACTAGAAAAAGGCCATAAAATATCTAAGAAATTCTGGGTCAACTTTTAATTTACAAGTTCAAAACTATGCAAAAATACACTAAAGGTAAACAACTGAGAAAATGAAAATGAATAAAATCATGATAGGTTTCTCTATCGCTAGTACTCTTCCTTCATTAAAAAAAGGAATGCAAGCATTCAATTAATCCCTATAAGTAGCCTTATTTCTATTAGCACTGAGATATATTACGGTAATTATTTTACAGAGAACAGAAAATGCTTACTGTCCTACCATGAAAGTAACATAGTCTCAACACATGTCTTAATTCCAAACATTAACTGTTCCTCAAAATTCTGATTATTCTGTGTGGATGTCAGAGAATGTGGTTAGATTCCAATAAAAACTCATGAATTACTGGAACTTGCCTACATTCTCACATTCCTTCCAAACATTCTGCCCCATGCTTGCTGTTATCTTTTCCTAATGTAATGAGACTTTCTCATTATAGCTCACAAAGAAGACATCAGCATACTCATGAGGTGTATCTCAGATTCTTTTAATAATTAACTCATTCACAGGTGAGAAAAATGACTTGGCTGAACTGAAACATACTGCACCTTTAAAAAAAAATCCTTTTCAAGCACCTTTTAAAGTTGTGTTTTTCTTTGTTCCTGCAGCCACATTCTCCAACAGGTTAAAATGTTTACCACACACAAGATAGAAAGTTTATAAATTTATATTAATAAAAACTTTAAGATCAAAACAAAATTGAAACGGGTGTAATTAGAGAGTACTTTTTGTTCTGTTAGAATGCACGTAAAGGTTAACAAATTACGTTCTTATAAAGAAAGCAGGTGCAAAGCAGAGAGCTTGGAGCAACAGCTACGAGAAGGCAGCCATCAGACGATGGGAAAAAGAAAAGGCAATAAAGATCATAGTACAGACAAAAGGTATCTAGTAACTCCTCATGACACACTAAACCATCATTTCACAATTAAGCATAGAGTAGTAGTTTTGTTGGTATACCTGTTTGAAAAGAAATAACATATTTGGGCTGTGCAAAGCATTTTAAATAGGTGGTTCGGAAGGTGCGTTAGCAGAACGCACCTCTTCCAGGCAAGGCTTGCTCAACTGCTTGGAAGGCTGTCTCCTCATCTGTGTGCATGCAGAGCCACCACACGCCACTGGTGTTCCCAGGGTCTATGCATGCTTTCAAATTCTAATTGCAGACAGTCGAGTTTAGCTTAAAAAAAAAACACCTCTGTATCTTCATCAGATAAGTTTTCAGTTTACTATATAAGTCCAAGTAACATTTTTTTAAAAAAATGGAACATGTATATCTTCAGGAGAGCTATATATCTTATCATCCCCATCTTTTTCATCTCTTTTTTTAATTTTCACTTCAAGCGGTTTGCCAAGATCCTACCAGGTCTGGATGGATTTCCTGTGGAATGGCATAAAACATTTATTGATATACTTGCTCCTAAATTCTATAAACCATACAAAAATGGTGTTCTATCTTCAGTTAGTGAAGCATATAATTACAATTATATAAAAACCTGGAAAAGATCATACATTAGGTTAACTACAATCCTACTTCACTGATTAATTAGATATTTTGTGTTGGCTAATAAATTTCAACAAGTAATTTTTTCAGTTGTCAAGTAGGATGAAATGGGCTTTATTATACATGATCACATAATATTTGGTGAGTGGTAGACTTGATTGGTTTGAACAAGAACAAAAAAGACAAAAGCTACAATTCTGTCACATTATGAAAAAAAGCTTTGGATTAAATGTGTAAAACGTATATGTTACTTTAGCCAAAAGAGGATTTCTCAAAGGATTTATAAAATAGGCAAATTACTCTATGCAACTCCCAAATCTACAGTGAAGATCTTTTTTAATCTACTTTCCAATATTGTGTTGAACAACATTTGGTAATTAACTGTCAAAAACCCAAAGTAATAGTTGCCAATAGATCCAAAGTCCATATTAAAACCACCATTTGAATAAAAAAATTATACAACTTGGCACTGTATTTAAAAATAGGTGGATGACATTGCAATGCCACCAATTGTTTTCAAAAGCACCACAAATACAAGTACAGAAATCACTCCTAAGCATGTTCCAAATACTGTTTTCAGCATTTGCCAGAGCCTGGGTTGTTAACTATAATGCATCTTGGTGGACTGATTATACATTTCAATCCACTTGGAAGAAAGACCTAATGAAGAAAATGGTGTATCTCTATTCAGAGTTATATATTTTATATTGGGATCAGGCTAAAGAACTGATACAATTCTAGACGCAGTATAGTTAAATTTCATGCACATATCTGGTTTCCGAATTTTTTTCAAGGGAGAATAATAGTTTTTATATATGACCCAACCTAATTGTAATTTTGCTTTGACGAGGATGTGCACCAACATCTCTTATCCATATTCCTGAAGGGTAGGTCTGCTCAAATTCCTATAATGCACAAATTGTGCATATAGTACATGGAAAAGGTTGAATAAAATATATAGAGGTTTTCTTGTCTATGGAAGTCTTTAAACCCTATCCTTGGGATACACAGACTCAGCATGAATGTAATTCTAAGTTCTTTGGTATTTTGCAGTTTTAGTTTCCTGAATCTTGACTTATACTACAGGTAATCCCTGAATTATGAGTGTTCACTTAACACTCGTTCGAAGCTACGCGATAAGTGCCCCCCTAGTCTTTACGAGAAAATCCCAAAATTATGAATGTTGCAGCACCACGTCAGGGAACAACAACGAGCTCCTGAATGCTGTAGTATTGCGCAAGTTCAGGCTCCCATGCTCTTTTGCAGAGAATGGGTACCTGAACTCTCGCAAGATCACGGTCCCCAGAAACTTTCATTTTCAGCGCAAACTCTATGCCGTGTCTCCTGCTCACGCCCAAACTCCTTTGGTTCCTGCACCCTGCCGACTCCAATTCCATGCTTTGCCTCACAGGCAAGGAAATGAAGCAAACAGTTCCCTCCCCCAAATGGAAGCTTCCGTGGGCTATGATCTATTTTGACCTCACACAATATTGTAGCACCTAGGAGCTTCCATTGTCGGCGTAAAAAGCATTTCCAAGCCGACTCTCCTCTCCCTCAAGGGGAAAGAAACTGCAACAGAAGGGATTTTTGCAAGGTAAGTGAGTCCGGTGCGGCAGGAAGAGAGAGGGAAGGATGAGATATTTTTATGGGTCGGGGAGGCCTTGGGGACCTGTTCCATCACTAGGCCCTCCATGGCCTTCCCCACCCTGAGATACCTCATGTTCGTTTAACGAGCCCCGGGAGTTTTAACGAGCAAGAGAGTAATCTCATTTGAGGTACGAGATTCACTCTATGAGTTTTCGAGTTACGAGTGGAATGGGTAGGCTCCATTACACTCATACCTCGAGGACTACCTGTATTATATATACTTAGTACCAAAATTTGGATATGTTCACTTTAGCATAAATTTTATTTCCTATTTCTTTGCAATATTCAAATGTGGAAACTTTCATTATTTTGACTATTTTGACTCAAAAATGTCAGATATATAGCTTATGTCGTTATCGTAACAAACTGAACACTGTGATATCTTTTTAAAAAAATCATACTTGATCTCTCTTTCTCATGCAAATTGATGCTATGGTATAATTCAGACCTTAATATTGAGAGAGATGTTGTAAGGAAAATCTGGATGGAACCTAACATGTTTAGTTTACAGTGAAGAAAAAAATAATTTGATCCCCTGCTGATTTTGTACATCTGCCAACTGACAAAGAAATGATTAGTCAGTAATTATAGTGGTAGGTTTATTTTAACAGTGACACAGAATAACAACAACTGAAATCCAGAAAAACTCATTTCAATAAAGTTATAAATTGATTTGCATTTTAATGAGTGAAATAAGTATCTGATCCCCTATCAATCAGCAAGATTTATGGCACTCAGGTGTCTTTTATACAGGTAATGAGCTGAGATTAGGAGCACTCTCTTAAAGGGAGTACTCCTAATTTCACCTTGTTATCTGTATAAAAGATACCTGTCCACAGAAGCAATCAATCAATCAGATTCCAAACTCTCCATGTTGGCCAAGAGCAAAGAGCTGTCCAAGGATGTCAGGGACAAGATTGTACACAAGGCTGGAATGGGCCACAAGACTATCGTCAAGCAGCTTGGTGAGAAGGTGACAACAATTGGAGTGATAATTTGCAAATGGAAGAAACACAAAATAACTGTCAATCTCCCTTGGTCTGGGACTCCATGCAAGATCTCACCTCGTGGAGTTTGAATGATCATGAGAACGGTGAGGAATCAGCCCTGAACTACATGGGAGGATCTTGTCAATGATCTCAAGGCAGCTGAACCATAGTCACCAAGAAAACAATTGGTAACACACCACACTGTGAAGGACTGAAATCCTGCAGCGCCCGCAAGGTCCCCCTGCTCAAGACAGCACACGTACAGGCCCGTCTCAAGTTTGCCAATGAATATCTGAATGATTCAGAGGAGAACTGGGTGAAAGTGTTGTGGTCAGATGAGACCAAAATCGAGCTCTTTGGCTTCAACTCAACTCGCTGTGTTTGGAGGAGGAATGCTGCCAGTGGCCCCAAGAACACCATCCCCACTGGCAAACATGGGAGATGGAAACATTATGCTTTGGGGGTGTTTTTCTGCTAAGGAGACAGGACAAAATCTTGGGTGAGAACCTCCTTCCCTCAGCCACGGCATTGAAGATGGGTCGCGGATGGGTATTTCGGCATGGCAATGACCCAAAATACACAGCCAAGGCAACAAAGGAGTGGCTCAAGAAGAAGCACATTAAAGTCCTGGAGTGGCCTAGCCACTCTCCGGACCTTAATCCCATAGAAAATCTGTGGAGGGAGCTGAAGGTTCAAGCTGCCGAATGTCAGCCTCGAAACCTTAATGACTTGGAGAGGATTTGCAAAGAGGAGTAGGACAAAATCCCTCCCGAGGTGTGTGGAAACCTGGTGGCCAACTACAAGAAACGTCTGACCTCTGTGGTTGCCAACAAGGGTTTTGCCACCAAGTACTAAGTCATGTTTTGCGAAGGGTCATGCCACCAAGTACTAAGTCATGTTTTGCAAAGGGTCAAATACTTATTTTACTCATTTACAGACTGATCATTTCTTTGTCAGGGGTAAACGTATAAAATCAGCAGGGGATCAAATAATTTCTCTCTCTCACTGTACATCTATTTGATGACAATGATTTTTATCATTTTCTTTCTTAAAACGTACAATATTGTTTGTCCATCACTATCCACTGGCAGTATTTATATTATTTAATGTCATCTCAGTGGACTAGAGACATTTTCAGCCTCAGAGTTACCTAAATTGTTAAAAGTGATCCTACAATCCTGGGATAGATAAATCAGTAAAATATACAAATTTTAAAGATGGAATCCAATAAGGAATTGAGGTACTCATTCTATCTGAACAAACAGAAATTGTTTTAAACTCAGTATCAAAAAAATAGTAGATTTTATATTGGACACCTTATGCAATGGAAAATGATGTTTTGGAATTAACACATCCAACTGCATTTGCATAGAAAATATGAATATGAATAAATCCTCATGCTATTGGAGATCATTTGACATAAAATGTCTGAGATCACCTAATGTTAAAGTTTAGGAAGAACTAATTACATATATTAATTTGACATTCAAATAAAGTTTAATATTTTCTGACATCCATGATGTTTTGAACTATTACAATGATGGTTGGACAATGGTGAATTTGGTAAGAGATGTAGTCCTTCAACACAGGAAAGGTACATTTTATGACCCCAAACACTCAATGAATTTAATTCCTCATGTTACTTGTGACAGAGTTGCTCATCAAGACTATTGGGTAAAACTGGGGGGGGGGCACATGTGTGTGTGCATGAGAGAGAGAGGGAGAGGGAGGGAGTCTCCTTAATTTATTTTGCTGTGTTCCTTTTAATTTTGCTTTGCACAGTCCCATATTATATCACATAGAATTATTAAAAAAGCAATCTGAACACAGGTACCAGCTATAGTAATTATAAATAAACTAGTCTCTGTTGCAACCCAGAGAAACTATGAGTGATTTATTCATATCTAAACAGTGCCTTGTGCGTTCTATTTTTGAACACATAGATAATATCTAACTAGAGAAACTTTTTGATTTAAGCATTCAGACAAGTGCAGAAATTACCTAAAAAGTCAAACAAGTTTGGCGGTACAAAAAGTAAAATCCGGAGTGACATTAAAGAAGAAAGCCAGAATAAAAAATTCATAAAAAAGAGGAAAGCTACAAGAGAAGAAAGAGCAGAACAATACCAAACTCAAGGTGGTAATGAAGCCTCAGAGAACCTTATCTACCCAATTAAACTTCCTTCGGAACCAGCCTGGTAGCAACCTTTTAATTAGTAATGAAGTGAATTGAAGCTTCCAAACCCTTGTGCTTTTAATAAAATTTGTTAGTCCAAGAAGGCATTGCCAGGCTCTTCGAATTTTTTGCTACTACAGTCACAGCTCTTCTTCTACAATCTTTAGAATAATTCAGGTATTAAATGAGTTTTCCAATAACCAAGCACCCCTGCAAATGAGAATATTAACAGAATGAAATGGAGCTCAGGTAGAGAAATTCTAAATTTGGGACAGCTGATGTAATCCCAAATCTATCCCATTGATTGTGGGGTTTATATAGGATGGTTATCATTTTACTAAGGTGGTATCAGAATTATCATGGCATTGAAGGAGGCTATTTTTCCTTCAATGATACTTGGGAAATAAGGCAGGAGGAAGAAGAGGAGGGGGGGAGGGAGGAGGAACAAACAAGGAAGGAACCACTGTTACATGAGCTGCACAGGCTGCTCATCTGCTTCCAGGTCCAATTCAAGGTGTAGATTTATTACCTTTAAAGCCCTCTGTGGCACAAGTCCGGGATATCTGAGGAACTGTCTTTCCCCAATGAGATCAGCTCACCCCACTCCTTCTGCAGAAGGGACATATTGTGGATCCCATCAGTCAAGAAGTTTCAGCTGATGGGGTCCAGAAGAAGAGCCTTTTCTGCCGTGGCACCCAAACTTTGGAACATCTTGCCACCAGAGGCGAGATCTGCCCCGTCAATTTGGCCTTCAGAAAAAGCCTTAAAACTTGGCTACGCCAGTTGGCTAGAGGTGGTCAGTGCAGAAACAGAACGTGCTACCACTGCTCCATTCCAAATCTGTGGGGTTTTTTTTAAGTTTGTTTTAATCCTTTGTAACTTTTATCTGTTTTTATATGCATAATCATTTTTTATATCTGTACGTTTTATTACACTCTGAGCCTCTCAAAAGAGTTGCTTGGAATGGCGACCTAGGGGACATATAAATTTAATAAGCAAATAAAGCATGCCATTTTGAGATGCGTGTTTGCCATTAGAAAGTCATCCTCTTGCGGACAATTTGCTGGATACAGCCACTGCCAAATCAAAATGAACAGAAGCTATTCTCCAAGAAAAGCTATTCCACAGAAGCTATTCTTCAAGAATTGAAGAAAGGCCAGCTGACAAGACAGAGAAGTCACTATCACAAAAAGAGACGGCTGATCCTCAGATTGCAGGAAGCCGATAACTGCTTTCATCTCTCTCTCTCTCCTTCCTCGCTGCTCTGGAGCTATGGTAAGAGATCCAGACTGTATCAATCTTATAATTAATTTTGATTTTATCTTTTTACCAGAAAAATGGATGAAAGAACACCAACATAATTTCACTGGGCTTCTGTTGGGAAAGCAGCCAAATAAGAGGTTGACTATACTAATTTCCCCGAAACTTAAAATAAACCATAGCACAATAGTGCCATTCAAAGCAATGGCAGCGAGTTAATTTCAAATTGCATTCTCTTCATATGATGTTTACTTATTCCACTAAGCATAAAATCTCAGAATAACAACAAAAATATGGCAGAGCGTAGAAAATTATGCTTCCAAGTTCAGGCTCTGCTAGTTATTGATTCTAAATAGAACATTAGGTTCAGGTCATCTGGCCTTTTGTACCACCCCCAACTCCTGAAAGTAATTTGTTTCTACCATTAGAGTTACATCAGCTTTGGGATGGAAAATGCAACTATGCTGAACTTTGCCTGGCATAGTGTATTGCTAAAATAAATAAAATATCACATCTTAAATGGAGCAACCCAGGGAAACAGACTAATGAAATTTACTTTCTAGGTAGATTACAAAGTTATTACAAATAACTGCATAGCCTTTTCATGAAGTTTCCTAAAGCATCTGAAAAAAATTACAATTATTACTTTTCAAAGTTATGCGTAACTCTGGAAGGACTTTCGATTATCCCCAACTAACAACAGGTCGAAATAGAGATTATCTCACACATACACTCATCCATGAAATAACACTCAGGGTTTATGAGTATACAATATATTCTTATTTAAAGGGAATACTCTCCCAAATATAACAGTGATTTATAGATTCAACTCCAGGGAAAATCTTTGACACAAACGTAAATCTTCCACGACAGATAGATAACTCATCATCCTCTTCTATAGGTACTCAACTTATGACCACAATTGAGCCCAAAATTTATGTTGCTAATTGAGACATTTGTTAAGTGAGATTTGTCCCATTTTATGACCTTTCTTGCCACAGCTGTTAAACAAAACATTGCAGTTGTTAAGTCAGTAACACGGTAGTTACCGTAAGTGAATCTGGGCTTCCCCACTGACTGTTTCTCAGAAGAGCGCAAAAACTGATGACGTGACCCTGGGATATTGCAGCCATCATAAAGATGGAGCTAATCTAACCCTGTTGTTTGATTTGGACCTCAGTCTCATTTAGTAACATCTATTAGATTACTGTAAATAAGCTGGTCTCTGTAAACACCAATTTCTTGTTGGAAATTTCTCTTAATTTCCAACAAGGTCTCTGGCTATTCAGAATTTTATTAGAGTCCTATAAAATATTCTTATATAAGAGTATTTAAATTCATACACAATGATAAAATGAAAAATTAGCCTAGAGCAAAGAAAAATACTAGTCTCTAATTTGCCAAAAATGATTCTGGCCTTCACATAGATTTGTATGTTTTTTTTTAATCTAAAGTATCAGCCCAAATAAAATATGTCTAAACAAGCAGTGTTTTTTAAAATAAAAGATGAAATAATCTGGAAAACAAACTTGACAGAATGCTGAATCATGTATCTTAATTATTTATATTCAAATGAGCATGGTATATTGAAGAATTGGAAAAAAGTCCCATAAATGTTAATATACAAGAAGCAACTGAAGAAAAAGAATAATAAATTATGTTAGAATGTTGAAAAATATTAAGGTGGACTTCTGGGGAAGGTGAACTTAAGATGGGTCTCAAAAGTGGAACCAATAACAATGGCAATTTACCAAGGAACCACTGAGTAGACCAATTCTTTGGAATCTTTCCAGATGAGGACAGCTGCTTCTTGTGAGAAGACCACAGGATACTTTTTTTCTCACAAGTTTGAGGACCAGGAGACATCTTGCTTACAACCTTGGCAGAGCCTTTTAAATGCTCTTTAAACTCTAACCCTTTTCAAAGATCTCTTCCCCCCCCCAAATTCTCTTCTCTTTCTGTAAATATAGTTTGTATACGTTTTTACCAGTGCAATTAAAATTCTTAATACAAATATTCAAAACAAAAAATATTAAGGCTGCAGATCATGTAAGTCAGACATGTCAAACACAAGGCCTGGGGGCCAGATCCGGCCCGCGAAGTGGTTTCATGTGGCCCGCGAAGCCATCCTGGAAACAGTGAGGGAACGGCCCACACTGCCTTAGCCCTGGCCCAGAGACCCTCCTTCTGCCAGAGACCCTCAGATCTGTCCCACTCCTGCCCGGGCCCCCATAGGCACCCTTGATGCAAACGATGTAGAGCTGGCCACGCCCACCCAGTAGGCCATACGCACTCTAGCCACACCCACCCAGGCCATACCCACCCGGCCCCCTAAGGGCAACCGCAATGCTGATGCGGCCCTCAGTGAAATTGAGTTTGACACCCCTAATATAAGTGGAGTAATGTTAAGTTATAGATGTGTCTCCTTTAGCTGTGTGACTTGTGTCATGTATCTGTGAAAAATAGCACCTGTGACCAAAGAACAGAAGATATTGTTACTGCTTCCCTATGGAATGAGAAAGAAAATGAAAGCAAATTTACAGGTGAATTAGTTAAGCATGTCTATAAAGGTATTTAGCAGAATTCTGATGAAAATAAAATAAAAGATGCCAACGAGCAAAAATTTAGAAGTACAATTCAGCAAGCGATTGCAAAATGTATGGATGTATGAATTATGAAAAATGTATGAATGTGGGAAGAAAAATTATTGGATGTCTTCTGATTTAGAGAAAGTACATAAGCAAATCAACTTACTCACGGAATGTTTAGTAAATACAAAATTCCGAGTGATTGCTGAATGTGACATGAGAGAATGAAGGTATTTTTAGATAAAATGGAATGTTTTTGATGAGAGAACTGTCAAGCTTAGGGATGTAAATGTACGTGTACTTTTGCTAGCAGATGATGTTGTATTGATTTCTAAGAACCTAAACTCTATTCGACAAATGTTAGATTGTATAATACAAGAAGTATGGAATTGAAAATTTATTTATTACAGAAAAACATTGTACCATGGTTTCCCCGAAAATAAGACCTGGTCTTATTTTATTTTTTTGCATCCAAAAGAGACACCAGGTCTTATTTTCAGGATATATCTTACCTGCTTACTTTAGGACCACAATAGCCAGGCCTCCCACACCACGATACCTGTTGCGCTGCTGCCCGAGTTCTTCTGTGGCCACATGGTGTATTGTGCTGGTGCTGCTGCTGCTGCTCACAGCAGGAGGCGGCATGGCTCATCACACTGATCGCACCAGTGTTGTCGCTTGTGGCAGACTGTGTGGCACGTCACGCCATGCCATGCTGACAGTGCCGCTACTTGTGGCAGGTTGCATGGCACAGCACGTGCGAGCGGTAGCATCAGCACAATGAGCAGCGGTACCAGTGCAATGAGCCAAGTGTCGTGTGGCCTAAAAGTGGCCAAATTCAGGAAGCAGCGTGACAGGTGTCAGGGCGAGGGAGGCCTGGCTGCAGCAGTCCTAAGATAAGCAGGTGCGGGGCACATGGAGCAGCTCCACCCCAAAACTAGGGTGTATTTTGGGAGGACTTATATTAGGCGCAGACGTAAAAATCAAGCTAGGGCTTTTTTTCGGGATAGGTCTTATTTTCGGGGAAACATGGTGTCTGAAAGGGAAAGTAGTTACACATAAAAGGCAAAACAACTCAGACCAAATTAATTTATATACTTTGGTATCTGAAAGGTGCTTTTCCACAAGGCAAGTGGACTTTCTTTTTTCTCTTTGAAGACATTTCACTTCTCATCCAAGAAGCTTCTTCAGCTCTGACTGGATGGTGGGGAATGGAAGAATTTATACTCCTTGCAGACAGCTGGTCATTTGCATTATTTTAGAGGGTCGTTGATGCCACCTGGAGGCTTATCTGTGTTCTCAGGGTCACCTGAGTAGTGCAAATGGGTGTGCAGCCTTCTTGGAACTGTTGAAAGGACTGTGTTGGTTAGACTGAAGATAGATGATGTCATATTCCTCCCCCTCTGTTGAGAGAGAGCTGTTCAGTTTTGACACAGAAGGCCTCTTTAACCCCTCTTTCAAACCAGCGGTTCTTTCTGTCCAAAATGTGGCCTTTGTTTTTTAAATGCAGATGGACTGCTGAATGTTGTCCTGATGGGTTTGTTCTCCTGTGACATGGGTCGGCAACCCGTGGCTCTTTCAGCCTTCTCCTGCGGCTCCCAATCATCCTCCACCATTTGCAGACAGAAACAGGCACTTGCACTTGCCTTCTCTCTCTCTCTCTCTCTCTCTCTCTCTCTCTCTCTCTGTGTGTGTGTGTGTGTATAAAAGAGAATGGCCTGTGCTGTTCTGAGAAGCTGACAAGCTTACTGGGCGGGGCTCCTGCCTTTGCTGCATCTCCACAGGAAGCAGCAGAAAGCAGCAGCTCTCAAGGGCAGGAGAGCCAGCCCAATAAGAATGTGTGTCAGCTTGTCTGAAAACAGCATGAAGCCAGCTTGCCAGGTGAGCAGAAGATCAGAGAGAGGGAGGGGGAGAGGGAAAGAGAGGGAGAGGGAGAGAGGGAGAGGGAGGGAGGGAGGGAGGGAGAACTCATGCACAGCAGCCTCTAATTCTTTTTAATTCTCCACCATCCGGTCAGAGCTGAAGAAGCTTCTTGGATGAGAAGTGAAATGTCTTCAAAGAGAAAAAAGAAAGTCCACTTGCCTCGTGAAAAAGTACTATTGGGGCAACCATGACCTGGATGACTGAGAATATTCATAGACATATACCTTGCTATGTTAACATATTTACTTAACATGGGAAAATTGAGAAATTGTGTGCAGAGAGTTAGCAGATATTATCTGGTCAAAGGTAAGGAATGAAAGAATTAAAAGGGGCCATATTACATGGAAATGAGAGTTGAGTATGACAGGAGAAATATGAAGTGGAATATGGTGGAATTGAGACACTGTATTTAAGCAAAGTTAAAACAAGAGAAGCTTGAGTCCAGAATAAACACTGATGGATAAAAAATTAAATACAAAAATGAATGATTAACAAGAAAGAATTATATCAAGTTTATGTGGTCATACAGGGTGAATGAAAAAGAACTGAGTTGCAAAATAAATAAAGAAGAATAAATGGAGAAAAAGAAGGAAAAGATCAAGAATTGATGCGACCCTGAAAAAAGATAATTACAATTTTTAAAAAGAAAAGGCAAGATACAAATCTTCATACGGATGTAATTAAAAAAAAGGTGTTTGCAAAGGCATAAAAATATGAAATTATAAAGAATGGTGTTGGTATATACTAGTTTTTAGAACATTTTCTCATAGTTCCCATGATCCTAAGTAATTCCCAAGGTTTGGGGATGGTTCTTAGAGCTTCTCCAAGACCTGTTGCCAAGTTGTAATGTTTAATATGACGGAAAAATGCAAATACTGCAGCATGTTAGATATAATGCAGAAAGTATACTTAACCCAAAATAAGAATGCACAATCATTTACATGGATTTATTGTTTGATCAGATTGTGCCTATGCTTCATCAGCTGCGCTTGGTGCAGCCCAATTCAGTTCCTCATTCAGAATAATTTAATCTTAAAGGCTATACAACTTGAACATATCAAGAGATTTTACTCCATATGCCTTTGCCTAGAAGGATTTTTTTAGCAGTGGGGCTCATGTTCATACAGTGCATTTTGAAAAAGGAGCTTCATTCTTCAGAGACTTTTGGCAACCTGTGAAAGTAATCTCAAAAAGGTTTTCAAGTTACTAAAAGTCCATGAACAATGATATCTTAATCAATGCAGGGACCTCCTGGTATGACCTTATGCAAAACAAATGTTTTTTTTCACATTTGAGCTGGAAAAGGAGAGATGGGAAAGGAAAAGCAGCCTTCAAAGGTTGAAAAAGAAGATGGCTATTTAAATACGTAGAATGAATCACCTGTTAAATGTTTAAACCTATTGGAACCAAGAGTTCATTGAACAATATTTTTATTGATATATGCATGTAATATTGGCGTACCCAAGCAGGACTAGACTTCACAGCTGGCTAGCAGAAACTAATGCAATTAGCTACAGCTCATTCCCTGCTTGCAAAGCCCAGAATCCCCCACACAGTAATACTGCCACTCTTATTTCTCAATAGTCTTATTCCTTTGCACTCCAAAGGAATAATGACTATATGATAATAGTTAATAACTAATTTATCAAAGTGTGCCCATAACCACTTGATTAATTAGCATCCTCTTGCCATGTGGAGAAACATGGTACTGATGAGAAACCAATGGAAGCAAATGAATGGGGCAATTTTTCAGATAATTAAGTGGCTTCCATTTGGAACATGATCACCTGCATTCATCTTTTATCTAACTCAGCTGTAAAGTTTCAGTCCATTACAAAGAGGTCAAAGATACTGCTACCTTCATACTGTGATGTAGGAAAGAGTGGAGTATAAAGAGCTTTCTCCCACCAGCACTGTTTTGCTTGATTGTAGCTTATTTTCTGAAGGTCATTACTCAATACAGGAAACTGTTTTGAGAAGAGTTGTGTTTTAGTTCAAAGACAATAGAAAGTGACCCTATAGTATGCTACTTATTCTAGAGAATATGTATCCCAATAAAATGTGATATTGTTTCAAGAAATTACTAAATGCTTCCATACAGCTGGTTTCTGCAAAGCATAAATGTATATGTTTAAGTCAATTAAGATAAGTCTGCAGGGGGCTATTACTGCAGTATAAAAGTTGTTTTAAAATTTCTAATTATACGATTTCCAAGTAAACATTAAATATTACATTAAGTATTATCTCCTTGTATATTTTATGTTCAATAACCTCTTTTTCATCTTTCCTCTGAAAGTGAAGTATTAATGCCTATTCTGACTACGGAAATAAGTGAAACAGGAGACAATTGTTACACATCCCATGGACTGTAAAAATCAGAAACAAGTCCTAGACTCAGCCTCACCAAAACATCACTCAAAGTCAAGATTGCCAAATAAAGGCTACCATATTTTGGCCATGTCATGTGAGCTGACTCACTCAAAAGTCAATCATGCTGGGAGTGATCAGCGGAAAAAGGAGAAGGGGATGCCTTAACACCTGCTGGGTGGACACTATAAAGCAGACATGTCAAACTCACGACGTCACGTGACGTCGCGCAACGTATCGGGACGGTTTTGCCATTGCCGGCAATGGGGTGGGTGCGGCTTCTGCATGACACATCCGGTCCGCGGGCCGGCAGTTTGACACCCCTGCTATAAAGGATGACACCAGCACGACCATGCAGGATCTGAAGGAGGCAGTGTGAGACAAAGGGGCATGGAGAGTGCTAATCCACAGAGCGGCCAAGGGTCAGACATGACTGAATGGCTGACGACACTGAATAACTGCATAAAAGCAACAATATATATGTTTATTTGCAAGAAAAGGAGGACGACTCAATGTAATATAACCCCTACCAACTAAAAATGTCTCTTCCATAGAAACTACTGGAAATGTCTCTTTTGCCTTCTATGCTCATTTTCAGAACAGAGTTATATCACTTTTCCCAGGCACCTGAGGGCAGTTGCTCAGTTAGAACGCTGTTTTGTTTCAAACAATTTTTGTGCGAAGAAAAAAGAATTAAAGATTGCACAGTAGCACCTTGGATTGAAAAAGGTTACTAATTCTTGTGAATTCAGGAATATATCTTCCTGATATATTTTATTTATTTATTTATTTATTTATTTATTTAATTTGTATACCGCCCTTCTCCCGAAGGACTCAGGGCGGTGAACAGGGCAATACATATTAAAAAACAAGATACAAAAATTAAAAACAATTAAACAAAATGCCCATGAATAAGTTAGAACACATTAAAAAATAGATTAAAACAGATTAATAAAACCCAACCCCATCCCATCAGGCCAGGCCAGCTTGTTCGAAAAGGTAGGTTTTGAGATCGCGCCGGAAGGAGCGGAGGTCTGGCGCCATCCGGAGCTCGACCGGAAGATGGTTCCATAAATCCGGCACGCCCACAGAGAACGCCCTCCCCCTGGGGGGCCACCAGTCGACATTCTTTGACCGGTGGCACCCTGAGGAGGCCCTCTCTGTGGGAGCGTACTGGGCGGAGGGAAGTTGACGCCGGCCGCAGGTGCTCCCCAAGGTATTCCGGACCCATGCCATGTAGGGCTTTGTAGGTCATTACCAACACCTTGAATCTCACCCGGAAGACAACTGGAAGCCAATGCAGCTCGCGGAGCAGAGGTGTAACATGGGAGTGTCGGGAAAGCGGCTGCATTCTGTACCAGCTGGAGCCTCCGAGTGGTCTTCAAGGGTAGCCCCATGTAGAGAGCATTGCAGTAGTCCAGACGAGAGGTCACGAGGGCGTGAGTGACCATACGTAAGGCATCCCGGTCTAGATAGGGCCGCAACTGGCGCACCAGGCGAACCTGGGTGAAGGCCCCCCTAGTCACAGCTACTATATGGTCTTCTAGAGAAAGCTGTGAATCTAGGAGGACTCCCAAGTTGCGAGCCCTATCTACAGGGGGTAATAACTCACCCCCCATAGAGAGAGATGGAATATCCTGAATATCCCGAGATGCCGGTACGCACAGCCACTCGGTCTTGTCAGGGTTGAGTCGAAGCCTGTTCCTCCCCATCCAGACCCGAACCGCCTCCAGGCAGCGGGACATCACGTCGAGGGCATCACTGGGGTGGTTTGGGGTCGAAATGAAAAGCTGGGTATCATCAGCATACTGATGATAACCAACTCCAAAACCACGAATGATCTCACCCAGCGGTTTCATGCAGATGTTGAACAGGAGAGGCGAGAGGACCGACCCCTGAGGGACTCCACAAGCGAGAGGCCTCAAGGTCGACCTCTGCCCCCCTGCCAACACCGACTGCGAGCGTCCCAGGAGATAGGAGGAGAACCACTGAAGGACCGTGCCTCCCACTCCCAGTCCCCTGAGACGCCACAGCAAGATACCATGGTCGATGGTATCGAAAGCCGCTGAGAGGTCTAATAGGACTAGGACAGAGGAATATCCCCTGTCCCGAGCCCTCCAGAGATCATTCACCAGAGCGACCAATGCCGTCTCCGTGCTGTACCCGGGCCTGAAGCCCGATTGGTACGGGTCTAGATAATCCGCTTCATCCAGAACCAGAGGAAGCTGATGCGCCACCACACTCTCAACAACCTTCGCAAGAAAGCGAAGGTTGGAGACCGGACGAAAGTTATTTAACACAGCTGGGTCCAAGGCAGGCTTCTTGAGCAGAGGTCTCACCACCGCCTCCTTCAAGACGGCGGGGAAACTACCCTCACTCAAAGAGGCAGATATAACCGCCTGGAACCAGCCTCGTGTCCCCTCCCGGGCTGCATAAACCAGCCAGGAAGGGCACGGGTCCAATAAACATGTGGTGGAGCTCAGCCTCCCCATAATCCTGTCCACTTCCTCCGGAGTTACAGGATCGAACTCCTCCCAGATCACACTGACAAGATCACCCATGTCCTGATCGTCCGACTCTGCCCAGTCGGAGTCCAAATCGGTCCGAATCCGAGCGATTTTATCCGACAGATGTTGACTAAATTCCTCGGCACGCCCCTGCAAGGGTTCCTCACTCACCTCCTGATTGAGGAGGGAGCGGGTCACCCTAAACAGGGCGGCCGGGCGATTATCTGTGGACGCGATAAGGGTAGCGAAGTAATTAATCTCGCCACCCTTATCGCTGCGAGATAAGACCTAATATGGGTTCTTAGTCGCAATCGGTCGGATTCAGATCGGCTGGACCTCCAACCGCTCTCTAGGCCCCGTCTCCGACGCTTCATCTCCCGGAGCTCCGCAGAGAACCATGGAGCCCACTGGGATCTGCGCCGGGTCAGGGGCCGCAAGGGTACAACTCGGTCAAGTGCCTCCGTGGTCGTCCTTTCCCAGGCTTCCACTAAGGCATCTGCCGAGCTGTGAGCAGAGGAGGCAGGTGGGGACCCCAGCACTGCCTGGAACCTTTCAGGGTCCATTAAGCGCCTGGGGCAGAACCATCTAGTTGGCTCAACACACCCACAGTGGGGAGTGGCAAAACAGAAGACCAGCATTAAAATCCATTGAATTATGTATCATTTTAATGAAGCGTGTCACCTATCTATACAATGTACAATTCTCAAGGACATACCTCTTTCAGTTGCATCGATGAGCTTTCTTTACAACTGCAAGACTTGTCTTCCTCTTCTTGTGGCTCCACAACATTGCAGCTAGCTTCAGAATTTTTCACAGCCATTGTATCCTGCACATCTTTCATACTGCATTCTAAGCAAGAACTCTCATTTTCTACCAG
The DNA here is from genome assembly GCF_964194415.1 of Vipera berus. NCBI lineage: Eukaryota > Metazoa > Chordata > Lepidosauria > Squamata > Viperidae > Vipera > Vipera berus. The sequence continues at coordinate 122,193,594 of NC_138204.1, read as the reverse complement.
CAATATTCCAGATGATTCTTCCTGGGAATCCAGAGATGTCTGTGCACTCTTTTCCATCCCACACTTTTTTAATGTAGGAAAGAACTTCCCAGATTCAAGTTCTAATTTACCATAATAATGCCCTTCTTTTTCTGCATCCTCTTCCAGTGGTTTGAGAGCCGCTTGTGGATCATCAAATGATTCAGCTTGAGCAGAGACAAGAACATTCCCCTCATCTTTCTCAGATTCAAAGTCAGATTCACTTCCACCACATGGAGAAAGTTCAGATGCAGAAATGGGGCGAAAGTGAGTCCTAGGAGAAATCCGTATTGCTCTGTACTGCGTCCTCCCAGCACCACATATTCTAGGGCGAAAAGCATCTCTGTCAGAATCAGAGCAAAGGATTGATTTGGGTTTAAAGCAAGGGCTGAAGGATGTAATTCCTTCTGGTTCAAATGTACATTCGACATGAAGAACTTGTGAAAATGGATTATTTAAATCAAAGGAAGAGAAAGAATATTCAAGACCAGACTCTTCACCTTGAAAACTACTGCAAGCTTCTAACAAGTCTTCATGGAAGATAAAAGAAAAACCTCTATTTAATCCATGATCACATTTCAAATGCTCACTCTGCTCAAATGATACAAAAGGTCTCCATAATTGTCTGTGACCAGGAGTAAAGCTATTTCCTGGTGTCATGAAGACATCTGTACCAGCTATTGTGACTACATCAGAAGCTGCACACTGTAGTAAGTTTCCTTTTGGGTGATTTGGGGGCACTATTGCCCATTCTGCATCACTGTTGAATGTTTTCAGTTCCCCATACACACCACCAAGAATAAATGAATTTTCTTTATCTTGGTTAACATCCCATGATTTGGAGGGTGTAGTATAATCTCCACAATCTATTTCTGATAAATTGTTTGAAGCAAAGCCTCTTTTCTCTAAATTTTCTTTCTGACCTTCCCAAAGATGGTATTCTGATCTTTGCACTGCTTTGTTTGGACCTTGAAGAATTTCTACCTTTGCATCATTTAAGCAGCAACAATAATGATTTACATCAGTTGGAAACAGTTCCTCTTCTATTCCTTCTATTTCTACAATTGCTGCAGAATTTTCATCTGTCATATTTGTCCAGATATCTTTCATAACTCCAGAGCCGTAGTCATCTTCAGGCGGACTACTGTCGCTACATGCTTGTGGAGTCTCATATTCTTTATCTTCTGTTTTTTGTTCTAACTGAATACCACAGAGAGATTCTAATTTTGACTTTTTTGTGAAAATTAAAGTAGGTATTTCTCCTAAAGATCTGGTCTGTTCTTGGCAGGTTTCCTCCTGCAAAAAATCTACAATTTCTTCATCTATATAACTTGAAGATACCTTGGGAACTATATAATTAATATCATCAGAGTTAAACTGAGGGGATTCTTCAAATGGAATATTTAAAGTCTCATTGTCTGAACGTGTTTCTTCAGAATATGACCATGGACTACAAGTTCTTGTTGACAGATTAGAACAGTGTTCATTTTCATCAAAGGCACTATTTTTGGTCCATATTAACAATCTTGACTGTGTTTTCCCAAACATACCAACATTGCTACTAGAATCTGTATTTTCATTTCCCAAATTTAGTTTTTCAAAAGGAAATGGTAAGACAGAATTACTGCATTGCACTTCAAACACTGAAAAAGAATTTAAACCAGATCCTTCATTAGTATCTGCAAACAGCTCTTGATTGCCTGCAAGCATGTATGAATTAAGCATTGTGCTGTCTAAGGTAGGGGAAAGTCTAACAGGAGAATCTCCTCCAAAACTTTCCCCATCTGCATCACCAGAGCTAGAAGATGAACAGCACTCCCAAAATTGAGCTAAATTACTAAGATCTTGCAAGAACCACCCTTCAGCACCAGAAGTGGCCGAATCTGCCCATATTGCACTTTCCCCTTTCAATTCCATTCCATCAAACACTATGCAGCATTCTGCCTCAAAATCAGTTCCTTCTCTGCTTTTCTGCCGAATCATATTCAAAATCCGACTTTCTCCTTGCATCTTGCCTGAGGCACCAGAATCCAACATGGATTGATCAATATCCACTTCATAGAAGTGTGTTAGTTCTGACAGATGTACACCATCTAAATGTATATCGTCCTCTGGTGGAGAACATATTGAGGTCCTAGTGAGGCCGATATCCTCATTTAAAACTGCAGGCATTTCCACAAAATGACCATCAATGAAAGTACCTGCCGCGAGGTATGTTTTATTAATATTATTGTTGTTACTGATGCAAAGACCTTGCACTGATTCAGCTAATTCTTCTACAGCCTCTGATGTTGCATCACATACATCTTGCTTGTTGCGGTATGTCGTCTCAAGCTTACTTTTTCTACTCAGGGGAACAAAATATTCTGTAATTGGCTCAGTATACCACAGAGGCTCCTCCTTATACTCAGTTTCGTTCCTGCCATCAAAATATAGCTCTTTTCTCTCGTGGTTTCCACCTTCTTTTCGTCTAATTTCTTTTAATGGCCGTTTACCTCTTTTACAGAGTTGCTTGATGGATCCATTGCTGCTGCCAGGAATTTTCCTTTCAGTTTTTTCACCAGCTTTTGGCAAATACTTACTTTGTCCATTCCATCCTTTTTTACCCCGAGCCTCCCTTATTTTATGCCTTATTTTTACATATTTTGTAGCTGCTTTTAATTCACCATGATTGCCACTAGAATTTGAACCTTCTTCACTGGAACCAGAAGACCAGGATCGAAGACGTATCTTTCCCTCAGATTTATGCCGGACTTGCTTTTTGTACGAAACAGATTTTCCTTCAATACGATTTCCAAACTTATTCTCTTTTTCATCTTTGTCATTCTTTTCTGTGGCTCTCTCCTGTATAGTTACAGATGCTTTGTTACTATTTCTCTCTTTGGATGCTTCATTTTCACTAACGCAGTCCTTTGGAGATGATGTATCTGTGCTAGTTGCTGGGACAGTGGAAGATGAGGAGGTACTGGAGTAAGAACACATTTTGGATTTATTCCACACAGTCATGATTTCTTGCAGGCAAACTGGTTTCTGGGAAAGAGGTGGAAAAGCCTCATAATACCTGAGAGAGAAAAAGGTAAAACATGCAGTGTCACGTTTTGGAGAATCGGACCAAACTAAACGTTAGTGATTTTACTATCAACATGAACTTTTATTAAGTTTTTTTATGAGCTAATGTTTTAAAACACAAAATCATACCAATCAATATATTATTTAGCTCATGTCTAAGGAAAAAATAAACTATTACTGTACTTCAAAAACTATTAAGTAGTTAATGCTAAAATACCGTCACTGCAATTAAAATAAAACAAAATATGATTACAATAAAACAAAATAAAATAATTTTTTCAGTTAAGACACAGTTGAAACATTCTAGTTTAGTTTGCTATCTGGGGATAGGTAATTCAACATTTCTATTGGATGCCAAGTCAGGAAAGACAATTTTTCCTTCTTTTATATAAAAATCCGCTTGGTGGTTGTTCAACAGATAAACTATAGAATTCTAACAACTATTTTCAAATTGACCGAAAGGCCCTCATGGGCAGGACAGTGTTTGTCTTTTACAGGGACCTGAGAGACAAAAAATGCATTAATAAAATAGACAACAGTGTTGCTCTGTAATCTGCTAAGTTTGTTTGAACAGGTTCATAATAACCATGTTGTAGAGAGATAAATAGTTTCTGCTTTCCTCTTGCTTTGGTGTTTTGCACTGGGATCCTGCCAATGACTGAGAAGATTGAACTGTTGGTCTGGGACCAGAGCTGCATATAATGCACTGTTGCATCCCTCCACAAACTGGCTGATTCTGGACTGATATTTCTTGATCTGGCTCCATTTCATTGCTTACCAGGTTAAAACTCTTCAGTTGTTCTCAAGGTTTCCAAATGCTGTAGTAACATTATAAGCTTAAAGGACTGATTTGATAATGTGCTTGAAACATCTACTAACTTTTGGCATGGTCAAGACCATGGCAACAAGCTCATTATTAAAGCAGTATGTCCCCTAGTTCTTATTAATCTTAGCAGGGGATCAGTAAAATTAATTATGCTAGTAAAATCATCTCTCACAGAAGGCCTTCCTTCCAGACCCAGTACTTGAGGCGTCAGCTACATTACATTACAGATCTGAGCTTTTTCTTGTTCAGTTTTCAGCCATTGGTTGTATCGAAATGTCCTTCCCAAATCAGACTCATATTGAAATTATTCTACACTGGAAGTTGGACATGTCAAATGTACTAGAGTTAGTGTCATGGCAAACTGCTAGCAATACTGTCTTAACTGACCATACAAACTTATGTATTGTTTATATTGTATACTCGAAGCAATTCCATCTGTTCTCAGATTCATCCATAAAGTAACGAACATTAACTAAAGTCTGTAATTGACAATAATGCCACAATTCTGCCCTAAAAAAGCATGTAAAATAAACAAAAATTATTTTTCCAAGAGCATTTGTATTGCTTGCATTCTGTATATCCCTTTTCCTCGAATGTCTAGGTGTCTCCATAGAGATGACAAGATGTCAGGGAAGTATGCTGTGGTGTTTCTAGGTTGTGATATGCCTCTCTACTCCCCCAGATTATGAACCTGACTCTCATTATTTCTCTCAAAAACCTAATTTTACAATAAAGCCTGAAGATGTATGATACTGTTGAGGATAAAAATCAATGTTATCATTCACTAAACGGTAAATAAACTATATTGGAATGAAAAGAGTTCATCCAAACTAATACTATTTTTTTAAAGTTTAATAATCAGATAAAAACATGTTAATAGAAAATGATAGCTTGAATTCATTATTTCATGGTTAACACCATTCCAGAAAAATGTGTCCTTTTCCAATTTAGAAGAATAAAATAACTAAGTGTTTTTTTAACATGCAACATACATTTCTACTTGATCTTTTGCTGCAGGAGATAAATCTATTTCAGAAGGCAAAGAGTCCTCAAGTCTTTTTGAAATCTTCTCCTCCGCTATTAAAAAAAAAACCAGTACAAAAACCTCATCAGACTCAATTTGAAATAAATACAAATATATAATAATCAATTCCATATTCTGGCCTATAAGTTTAATGTAAGAATTTATACATTGAATTTACAAATAAATTAATTACATCACCCATATTTTTTAACAGTAAACTATTTCATTTATCTGGAGATTAGTAGGGCAGTTATTAAATTAGTGATGAAGCTCACACACACGGTTCTAAACTATGAGTTGCATTATTTAGTTTGTTGAAAAAGTACACGGTATATACTTAAGTTAGTCACAACTACTTTACTCAAAAATTTCAAACAGGATGAAAACAAAGTATGATTCCATTATCTAAGGAATTTCTGAGTATAATTAAGTTTCTTAATTGATGTATGGTGGTGAAATGGTTAGAATGCAGTATTGCAGGTTAATTCTGACAACTGCCAGCAGTTCGATCCTGACCGGCTCAAGGTTGACTCAGCCTTCCATCCTTCTGAGGTCAGTAAAATGAGGACCCAGACTGTTGGGGGCAATAGTAACCACTTCCTTGTATTGAATTTATTTAATTTTAATAATTTAATTTTAACATTTTACCTAGCAACTGGTTGAATCTAACACAGTAATAAAGATACATAGTCTTTAGTTGCAAGAGCTACACTAGCCCCCATTTCTTTAGCATCCTTCAAAGCTTTATTATTTAAACAATTATTCATGTCAATGATTGATGTCCCCAAATTATTAAATACTTTCCAAGCATTTCATCTTACATCCCCTGACTGCCCCCCCCGCCCATTATTACTTCAGAAATCCACAATCTCCCAAATCTAATAAAGGGATTGGAGGGGACTTGATACCATAATATAGTGCCGTGTATTGGTATCATTTTCTTATACATATAAATGATTCTATGCAGATCTCAATGAAAGGAACCGCTCTGTAAAATCCCTATTTTTAAAAAGGCATACAAGCTTAATCTAGGTAAATGCTGCCCAATCATCCTATAAGTATAAAAAGCAAATTATATGCCAAGCATATCTATGAAAATCTAATGGATTTAGCGATTCAGAGAAAAAAAATGTAACCACAGAACAAACTGGCTTCAGGCCAGGATTTTATATTTCTGACCAAGGCGCCACATTCCAGTTTAACATGTTCCAAGAAATCTCATCCCAAAATGGAATCTCACCTTGTTCGCTCTGGAGATCTTTTAGCTTGGAACAAAGTTCCTCAACTAATGTCTCAATCCCAGAACTCTGCCATTAAGAAAAAAAAAACACTAAACTGAATTATTTACAGTTGAACATTCATAAAATACATGTCTAGTGATTATTTCCATTATCAAAGAATAACCCAAAAAGAATTTGCAATAGTCTATCTTTCTTTATGCAGTTGCGCTAAAATTAAAATCTACCTTTCCTCAATTCTATATCACTTATTTCATCTAAATATACAGAATTATTGATCTCTAAATAATGGGAAGATTGGTCTCAAGGCTGAAATAAAACTAACGAAACAAGAGAGCCCATTGTTCCAAAGGTGCTTTTTAAAAAGCAACTGGACTTTTAAAAAAAATTCTTGAAGACATCTCATCAAAGAAGCTTCTTCAGTTCTAACTAACTGGTGGGGAATGGAAAAGATTTGTAGTCTTCGCAGTCATCTAACACTGAGGGTCGTTGAAACCATCTGGGAATATTCTCAGAGCCAACCGAATCCGAGTGCAATGAGTGTGGAACTATGGATTGAGAAGACAGGTGGTACTGTCTTGGTGGAGCAGTGGGCTACTGCCTCCTTAAGTAACACCAGCTGCCTGCAATTAGTGCAGGTTCGCATCCCACCAGGCTCAAGGTTGACTCAGCCTTCCATCCTTCCGAGGTAGGTAAAATGAGGACCCAGATTGTTGGGGGCAATTAAGCTGACTTTGTAATAATGCCGCTTGGGGGGTGTATGAAAGCCCTAATAAGCAGGCATATACATAGAATGAAGGCTACTGCTAAGCTTGTAAGCCGCCCTGAGTCTTCGGAGAAGGGCGGGATATAAATGGAATTAAAATTTAAAAAAAAATAAAAAATAAAAATAAATCCCTCCCCCTCTGTTGAGAGGGGGCTGTTCAATTTTAACATAGATAGCCGCTTTCCAGCCAGCTGTTCTGTCCTGAATGTGAACCTTGCTGTCTTCAAAGCAGTGGCCCTTTTCTTTCAGGTGCAGATGGACTGCTGAATTCTGTCCCGATGCATTGGTTCTTCTGTATTGTGCCATGCATTTGTGTAATGGTTGTTTACTTTCCCCAGTGTACACATCTGCACATGCCTCACTGCACTGTACTGAATATACAATATTGCTCTGTTTGTGTCTAGCTGTTTTGTCCTTGGTGTGCACTAGCTTCTATCTTAAATGTGTTCCTAGTTTAAAGTGTGCACGTATGTTGGGGTTTGTTGAAAATCCTTGTGAACTTTTCCGATATTCCTGCAATGTATGGAATGACAATGTTGCTCCATATTTTTTTTTGCAGGAATATCAGAAGAGGACCATTAAGATTTTAATGTGAGATTCGCTTCAATTCTATGCCAATTTTACAAAGGCAACCCTAAATCCTTCTGCCTGTATTTTGAATACTAAAAATTTAAGAACTGAAGTCATGAATTAAAACATAGGAAGAATACAGTAGAAAACAATATGTGATTATCTATTAACAGTAGCTCCATAAGTAAAATCAAATTTACTGTACTATATTTTAATCTATAATGTATCAGCAAACACAAAGCTTCCAAATAGCAGATTGTTCTACCAATTTGTTATTAGTCTGATCCCACTTTGGGTACTGTGTCCAGTACTGGGTAGCACGCTTAAGAAGGATTCATGCAAACTGAAACACAATCTGAGAATACCAGTGGAGATTATTAGAATATTCGCAACTAATTCTCATGAAAAGATCTGGAAATATTTAACCTTCAGGAGAGAAGCCTAAGGATAGAGATGATAGTTACTTAGATTTGCCCAACATAAGCAGCATAAAGTATTTGTAAATAAATATTGAAAAGCTGCCATATTTAATAGGGAGGGAGAAACCTGCTCTTTTATCATTTCAGAGGAAGGAATAATTGGTTACAGCAGGGGTGTCAAACTCAATTTCATTGAGGGCCGCATCAGCATTGCGGTTGCCCTTAGGGGGCCGGGTGGGTTTGGCCAGGTTGGGCGTGGCCTACTGGGTGGGCGTGGCTAGAGTGTGTATGGCCTACTGGGTGGGCATTGCCAGCTCTACATCATTGGCATCAAGGGTGCCTATGGGGGCCTGGGCAGGAGTGGGACAGATCTGGGGGTCTCTGGAGGAAGGAGGGTCTCTGGGCCAGGGCCAAGGCAGTGGGGGCCGTTCCCTCACTGTTTCCAGGATGGCTTCGCGGGCCGCATAAAACCACTTCGTGGGCCGGATCCAGCCCCCGGGCCTTGTGTTTGACATGTCTGTGTTACAGGAAGGCAGGTTCTGATTGAATATTACAAATAATTTCCTAATATTTACAATAAATAAGCTATATCAGTGATCCCCAAACTTTTTAACTCCATGGACAGGCAGCAGCAGTGGGGAGGGAGGGGGGAGGAGATAGTTTTGTGCATGCAACTAGACTTGCCGGCTGCTTGCTCAGCCCGTGGGTTGGAGACCCCTGAGATATATAATCAATTATCCAGAGAGGCAGTAGCTCTCTTTTACTGGATATACTCAAGCACAAGCTAGCAAACAGTTAATGTTGACTTAAATTGATGACTTCTGACCACAACTGAGCCCAAAATTTCCGCTGCCAAGCAAGACAGTTAATGAGTTTTGCCCCATTTTATGTTTTTTCCTGACTTGAGTTGTTAAATGAATCACTACATTGAATTGTGAATCTGGCTTCTGCATTGACTTTGCTTGTCAGAAGATCACAAAAGGTGATGACCCCAGGACACTGCAATCATCATAAATACATGCCAATTACCAAGCGAGTTTTAATCACGTGACCATGGGGATGCAGCAACAGTTGTGAGTGTGAAAAAGTCGTAAGTCACTGTTTTCAGTGCCATTGTAACTTCGAAGTCACTAAATGAATGGTTGTAAGTCGAGGACTACCTACACACATATTTTTTTTAACAGTTTCTTTGAATCAGTGTTGACTCCTAGCGACTGCTAGAGAAGTTCCTATACTTTTCTTGGCAAGATTTCAGAAGTGATTTTCCACTGCCTACTTCCTAGGGCTGAGAGAGAATCATGGGCCAAAGGTCACCCAGTTGGCTTTATGCCTAAGGTGGGACTAGCACCAATGGTTTCCTGAGTTCTAGACTGATGCCTGAGCCGCTACCCTAAACTGGCTGTCCGTCTTATAAATAAATTTAAAACAACCCAAAAGTTATTCCTCTTTTTATAATACACTTTCCATAATTGAATACAAGAAACATGTTCAGATTAAATACAGATTCCATTTGACATTTAATTACTTTGAAAAGGATACCTCCAAAATAACAATTTCAAATAGATTTTTAAAAAATGAACAAAAATTGTTATGCTGTTTTACATCACAATGAAGAATCAGAATTTAAACGTAATTGACTATGTTGCTAGTCCTTACTTCATCAGAAGCAGAGCGAAGACATTGAACAGCAGCCTGTTTCTTCATTTCTTCTAGTGTAAGATCAGAGCACTTTTTCTTACTTTTCCCCCATTTCTTGTAAGCTCCCTTTTCCCAGCCCAGGAAGATGTCATTCTCCTAAAAAGAAAAGAAAAGAAAAGAAAAGAATTGAAAATCATAATAACGGCAATATTTCCTTGTATATTGTCTTTGGAACTCTGAATGACTTTTAAGGAAGACACTTGGGGGAGTATGACTCTGGAAAGGTTATCTACAGATATATATTCTGTGGACCTATTTACTACAACTCTTGGTTTTATTATATATTTGACATTCCATACCCAATCCTTCCAAGAGTTTTTCTGCAGTTTTACTACTTTTACTATTCAAAATGCAATGAAATATTAGTAATATTAATTTATTCAAATTAGTAGCAGCACCATTTTGAAATAGCAGATAATAAAAGTAGGTAAAGACCAAGTTACTGACTAGGAAAATTAAATTGATGTCATGCCAAAAGGACACTAAAACAGGAACTATGCAGATTGTATCCCATTAACCAGAATATTAAAAGCCAAATAAAGAAGTTAATGAAACCAGCAACCAGGGACACAATGTTCAAGTTAAATGTACAAGAACCGGAGGAAAAAAGGACATAAAACAACTGAAGGCAAAAGTGGGGGAGGGCGAGATGAAAACACTCAAGTTGTCCTTACATAGATTTTGCCTGAAACGGAAAGACACTGAGGCATAATATAATCCCAACTGAATATTGTACTTATCCTGAGGAGAGAATTAAAAAACTCCCTTATCCATGTAACAGAAATATACCAGCAATTTTCAGCTGATTATGTCACAGCTCATATGCTGCCACTTGGTGACTGACTGCTTCTGCATGACAGTTCCAAGACTGTGGCCCTTCCCCCTCACCATGGTCTCAAATTGATAATTTTCCTCAGTGAATAAACACATGTAATGTTTTTGACTTATTTGCTTCACTGGGTTCTCTGCACTGTATCGAGTTTTAGAACTTGCAAGGAGAACAAATTATGCTTTGGGGCACATTTATATTTATGCAGAACGATTCAAAATTCAAAAGATTTTACAAACTTTTAAGGACCAATGTAGGCTGACCTTGCTAGTGAATGCGAGCGGTATCATATCAAAGATACACGATTCAACAGAAAAATCTCATCTATACTTCCTAGTCATCCAAACTACTGGCTCTCATTAGTTTGGATTATTTCTTCTATGCTTCAATCCTACTTTTTTTAAAAAAAATTTTTAACTTAATATACAATTGTATCTTAAGTCCTTTCTTCTTTCTTTCCCTTGCTATATTTTAGCAAGTCTCCCCATTTCTTCAATGCACTTGAGCAGAAAAGAAGCCATCACATATCAGATGCTTGCAGCATAAACTGTAACAGAAATATTGCTTCTACACAAACTAGGTGTAACTGGAAATTAAACTGGAAATTAAATTATACTATTTAAAACAATTAAAATAAGAAATAATATGCTAGAAAAAGGTTAAACAAAGCTATATTAATACATCAAAAAGACATATAGAGCCAAAATGATAAAACAAAAGAGTTCTTTGGCATTTGGCTTTCAAGTTTCAAGCTTTCAGAAATATCTGTTTCCATTTCATTCCGTGATACAGGTAGAACTGATCTAGGAAAGGAAAGTAACAATAGATACTTTGCACCTCATTTCTCATAGACAACATCATCCATTTTATATACAGAATAAACATGCCAAATTACATCTTGGTACATCAATAAGCATCTCTATAGTTACTAGTAAGTCTCTGTGTGTGTGTGTGTGTCTGTGTGTGTGTGTGTGTGTGTGTGTATTACTTTCTGCAAAGTATAATGCAATTGAAGAGGTGGTTCCTTTGAGGAACAAAAGTTAAGATTTCTAGAAAGAAGCAGCAAAACAAACGTTTCAACACCTGCAAAAGTAAGCAATGAGCCATACATATCAACTGAAATCCTGGAACACAGGATATGCATACCCCAAATAAAGCAAAAGCACATTTTGCAATTTGCATTAGTTGGCAATGTAGCCTATTTCTTCAGCATTGAGCTGTGACAAGGAAGACACTTTCCTAGAGTCAAAACAGGGCTATGAGATGAAAATAACTGCATGATTGCTCAATACCTAGGAAAAAGCTCTACCAAAAAATTTCTGCAACACTCCCTTAGCACTGCAGAACTCTTCTCCAAGAAGACTGCAGTACAGAGGTGAATGGGGAAGGGGGCAGAGAAGATATAACAGACAAGTGACATGTCGTACAATGCCTAAGCAAATATTTCCAAGACTATCTGGAATTAAAACATGAACTTTACAATAAGCCAACATTTAATTCTTTTCTACAAAGTATTATGAACTACAGAAAGTAATGAATGGGCTGCCCTGTTAGGATCAGAATCTAAGCCTTAAGAATGATGACTGCAACACTGTATAATATTGAATACATGAGTGCAGCTTTTAAATACGTTTCTCAGCCATGATCTTCTTTTTATGCATGACAGCAAAGCAATAAGTGCTAGGACTTTAGGCCAATGGGGAGCTTCACAACCGGAATGAGACAATGTGCCCTGGTTGACTCGCAGTGGGACAATTCACTATGGGACCACTCGCTGTGGCCAACTCACCGCAGGATAACTCAAGTAGAATTGCAACTCACCCTAGCCTCAAGGACTTCTAATTTGAGAAGGTTCAAGCCTAAAGCATGACAAGGCCTGCTGCAATTCACTTGTCCCTCTCTTGAATTATCCCATGTTGAATTGTCCCGCGGTGAGTTGGCCAGGGTAAGTCGGCCACTGCGAGTTGTCCCTTCACAACTCAGGTACTCCCAGAACATTACCTGAAGAGTATCACATAAAGGATGATGTGGCAAACAATCCTAACATCAGCCAACACAGTGATAATAGCATTCCTGTTACTTTTTTAAAAAAATTTTTTTTAAGGAGGAGTGACTACTCCCATAATACTGTAACCATAGCTTTTCTAGACCAAGTGGTAGGTTATTTATTTATATGAATGGTCTAATAAATGAATATTTACAAAGTTCCTATACACGTTAAGAAACAGAAAATGAACGAAAATAATACAAGATAATTAATATAGCATACTAAAGGGGGGGAAGCATAATTCTACCACCCCAATACAGAACACACAATTTAAATAACTACAAAGCATAACAATGCTTGGGACACGAAAATGTTTTAGCTTGCCAATTAAAAATACCTGGCCATTTCATTAGCGAAGTCCCTTTGCTAAAATGCCACCAATCTCATTTCACTTGAACAAAGTTTCAGTTCTCCCAGTAACTAGCTTTCTACACCAAAGGTGGGCAATCTTTAGCTTTTGGTCTCACTTTAGAAGTCCTCTGCAATTATCCATTCAAGACTTCTACCAACTGGAGAAGAAAAAGCCCACCCAGCTCTGAATTCAGCCATCCTGACTGGGGCATGGTCCCCAATGGAAAAAAGACTTGGCTTCCCAACTGTGTTTCACAATATAGAACAAAGTACTTAACCTAGCTGCAGGAATATATTATTCATTTAATATTTATTTGAGCAGAAATACATACTGTAGAGCTTTTAAAATGAAGAGCTTAAATGAAAAATACAAAACCAAGGATAGTGGTCTTCAAAACATACACAAGTCTACTCATTACTCTACAGAAGTGTGACTTCTAGCAAGCTAAGAAGCATACATATTTTGAGATGCAGTGTACAAAGCACATTCCCGAAGTAATTTCAGTTGCCCAGTCCAGCCTTCTCCTACTTCCAGATAAATTGGGACAGGAGGGAACTGCTGGAGTGTCTATTCAGATTAAAAAAAAAATACAAAGCTGAATATGCATGCAGAAAAGACGCTAATATGTATGCCCACTCACCTGGATACATGCACACATTAATGTACACACAATATTAGACAGGATGGGAAGCAAAGGAATCCAATTAAAGCGGTGTATGAAAGCTGTATGTTATATGACTGAAATAGAATAAAAGCATTTGCATTAAATGAGTAATAAGTAAGTAACTAGAAAACACACGGGAAAGTAAAGTACAGCTGGAAATGAAAGAACACCAGGAAAGTTGTGGGGAGCTAAATGAGAGCAATGGGATGAGGCAGAGAGTGAAAGGAAAACAACATACTGGCAGAATGAAAAAAAAGAAGGGGATATCAGCATTCTGCAGCACATAGTGTGGGAAGAAAGGAGAGAAGCTAGGGATGGTAATGGAAATATGGCAAAAAGAGAAGTCAAGGAGGATGGGAAAAGGTGCACCAGGGAACAAAAAAAAAATTCAAAGAAATGGGAGCATGGGGAGGGCACTGGGGCATTGGAGCACAGCGAAGTAAGGGACAGGAGAGGACTGAGCTGTAGCGTAATAAACTCTTACAATGAAAGCATGATTTTAAACCACAGCTTAGTTCAGTGAAGGTAAGACTTTTCTGTTCTTTAAAGTTTTCTTTTCTTAAAAGGAACTAAAAAGATTTAGCATAGTTCACTGCAAACTTTTTAAGAACTTTTAAAATACAGTGTCTTTCTAATACAATACAGGTAGTTCTCAACTTACCACCGCAGTAGAACCCAAAGATAAATTATGTTGCTAAGCGAGACGTTTGTTAAGTGAGCCCCGTTTTAGCTTTCTTGCCACAGTTAAGAGAATCACTGCAGCCGTTAATTACACAATTGTGAAGTGAATCTGCCCCCCCCCCAATGAATTTGCCTGCCAGAAGTTTGCAAAAAGTGATCACATGATCCTGGGACAGCGCAACCATCATAAATATGAACCAGTTGCAAAGCATTCGAATTTTGACCATGCGACCATGGTGATGCCGAAATGGTCATTAAGTGTGAAAAACAGTCATAAATCACTTTTTTTCAGGGCTGCTGTAACTCTGAAAGGTCACTAAATGAATAGTTGTAAGTAGAGGACTACTTGTAGACATAATTGCTAGACTTAAAAATCATGTCTCTTAAAAGGTACGTCCCATCTTCCAAACTGTATCACAAATTATTTTTGAAATTGAGTTTTACGAAGGCCTGCTCTGATTTGTCAAGATGGTTATTTTATCCGTCAAACATCCCACTGAGTATATCTAAATTTTGGGATATGCTTCAAAACATCCCATGTTTGCTGCTCTAAAAATGTGAAACTATGATGCATTATTTATTTTGATAGCATACACAGATAAATTTAAAACATACTTATTTTTCAGTCAAGCACATCTAAAATATGTAAATACCTGTTCCTGCAGATCGTAGTCATAATTATCATGCAGCAGAAGACTGAGGACATAGCGAGTATAAATCATGGCATCAATGCCACATTTTTCTAGCTCTTGTCCCAGCCAGGTCTGCACAGGGCCCAAGGCCTGAAGCAGAGACATTTCTGAAACAGATACAGGACCCAGACAGGAGCTTGAGGAGCTTTCAGATGGCAAACCATCCACAACAACTGTATAGACTAGGTGCATGAATCTAGGTGGCTTTCATCCTTAGAACATGAAGCATTTTCTGTAGATGATATTCCGTGGGAACCTGGAAGTGGGTATTTTCACTCCAGTACTGAGGAGACACGCTTGGCATCTATGGGACCATCATTTATATTTGCTGGCAGTTAACAGTCTAAAGACAAGACCCACTCTTCAGGCATAACCAGAGTATACTAAATCTTAACAGGAAACACATGTTTATGTGCATTTTTCTACCTTAATTTCACATTGAAGCCAGATGTAAATCCCCAGCAGGACCTATAAAAAGGGGAAAAAAGAAATTGTGACTTGTATTAAGAAAACAGATGGCAATTAAGAACACATACACACACACACGCACACTGATGCACTGCAGTAATCAAACTTGGTTTCCTATAAATGGACACATACAATAAAAGACAAGCCTCACAGAAAGAATTAGGCATGCACCTGCTTAGAATGCTGAGAAGTTATAATTTTAAAAGACTTGAAGAGCTTCTTCCAAAATGTCCAGCACTTTTTTCTCTTTTCAACGTTTAGAAATACAAATCTATGTATGCATTCACCATTTTGGAACTCACTTAGTTTCCATGCACTATTTTTCCACCCCATGTTACATTAGCAGTAAGCAGTGAACATGCTTATATCTTACGACAGATGGAATCTGAATAGAATTTTAGTACAATGGCAGTGCCTTGTTACTCAAAGGAACTACAACTATAATGTGAGAAAGTAAAGAGAAAAAATGCCAATTTAGTCAAAATCTGCTGCTAAATTAATATAGTTTTAGAAACATTCATTTATATAAAAAAATGAAAAGTTAATGATTGAGAGCACAGATAATTATGCAGCTATGATTCCCTAACAGAATATGTGGAACATTAACTATGTTATAGAATTGCATGCTCCACTGTGCTAGAAAATAATCTCATAATCCTAGCTATCAGAAACATAGTAACGGGAATACAGCTCATCCAGAAAGCACACTGAGGGTAGTTGCTAGTAAAAAAATTTCTAAGGCTCTGCAACATGATATGTAAAAGTTACAGTTTGGGGAATGGACCACTTTGGAAGAACTCTAGAATGTTCTTTATGTCCTTTACATTATGTCCAGCACATCAAAAACCTTTTCCAGGTTGGAAGGTTAGTATAAAACCACTGAGCCATCCTGGAATGGTGAGACTGGCATGGTCTGGAGGAGGAACTGAATGACTACAGTGTTTTTTTTTTAAAAAAAAACTTCCTATGCTTAACTTCTTAATAATTAACTTTTTAACGTCTGAATATGAGAGAAAGTATGAGAGAAAGTAAGAAAAAGTCCAGATTTCCACTTCTAAATGAATATTGAAATAAAAGATGGTGCAGATAACTAGTTATATTTTAGGATTTTCAAAACTGTCACATCAAAGAAGGTATCAGATGTATGAATTTACAAAAAGGCTCTAAGCCCAGCCATCTATCCAGAAGAAACTGCTCTTGCAGGTCAATCTTGGTAGGTTCACTACTGATGACTTAGTGAGTAATGTCCTCAAAATTAGGGAAGGGTAAGAGTAGGGCAGGGGCAGACAACCTCGGCTCTTTTATGACTCGTGGACTTCAACTCCCAGAATTCCTGAGCCAGAGGAATTCTGGGAGTTGAAGTCCACGAGTCATAAAAGAGCCAAGGCTGCCTACCCCTGCACTAGGGAATGGTAATCAGTTCATTATGCCGTTTGCCCTGAGCAATCATCTCTGGAGTTTGATAGCAACACTAACTATGGCAGTGATGGTGAACCTTTCAGAGACCGAGTGCCCAAACTACAACCCAAAACCCACCTATGTATCGTCGGGTGCCGGGTGGGTGTGGCCCATTGGGTGGGTGTGGCCCATTGGGTGGGTATGGCTAATTGGGTGGGCATGACCCATTCGGTGGGCGTGGCTGCGGTGGTAACGGCAGACTGGGCAGGAGTAAAAAGTTCAATCAATTCCAACTTTGCGAGATCTTTTTTTTTCCGGCAAGAAGTTGAAATTGATTGATTGAAACTTTTTTTTTTTGCACATGGCGGCGGAGGCCTGAAGTGAAAAGGTTTTATAAAACCCAGCTGACTGGGGCAACAACATGCGTGCCCACAGAGAGGGCTCTGCATGCCACTTGTGGCAAGCATGCCATAGGTTCGCCACCACGGAACTATGGCAACAGGCATGACATCTTCTAAAAGGATTACACCAAAAGGGGTCACTCTATTGTGAGAGAACAAGGGGAATGGCCACTCAAACATTTTTACCTCCGGCAGATGGAGGGGCTGAGGTATCTGACTGTTATAGGTAATCCTCGATTTAGAACCATTTGTTCAGCGACCATGTGAAGTTACGATGGCACTGAATGAATGGTGGTTATAACTGCCCTTGGAGTCCTGGATGTTCATGAAATCGTGTTCTGGGGGCTTGGCAACTCATTTGCATTTACACATGACAGCCATTTGCAACCTTCCATGCTGACTTCTCCAGAAAATCAAAAGGGAAACCGGGAAGGGAAGATCACAAGTCACTGGGGTAATCTCCCGCACCTGTGTATCCCTTCAGCTGCTCTGTGATTACATGCAGCACCTCTTATACAATCCTGTGTACTCTCCCAACCTGCGCAGCACTTAAGACACACTTGCAACCTCCCTAACCTGAACATCTTGTGTACACCTGTGCACTTTCCTAGACCCTACGTCTCTTTCACATGCTCACGCATCCTTCCTGGCCTTCCCCCACATCTCTGCACATACCCTTGTTTCCTCTCCCACCCAGCAATATCCACTTACTTGCCTACAGGCCTGGGACTTGCAATTTCCTGCTGGCTTCCCCATTGACTTTGGTTGTGGAAAGCCAGCAGGAAGTTGTCTTGCCCAAAGGCTGCACAATTCAGTTAATGATGGCAATTGGAATTGTAGAATCGCCATCACTAAGTGATGTGTTTGTTCTTTATGACTGTATCACTTAGCAACTGAAAGTATGGTCCCAATTGCCATTATAAATTGAGGATGGCCTACATCACAGAGCATTTACAGATTATTTTCGAAATATTTCTCAGTTCCAGAATTGTATACATCTATTAATTCAAAAGAAAATCACTTTTTTCTGAGGTTTTATTAACCTAGGGCCAGGGGAAGTATTGTCAGAGAAAGGATAGTCAATCTTTTCCAACCCTTATGCTGCAATTCACAATTTTCTCATTCTGACATTATTTTTTTTAAAAAAATCTATTAGCATCAATAAAAGCTATTTCTCTAAGCTTAGCTACTATAAATTTGTAGAGAGGAGATCTTCAGCACATGCCCATATGGGAGTGAAGTGCTAAATTTCTCCCCATGTGCTATCATCCTTCTTAGATACAAACCAACTTTCTCAGTACAGGTAATCCTAGAGATTTGACATGTCATTTAATGGATGCTCTAAATTACAACCGACCCCTCAAAAGTTACTTATGACCCCATTTCAAAATTACAACGGCTGCAGCGGGCTGTGATAATTCATCTGTATGAGCCACCACAGGGTTGCTGCAGCACCTCCCTACCTCACTCCCATCCCACCCCACCCCACCGGAAGCCTGCAGCATTTGGGCCTCCTCCTCACACGCCATCACACCCACACTTACTTTCTGCAAGCTGTCAGGACTTCCTGTAATGGAAGGAGGGGAGGCCATATGTCTTGGGCTACTCTGCAGCGAGTCAAATATGACCATTTTGTCCCCACGCACAGATGGATGGGGACAAAACGGTGGCTACCAGACAGACTACTTCATTTTGCTGCCTTAAGAGAGATCTGCACTGTGCTGCAGGAAGCTTTTGCAGCACAATGTAGAGCTTGTTAAGGCAGCAAAACACAGTAGCTTGTCTTTGGGCCATGCAGCAGCAACCCAAATACGGCTGCCATTTTGTCCCCGCCCAGAAATCTACCTCCATTACCATAGTCTCAGATAATCTAAAACAACCTTCAATTTTAATGGTATATAGAACAATCCAAATCTTTCTTTTAAATAAATATAGCATATGCAAAGATTTATGCTAATACACAAAGCACCACTTAATTTTTATGTAGCAATTTTCAAGCAAAGAAAAACCCAGAAAATAGTCTGTATGATGAGGTGAAAGTTGGGGAAAGTAATGGTCAAATTGATATGGAACCTGAAGATGAAATAGAAAATTTTCAGAGGGTTTGAGTCAGTAACTGTCAGGCTCCAAAAAAAACAAGACAGACAGGTTGACTAAGCAGATTCCTTTACTGTTCCTCACCTATAGACAGAAATCTTGCCAAACTAAAGCAGCTTATTTACACCACGACACATATACTCTGGGAACCATTAGGGAGGAGCTGTCCTGACCCCTTTTCTCCCACATGAACTATCTAAATTGAGCGGTCTCCTGCTATTCTGGAATGTAGTTCCTCCATCCTAGGAAGTTGAGCAACATTCCATCCCAGAAAGGAAGGAAGTTTGTTAGAAGTGGACAAACCACAAAGAAACACTCCTCGTAAGTTAACAACATGATTGGAAGCAGGAACTGAGAGGATCTGATGGAAAGGTGCATATTGGGAATTAATACAATGGGACTGCTAGTATATTTCTATTATTTTAATGTATGGTTAGCTGCCCAGATCACATTCGCAAAATTGATTAATCAATTTAATAAATAATAAAGTGATTTAATAAATAAAAATAAATCTAGCAATCTTCCCAGTACTGGTTTTACTCTTAATACGGGCTATAAGAGATTTTTCAGAGTGTGCTTCACTTGAATCTTCACTGAAGCAAAGTACCCTTTCAAAAATTGTCAAAATCGTCTTCGCTACTGCTTAGCACCTTCAAAGAAATTTCCATGCAACTACACCACCCACCTGCCCCTGGCAGCTCCTGCACGTCTCCCACCCAGGAGCCGCCCTCTTGGGCCTTGCTATGCTTGTGATGCAGCAGCCACCTGCATAACCTCCCTCATTCCACTGCATCAGCCACTTACCCGCCTACCTGCTTCTGAGTTGCCTGGGACTTGTGACTTTCTACTAGCTTTCCCATTGGTTTTCCTTGTTGGAAACAAGCAGGAAGCTACCACAACACTAATTATAAATTTCAGGACAAAGTGTAATCCATTCAAGAAATGTTTCCTTACAATGTTTTATTTTTTTCTATTTTGAAAATTGTTTTTCAGTATACACTTGAAAGAAAAGATACAGATAAGCAAATAGGGAACATAGAAAAAATATGTAATATAGATAAATAAATCAGGGATTTGAAAGTGTCACAAAGGCTATAGTTTTCTAATATGTCATTAATTAATTGTAAATAGTTAAACATATTGTATATATTATATCAAGGGACGTGGTGGCTCAGTGGGTTAGGATGCTGAGCTTGTCGATCAGAAGATCGGCAGTTTGGCGGGTCAAATCCCGAGTGCCGCATAGCAGAGTGAGCGCCTGTTACTTGTCCCAGCTTCTGCCAACCTAGGACCACTACGGTGGGAAGGTAACAGCATTCCGTGTGCCTTTGGCATCTAGTCATGCCGGCCACATGACCACGGAGACGTCCTCGGACAAACGCTGGCTTTTTGGCTTTGAAACGGAGATCAGCACCGGCCCCTAGAGTTGGAAACGACTAGCACGCATGTGTGGGGGAACCTTTACCTTTCTTTTTATATATTATATCAGTTTAAAAAAGGGTTGGGCAATAAATTTAACCAACAAATGTTCCAAGTTATGTACTACAAGATTCAATCGAATAGTTTTGTTTCTCCATTTTTTTCATACTATGCTACATATTTGAAGATTCTGAAACCAATAAGGTAAGCTAAACCATTATGAAGTAGTTTCAAAGGATTTTATCTTCACTGTATTAATAAATAAACCTTGCAATATTGTTAGAGCTGCACTGGAGAAATTTCTTGGTAGTTACTACTTTATAAAATAAACATGTAATAACAATATAAGGGGAAGAGATCTATACTGATTTTTTCTGTATTTGTCCCGATATTCAATAGTTTAATATTGCATAATCTCTTATTGAAATATTATGCAGAATGCGAGACCTGGCCTTTCCACAAATACAACCAAATCATAAAGAGATATAATCCATTTTGAATTTTATTTTAAGTAGCTAGCGTGATAACACAATTTAAAGTTTGGAAGTGCTAATCCACCTTGGTCATTCAAGCCTTGTAGAATCTTGAATTTAATCCTTAGACTTTTACTGGACCACATATTTTTCATTAATCGCTTATATCACTTACTATTTTGTTAACAATGTGCATTTAGAAACATTTGAAAAATATAATGAATATTGATAAAATACTCATTTTAGCAGTTGCAATTCTATCCAGTCAAAGAAATGGCTAGGTAGCACAATTTAGTTAAGCAAACGAAAGCTGGCCAGCTTGAAGGAAGGTAGCCAGAATGAATTTTATAGCCAAAAAAAGGCAAACTGAACTCCAAAGATTCTGCCAACACAGTAGGAACTGGTAAGCTAGTTAAATAACATCAAGAATTGAAGCAAACTGAATCAAAGTCTACAGGCTCTCTTGGTGCTGATTTATTTAAAAGGTCTGCTAATACACTGCAGACTAATTTAAAGCTGTTTTATTAGCCTTTCTTTAGGCAAAAGAGCACTGCAAAAAGCCTCACACACACATACACTTTAGCTGCACTTGCACCATAAATCAGCTTTTTCAATATTCCCCAAACAGTACTGTATTGTGCTATTCTTTCAGTTTATAATAGCTTTCCATTTTTTAAAACCCAGTATCAAAAATGAAAGTCCTAGCTTAGAAGCAAAGATTTTTAGACACCAAATCTAATAAAACTAAGTTACATTGCACTAATTTTTCTCACAACAGAGTATACCAGCCCAAGACAGTTAACTTTCCACCTGACCCTATTCATGTATCTTACCAAGTTTAATGATTTTTTGTTCACTAAGCATTTACAGGACTTTAGCTTAACTACAGCCAAGGGAAAGATTAATGTATAGTGAAGCTTCTTCTTAACAGATTAATTGGGGGCAAAGAGATATATACTTTTATACTTGATATCCATTAAGTATAAAAAGATGTCACCATGATGATTTACAGCACTTTCGTGGTGATATCATTGTACATTATACAAATGTCATGGAAATTTACGTAATCTCTTGCCTTGTATTGTGCTCTGGTGAGTTTCAGCGTTCTCTAATGTTTTAAGTGATCACTGAACTATATTACTCTTTAGTAACACATTGTAATATACAATGACATTTTTTATCATTAGAACTAAACAGAGGCAACTGGCAGGTAATTTTTTTAATCATCTCAGTGCTGTCTTCCTATTCCATATATCCTCAAAATCTCCAGATGAAAGGAAATTTTCAGAATAATTTAAAGGATGCAGATAACAAGGAGGAAAAAAACATTCTGCCTTAACAGTCCTCTATTACTACAAAATGGAACTTAAGACATTTAAAAATGCTTTCAAGTAACATATTTCTCTAATACATGCTATAATAATGCAAGAGTTTTAGATACAATAACATACAGTAAAAATGAATATACAGTAACAGAACAATAGAAAAATATAAAGTTTTGTAAAATAGATTAGCCATTATATATATATCATACTACGGTATGCTATTTTAATTATTTCTTTAATTTTGTATGATATTGCCAAGCTCTATATTTGTAAACAACAAACCTCTTAACAATTATTTATCAGATAGTCTGTTGAAATATGTTTCAATGTATTGGATAATGGTTAGACTTACTTTACAACAATATTTTAAAATTAAATAAAAGGTTACTTTTTAAAAGAAAATTTCAGAAGGGCATGAATAAGTCTGATGTCTAATTAACAAAATCGGAGATATAAAATCCATAAGGCAATAACCAATCTATTAACATTGCTATTGACAAACAACTAGATTAGATTTTCATAATTTAAAAGGCTATGGGAAAGCTCCAATTAATTAGTTTCCAAATTGCTATTGGACATGGCAGTGCTTGAATCTCCAGAGGAAGACAATTTCATAGTAATGGAACATCAAGGACTTGCTTCCACTCATATGAAAAACACATTGGCTTTGCAACATGGAATAAAGTAAAATTATTTTTTATGATTTTATAACCATACTTCTATTGGTGCAGACTAAGGTTGCAACTGTACATTTTCACAATTCCATCGTTCTGTTGACTCATGCACTCTGCACTCAACTATTACTGCAAGATCTTTTTCTCACACTTTTATCAAAGTATCCTCCATTTTAAATCTCATTTGATTTCTTCCAAAGCAAAGAATCTGTTCATTTTCATTTTAAATCAATCAAGATTGTCTTTCAATTACAGGTAATTCTTGGCTTACAACCATTTGTTTAGTGGAGAGGACCCCAACCTTTTGGGCACCAGGGACCAGTTACACAGAGAGGTTTTTCTGTGGACTGGAGGAGGCGTGGTTTTGTGTGCTGCCGGCATCCTGTGGATTGGGCTTGTTTGTGTGGCCTGGTTGCTGGCATGCCACGGCCCGGTACTGGTCCACGGACCGGGGGTTGGGGACCCCTGATTTAGTGAATGTTTGAAGTTTACAGTGGCACTGAAAAAAGTGACTTATGATCGTTTTTCACTTATGATTGTTGCAACATCCCCATGGTCATGTGATCAAAATTCAGATGTTTGGCAACTGGCATATATTCATGATGGTTGCAGTATCTGGGGTCATGTGATCAGATAATGGGGATGCCAGATTAACAACCAAGCTACTAACTTAACAGTTGCAGTGATTTACTTAACTGTGGCAAGTTAGGTTGTAAAATGGGGCAAAACCCACTTAACAATGGTCTTACTTAGCAATGGAAATGTTGTTATGATCACAACTGTGATAATAAGTTGAGGACTACCTATATGTATTCTATCTAGCATTATTAGATAGAATTTTGTGTCATAGCAGACACCCCTTAAAGTCATATATAGAATGGGAGGACTAGCACTAACCCTTGTGGCATCCATACAGTAACATATTATTATGCTAAGTAGAATTAGTATGTTAATTAGAATATCCTGTAGTCCTTTATGAAATATTTTGCTGGAATCAAGACACATTATGCCTACAACATTCCTGAAATCTATTAAGTTACCTGATCCAATAATTATATTGTCAACCTGGTAAGACTTGCTTCTGTCAAATACATGTTGAGTTATTCTAAACACCCTCATTTTCATTTTGTTCACTTTATTATCTGTTCTAGACTCTACCATGGTATGAAGGTCAGATTGTCTATCTCCCTGTGTCCCCCCATCACTACAATTTAATACCTCTCCGAAAAATCTGCATTTTTTTGTTTCTGAACTATCATCCATATCTCCTTGGATAGTTGTAAAAATACTGTTTATTTGTTCCTTCATTTACTTCAATCTACATGCCCCAGGTTTTATCTGAAGTCTTTTTTTCACGGTTTTCGTCTCCAGCCACCACAGGATTAATTTTAAGGTTTTTCTAAACAACCTCAACATTCTTAAGACAAATGTATTTTCCCTTACAAAGTACACCTTATTTCTTGCCAATAGGTCTTTCAATACTTTGTCCCAAAACTAAATATCCATGACACAGTTTGCGGAACTCTAACATTCACTTACAATATTCTTCTTTCATGGGCCAGGAATACAAGGAGAACACTAAGTGACTTTTCAGAATTTTTCAACTTCCTTCCTCTAAGACTATTATGACATGGCTACAGCTTTTTTTTTTCTTAGTTATCATTCTAAATAATTATTTTCTCCCTTTGTCTTTTTTTTTTACAGACAGTAACTTCCTTTGTTGCAGCATATCAACTAGCTAGATGATCTGGAAAATCTTCGTTCTTGGTTATGAGATGGATATTTGCTATCCTGATTACTTCTTCCATCACCAGAATAAATTTGCATTAGCTGAAAATATTTCAAGAGTGCAAACATGTTCAAATTATATCAGGACCTGTTCATTCTTTCATCAGGCACTATTAGGAGAAAAGTGTTTATATCGTGTTTTTTTCAATTTCAGGCTCCCATGTTAGCCAGGGATTACACTATAGGTAGTCCTCATTTAGCAATTACTATTGGGATCAGCAACACAGTTATTAAGCAAAAAGTTTATGAGAGGAAAAATCATATGACCATGACCATGCTTACAATTTTACTTCAGCTTTTCTTTATTTTAAAGTGTCAGATAAATCCCAAACAGCCAGGAGGATTTCTGGAATTCAGTTCAGAACAAAGCCAGGTAAAAGGGGAAATCTTATAACTCTTTTTCACCCTCTCCGCCATCATTTAAAATATTCCCCTTGATGCTGGCATAATTGGCAAGAAGAGAATTGAGGTTTGTATTTACATTCGTTGGGGAGGAAAGGATTATGAGTGTGTAAGCAGGCACGCAATAAAGAATATGTGTATCAAAAGGAGCCTGCTGATGCTTTTGAACCAGGCTTAGGAGAAAAGAAAAACCTTTACAGGTAGTCCTTGACTTACAACCAATCATTTAAGTGCCATTCAAAATTATGATGGACTTTTAAAAAGCTACTTACAATCTGTCCTCAAAGTTGTGACTTTACCCTCCCTCCCATCAAATTAATTTGGGCACTTTGGCAGTTGCCCACATTTATGACCAGTTGCAGCATTCCAATTACATGACTGTGATTTGCAAAAACATTTTGCTATTTTCTGCCAGAAAATGGGGGGGGGGGAGAAACTTACTATATATATGATAGATTTGCTTAACAACCACATGGTTTGCGTAATGAGTGTGACTTGCTTTAGAGCCATTGTAAAAACAATTGTAAAATTGAGGCTGTCACATGCCTTGACTTTACAGCTGTAATAACTTACATCCAAAATTCCAGACTTCGTTGTGGTCGTAAGCTGAGGACTTCTTGTAGTGTGAAACTGATTATAGTTTGTCAATTTCAAGTAGCAACTACAAGAGTACTAATTAACTAGTTAAGATCACAGGTCTCAACTTGTTAACTTGCTCTTAATATTTTTAGGGAAGGACTCCACTACACCGGACAGAAAAGCAATTCTGGAAGAGAGCTTGCTTAAACAATCTCTACATTCTGCAAGGGGGAGGAAAAAAAAATCAAGGCACAGGACAACATGTACTATCTGATTATAATGACAAAAGTGTGACAGAGGAAGAGAAACATATTGTGAAGGACGTAAATGCAGGCAGTGGTTGCAAAGTTACTTTTCATCACCATCATAACTGCAAATGATCACTGCCAAAGGAAGTCACTAAGCAAGAACTATTTGTACTGACATAGTGGAGAAAAATGTTAGTCTCCCTATTAGCTGACATACCATGGAAATATTCACAAATGTTAAAGATTTATCTCACCCTAGCCTTTCCCTGCATAAACTACCAATCACTGCTAACAAGCAATTGCTCAGTTCACATATTATGCTATAACATAAATCACATAGTGATCAGGTTTACACAGTACATAGCCTACAATATATTAAAACAGATTAGAAATAAGAAACTATGTTATACTTTTCCCATTATTTTTGAGTATTTGTAGTTTTAAAAATTATCACATTCTTCTAATTAATATGTAAGCACTTTTTTACACTGAATTACTTGAGATGGTAGAATAACCAAATATTGTACCTTTATTTTGTACAACTGAAGGCAGTAGTCAGCCTCCTATAACAACAAACTGCAAGATGTGTTGGGCTGAGTCACCCAGCCACCTTTATGCATGTAAGGGAGGACTACAACTCATAATGCCTAGTTTCTAATTCAGCACCTTAACTACCACACCAAACTGACTCTGTAACTAAATTGTTATACAATATAACTGGTGTCATTATGAAAATCCTCTGCCTTCATCTGTCTTACCACTATTTACAACATTGTGTGTACAATACTGGAGGGTGGGAGGGGACTTACAAAAGCAATGCTACCAAACAGAAGGAACATGAACAGTGATTACTATGGGAGATGCCCTCTGGCATAGCAAAAATAGGAACTGAGTAAGTGAATAATGTTGAACCTGTTAACTTTGACTCTAATGAAAATTAGGCATTAAAATATTGGCAGCATTATTAAAGATGTAGAGAATCAATGGAGAACACTCATTGAAAGACACTTGTAAGAAATACTTTTCCATGACAAAAAAGCAGAACCTGAAGTGCAACTGCAAATCCATTGTGTGTGAGAGAGAGACATCAAATTGTACACTTGAATACAAGTCACAGATCTGATTTTCTGATGAGCCTTCATCATATATTCAGAGAATGTTTATTTCTTGAAAATGAAGGGAAATACTGTAGTTCCAGGGTCTACATGAAATCAGTTAGCTGTTGTATAGTCAGAGAAACTGTGCTTTATTAAATAATCTTCAGGATTGAAAACTACCAATATACAACTTGAGAATAAATTACACAAGCTAATTAAGATTGCAACATATGTATGTTCTGGTTCAATGGGGGGAGGGGGGAAGAGAGAATGAAGATACTGTTTTACCGACTGATGTACACAATCCACACAAGTATTTCTTAATTGGATGAGTAATTCATTTTAAATAGTTGAAACTCCTCCTTTGAATATTTAAAATAGTGGTCTGATTTCAAGCCACATATTAAACTTGATCTATTAGGAATTTATAGTTTATAGTTTCATCATCTTAACACTTGTAATACCTTTCAAGTACAGGTACATCAATACTATGATCATTTCAATTGCAATTTAGCAGGTAATTCATCAAAATACTGATATGCCACAGATGAATAGGCAACTGTGAGCAGGAAAGCTAGCAGTATGTTCCTTAGGCTCGATTCAGATATTCAGCAATGTCTTTATGTAAAAACCAGTGCTATCAACAATTGCTTAAGCCACAGTCTTAATTGGTAGCATTCAAGGCTTCCTCATACTCCTGTAGTGATCTAGCAACTATGTAAGAGTGGTTTGTCATTACTATCTTTGGGGATTTATTTTTTACTTCCCAGCTTAGACCCTACACTTTAAATTTCCTAATGGTCTCCCATCCAAATAGTAACCAGTCTAACACAGCTGAAGTTTTTCAAGATCAACCAAGGTCACCCTATCTATTACTGGCAGCACATACCTGGAACAAAAAAACAGTTTAAGAGCATTTGGTTCCTACATTCATCTGACACTATTTATAACTCAATTATAGGCCTAAACCAGGGGTCGGCAACCTCGGCTCTTTTATGACTCGTGGACTTCAACTCCCAGAATTCCTGAGCCAGCTATGCTGGCTCAGGAATTCTGGGAGTTGAAGTCCACGAGTCATAAAAGAGCCGAGGTTGCCGACCCCTGGCCTAAACCAAAGGTCTTCAAACTCGGCCCTTTTATGACTCGTGGACTTCAACTCCCAGAATTCTTCAGCCAGCATGCCTGGCTGAGGAATTCTGGGAGTTGAAGTCCACGAGTCATAAAAAGGCCGAGTTTGAAGACCCCTGGCCTAAACAGTCTTGAATACACTTAGCACAAAAACAGTTAACAAATGCAGCAAATACCCAAGCCAACAAAACCGAATCGCTACTTATTGAGCCTCACGGTGCAACCAGACTATTCAGGCAAACCCATCGGGAGGTCCAAGGCAGCCAAACCTACAGCAAGCCACTAGCAAGGTGCGAGCCTGCAAGCGAGCCAAGAAAGATGCCCACTCCAAAGCAGCGCTTCTCACAGCAAAGACTCGGGATCTTCTTCTAACACCCTCTCGCAAAGTTCGGCACCGCAAGTGCCGAACCCATCCAAGGACGAAGAAACGGATCTGAACAAAACCACAGGGGGAGGGGGGAATGGTTAAGAAACACGGCCGTTATTTGAGGCGCGAAGCAGTTGCAGACAACCGCCCGCCTTCAGAACCGATCTGGCCAAAAGCCGCCGGCCGACCGATCTTTCCCGAAGGCCGTAAGGTAGCCTTCCCCATCCCGGTCGGCGCGACCTACTCCCTGGGGCGGCAGGCCGCGGCGCGGAGTTTTACCGCCTCTCCTGCAGGCGGCAGGCGGCTGACAGGCCGAGGGAACGCGAGCATTCTTTCCCGGAGGGGGCGCCCCGCTGCCCCCTGCGCCGAGCCAGCCGTGCCTCCGGATCACTCGGCGGACAGGGCCGCCAGGCCAAACCAGGCTAGGCCCGCCTCTCCAGTCCGTTCTCGCCTTACAGCGCCACAGGCCTCAGCAGGCCGGACGGGCGGCGGGGGGGGGGCAGCGGAGGGATGCGGTGCGGCGCTGTCCGAGAGAGACGGCAGCGGCCTCCTTCAAGGTCGCCCTTACCTGCCGGGGCCTCTGGCGACCCGTCCCGAGTCAGGCGGCGGGACCAAGCCGGAATTCGCCCGAAGAGGCGTTACGTAAACCGGCACCGGCCCCGCCGAGGGGAGGAACGAAAAGGCGGGGCGCCCTCGCTGGCCACTGCGCAAGCGGTTTGCTGTCTCCCCTCCCCCCGGGCTCCGCCCCGCTCCTTCCGCCCGGCGTCTGCGCGCGCGCGCGCGCGAGCGGGGCGGGGGCTGTGTGTGCTGTGGCGCCTCTCTCGTCGGATCCTGGCACGGGGGGAGGGGCTTCATTTGCAAGCCGGTGGACCGCAGCCGGGCTTTATTTATTTATTTTATTTATTGTAATCCCATTTATATCCCGCCCTTCTCCAAAGACTCAGGGCGGCTTACAATTTAAGCACAAACCAATGTGCTTAGCAATAGCCTTCATTCTATGTATATGCAGCGGAGGGTCGCGCTACGGCGCTTTTGTCTCTTGAGTTGAAATGTGATTAAAGTGGCGGTCCAAGTGTAACTGACGTGGAACGCATTTATTTCTAGACAGCGCTTTCCGTCCTGCCGCTTTTTGAATAGAGCTTTTTTTTTGCTGATTAATGCCCGGTTTTAAATTCAACTTGACAAGAATGGTTGCATGGATCAACTTACAGTTCAACCCTTCAGCTAATTTCAATGTACACATGTTGTACTTTGACAATAAAGGTTGTTGTTGTTGTTGTTGTTGTTATTATTATTATTATTATTATTATTATTATTATTATTATTATTATTATTATTATTATACTATTATTATTATTATTATTATTATTCTATTGAGAAAGAAATGCTTAAGATAAACCCATTGAAATGGACCAATGCTTAATAGGCTTATCTAAGAACTTTATCAGACTTAAGAAGGAATTCCCAATGGCTGAAGTCGGACATAATGTGAAACTACAAACAAATTAATGATATTATGGCTTTGTATAGTTGGAAAACAGAGCTGTGGTGGCTTGGGTTATATATTATACAAAAAGCCATCTCATAAACCATGGTTTATAGGCACCATGACTCTCTTTACTTACTGCCCTAAATGTAAACTAAACAGGATCCATACAGTATGCTAACCATAGGCATCTCTTCTTAAACACAACAATAGCATATTGATAAAATAAGTGTTATGGTGCCACACCTTAAGACGCATCCTTTAGTTTTTGAATCACGTCACATAAGTATGTAAAAAGTGGAATTCGTTAGGGCATTGCAAAGTGCTTTACATTCTTTGAAAACACATTATGCTAAGCTATAATGTAGCTTCTTTCATTTTTATTCTCTTTAATGTATGAACATAATCAGTTGTGTTTTGTCCCCCATGATTAAGCAATCCATGGTTAAATGCAATCTTTGAAACAACACATTGCTCTTTCTAGTGTATATTCTTATTCTCAAACTTTTTTTTATTCTGAGCAAACACTAAGTTATAATTTTTAATGGTCTGCTTTTGTCTTAGCATGTTAAAATGATGGTTTATGCATAATTGTGGTGTAAACTCAGCTATTAAGACATTCAAGAAACTCAGGCTGTGTTCATATAGCATATTTATGTTTTATTAAATTAACTCAATTTTCTGGGTTCTCATTAACTATATGGACTACATTTCTACATTAGGTTAAATTTTTACTTGATTATCTATGATCTGACAAAAGGGAAATTCCCCACCTATTATTGTACTGGTAAAAGGTTTGTTGGGTGATAATAACCAAAGTGATTATAAAACTAATGAATTGGCAATCAAATGACAAATGCTGATCAATTTCAGGAACTATAAAAGATGAATACTGGGGCAAACACTCCTAACTTCACTTCCACATTAATGAATGAACTGAGCTAAGCAGGAAAAATAATCTTTGTGACTCACTGGATAGCAGGCTGAAGCAACTTTAAAAAAGCAAATTTCACACTATGGCTAAAACTTCCAACACTGTGTAATGCCCTTAAATGTATGTATGCATTTGGAATACTGCATACAACTCTGCATGGTTTATTTGAAAATGAATGTTACATATACAAAAAGTGTAGAAAAGGATAGCTAAAATAATTGGGAGGCTTGAAGGCTTCTGTATAAGAAACAGGTAGAATGTTGGGAACATTTTAACTTTAAAAAGTTGATAGCATTACTGTTGTATTATGCATGCCAGAAGTAAACAAGAAACTTTTTCTCTCAAAACACTAGTATCAGATAAAAGAAAGAACTTCATATGGTGTATAATTAACCCATGGAATTTATTACCATGGGATGTGGTGGTAACCAACTTGGCTTTAAGATATAGATATGAGGACTGGGCTGTTAGTTCTTAAGACCTAATGGTGTCTATGGCTTGGAAATAGCATGCCTCTAGATACCAGCTACATTATGGCTTAATGTGATATTTACTCAATATTTATTTAAAGGTTCATTTTTCAAAAGAATTTCAAGGCGCAATGAGAGCTGCTACTGTCAAGCAAAATCAATAATTTTATCTCTTCTGCAAGTGTGAGAAAGCTTATTAGAGTTCTTTATTTCACATGTAAATTTTGTACAGTTTCTGCTTCTCTCTGGTCAAACTATTTTTCAACTTTCAAGCAAAGCAGATAATACCCTCCTCAGTTATTTTCTTTGGAATTACCATGAATAATTCAAATATCAAGTTTTGATTTTTTTATTTTATTTTACCATGCTGGTCAACAAACACTATTTGTCAGGATTACTCAGGCATAGTTTACGAACATGGCAAATCCATAAATCACAGAGTCATAAAATCATAGGGCTGGAAGGGACCTTGGAGATTTTTTAGCCCAACCCCCTATGCAAGGGAGGAGACCTTAATGCATCCTGGACAACTGGCTGACCAATCTTTTTTTGAAGACCTCCACTGATGGAGCACCCACAACTTTGGGAGGTAAGCTGTTCCATTGGTTAATTGTTTTCACTGTCTGCAAATTTCTCCTTAGCTCCAGATTGGATCTCTTTTTAACAAGCTTCTCCCCTTTGCTTCTTATCCTGCCCTCAGGTGTTTTGGAGAATAAGTCAATTCCCTTCTCCCTGTGACTGTCTCCCAAAGATAGCTAACATGTCACCCCTAATCCTTTTCTTCATTAGACCACTAGACCTACCTAGTTCCCATACCTGTTCATCATACAGTTTAACCTCTAACCCCCTTATCATCTTTGTTGCTCTTCTCTGCACTCTTTCTGGAATCTACACATCTTTTGGGGATAATGGTGACCAGAACTGGACACAGTATTCCAAGTATGGCCTCACAAGAACAGTATAGAGTAGAACTATTACTTCTCGTAATCTTCATGCTATCTCTGTGTAGATGCAGCTTAGGACTGCATTGGCTTTTTGGCAACTGCAGGACATTGCTGGCTCATGCTTTAAGGGATAGTCCACTAGGACAGGGGTCCCCAATTTGTGGGCCACGACCCGCTACTGGGCCGCATGAGTGGTGTGCAGAGGGTGCCAGCACTTATAGCCCCACTTGTGTGAGCTGCGAGTGCACATGTATGCTGCTCACACAAATGAAGCTGTGCATGTGCATGCCTGCCTCTTACACAAAACCATCCCTTGCCCCCCCGCCATGACAGGCTGCCAACCCAGAAAGGTTGGGGAATGCTACATTAGGACAACAAGACTCTTCTCACAGAGTCTTGTTGTCTCACAGTTACTACTGTTGAGTCCCAGGTACCATCTAGTCTATATATGTGCATTTGGTTCTTCCTGCCTAAATGCATGATGTTGCTTTTCTCACAACTTTTCTCACCACTGAATTGCATTTTGTTGGATAGGGCCCAAGTTTGTCAAGATCCTTCTGAATCATGAGTCTGTCTTCCAAAGTGTTGGCAATTTCCCCCAGTTTGGTATCACCTGCAAATTTAATGAATTCCTCTTCTATCCCTTTATTGAGATCGTTTATGAAGATGTTGAAGAGCACTGGGCCCAAGACAGAACCTTGATGTGTCCCACTGCATCTTCCCTCTATGTAAATGTAGTTCTATTAAGGATTACACACTGAGTGCAATTGATCAACCAAGGTACTGGTACTTACCTTTAAAGCCCTACAGGGCTTAGGCCCGGGATGTTTGCAGGACCGTCTGCTGCCGGGAACGATCTCCCATCGCCCAGTAAGCTCACACAGAGAGGGCCTCCTCAGGGTGCCGTCGGCTAGACAGTGTCGGCTGGCGACCCCCAGGGGGAGGGCCTTCTCTGTGGGAGGGCCAGCCCTATGGAACCAACTTCCCCTTGAGCTCCGGATGGGCCCGGATCTCCGGTCCTTTCGCCGTGGCCTTAAAACACGTCTTTTCCATCAGGCTGACCTGGACTGACAACAGGGATTTTAAAATGTTTTTTAATTTTTAACTTCAATTTTAATTTATTTTATTGGGGCTGTTAATTTAATTGTTTTTAACTTTTGTATCGTTGTATTTTATTGTCGTTAGCCGCCCTGAGTCCTTCGGGAGATAGGGCGGCATATATGTCCCAATAATAAATAAATAAATAAATAAATAAATAAATAAATAAATAAATAAACTGCAATTTCATCTGGTGGTGGTACTGCCCATCCCACATTGTTCTATCTGACCAAGAAGTAGGCTGTGGTCTACTTTGTCAAATGCCTTATTGAACTCCAAGTAAACTATACCCACAGCATTTCCCTGATCCATTAATTTAGTCATTTATCAAAGAAGGCAATAAGGTTGTCTGGCATGATTTGTTTTAACAAACCAAAGCTGGCTTCCAGTGAATTGCTTTGTTGTTTTCTAAAGAAAAACATTTCCTTGTCTAGTCATGTCTGACTCTAGGGCATATTGGTCATCTCCGTTTCTTGGCTGAGAGAACCAGTGTTGTCTGAAGACATTTTCCGTGGTCATGTGGCCAGCATGGCTATATGCCAAAGGCGCATGGAATGTTGTTATCTTCCCACTGAAGTGGTACCTATTTATGTATTTACAATTGCATGCTTTTGAACTGCTAGGTGGGCAGGAACTGGGGCAGGAATGTGAGCTCCACTTGTGGCATGGTGCTCGGGTCTCAAACCTGGGCTGTCAGCTTTCCAGCTGACAAGCTCAGCATCTTTAATCACTGAGCAATCACACCCAAAAATCTGCTGCTTGATTAGCCTTTCTAGGATTTCCCCAGGTATTGATGTAAGCTAATTGATCTGTAGCTTCCTGGATACATTTTTTCCCTTTCTTGAAGACTGAAACCACATGACCATTTTTCCAGTCTTCTGGCAGTTCTCTGGTGTTCCAGGAGCTCTGAAATTGTTTGTTTAGCTCATTCAGTATTTAAACCATCTGTCCTGTTGATTTGAAATCGTCTGAAGTGGATAGGTGTTTTAAACCAATTTTTTACCTACATTGATTTCCTGTTCTACCATTGTGCTGCTTTTAATGGTTGGGCTATTTTTTTCCCTTTTGCTTAAAGACAGATGCAAAGAAGGAATTAAGCGGCTACACTTTCTCCCTGTTGTCTGCCACCTTCTTGCCATCTCTCTTTAGTGGACTGATCATTTCCTTGACTTTTTTCTTGTGCCTTACTTATTCAAAGAAACTTTATTTATGTTGTAATTTTTGGTATTTGTTGAAAGTTTTAGTTCATTCTGAGCCTTAGCCTTTCTGACATCATTCCTTTAGATTTGGGCTATTTGCTGGTATTCCGCTTTTATTTATGTGCCCCGATTTCCATTTTTTATATTTGTCCTTCTTGCCCTTCAGTTTGTCAGAGAGTTCTTTGTGCAACCATGCTGGTCTTGTCTGGTATCTTTTGTTTTTCTTTCTCTATGGCACTGTTTTTGATTGGCCCTTTAATTTTACTTTTTTCAGAGTTTCCCATGTGCCATGAACTGCTTTTCCTTCTATGATTTCCATTTCCATTTCCTAATCTCTCTCTCTCAAGTTTGTTGAAGTCAGCTCTGTTAAAGTCTAAAACACTGGTATTACTTGTTCAGTTGCCTGGAGCCTGCATAATGGTGAATTCTAGTATGACATGGTCGCTCTCCCCCAAAGTTCCTACTACTTCCACTCCCTCAACTATTTCATCTTATTCACCATCATCATCATTTTAGCCATTGTCTATCCACTGCAGGATGAAGGCCTCTTCTGCACGTTTCCAGCCTGTATGGTCCTGAGCTTTCTTTTGCTAATTGGGCCGGTAATACTTGCCAGTGTTGTTGATCCATCTTGTTTTAGGTCTCTTTCATGTTTCATCTGTATTAGTTAGGATTAAATACAGCATAGCTGACCATCTAGTACTCAGCTAGGTGTGTCAGAAACCTGTTCCATATTCCACTTGCTGCAGAGTTTCCCAGCTGATAACAGGATAGTTAAATTCCCCCATTACTACAGTGGTGTATTTCCTGCACACCATGGCTAATGAAATAGAAAAAAAATCATCTATTTCTTCCAGTTGGTTGGATGGTCTAAAGTACAAAATTATGGCAATGTCATTTATTTTTCCTCTGATATTCATCCAAATATTTTTAAGAAGGCTTTCATCCCTGGTATTATGTATGTCTGTTGAGGTGTAGACATTCTTTACATACAATGCAATTCTTCCCCTCCCCTTTTTGAGTTGGTTCTGTTTCTTTTCAACAATTTATATCATTCTAGCAGCATATTCCAGTCAGGGGTTCCATCTCACCAAGTTTCAGTAATAGCAACAATATTGTATCTACTAGGACTTCAAGTCCTCCCTGTTTGATACCCAAACTCTGAGCATTACTGTATACACTGTATAGGCATCTAAACTCAATACAGTTGACCTTGCATTTGTATCTTATGTCTCCTGAGTTCTCCTTCCTTCTCATCACTCCCTTTCTCATTGGTTGGTTGGTTGTCTTGTAGATTATGTTTGGGGTTGGTTGTCTTGTAGATTATGTTTGGGGTTTGGTTTTAAAAATTGGTCTCCCTCACCTTCCAGTCCCAGTTTTAAGCTCTTTGGGTGAGCCTAGCTCGTTGCTTTCCAAACACAAATTCGTCCCTGACTTTGTGAAATGTAGCCCATCTCTTGTCAGAGGCCCTTCCTGTAGGTAATGGTCCAAAAATCCAAACTTTTCTCAGCAGCACTCTCCCTTGAGCCATGGTTTACTTCTAGAATGCTCTGTTCTCTCGTTGTATATTGACCTTTCTTTGGAAGTACAGATGAGAACACCACCTGTGCTTCCAGGTCTTTTGCTTTCCTGTCTAGTTGCTCATAGTCCATTGAAATTGTTTTCAGGCTCTTAATTGTATTGTTTGTCCCAACATGAAATAGAAAGGTATAATAAGAGATAATTAAAGGCTAAGCTATTTTAGCATTTAAGAGTACCATGGTAAGCCAAAAGTAACTGGTTACTTTTAGCTTTATGTGGAGGCTGAACCAGTCTATATTCTGAGATGGCTGCTGGTGGTGAGCCTAATGTATGTGATAGAGACCTTTCTAGGGTAAAATATGAATGGGTTGTTTGTGGTGCTTTCATGTTTACTCTTTTTTTTTGTTAAAACCATTTGTATGTGTCTGTAGTGAATGCCAAGAAAGATTGTGGGACTTCTAGGAAAAATTAATTTACATTATGAGCTGGAATAATGGAATAGGAAGCAGAACTCATTGTGCAGAATTTACAGTTGGGTTCTTATACTTCAAATGCAATTTTTTTCTGGTTGAAAATTTCTTGGCGCAAGAACTATATCCTGTCTCTTTGTCACAAGGACTGCCAGATTTTTAAATGTATCCTGTCAGGACTAGAGCCTGACAAATTAGATTAATGTAGGGTGTTCCATCTGTTGATGCTCTATAACTCTATCTCTTCCTTATGAGATGGGGCAAAATAGAGCCTAGAAGCGTTTATGGTTAAGGAGCTTGGGGAAAGTAACTATTACTTAGCTAAAGGTTAAAAATTTAGCACCCCAATATTTTGAGCTATTGACATGTTCAGACTTTTGAGAAACAACCTGATAAAATGCTGTCAGAATAGACATGGCCAATCCCCTTTACCAGAATACAAAACTAGTCACATTATTCTCTAGGGCTAGGTAGGGTAATGAGCATCAGGATACCTGTTTTGAAGATGCAATATAGTGGTGAATAGATTTCCAAGAAGAGGTCAAAGGGCTCATTTTGGCTTACAAAAGCTACAATATTTGGGAGCAACTTCTCCCAGGAGAATCTCTCTGCCTTATCAATGCAACTCAGCTGGGAGCTAGGAAGTTTCTTCCTGCTTTGTGAGGTGAAATGGATGGAGCACTTCAGCTCATAATTTTCTTGGTAGCAGCTCCTTCTTGTCAGTATCTGGGTGGCCTCTGCCTGGGTTATAAGTCAAAGGCTGTAGAGCAAGGCCCTTGAAGGCTCTTTTCTGTCAAGGTTCTTGAGTATTTTACTTCCTTCTGTTTTTTAAAAGTTATTTGATTATTTTTTAATAATCACATTTCTGCATTTTAATTATGAACAGCCTGGAGTGTTGTAAAGAAACAACATGCAAAGACACAAGTACATAAATAAAAAAGTTTATATTTCATTTCTAATCTTTGACATAGGGAGTTTCATCCTGAAAGGTATTTATTTATTTATTTATTTATTTATTTATTTATTTATTTATTTATTTATTATTTAAATTTATATACCGCCCTATTCCCGTAGGACTCAGGGCGGTTTACAGGGAAAATTAAAGTACATAGCATACAAAATTAAAATCAATTAAAACTATTAATTAAATTACAGTCCCTGAAATTAAACTAAAACCCAATTAAATTAAATTAAATTAAAACCCCTCAGTCTGGGCCAAACAGCTCGAAGAACCAGGTTTTCAAGTCACGGCGAAATGAGCGAAGGTCGGGGGCAGTCCTGAGTTCTGTGGGAAGTTGGTTCCATAGGGCCGGCGCGCCCACAGAGAATGCCCTTCCCCTGGGAATAACCCGCCGGCATTCCTTAACCGGCGGTACCCTGGGAAGGCCCTCCCTGTGGGAGCGCACAGGATGATGGGACGTTGATGCCGGCAGCAGGTGTTACCTTAGATAATCTGGACCCAAGCCATTTAGGGCTTTATAGGTCATTACCAGCACCTTGAATCTCACCCGGAGGGCAACCGGAAGCCAATGCAGCTCACGGAGAAGAGGTGTTACACGGGAGTATCGGGAAACTCCCATAACAACTCGCGTGGCTGCATTCTGCACCAGTTGAAGCCTCCAAGTGGTCCTCAAGGGCAGCCCCATGTAGAGAGCGTTGCAGTAGTCTAGCCGGGAGGTCACGAGCGCATGGGTGACTGTGCGTAGGGCATCTCGGTCCAGATAGGGCAGCAACTGGCACACCAGGCGAAGCTGGGCAAAAGCCCCCCTGGTCAAGGCTCCTATATGGTCTTCAAAATTGAGCCATGAATCCAAGAGGACGCCCAAGTTGCGAGCCCTATCGATGGGGGGTAACACCTCACCCCCCATCATTAATGATGGAATGGCCTGGCTAACCCGAGATGCCGGTATGCACAGCCACTCAGTCTTGGCAGGATTGAGACAAAGCCTGTTTCTCCCCATCCAAACCCGGACCGCCTCCAGGCAACGGGACATCACATCGAGTGCATCACTGGGTTGGTTTGGGGTGGAAAGAAAAAGTTGGGTATCATCAGGGTACTGATGATACCCCACCCCGAAACAACGAATGAGCTTGCCCAGCGGTTTCATGTAGATGTTGAACAGGAGGGGAGAGAGGACCGACCCCTGAGGGACTCCACAAACGAGAGACCTCGGGGCGGACCTCTGCCCTCCCGTCAACACCGACCGAGCGGCCCAGGAGGTAGGAGGAGAACCAGGTAATAGTTACAGATAAATTATCTCAATATCAACTGAATGCTGCCCAATTAAAAGTCTTCCAAAAAAGAAAAAAAATCAAGGTTTGAAATTAATTCATAGGGCAAATTGATAATCTCTTCAATTTCTATGAGTTTTAAAATGAAGGCCGTTCCAAAACTTCATTGAAGTACTGTGTTTTATCTTGTTTTTACTGCCTTTCAAGTTCTGCTAAAAGACAAGCTACAAATCTTTATATCAAAATAAATTATTTTTAAAAAACTATAATCTATTTTTTCCTAATGAAAATACATGGTGGCACATACATGAACAACAGATACAATAAAATCAGAAACTAATCAGCTAAGTATGAAATCAGGACCTCAAAATTAAAAGCCAAATTAAATAATACATAGAAATATTGTCAAGTTATTTCTTAAAATAACTCTTTATAAGTCATATATAAAAAAAGATTTTTAAAAACTTGAAAAGGACAATAAGGCAAAATATATATCCTTGGGCATGTATTTTAAACACTTGATGCAGGAAAAAAACAGTCAAAAAAACAAAATCAGACTATTATCATGAGCTGGTAAGGGAGGCTTCTATTCTTTGGTTTAGTGCAGGGGTAGGCAACCTCGGCTCTTTTATGACTCATGGACTTCAACTCCCAGAATTCCTGAGCCAGCTGGCTCAGGAATTCTGGGAGTTGAAGTCCATGAGCCATAAAAGAGCCGAGGTTGCCTACCCCTGTTTTAGTGGGATTGCAGGAGCTTTGTTTGGAGCAGAGGGTCAATTTGGGTCTGATAGGATTAGGCAAAGAGAAGAGCTGGGTTGGATCCTAGTCATGAACAAAAGACAGGAAGAGAAAAGGGTGCAGCAACCTCCATTTTGTTTATTAGATTTATTTTCTCCACCACAAACTAATGATAGGTGTAGTGTAACAAGTAGTTTTAAAATTAATACCATAGCAAAGATATCAAATGTGCTGAAAACGTCTGTCATTTAGGATCAACCAAACCAACAATAAATGAACAAGCAGTTAATAAATACTTTGCAGACTAGTATCTGGTAGAGCAACTATAAAGGCCTTGGGGAAAATATGCAGAAATTCTGATGTATCTGTAAAGATCAGAAGAGTGTAAGCGGTGGTACTTCCTGTGATTTTTACTTTGAAGAAGCACATTAAGAAGATTATTGATGCTTTTTTGAGCTTTCAAGATTTCAAGGACAAAGCTTCTTTACATAAGCATGATGTGTAAAGAGAAAAGACACTCTGATAGAAAAAGACCAGGCAAACTCCATCCCTATCTCCTGAAGATACTCTTTCAAAATCAAATAGAAAAATATCTGTAACAATGACCAGAATGTAAATAAGGCAATGGCCCTCAATAAGATTTTCATCTCAGAGATAAATGGAAATACATCTTAAGACATGCTACATGATTTCAGGAAACTAAATTGAAATTGTTAGCTCAATCTAAAGAAATAGTTTATGATAGAGCAAAAGGAAATGTCCTCCTACTCTTTCATGGCCCCTTGAATTATAGCCTACTCCTTTCAATAGGTGAGAGCTTTTGAAGGGGCTGGAAGATATTTGGGGAAGGGATAGAAGCCTCTGCTTTCACAGTCCTTATTATTATACTGCTGTTTTCTGCATCCAACCCTCAGTTTTTGGGCTCAACAGACAGTTGTTGTTAGCTGCGAAGTCGTGTCTGACCCATCGCAACCCCATGGACAACGTTCCTCCAGGCCTTCCTGTCCTGTACCATCTTCTGGAGTCCATTTAAGCTCACAACAGACAGTAGAGCAGCAAATAATAATAGCCCAACGGTAAGATGCAACAGGAGTCCTGTGTACATCTATAGATTCAGATAGCAATTATTAGGAAAGTCTGCCTAAGGCCCTGAATGCTCTTGAGTATACGATGCTGGGCTATTGGATCCTGCACGTCCTTTGAAGCATGCAGGAGTATGACTGCAGCAACTCTTAAAACCATGTGCATCTTTTCCAGATTGCTAGCAGCTGCAGAAGACCCACATATGATCCGGTAGAAAGGTCAGTCTACTTTAAACAATTACAGATAAAAGTTATCTTTGTGCCCCCCCCCGCCCCGCCCCCCAGGATCCAAACCACCTTTTTGCATTCAAATACAGTATATAACACTGATGATAAAGCAATTCAGATAGTTATATTCCAAATAGTAACAGCTTAATGCTTTGCTGAATTCTCTCTGCA
Source organism: Vipera berus (assembly GCF_964194415.1). Taxonomy (NCBI): domain Eukaryota; kingdom Metazoa; phylum Chordata; class Lepidosauria; order Squamata; family Viperidae; genus Vipera; species Vipera berus. Next base: position 122,152,264 of record NC_138204.1, on the reverse strand, counting down.
TGAATACATACAATACAAATGAAATTGCTGGTGTTTATTGTCCCTCCTATTCTTCATGAGCAATTACCTACACAAGATCTAGAAAAGAAAAAAAGGCAAAATTAGTAGACCTCTGACTTAAGTAATTGTTAACTGAGAACACTAATACTCCTAAGATATTTGTGCTGCATTAAATTTTGCCATTCTAAAACATGAGCATGTTGCGTTTCTCTGAATTACTTGAACAAAAGAAAAACACTTGAACAATATTTGGGACCATGTCCCCATCCTCTTACTTTTGCTGCTGGTTGCATTTAAGTCCTTCATGGAGACCAACAAAGCATTCTTATTGCCATCTGTACTATCGGCATCAGAACAGCTATCAAAGAAATAAAAATGCATCACATTATTTCTCTGGTTCTTTCATGAGAAAATATGTAAAGTAAAATAGAAGGAACTAGCCCAGTAAGCTAGGAATTATATACAGTATGTTCTTTTGTTTTAATGTTGTTCTGCCATCATATGATAGTATTTAAAAAAGAACAAAATCATATAATATAGTACTATATTAATATCAAAAGGGACGCGGTGGCTCAGTGGGTTAGGACGCTGAGCTTGTTGATCAGAAGGTCGGCAGTTTGGCGGGTCGAATCCCGAGTGCCGCGTAGCAGAGTGAGCGCCTGTTACTCGTCCCAGCTTCTGCCAACCTAGCAGTTCGAAAGCACGTAAAAAAAAATGCAAGTAGAAAAATAGGGACCACTCCGGTGGGAAGGTAACAGCGTTCTGTGCGCCTTTGGCGTCTAGTCATGCCGGCCATGTGACCACGGAGACGTCTTCGGACAAGCGCTGGCTCTTCGGCTTTGAAACGGAGATGAGCACCGGCCCCTAGAGTCGGAAACGACTAGCACGTGTGTGCGGGGGAACCTTTACCTTTTACTTTATATTAATATCACAAAGTAATGAAAATAGGTCTTCTCTCTTTCTGAAATATTGACAATATTTGGCTCAAGAAGCTTGGTCCAAAATTTTAAAAGTGCTTTGGTTTTAAAACAAAAAATATGATGGGGCAGATTATGAATTATATGGTGGTTAAAGGGACCGGAGTAGAAACCATGAGATGGTGAGTTCTAATCCAGCCTTCAATATAAACCAAGCTGGGGGGCTTTGGCCCAGTCACTCTGCCAGACCTAGGAAGAAAGGCTGGACAAACTATTCCTGAAAAATGTTGCCAAGAAAACTGCATGAATGTGTCCATGTAGTTGCTAGGAATACATACGTGCATATTTTATTTGCTTTAGGAGTAACTATTTTCACTTATTTTTTTTCCTTAAGTAGGCTATTCAGCATAGATTGGGGGAAATCGCTACACATGTAAATAAGAAATAATTAGAATGCCTGGAACAAAAATATTCTGGCTGAGAACCCAAACTGTTTTCAGACCAGGTAAAGATTTGGGCCAGGAGCTGATTTCCTCTGCCGATCTGAGAGATATCTTATCTCCTTGGACTGTGCAGCAGCACTTTGGATCGATTGTGTACAGTTACAGCACCTGTCTGCTCCTCTTTAACATGGTTGCATCTTTTCATTAGATCACGTGTCTCCCCTCAGTCCCTTTTTGAAATTGAATCCTAAGCACGATACAATTCTAGTATCTCCCCTGCAACCCCAGAGGAATATCCCTCACAATACTTCTGAACCCTAAATCTGCTTTGGGCCTTGGCCTAAGGATAGATTTTGGGGGAAACATGAACAATCCTCAGCTGAAAAGCAGTGGTTTCTGTTGAACTGCCAGCTTTTTTCTCATTTTTTTTATTACAATAAACGAACAACCCAAAAATAATACAATTCAGTACAAAATAGAAATTAAGATATAGATCAGGGCTTTTCAACCAGTGTTACGGGTACCACTTGTGGTACATTGGCACCTGGCAGGTGGTACGCGACCATCCTAGAAAAGTGGTAGCGGGGGGAGGGGAATGAGCTGAACCGGTGGCAGCACCGCACAAGCCTGAGTGACAGATGGCTGGAGCTGCAGGGCTGTCAGGGCTCAGCGGAAGCGCCAGGATCAGTGCCAGGCTTCAGCTGGAGGTCGGCGCTGATCCTGGTGCTTCTGCTGAGCCCAGAAGCGCCGATCAGCTGGAATGTTGCAGCATCCCCAGGATCTTGTGATTTACATTCAGATGCTTGGCAACTGATTCATATTTATGATGGTCACAGTGTCCCATGGTCATGTGAAGTGACCAAAACCTGCTGCAGCCACCCAGCAGACGGGGGGAATAAAAACCAAACACTCCCCCACCTCACCCCGACTGCCAATCCTCAACAGAAATGCTCACAACAATGGAAACCTTGGACAGGAGGAAGAGCACCGCCAGGAGGGCAGGCAAGTGTCTTGCTCAACTGTGGCTTGGGGGGCACTTTTTTCAGTGCCATTGTAACTTCGAACAGTCTTTTTTTTTGGTCAAGTTTTTGACACCTTGCTAGGCGACTGGTGGTACTCGAATATTGCCATATCCTAAAAGTGGTATAATGGGTGAAAAGGTTGAAAAGCCCTCATATAGATAACATTCCCTAACAGTGTTTTGCCAAACCTCAATTTGGTCTGAGTAAATCCATAGTTGCTAAATTATATGAACTCTCTAAATTGACATTTAATGGGAGGGGTTTTTTTGTAGCAGTCTGGACAGCAATGTCCCATAGGACAGTTTAAAAATTTTCTTTGATTAAAAAGTCCTATGATAATCAAGGTTGATGAGCGCAGGTCTACACTATCTATCTTCTGTTCCATTTCAGCTATCTAATATGAGGATGTATCATGGAAAATCAGAAGGATAAGACCAGACTGTTGATATTTCAGTCTGAGAAAATATGTAATTTTCACTAACCAAGCTCTTACCAGTCACAGTTCAGCTCTTAATGCAGCATGGGGGGCATACCTCCAAAATAGTCCGCAAGAGCTGAGCTTAAATTCATTCCGGGGTGAGGCGATAATCTTTATGGTTATGGAATTTCAACTGGGCAATTATTTTCCCCTTAAATACGGTACTTTAATGGCCACGGGAATATAATTGCTGCCTGTACTAAAGAGACAAAAAAAAGGAGGGGGCACTGCCATGCCGTTCTTTCTTCATTGTTATATGGGTTATATGGGATATCCAGGAAACGTGTTGATAGACAACACCCAGATGCTCGTAATTAACCAATTATATTTCCTTACAATTACTTTAGAGGGACGCGGTGACTCAGTGGGGTAGGATGCTGAGCTTGTCGATCAGAAGGTCGGCAGTTTGGCCGGTCGAATCCCGAGTGGCGTGTAACAGTGAGTGCCTGTTACTCATCCCAGCTTCTGCCAACCTAGCAGTTCGAAAGCATGTAAAAATGCAAGTAGAAAAATAGGGACCACTGCGGTGGGAAGGTAACAGCGTTTCATGCACCATTGGCGTCTAGTCATGCCGGCCACATGACCACGGAGACGTCCTCGGACAAGCGCTGGCTCTTCGGCTTTGAAACGGAGATGAGCACCAGCCCCTAGAGTCGGAAACGACTAGCACGCATGTGCGGGGGAACCTTTACCTTTACCTTTTACAATTACTTTGGAAGACCAGAATTCTGCTTTTTAACTGATTAATTTCAAGGTCTTGCTCTGACATAATATTACCTAGCTGGAATGAGAACAACCTTGCAAGCATTTGCCTCCTTTTGTTAAGTAGAGAATTGACTTTTAAATGGGAATGGGACAACTCAGCCTGGTCGACTTGTTCTGGCCGACTCCTCTGGCCATCTCACCCCGGCCGACTCTCCGCAAGCCAACTTACCATGGAACAACTCAATGTGGCATAACTCAAGAAAGGGACAAGTGAATTGCAGCGGGCCTTGTCTTGCTTTAGGTTTGAACCTTCTCAAATTAGAAGTCCTCAAGGCTGGGGTGAGCCTAAGTGTGGAGTCCCAATGGTCTGTCGGCCAAGGCATGCACTCCATTGGCTAAGCTGTGGAGCAAGTGCAGCACTCCCAGATAGTCCCTGGATGGGATGCCGATTTAGGGTGCAGTGCATCTATGAGAGGAGGCCTGCTGCCGCTGTTTTTTCCTGGCATGCCCAATGCGAGGGCCAGCAACTCCGCTGACATCCAGCTACCGGTCCCGCCAGATGGCTGCAGCGAGTCAGCTGGGGTGAGTCAACCACAGCGAGTTGCCCTGGACCCCTTTCAAATATCAAAAATTCCAAGGCATAATAACCTTAGAAGTCAATGTTACCTGTCATGCCATTTGAGATGCTAATTAAAAATGGTTATTTCTCTAATAGTTAGAGGAGAGGAGATCCAGTAAAATGCTAGAAGTAATGAATATAAAAAGTTCCATAACAGTTAACCAAAGGAAGTAGAAAGCTTTTTAATCCAACAATTTCCATTTTCAGCAGAATGTTGGGGAAAAAAATATGCCAGTGGGTTCAGGATTCTGCCAATGGTTGGTACGATAACTCTCCAGAACCAAAAAGGAACAGATCTAAATTTGGTGTAGAAGAAGCCACACACACACACACACACACACACACACACACACACACACACACAGACACAAATACTGGGTCTGAAAATGGGTCAGATCTCACTAGTGGTGGCAATGAAAACAATTTTTAAAAAATCAGCAATCCATCTTTATAAGAGAATAGTCCCCAAATCTGTATTTTAGGTAAAATAATTTTCTCAGTGAACAAACATCCTCAATGTCAAATGTTTCATGACAGATTTTTTTTATTTACTGCTAAGATAAATAGATTGGTTTGAAAGATAAAATTGTCCAATCTCCAGGAAAAAAAAGTTAGATTTGTATTAGAAATGCTGCATCATTCAGAGAGGGACAGAACTGAATTCAGAAAGAAAAAAAGAAAATAGAATTTATCCCAGTTAACATCATAATAAAGAAATGTCTTTTAATCAGAAAGAGGACATTACGGTATTAAAGAGATGTACCTGTATGATACTGTAGAATGTTGAAGTTTTTGTTTATCTGACAAGAAAAGAAAATATATATTACTATTTTATATTAGAAATTAAAGATATATACAAATAAACACTCTTCTATTTAGCAACAACTCCTCCAACTTTTCTGGATTGTATTTTTTCAGCTCATTCTCTCTAATCCAGCCCAGTATCAAACTCAGGCAATGTTCACAAGTACCAATTGGTTCCTGGAACTGGATAATAAATAGATTCCCCATCTACTCTTATGTTGTGAGGGGCCAGGAAAGAGTCTACTATTACACAAACACATATACAGCTTTGGATCATTCACTCACACATAGCTTGCTTGTCAGGCCACACAGATCTCACAGCAGCCCTTGCGTCCTATCCGTGTTTTTCTGATAAATGTGGCTAGCTAGAGCACACAAATAGGTGGGAAACAAGTTTGTTGTTAGTTGCGAAGTCCTGTCCAACCCATTGCAACCCCATGGACAATGTTCCTCCAGGCCTTCCTGTCCTCTACCATCTTCTGGAGTCCATTTAGGCTCACGCCTACTGCTTCAGTGACTCCATCCAGCCACCTCATTCTCTGTCGTCCCCTTCTTCTATTGCCCTCTCTAAACTAAAGAATGGCATGATCAGGGCAACTTGAACCTTCCAGAGGGACACTATTCCAGAGGATAAATGTCACGTTGGAGAAGGCATGCCATTTATGTCCCATCAAATGATACAGATGAGAGCTGGAGTGTGTGCTATAAAGCAGAGGCCCCCAACCATTTTGTGCCATGGGCTGGTTTCCAGGAAAACAATTTTTCCATGGTAGTGGTAGTAGTGGTAGTAGTGGTGGTGGGGGAATGGTTTCATGCACTACTTTGATCCCACATATGTGCAGATGAAGCTTCACTCACACGGCCCAGCTCCTAACAGCCATACACCGGTACCAGTCCATGGTCTGGGGGTTCAGGACCCCTGCTATAAAGAGCTTTATGGGTCACAACCAATAATCTTAAATTGCACCTAGAAGCTTACTGGTGATCAGCAGAAGTATTACGTGGACATACTAAGATGTGCCCATAATTGCCCGCATTGCTGGCTTTTGGATCAGCTACAACTTTCAAGTGATGCTTCCAGAGCCGCCCCACCTGCAGTACATTGTAATAGTCTATATGCAAGGCATCAAACAGCACTGGACTAGTCTTGAAATTTTCCACAGAGGTTCAGAGCTCTCTTTGATGCCTCTGTCAAGAGACCAACTGTGACTGAAAGCCTAAGAGACATGGATGCAGAGAAAGTTAATGAAGTAAATAGCTGAATGAAGTATTCTGTACCTTGCTTTCCATTTTGCCCCCAAGACACTCTGATTGAACAAAATGTGAATATCAAGGGTCACTCTGATTTGAGGACAGACTGTCAGTCACTGAAACCAATATTTCCCCTCCTTTCCCTTCAACCAAAATATTTACAAGAGCAAACATTGATTTTTCAAAATTCTGTTTTAGTGTATGTAACACAGCTCCTCAGATACATATTGGAGGCAGAGTTTCATGGAGGGCTTTGAATCAGAAACAGAACATATTAGAATTTTCCATTCTACTCTTAACTGCTTTGATACCAGAAATAATAGGAAAGAAGAAATATAAAACAAATACTAAGATGAGTATCTAGTCAAGGAAGCAAATAGGAGAAACAAGGGTGTTGTCAATAATTCCAGTATGAATTAAACTAGTTAAAATGAAATTAGCAATCAAGTATGACCTACTAACATGGATGATACTGCAACAACATTGAACACTGTTACATACCTGTTACCTTTTTGCAATGACGGCAATTGAATTTTATGCTGACCATGCTGACAAGGATTATTACAATCACCACCAGAATGACAATGAAGATGATGATACCTAAGTGGGAGTGGAAAATATCCATAACTTTTCTATTGTATATCATTAGATACTAACAATGTCAAAGATTGCCAATACCCGCTCCCTCAGTGGTAGGATTCAGCCAGTTCGCAACAGTTTGGCAGAACCGGTAGCTAATTTTTTGTTGCTCAGGCCCAGAATGGACTTCCGGAAGTGGCATCCACACAGAGAACCGGTTGTTCACATATTTGAATCCCACCACTGCCCTTCCCTCAAAGGGAACGTAACCAAAGATGACCTGCTCAACAATTCTGTCCTAACAAATATTATTATGATTGCTCAAAAGGGGGAAAAGGAGAATATCAGTTTTAACATGCTCAGCTTCTGAGTTGTCATGCTCAAAACTTGTTCTGTACCAGCCTGCTACCGGCCCTGCAGAAAAGGCAGGGACAACCCCTTTTACAAGAAGGCAAGAGGCTGGAATTAAGCCTGCCAAATTTATTAACATAAAAACACAGAGCAAAGAGAGCAAAGACGAACCATGAAACAGGAGCTTTTCAAGTGGTTGCCTTCAGCAAACCAGCCCTCCCACGCATTCCCCTTTTATACAGTTCAGGGCGTGGCTTCTCTCTGCCTCCTTCCGAGGTGCCCCATTGCCTTCCTCTGTTTACTCCTGATTGACTGCCTCCTGCGTCGGGCGTCCTTGAACAGGGCCAGCTGTGGGTCATCTTCATCCACGCTGTCAGGCTCACACAGCTGGGTCTCCGTCGTGACCAGGTGGGAGGGGCCTGGCTGAGGCCTCTGTGGAGCCTCAATATTATTCTCAGCAAGCTCTTCAACACCCCCCTCCTCCTCCTCTGAGTCGTCCGACCCAACTGCCGAACCCACAGGCTGACCCTGAATCACAACAAAACTAAGCAATATTGGAGAAGGGTACAGAACTTAATAGTGTGAGCTAAATGAGACCAGAGATCTATGTTGAATTCTAATTTGTCCCAGGAATCAGTTTTAAGGTTTTATTGCCCTAGAAATCTTAATCCTCATGAGATCCAGGGCTTTTTTTTCTCTTAGAACACTCAGAACGGAGTTCTGGCACCTTTTTTGGATGGAACCTTATAGGGTAGGCAAGGCGGGTTGTATGACGTGTGAGTTCCGGCACCTTTTTCTTTTACAAAAAAAGCACTGATGGCCACACACACATAAGATTTACTTATACAAAAACTGATAGGTGAAAGTTTTACAGGGGAAGAAACAAATAAATCAATGTCAATAATATTAAACTATTTCCATTAATATTTCTAAACAAAATGAAACTTATGCTGCCATGTCTACTCACTTAATGCCACCACTGTTAATGCTGCGGATCTCTCTTCTGCAGGATAAGAGGTAGTAGGAAGATCTGGTTTTACATTCTGGAAATCTTTTGTGAGAATCATCCATTTAGATATACCTGTGGACACTTGGAAAAAGAGGATACAGAGTAATAAAAAGAGAAAGCAAATATCTCTTTGTTTATACATGAAACAAAGAGAAAGTAAATCCTTCCATTATTTAGACAGATTTGAAGGTAAACCATTGTCCATGGAGGTGCCCCTTTGGGGAATAAGTGGATTGGGCTGCTATAATGAATCTCACTCTTCAGTTGGAACTGAATCAGCATGGCAATGATTCCCTTTTAGTTCCACCATTCAGTAGGAATACCTAACCAAGGCAGAAAACCTTAAACGAAGATTTTGAACCTTGTTCAATTAATTAATTAATTAATACCCTAAACAAGCAAAGTGGGACTGACTAAGCAGTGTAGACTAACAATGCTATTTTGTCCTAGTAAGTAAAAGTGTCAAGGAATACTGATTTATTCTGACACACACCAGATCAAAATAGTTAGCTAGTTAAGAAAATATTGTATGATTCTGCTGCAGCAGCCTTGCTTGCTAATCATCCTCTTCTTCCTATGCCCAAGATGCTAGAGATGAAATGTACAGCATAACTTTAGTTGGCACTAGCAACATGGGACAAAAAGAGCCTAATGGAATATCAATAATTACATTTTTTTTCTACTAGTGTTGTCTCTCATACACAAATATTTATTTATTTATTTATTTATTTATTTATTAGTTTTTATAAACCGCCCTTCTCCCGAGGGACTCGGGGCGGTGTACAGAGGAAGGAAGGTATACAGATCGAACAATAAAAATAATAAGAAACACTAATGAACACAAACTGGGACCCCAATTAACGCTATCATGCCAGGCCAGCCTGCTGAAACAGGAAAGTTTTTAAGTCGCGACGGAAGGTACGGAGGTCAGGGGCCATCCGGATTTCTGTTGGTAAGGTGTTCCAGAGGGCTGGCGCACCCACTGAAAATGCCCTCCCCCTGGGGGCCACCAGCCGACATTCCTTGAGCGGTGGCACCCTGAGGAGGCCCTCTCTGTGGGAGCGCACAGGACGGTGGGGTGCTGACATCGGCAGAAGGTGCTCCCGAAGGTAGTCCGGACCCATGCCATGTAGGGCTTTGTAAGTCATCGTTAGCACCTTGAACTTCACACGGAAGGCAGCCGGAAGCCAGTGCAGCGCACGGAGGAGAGGTGTGATATGGGAGTATCGGGAGGCTCCCAAGAGTGTCCGTGCCGCCGCACTTTGCACCAGTTGAAGCTTCCGAGTGGATCTCAAGGGCAGCCCCATGTAGAGAGCGTTACAATAGTCTAGGCGAGATGTCACAAGGGCATGGGTGACTGTACGTAAGGAATCCAGGTCCAGATAAGGCCGTAGTTGGCGAATTAGTCGAACCCGGGAGAAGGCCCCCTTGGTCACAGCTCCAATGTGGTCTTCCAGGGAGAGCTGCGAGTCTAGGAGGACACCCAGGTTGCGGGCCCTATCAACAGGGGGAAGTAACTTGTCCCCGATGTTAAGCAGTGGGACGTTCTGAATCTCCTGGTTTCCCGGTACGTACAGCCATTCAGTCTTGTCCGGGTTCAGTTGAAGCCTGTTTCTCCCCATCCATTCCCGGACCGCTTTCAGGCAGCGGGACATCACGTCTAGGGCATCACTGATATTGTTTGGAGTTGAGATAAAAAGCTGGGTGTCATCAGCATACTGATGGTACCCTACTCCAAAACTGCGAATGATCTCACCCAGCGGTTTCATGTAGATGTTGAACAGGAGAGGCGAGAGGACCGACCCCTGAGGGACTCCGCAAGCGAGAGGCCTCGGGGTCGACCTCTGTCCCCCTGTCAGCACCGACTGCGAGCGACCCTGGAGAAAGGAGGAGAACCAACGCAGAACCGTGCCTCCCACTCCCAGTCCCCTGAGGCGTCGCAGCAAGATACCATGGTCGATGGTATCGAAAGCCGCCGAGAGGTCTAATAAGACTAGGACAGAGGAATGGCCCCTGTCCCGGGCTCTCCAGAGATCATTCATCAGGGCGACCAATGCCGTCTCCGTGCTGTAGCCCGGCCTGAAACCCGATTGGTACGGGTCTAGATAAACCGCTTCATCCAGGATCTGAGGAAGTTGGTGCGCCACCACGCTCTCAACAACCTTCGCAAGGAAGCGAAGATTGGAGACTGGACGAAAGTTATTCAAAGAGGATGGGTCCAAGGTGGGCTTCTTGAGGAGAGGTCTCACCACCGCCTCCTTCAAGGCGGTGGGGAAGTGACCCTCACTCAGAGAAGCAGAGATGACCGCTAGGAACCAGCCTCGTGTCGCCTCTCGAGCTGCATAGGCCAGCCAGGAAGGGCACGGGTCCAGTAAGCATGTGGAGGAGCTTAACTTTCTCATAATCCTGTCCACTTCCTTAGGAGTTACAGGATCAAATTCTTCCCAGATGACGTCGACAAGACTGTCCATGTCTTGTTCTTCCATCTCAGCCCAGTTGGAGTCCAATATACTCATAGACACAACATATTGGAAAATAATTTAGATGCAAGCTAACATCAATTCAATTAATTAAATTTTTTGACTCCTCCCCAAGATGGCTGCTGAAGGAAATCTTTCTCCCCTACCAACAATCTGCCGCTTTTGCTCCCTAAACTGGCTCGATGGCAGTGTTGCTCCCTAGATGTGAATGGGGAACATTTAAGAATGACCCAAGATGACTTTTGAATGGCTGTGAACCCATTTGGGAAGGGGAGTTTTGAAGATTTCAGTTCCCTTGGGGAGCTGTCTAAATGTCATGGGCATCAATCTTCCTGTCTGGCATTTTGGGGGGAGGGGTTAAGTGTGCCTGGGTCCTAATTTCACTTTTGAAATTTGCTTTGCTTTTTATCTTTAACAGTAGACTTGCCGAATGCTGATTTGTTTCAATCCCCTGTTCTCTCTTTTTTCCTTTGATTTATGCTGTTGTTCTAAATAACTTTCACTTTAACAGGGAGTGCTTGTTGATGGTGAAGTGCTTCCATTTGATTTATACTAATACTGGACTCTCACCACAGGGTTTTTGTTATCTTTTTAATTTGCAAAATACTTCCTGTATTTTTCTTTTAATCTTGAATCAAAATATCCAGAAAATACCTTTTCTGTTTCCTTCTGCTTCAACTTCTTTATTCTCTGGTTAAACTTCATAGAGCATATACCTATGGAGATATATTTAGCTAGACAACAACTGATAAGAAATGGTATCAAGAATCAAATGTGGATATTTGATCCAGGATGAATTACTCTTAACTTTTGGAATGATTTGGGATAGATAAAATAGATAGGTAAATTTTCTATAAGTTGATTACAGCACCCCTTTGCTAACAGAGGGTTTGGAAACTCTAATCTTGTCCTTTTTATTATTATTGTTCTTCCTTTTAACTATGTTGTCATTAATGTAGCATATAGATGACAATTCTATAGTTTGCAAATGGATTTACCAGTTAAAAAAATGGGGGGATTGTTTTGCAAGGGGTGGGAACTAATATTGTAGCAATGTATTAATCAGTAGCAATGTATTAATCAGTATTCAATGGTGGAGATAATATGTGTATTTGTTTTTTTTTAATGCACTTTTTAAAATGTGTTGTGCGCTTTGTGTCTTTTGTTGTTGTTTTTAATTTTTTTTGGAGTTTTGTACTTTAACTTTTCTTTGAATAAATAAAAATTGTTTAAAAAATTAATTAAATTTGTTTCTCCTCTTTCTCTCCTGAAAGTTGAGTACTTTTCCAATTGTTGGCAACTGTTAAAATAGCTATTTTATGTAGTTTTTTTGGATGAAGGATGCTTAAACAGCTTTTGCTTTGCAAAATAGAAAGCTGTTCAGTTATCAGTTCACCAATAACCACTGATGTAATATATAATAACAATAACAACAACATGCTGCATGTATACAGATTTTATAAAATTCTTTTAATAGTATGCATGCTAATTAATATGTTGTGGGCTGTCTAAAGGCAGGGAAAAGCAGTTTTTAAATGTATAAATGAATGGTGATTTCCTATTTTGGATTATTGTCATTGTTTATTGCTGTCTTCTTTTGCTCCATTTTTACTAGAGGAAAAACTGGGGGGAAAAGAGTGTGAGAAACAGTCCTAAAACAGGACTAAAGGATTTTGACCAACCATATAACAATTTTTTTAGCTATTTTGATAATCTAAATATCTTAAAGTGCTTTTCCTCTTATAAACCAAGCTAGAATCTTTTAAATATCATAGGAGAACACTGATTCTGCGATGCTGTCACAGAACTTGCTTGGAACTTAGTATAATAGGCTTTGCAAATAAAAAGGAAGGTATGAAGATTAATGTTTTATTTAAAGGAGAGAAAAAAATTACATTTCAAGCTAATTTTTACCCACCAGGTTAATATATAAGACTTTTGTTTAGTTTTCAAATAGTTCTAAATTGAGAAGAAAATTGTGTTGTTTAATAAATAGTAGCAGCTGTCCTCTACCTGCCAAGGAAGGAAGGAAGACACTGCTGTTCTCCTTGGATTCAGGACCTACAAGCAAAATGAAAAACGAAAAGTACGTTCTTAGAAGGCATTTGAAGGAAAGTTCTGGTTTTCATAACTGTATGTACTTAAAGCAAAACTCATCTTCTCCCTCATAAATACTGAAATGGCCTATTTCAATAATGCCCACTTCGTCCCATTCCTAAGCTACTAGTACTTCAGTTTCAGACTATTGAGGCATGATCTCTACTTCAGTTCTGGCCCTTTCAACAAATATTTCCCATGATCTTGAAGAGAACGTCTTCCGATGTGGCATGCCCAAGCTCGTTCCATATCACCTCCCCTCAGATTTCCATAAACGGTGTGTGGTGTGGTTCATCACACCCATATTGATATCTCTTTAATTTCTGCTTTCCCCTGACATTTTTTAACAAATCCAATAAGCAAATATGCTACACGTGGATTCTGTTTAATATTATTTTTGATATGAGCCTTTTGAAAATAAAATTTATTGTTTTAATTTATTTAAACAACTTTCTTTCGCACTAAAAGGAAATATGTCTCTGAACTCTTATTCGGTTGATGTAATTGTTATTTGATTTCTTTGCTGGGAAGATAAAGCAGGTCACAGTTTCCCTGATTTTGAGAGTAGTTAAGACCATTAGTATCCTAATGACAAGAAGCCGATACTTCAAGAGTAGATTAAAGGAAGGATAGAAGCAGGGTCAGTTCAGGACACAAAAGAGGTTTGCTTATCCCTTAAGAATAGTCTTACAAGAATAATTACTCTAGACTAGAATGGAGCACGATTCGAGAGATACTATACTTAATTTTTTTCTGATATATATATATATATATATATATATATATATATATATATATATATATATATATATATATATATATATACACGTACACATATACGCATACACATAGACATATACATATACATATACATATAGGTAAAGGTAAAGGTTCCCCCGCACATTCGTGCTAGTCGTTTCCGACTCTAGGGGCCGGTGCTCATCTCCGTTTCAAAGCTGAAGAGCCAGCGCTTGTCCGAGGACGTCTCCGTGGTCATGTGGCCGGCATGACTAGACCCAAAGGCGCACGGAACGCTGTTACCTTCCCACCGGAGTGGTCCCTATTTTTCTACTTGCATTTTTACATGCTTTCGAACTGCTAGGTTGGCAGAAGCTGGGACGAGTAACAGGCGCTCACTCTGCTACGCGGCACTCGGGATTCAACCCGCCAAACTGCCGACCTTCCGATCGACAAGCTCAGCGTCCTAACCCACTGAGCCACCGCGTCCCTACATATACATATACATATACATATACACATACACATACACATACACATACACATACACATACACATACACATACACATACACATACACACACATATATATATACATATATATATATATATATATATATATATATATATATAATTCTTCTTTACTTTTTTGTCCCCTAAATATATATCTCAGCTGAAACCATCAATATTAAGACTAGAAAGACAAAATCAGTGGTGGTGAGAACAGCAGTAGTGACAGTTCTAGGCTGAACACAAGTGGTCTTCCAATCTTTCTGGCTTTGTGATATCTTGCTGAGACTCGATACATAATAAGGAAGTTTTTCAAAGTTATTGTCTCAGCTACCTAGGGCAGACGTGGTGCATATGAAGTCATATCTGCACCAGCCTAAGAAAAAGTATTTGCAGATGACTCACTATGAATTCTAATTTGCTTGAGATTTGGGCATCAGATATGCACATAAAGTCACTTTTGGTTCTATCTGTAAGTTTCTAAAAAAAATATGTTATTTATAAATGTTATACATTAATTAAACAATTAAGTTACAGGGGTAAATAAGCCATTTTCCTCCACCCTCGCTCCAGTCTACTTATGTGTAATGAGCCAATTTGTAATAGAGAATCTCTATTTGTAGTACAATATGAATAGCAAGAGATTTCCAACAATTAACAACTCTTTTGACCATTCACAAATTGAGAGAAACTTCTTTAGCTTATTTCTTGAAAATTTATGAAGCTGATTTAAGAACTGTAGTTGCATCTAGCTCAGCAGCATCAAGAACTCTCCAGTAAACAAGTTAGATTAGACATTTTTTGATTGTAGCTGTCACAGAAAAAAAAGCAAGCTAACCATCTACTCTATTGTTGAACTTTGATCTTCTATCTAACTGAATGCAATTAAGGCTGCAATTGTTCTCTTGCTTATTAAAGAACTTCATGAGGCTTACTACTGAGTAGACATATGATTGGTCAATATAATACCTTACCTTGGAGAAGAACACAGTGACATATCCACAAAAATATTAACATTTTTAAAGATATCATTTTCTTCCACTTGCCCGTCCTTAGTTCCTTACTGTCCTATTCATTCTGTGGTTGGGGGAAAAATGGGGTGAACTTTGACTGTGTGAGTTGATTGTCCCAGGGCTTCCTGTTAAATAATAGAAGGAAGCAGGCTCAATCAACAAGAGGACTGACGCTGTGGAATTCCTCTCTTGCCTGTTATAAGTTTGAAGGATGTGAGACAGAATTAATCAGCACAAAATACATTTAATCATCATTGTTGTAACTCTACATACTTCCAGAGTACCTATTTTCTGAGGATGATGTTATGTGGTGTATTTAAAAATCACACTTAAATATGAGGATTAGATTTTAAAATGAACATTTCCCCATACTGGTCCTAGAAAAAGGCTGTGAAAAGATAAGTTTGACTGACTTCACAAGACAAGGCTTGTGAAGAGTCTCATACTGTTCATTTCATTTTTAGGTGATTAGCTAGGTACCATCAATTTAGGCCAGAGCCTCAGATGGACAAATATCTGTAATCTGCCTTCAGCAATAACCCCTAATGCTTCCAAAGATATTCCAGTAATATCCAATTCATCCACCTTATCTATTTCTTCCCTTGCTATTTTCTCCCTCCGGCCAGGAGAGTCTGCCAACCTACATCAGCTCTTGTCCTTAATCCTTAGTAGTTTGACTCTTGACTCTGAATGTGATGTTGGCCTTTAATGCCTAAGGCAGACATGTCAAACACAAGGCCCGGGGGCCGGATCCGGCCCGCGAAGTGGTTTCATGTGGCCCGTGAAGCCATCCTGGAAACAGTGAGGGAACGGCCCCCACTGCCTTGGCCCTGGCCCAGAGACCCTCCTCCTGCCAGAGACCCTCAGATCTGTCCCACTCCTGCCCAGGCCCCCATAGGCACCCTTGATGCGAACGATGTAGAGCTGGCCACGCCCACCCAGTAGGCCATACGCACTCTAGCCACGGCCACCCAGTAGGCCACACCCACCCTGGCCATACCCACCCGGCCCCCTGAGGGCAACCACAATGCTGATGCGGCCCTCAATGAAATTGAGTTTGACACCCCTGGCCTAAGGCCTTCATTCCCCTAGTGATAGTTTGTATTGAAAGCTACTTGTTTCTTTCCCTTTTTGAAATTTTGAGAAATTTTCTTTTGCTTTGATTATCACTTTCCTTTCCTTTCACATTTTCCTTTGTCTCTCTCATAACTCCTCAGGTTCTCTACTGTAGACACATTAAGCATACCAAGTCTGTTCATTATAATAATCTTATATACTAATTATATTATCCAGGACAACTTCTTCTGGCATATTTCTTAACTTTAATTTTCTAGAGTTTACTATATATTTAACATCAATAATTAATAATCTGTCTTGCAATCTAAACCTTGGATCTTCTGCTTCTTGCTATAATAGTTGATTTTATTCTGATGTTGTCCATCAAATGATGTTACACATAAAGTTTGCATTTATGTTGCTAGAGGGAGAGGTGGACAAAGAACAAATGTCTTTAAATTATATGTTAACATATAATCTATATTTGCATTTTTCTAATCCAAATATTCTTGTAATTCTAGGTTTGGCCATTTCTCCAAATGTTGCATTTTTTTTATTTATACATCACATTTTTATCCTGCCCATCTTGCA
The DNA here is from genome assembly GCF_964194415.1 of Vipera berus. Taxonomy (NCBI): domain Eukaryota; kingdom Metazoa; phylum Chordata; class Lepidosauria; order Squamata; family Viperidae; genus Vipera; species Vipera berus. Next base: position 122,135,601 of record NC_138204.1, on the reverse strand, counting down.
GGATATGAATGAAACTGGGAAGTTTACAATCTATTTACATTTTACCATTTACACATATTTACATACACTTTATTGCAGAGGTTTCCAAACTTTTTGATTTGGCGGCCCTGAAAGGGAGGCAGGCACTGCTACGTGTGTGCGTGCAAAGGGCCCATGTGTGAGCATGCACAAAAATAAGCCCTGTGCATACACATACAAATGGGCCCTGCATGAGTGATGCGCACACACAAATGGCTGCATGCGGGCACGAGTGCTGCAAATGGGGCGGCGCTAGTGCTGGCGGGACACTGGATGGCACTAAAACTAGTGGGACACTCTGGGGTGGGGTGGCACTAGTGCTAGCAAGATGCTTAGGGCGGCACTAGTGCCGGTGGGACACTCTGGGGTGGGGTGGCGCTAGTGCCAGCGAGATGCTCAGGGCGGCACTAGCGCCGGTGGGACACTCTGGGGTGGGGTGGCGCTAGCGCCAGCGAGATGCTCAGGGCGGCACTGGCACCAGTGGGACACTCTGGGGTGAAGCGGTGCTAGCGCTGGCGGGATGCTCAGTGGGATGCTTGGGTGGGAAGATAGGGGTGGGGCTGGGCTAGCACCAGTAGATGCTCGGGGTGGGGTGGTGCTAGCGCCAGCGGGATGCTCGGGGAAGCGCTAGCACAAATGTGTGTGGGGGTTAGTGCACTGACTATCCCTTCATGCAGCCTGGTGGCCAAGCGGCTCACGGGTTGGGGACCCCTGCTTTATTGTTTACAAAACATTTATATTTCATGGTTTACCATACATTTACATTTAGTATACCATTTTGACATAACATTATTTAACTTCTTCCAACATTGCATCTAAACTAGGAGCATATCCTTACTGAAGTGATCTACGCGAATGACCAGTGATGGGGGTAGAGGTGGGAAACCGCCAAGGGAGTGGGATCATATAAGAGAGGTCACAGCCCAGAAACTCAGAAGAGAACTGAGTTTTTCACAATGTAAAAAAAAACAGTGGAAGATTTGTACTATCAAACTTATAAGATATTGTTAATGTAGCCTTTCAATAAAGTAGAATTAGTTCATCTAGCCGTGATTCCTGTCTGATCTGCCTGGGAAGGCTGATAATTATATCAGATATATAATTATATATCACTGATTGTTTGATTAATTAGTCCATTCCAACTCTTCCTAAACAACTAGACATCACCTTACTGTGATTGCCTGCCAATAATTGCTTCTCTGAGTTTTTGCAAGTTCACAATTCTGTTCTTAAGAAAGTATCTAACCACCTTGTCCTTTATGGCTTTTTTTTCTATCACATTTGATTTTTCTAAGTAGTTGTCGCGGAACAATTAACAGTCCGACCAGAGGTGGATGGACCGTGGTTCATATGCATGGTCAATATCAAAGAAAAGAAATCCAAGGCATATTCTATAGTAAAACTTTTAATGAGAAAACAAAAGACCTAAACTGACTAACATTCTCTCATCAGGCAGAAGGAGAAAGAAAAACTGAAACTGACTGAACTTTTTCTAGGCCTGCGCACAAAACAGTTTAAAACCAAAACATTGACATAGCTGGAGTCACTATGGTTACAAGATAAGATAAGATGCAGAGCAGAAAGAGATGTACAATTAAAAATGAGCGAAGCTGGCAAAACTAAAAAAACACGCAGTGACATCCCCTTCTTTTGTCAGGGAAGCAGAAAATCAGATAAGGCACATCTTCTTGCGCAGATACTCGTGTTGGGCTGTAGGAAGTGGTTTGTTCAGCATATCAGCAATTTGGTCATGTGTAGGCACATACTGCAATTTGACAAAACCTTGTTTAACTGCTTGTCTTATATTTTGGTAACGGATGTCAATGTGTCTAGACCTGGAACCTGTAAAACGATTCTCAGATATATAGACCACAGATTCGTTGTCCTCCATCACAGTGATTGGTCGAATCGGAGGTGTCCAGATATCTGTGACTAAGGCATCAAACCATGTTAGAGAATTACATGCATCTGAAACACAAGCATACTCAGCTTCTGTAGAAGAACAAGAAACAAAATTCTGTTTACGCACATGCCAGTAAACAGGACATCCATTCAAAAACATCATATAACCTGAAGTGCTTTTACGTGATTTCTTATCACTTGCCCAATCTGAATCTGCATAACAACATAACTCTGCATAGTCAGTATGTGTGGGTTCTAACAACAACTTCATGTCTTTGGTGTGTTTTAGATATCTCAATAATTTCTTAACACATGTCCAATGAAACTGTTTTGCCTTTCCTACATGTTGTGATAGGAGATTAACACTAAGTGCAATGTCAGGTCTAGTCCAACTACTAATATATAGCAGCGACCCAATGACTGAGCGATAAAGTGTTTGATCCTCGAACTCAGGACTCGGTTCATGTGTCAAGTTGTGAAAATCAGTTTGCATGGGTATACTCACAGGTTTAGCATCCTTCATGTTGCAGTGATGCAATAGTTGTTCAATCTTATCTTCCTGTGTAAGACTGAACCCCTTCTGAGTTTTGGTAACTTGAACACCTAAATAAGTGTTAATATGTCCTAAAGACCTCAATGTGAAAAACTGTTGTAAAGCTTTAGCAAAACATTCACTCATCTGCTTATTTGGACCAATATAAACAATATCATCAACATAAACAAGAATTATCTCATACCTATTATCAGATCTTTTTGTAAACACGCATTCATCTGTTTCGGACTTAATAAAGCCCATTGAATTTAGTTTGTCAGAAAGACATAAGTACCACATTAAACCAGATTGTTTCAGACCATAAAGACTTTTGTGTAGAAACCAAGTATCCCCTTCTTGCTGTCGGAAACCTGGAGGACCTTTGACATAAATTTCTTCATCAAGATCAGCGTGTAGATAAGCTGTTTCAACATCAAACTGGAAAACTTCTAGACCAAGGATAGTTGCAGTGGCTAAGGCGATTTTCACACTCTCAGTCCGCACTGTGGGTGAATAAGTATTTGTATAGTCCTCAGGATAACATTGAGCGAAACCCTGGGCTACAAGTCTGGCCTTGTACAACGACTCACCATTTGGCTTCTTTTTAATTCTGTAGACCCATCGAGTGCCAATAACTTTCTTGTTTGCTGGAGGGCTTGCAGGCGTAAACACCTGAAGTTTCTTTAGACTGTCCATTTCAGCCTGCATTGCCTCAAACCATTTATCTTGCTCTGCTTCAGGAAGATGTTTGATTTGTGTGAACGTCTCAGGAGGAAGTGTAACATTACAGATCAAAGGTAAAGGTGCTTTCGTTACTTGCCACGAATACCGTTTTGGTGGAATTTCCTTTGTGGTCCTCTTGGAACGTCTCGGGCCAACCGTCCATTCTTCTTCCATTTCGTCCTCGTCTTCATCACCAGCAGCATTGGCGGCTTGCGAAGACGGAACACTAGGTTGAGAAGAACTTGTGGAAGGAACATTCGCCTGTGCATCTCGATCATCAGGCTGCGTGGCATCAGCAGCATCATCTCTAGGAAAATAAACTCCAGGATCGTTAGAATGAATCCTGGACCAGTCAGCATCTTCCTCAAAAATAGCAGATTGTGAAATCACTACGACGTGATGAGAGTCAATATATTTGCTCCATTTTGAATTATCATCAATGCCCATATATCTCATCCTTTTTGCTGCAGGACCCCCTTTCTTTCTTTGGGCTAAAGGAATATTGACCATAGCATAGGAACCAAAAATATGGAGACGTGAGAGGTCAGGCTTGTGTCCATATAACATGAAATAAGGGGTCTGATTTATCACACTATTCCATGTGCGGTTGATGATATGGTTAGCATATTTGATAGCTTCACCCCAGTATGGAAGACTGAGGTTAGCATCTTCAAGGAGACAACGCATCATGGTTTGCAGAACTCCATTTCTGCGTTCTGCCACTCCATTCTGAGCCGGAGTGTAAGGAGCTGAGGTCTGGTGTAGTATCCCATTCTTACGCATCCAGTCCTGGAAACGCTGAGACATGAATTCAGCACCACGATCACTCTGAATCCTGGCAATGCTGACTTCGAATTGGGTATTGACAAGATTGGCAAAGTCTTTAAAGATCTGAAAGGTCTCAGATTTTTCTCTCATAGGAAATACATAACCATATCTAGAGTAATTATCAACAATTGTCAAGAAATATCTTTTACCACCAATTGTTGGTGCAAAAGGACCCACTATGTCAGTGTGTACCAAATCAAAAAAGCGTGTTGACAGGCGTGTAGCGCGTTTTGGAATTGCTGCTGCTTTAGATTTGGCTTTCTTGCAGACAGCACAGTCCAAGAACACCTTACACCCCTTTAGATCCAAACCTCTTGCGAACTCTGGCATCTTCTTCAGAACACGGAAACTGACATGACCCAATCTTCTATGCCACTTATGGATACACCTGGAATGCAAAGGTTTACCTGTTAGTGAATTCTCAACATTAGCATTTTTATTAGGAACCTCAGGCTTGCTGTGAGCAACCTGTGTCTTATTTGTCCTTTTATTGGCTTTAGGAGCCTTTGGAGTAGCAACAGGATCTCTCTCTGGGACATCTCTCACTGGGCCTGTGCTCTCCCTTTTAGGAGCTTGTATACTTGCCTGCTCTTGCGGCTTAGACTTTGGTTTTAAGTAATAAACACCACCAATCAACATGGTTTCAGCAACAATATCTCCATCTTTAACTACATAACTTGCTCTTTCGAGATGGTGTACCTGGAATTTTGATACCCTAGACAAGTGACTCTGACTAAGCAAATTACTATTAGCTGATGGAACGTAGTAAACATCGGGAATGAATGCACCGAGCTCTTCAATGTAGACAGTTCCTTTTCCCATGACCTGAACAGGATGATTTGAAAAAGAATACAGTTCACAAAGTTCAGGTTCAGGCTCGTGCATCTCTGTGTAAAGCTCTTTTCTGTAGGTAACATGTAATGCTGCTCCGCTGTCCAAAGTCCAAAGTAGGCATCTGTCGTACTCTGGTTGAGGCTGTGGATCGTTGGTTACAACCAATGTGGCAAGTGGAGCTTGAGGATCACACCTGGGACCACGACCACGACCTTGTCGTCCGCCTCTACCTCTGCCTCCTCTGGAATCTGTTCCTCTGGGCTGGTACATGGCGGGCGCTGGAAACCGTTGGGGACAATCCCGGGTGGCATGTCCCACACGATTGCAGATGTAGCATCTTGGCATCCTTGGAACGTAGGCTCTTCCACGGAAGGAACGCCTCGCTGAAGCTTTTGATGCAGGTGGTTCCCTTAAATGTGGCGCAGCTTGCATAAGTGCCTCTTCTTCAGTTAAAATTCTGCATACATGATCCACTGTGCGTTGAGCAATAGGCACTTGATTAATCTTAGAAATAGCATCTTTCCAGTCATAATTCAAAGAGTTAATGATAATGCTGATCATTTGAAAGTCATCAATAGGATAGCCTTTTTCACCCAGTTCTTTTCTTATTCCTTTCATTTTAGTTAAGTGTTCTCCAATATGCTCACCAGGTTTTAATCTAGAACCATGAAACTCAGACAAAAGCAAACATGTAGACTCAATGGACGTAGGCCGGTAACATGCCTCTAATTGAGCCCAAATTTGTTGGGCAGTTGCATCTTGTGAAAATGTGAGCTGCAATTCAGTGTCCATGGACATCAATAACGTTGTGCATGCTCTAGTATTCAAGTCCCATATGTCAGGAGGCCATGGCTGGGCAGGAGGATTAAATACCATCACATGGGTACCTTCTCTACGAAGCAAAAGTCCAACTTCACTGACCCATGCCCTGTAATTCTGTCCTGACCGCTTCAGTTTTGAATCACCAGCCAGTGGTACAATAGAGGGTGCCTGATGAGGAACATGCAATTGGGGTACTGGCTGTGCAGGTTGTGCAATTGGGACTTGGCCTGCAGGAGGCGCCAATGGCGCCTGTGCCAGGGCCTGCGGCAGTTGCACTGAAGCTGCTACAGGTACTGGTGCTGGGGGTGGCTGTACTTGAGCTGCAATACCACCCTGGCCAGCAGAAGGTGCTGGTGCTTGAGCTGCTACAGTAAGTTGGCCTGCAGTTAGCACTGGCCTTTGTATTTGAGGAACCAGTGGAGGCTGCACTTGGGGTGAAGGCTGCTGTGCTCCATCTGAGACAGGAACTTTAATAGTAGCAGTATTAATAGGCATTCTAGCTGAAGCTCCCAATGAATGAGGAGGTGTGGCAGCTTGGAGGGATGCCTGCTGAAGGGATATCTGTGAAAATGCATTCTGCACTCTTTGACACAGAAGACAGTCAGGCTCCCGTTGGTCTGACACAAGATTCCACTGTGGGCGTGCCTCTGTCTTTGAGGGAGAAGGCACAATGGCGATCCCTTGTGGGTGTGACTTTGCTTGTGAAGAGGGAGGCAAAATGGCCAATTCTGAAAACTGAATGCCAGCAGAGGCTCTCCCATGCTTTTCATACCATGCTGCACACAACTTTGCCTTTAGCAGATCCTTCTCTAAAAATTCAATTTGTTCATAATAACTTTGCAAAGTCTTCTCATGCACAGTTTGCCCAGGGCTTGGAAAATAATAGCTCACTTCCTTCCCTAGTGAAGCCGTAGGTTTAGTACCAAACCTCTCATAATCAGCCTGATCCCCATGAGCAGAAGTTAAACTGGGGCATCAGCTTGAGAGTCTGTAGAAACAGAAAACGGTGAAACTGACCTTGGCTCAGAGGCTGCTTCTCCAAGACGTGTAGCCGATGCCAACGGAGTCTGTAAACTTGAAAAAAGATCTCTCTGTGGAACGGCTGCCTCCTCCTCAGCAGAGAAATAACCGGCCTTCTTCTTTCTCCCTTTCCTCGGCATATTAATCACTGCCCCCTCACTAACTGCCTAGCTAATTGCCTATCAATAAATCTTGAAAATAAAAATAAACCATCCTCGGGGACCAAATGTCGCGGAACAATTAACAGTCCGACCAGAGGTGGATGGACCGTGGTTCATATGCATGGTCAATATCAAAGAAAAGAAATCCAAGGCATATTCTATAGTAAAACTTTTAATGAGAAAACAAAAGACCTAAACTGACTAACATTCTCTCATCAGGCAGAAGGAGAAAGAAAAACTGAAACTGACTGAACTTTTTCTAGGCCTGCACACAAAACAGTTTAAAACCAAAACATTGACATAGCTGGAGTCACTATGGTTACAAGATAAGATAAGATGCAGAGCAGAAAGAGATGTACAATTAAAAATGAGCGAAGCTGGCAAAACTAAAAAAACACACAGTGACAGTAGTAAAATCTTCTAACTCTTCCCCTCAAAATAAGTGTCCAAATATTTAATTTTCACTGTGCTTTCAGCAAGTAATATGATTTTACTTCATCTAATAGTGAAATTTGTCCTTTCAATTCTAGTATTCTCAACAGATTGCCCAGCACCATGATTTCCAGGAAGTTTTTCTTCAACCATTCTTTCTGATGGTTGAGCTTTCAAAGGCAGGTACCAAATTCCCGTGCCAAGCAATATTTAAATTATTGAGCAATTGCAGTCATCTCACATGCTGATAAGATAATGTTCAAAATATTACAATCTAGTCAATGGAAAAAGAATTGATGGGTATATAAGTTGATTCAGAAGAAGCAAGAACACAAAGATCATCCCGTGGATAATGGAAAAAGCAAGGGAATTAAAAAAGATGTTAATTAACTAGCTAGTTACTTTAATAAAGATGATTGTGTAACTTATTGGAATATAATCAAGCACATATGTGTGAAGTTGTTTTGAGGTATTATTGCTATTCCATTTCTTTATATGACTTCATGCCCTGAACAGAATATAATGTAATTATCTACATTGAAACACCAGTGTTGTTCACCTAACTGTTGTTGTTGTTGTTAGTTGCGAAGTCGTGTCCGACCCATCGCGACCCTATGGACAATGTTCCTCCAGGCTTTCCTGTCCTCTACCATCTTCTGGAGTCCATTTAAGCTCACGCCTACTGCTTCAGTGACTCCATCCAGCCACCTCATTCTCTGTCGTCCCCTTCTTCTATTGCCCTCAATCTTTCCCAGCATTAGGCTCTTCTCCAGTGAGTCCTTCCTCCTCATTAGGTGGCCAAAGTATTTGAGTTTTAGCTTCAGGATCTGGCCTTCTAAAGAGCAGTCAGGGTTGATCTCCTCTAGGACTGACCGGTTTGATCACCTTGCAGTCCAAGGGACTCGCAGGAGTCTTCTCCAGCACCAGAGTTCAAAGGCCTCAATTCTTTTGCGCTCAGCCTTTCTTATGGTCCAACTTTCACTGCCATACATTGCAACTGGGAAGACCATAGCCTTGACTATACGCACTTTTGTTGACAGGGTGATGTCTCTGCTTTTTAGTGTGCTGTCTAGATTTGCCATGGCTTTCCTCCCGAGGAGCAAGCGTCTTTTAATTTCTTGACTACAGTCCCCATCTGCAGTGATCTTGGAGCCCAGGAAAATAAAATCTGTCACTACCTCCATTTCTTCCCCATCTATTTGCCAGGAATTGAGAGGGCCGGATGCCATGATCTTGGTTTTCTTAATGTTTAGTTTCAACCCAACTTTTGCACTCTCCTTCTTCACTCGCAACAAGAGACTCTTCAGTTCCTCTTCACTTTCTGCCATTAGAGTGGTATCATCTGCATATCTTAGGTTGTTGATATTTCTTCCAGCAATCTTAATTCCAACTTTTGATTCATCTAGCCCTGCCTTTCTCATGATGTGCTCTGCATATAAGTTAAATAGGCAAGGCGACAGTATACAGCCTTGCCGGACTCCTTTCCCAATTTTGAACCAATCAGTGGTTCCGTGTCCAGTTCTCACTGTTGCTTCTTGGCCCGCATATAGGTTTCTCAAGAGACAAATAAGATGTTCTGGTACTCCCATCTCTTTAAGAACTTGCCACAGTTTGTTATGATCCACACAATCAAAGGCTTTAGCATAGTCAATGAAGCAGAAGTAGATGTTTTTCTGGAACTCTCTAGCTTTCTCCATGATCCAGCGTATGTTGGCTATTTGATCTCTAGTTCCTCTGCCTCTTCGAAATCCTGCCTGTACTTCTGGTAGTTCTCTATCCACATACTGCTGGAGTCTAGCTTGTAGGATTTTAAGCATAACTTTACTAGCATGAGAAATGAGTGCAATGGTGCGATAGTTTGAACATTCTTTGGCACTGCCTTTCTTTGGAATTGGAATGTAAACTGATCTTTTCCAATCCTCACCTAAGTTTACTTATAACTAAAATGATTTTAGTACATTTGCAGCTTTTAACAAGTTTTCATTTTGTGACATGCATGCTTTTCATATTCCATTTTCTTATTAAATGAGGAATTTCCTATTGAAAGAGAAATGCTTCTTTTAATACTGTCTCTTCCCAAGGATGAGATTTCCTTTCAGATTTCCAAATCTAGAATCACAGAACCATAGTTGGAAAGGCCTTGGAGGACTTCTAGTCCAACCACCTGTTCCAGTAGGAGACCCTATACCATTCCGAACAAAGGGTTGTCCAATCTCTTCCTGAAAATCTCCAATGATGGAGCACCAGAGCTTTTGGAGGCAACCTGTTAATTATTCTCACTGTCAGAAAATTTCTCCTTTGTTCTAGGTTGGATCTCTCCTTGATAATTTTCCCTCCTTTGCTTCTTGTCCTGCCCTCATGTACTTTGAAGCAGTGGTTCCCAACTTTTCTGGCTCCAAGGACCAGCAGCAGCAGCAGCGGTGGTGGCAGTAGCATTAACAATAGCACTTAAACTTATATACCACTTCACAGTGCTTTACAGCCCTCTCTAAGTCTTTTACAGAGTCACATATTGCCCCCAACAATCTGGGTCCTCATTTTACCAACCTCAAAAGGATGGAAGGCTGAGTCAACCTTGAGCTGGTGAGAATCGAACTGCCAAACTGCAGGCAGCCAGCAGTCAGCAGAAGTAGCTTGTAGTACTGCATTCTAACCACTGTACCACCGTGGCTCATGATGGGAGCAATAGGGGGAGGAGATGGTTTCGTGTGCACAAGCTAGCTCCTGTATGTGCATAAATGAAGCTTTGTGTACTCACCCACCATTTGCATGGACCGGTTCCCAATGGGCCGTGGAAAGGTATCAATCTACAGCCTGGGGTTGGGGACTCCTGCTTAGGAGAATACATTGACCCTCTTTGTGATAGTCCCTTAAATATTGATAGACTGCTATCATGTCATCCCTAGTCCTTCTCTTTGTTAGACTAGACATACCCAGTCCTGCAACTGTTTATCACATGCTTTATCCTCTAGCTCCCTAATCAACTTTGTTGCTCCTCTGTGAACTTCTTTTAGAGCTTCATTTTTTTTTGTATCATGGTGACCAAAACTAGATGCAATATTCTAAATCTGGTTTACCAAAGCAGAACAAAGTGTTACTAGCACTTCATATGACCGTGATACTATCCCTGTTGATGCAGCCTAGGACCTCTTTGCCTTTTTTGGCAGCTGTGGCACACAACTGCCTCATATTTAAGTGGTTCTTCACTAGGGCACCTAGATCCCTCTCACAGTTACTGCTGTTGAGTCAGATACTACCTATTCTATGCCTGTGCATCTGGGTCACCACCCCCAAATGTAGGATCTTACTTTTCTCCCCATCGAATTATGTTTTACTGTATAGAACCCAGTGTAAAAGTCTGTCAAGATCAGCTTGAGATCATCTGCAACTTTGATGAGTTCCCCTTCTATCCCCTAATTGTCTCATTTATGAAGATGTTGAAGAGTACTGGGTCTAAGACGGAACATTGAGGAATCAAACTGCGTGCTTCTCTTCATGTAGATGGAGTTCCATTACAGATTACATGTTCAGTGCAGTTGGTCAGCAAGTTACAAATCCATCTGGGTGTTGGTACAGACTATTCCAAATTGTTCTATCTTACCAAGAAGTGGGCTGTGGACTACTTTATCAAATGCATTATTGAAGTCCAAGGAAACTATGTCCACAGTATTTTTCTGATCCACTAATTTAGTCACTTTGTCAAAGAACATAATCTGGTATGATCTGTTTTTAACAAAACCATGATGGCTTCTAGTAGTAGTTTTGCTCGTTTCTAGGTGCTTGGAAATCCATTGCTTGATCATTTTTTCCACTGTTTGATTATCTTTTCTAGGATTTTCTCAGGTATTGATGTCAGGTTGATTGGTTTGTACTTTCCTGGATCCATTTTTTCCTCTTTGGAGATTGGAACATCAGCTCTTTTCCGGTCTTCTATTATTCCCTGGTACTCCAGGCCTTTGTAAGATTTAGTTCAATAGTTCCCCAAATCATGTCTGCCTGCTGTTCAGAACTCTGGGAGGTAATCCATCTGGTCCTGGCAATTTGAACTCATCTAGAATAGATAGATGTTCTCTTACCATTTTCTTGCCTTTGTTGATTTGTATTCCCAATCTGTCTTTTGCAGTATTGCTCGATAGGTCTACTCATGAAACTTGCTTTTTTCCTAATAACTAGAGGAACTAGAAGTTGGTGTGTCAGGTGTGGTAGAATATCATCACCTGGTTTCTAAGCTTGATGTTTCATCGGGATCCTTACTATTTGCATGGCAAAAACAGATGTTATTTCCTATTGCTTTCCCCAGCTTTAGAGCTGGACTCCTCCCCATATTCTTTCTTCTAGGTGTATTTGAGTCCTTCATATCTGCAAAGTTCTACCTGTCCCTCTTGCCACCAACAATGGATTGTCCTTAGATGTACCCCTTCCCTTTCAGCTCTATAGGCAAGGAGGACTTTGTCAGGAACTCATGCTCTTGCTAGCAACATTCTCATGATCATGTTGGTGCTGTTGAACTCCTTTCCCCAATAGCAAGCAGAGATTTTAGTTCTTCAAAGAGGTTGAAATATTATTTCTGAAAAAGGAAAGAATGAATCACAACTTGAATTAAAATTTAGTATAAGCTGAATTTATCTATCGATGATAAAGAGAAAGCAGCCCTATCCATTGAGATTTATCAGTATTCTTGGTTAATCCTTCTGTTAATCTGCTCCAGAGTGAGTGTCAGAATCCATTTATATTTCATTTCTAGCTCTTTCAGTGCAAACCCAAATTTCACCCTGCCTTGGATTCTGCCATTCCCAAGGAGGAAAGGGAATAAACATGGGAGTTTATTGCCTCCATTTCCTCTCCTTAGATGTAACTTTTTGTTTATCTAGCCTGCCTGTTGCCCATCACAATAAGATCGATGTGCAATACTCTCTCTCTCTCTCTGATCTTATGAGCAACTAAGAAAGGGGGTGGGGGAATTCTGGTTTGTTTCTCTGGATGGAATGTGAAGGGAAGGGAGTGATTGTGCTATGAATGGACTGATGGTTCTCCCTTTCCCACGAGTGGCTTGCCACCTGTAACTTGACTGATCCAGAACTGACCAAATGAACTGAGGGGTGGGGTTTTGCTTGAGGACTCTTTAAAAATATCAATCTGTGAGGAGATTTTTCAGATCCTGTCTATTATACCCTCTGTCATCTATGTCTTAGTAAAAGTTCCTGCTTGGACAATCTTGTCTCCAAGAGTGTTTCTTTCTTAACATGTGGATTGGAGTGGGTTCTGACAGTGAGTTTCTCAGTTAATGGGTCAATCAAGTTAAAGTCAAGTACTTTTTAACAATAATCTTTCTTTTTATGCCTCCTCTAAAATACCATCCTTCCAAACTAGCACTTTGGAGGACTAAAACTAATCAAGATGTCTACCACCTTTCTTTTTTATTGCTAGTTTTTCTAGCTGCAGTCTTCTAAGAGCAGCAGGAAGGATCCACCCACCTACTTTGATTAGGCAATTCTACCTTCTTAGTCAAACAAATGAAGTGGTTTAAATTTTGAATCAAGTCATCAGTACGTAACAAAAAATTATCTGCAAAGAAGTCAAAGTTATAATACTGTAGAGTACAAAAATTCCTATTCTGAAGTTAGAACAAATAGCCTGTGTGTGAAAATATATTTGAACTGCCCTTCTTATATACAATAAGATGACCATTTTAAACACTTCATATTGTCTGAGCAACAGAATATCCAGAAAAGCTATCTAAAGTATTCATTTCTGAAATATTAAGTTTGTCATATGTGAAGTTGGATACAACTGCCAGCAGTAGTCTAAATTCGGCACAAAGAAGAAGCAATGGGGTAAATAGGAAGCAGTTTAAATTTTTTAATACATGTGTTGGGGAAAAATACTAGGTAAAGGAAAAACATATTTAATTCTATTTTTAGTGGTTGAAGATTCGTTGTTTTTAATGATTCTGGACAGTACCCAGATTTTTGCTCTGGTAATTTGTTTTGCAAGTCCCTCCTTTGTGACAAACTGGTAATAACAGGAAGGCTCAGTGTTAATGGGTGTGAACTGTGGGGAAAATAGCCATGTGCATATCAAGCATCCGGTTTGGAGTCCAGAGTCTGCCATTAGTGAGGGCATGGTTTGAACTCTAATGCAGCCTCTCTTTAAGTCTCTGAGCCCTACAGGGCAAAAAAGGATTAAATATTTCAAAGACTTCAAAGGAGAAGGGATGCATTCTAGGATAAGCTAATAGTAAACTTCTGAGGCTTTAGGAAAGCTGCTGGAACCAAAGGGTAGCAGTAAGAGTCACCTAATGTAGTAAAGGGTGAAGGCAAGGCCAAGAAAAGAGCTAAGAAGGTTACAGAGATTTTAGTTATTTGCGGGGTGACAAACTTGTCCAAACAGGGACATCCAAAATATTTCTGACTTGTCTTGCTAAGAACTTCATTTTTCTAAGGGTGAAGAAAGTCACAAAAGGATCAGCTAGCCTTGATTTGATGCAAACCAATAATAAACATGTATGGGCAGAGTGAAAGTAGTGTGAACTGTAGGGGAATGTTGGAATTCTTGACATGTTGGGAAATTAAATTTTAAAGTAGTTAAACATATACTGTGAATTAACTACACACACCCCAGCAGATTTTAATTACTTCAGAGCAACAATAAAAAGGAAGAGAAGGATGATCTAGTTCTTTCACAGAAGCACCCTGAGCAATCTGACAATACTTATAAGCTCGTCCTTTTTTCAGATTGTGACCCATTTATAACTCAGATGTAGCCAAATACTGTACTGTGCAGCAGCAATGAAAATTAGGTGTCAGTTGATGAAAAATCTCCCACAGTTGTAACATGCTCTTATTTCAGCTATGTACTATTCTACTTGTTTAGTGATTTTTACATGTTTTCATTATACCTTTTATCTCTGCCATTTGACTGTAATAAACAGTTGTTGCTGGATGGAATTATACACGTCAATCTAATATCAGTACTGGGAAGATTCTAGAATAGATCACAGAATGATTGATTTATAAACTGCTTGAAAAGTAATTACTTTAATTCAGGATAGTAAAGGTAAAGGTAAAGGTTCCCCCACACATGCGTGCTAGTCGTTTCCAACTCTAGGGGCCGGTGCTCATCTCCGTTTCAAAGCCGAAGAGCCAGTGCTTGTCCGAGGACGTCTCCGTGGTCATGTGGCCGGCATGACTAGATGCCAAAGGTGCACGGAACGCTGTTACCTTCCCACCGTAGTGGTCCCTATTTTTCTACTTGCATTTTTTACGTGCTTTCGAGCTGCTAGGTTGGCAGAAGCTGGGACGAGTAACAGGCGCTCACTCTGTTATGCGGCACTTGGGATTCGACCCACCAAACTGCCGACCTTCTGATCGACAAGCTCAGCATCCTATAAACAAGATTTGTTAGACAAATTTTATTTCATTCTTTGGGATTAGGATAAGTGAAGAGAGCCATATTTGTTTAGTGGTTAAGGTACCAGGCTGTTCTGTACCAGCCTACTACCGGCCCTGCAGATAAGGCAGAGACAACCCCTTTTACAAGAAGGCAAGAGGCTGGAACTAAGCCTGCCAAATTTATGAACACAAAAGCAAATAGAGCAAAACAAGACACGAACCATGAAACAGGAACTATTCAAACGGTTGCCTTCAGCAAACCAGCCCTCCCACGCATTCCCCTTTTAAACAGTTCAGGGCGTGGCTTCTCTCTGCCTCCTTCCGAGGTGCCCCATTGCCTTCCTCTGTTTACTCCTGATTGACTGCCTCCTGCGTCGGGTGTCCTTGAACAGGGCCAGCTGTGGGTCATCTTCATCCACGCTGTCAGGCTCACACAGCTGGGTCTGCGTCGTGACCAGGTGGGAGGGGCCTGGCTGAGGGCTCTCATCAGCAAGCTCTCCAACCCCCTCAGCAACCTCTCCAACACCCCCCTCCTCCTCCTCTGAATCGTCCGACCCAAATGCCGAACCCGCAGGCTGACCCTGAATCACAACACAGGCTAGAAGCCAGGAGACTGTGAGTTCTAGTCCCTCTTTGGGCAAAAAAGCTGGCTGGGTGACTTTGGGCCAGTCAGCCCATGACATCAGGCTTGAGGAACAAGCCAGTCACTCGCAACCAATGGATCAACACTTGGCTGGACTGAAAAAAGTGGACTTGCGGGAAGATGCTAGGAAGAAAGAAAGGAAAAAAAAGTTGAACTGCTTTGAACGTTATGTGATTTTGGCAAAATTTGCATATATTCTAATTTATATGCTATTTAACTCAGAGTTAATAAACTTTTCCTTTTAAAAGTGAAGAACAATATGGATAGGGAGGTTCAATATTCAGTTCATCAATGGACTGGATGAAGATATAAAGAAAATGCTTAATAGTTTTGTAGATAAAAAAATGGGATGTAGTAGTAGTAGCTAATATGGAAGAAGATGCCGCTTAGAAAGTTCTTGAAAAATTAGAATATTATCCTTCCTATGTTTCATGTTTTTGTCATATTTCTCTACGTTTAGCCTTGAAAAAAGGTGGAGATAGATGAATGTAATAGGTAAACTGCATAAAGTTACAGAAATTTGATAATGAAATCAGTTCCCCAGAAAGATGACAAAGTCCCCCTTACTGCATTCATTCAAGTGTAGGCAGATCTCAGCAGTGCTTTAATTTAGTTTCCTACACTGAGCAGAGGATTGGGCTTGATAGCAAAATTGACCTCATCCAAACTTTTGATCTTATGAAATAGAGTTAAATAAGACCTTAAAATTGAACTGTCTGCAAAACTGAACTTCTGCTCTAAAATCTCTGGCAGATAAGATTACCATGCTTAGCATTATAATCAGTGCTTTTTTTGTAAAAGAAAAAGGTGCTGGAACTCACACATGTCATACAACCCGCCTTGCCTACCCTACAAGATTCCATCCAAAAAAGGTGCCGGAACTCCGTTCTGAGCGTTCTATGAGAAAAAAAGCCCTGATTATAATTACTGTATTACTGTGGCAAACACAGATTCCTTGTGATTATTAGTCTTAAAAGCAAAGAAGAAGCATACAGTCTAGAAAAATTTAGCTTATATGGAGAATACAAAGAATGCAATGATCATAACAATTTACCTTTTCATACTTTTCCAGAAACAGAGAGTGATAAAAATGGTTGGTCTGGAAGTTACATTTACTAGTTATATAGTGTTGAGACTGATGGATAATGATTTTGGAAGAGCACATTGCACATCTGGGATAATATTCTAGGGTGAGTGAATACCAGGCCATCATTGCCATCTTGCAAGCTTTCAAGGAGAGAGGGCGTGAAGCACTTTAAAATGTGAGGATTGTAAAGTTTAAATGTGGATTTCTCTTGCTTTCATGGAGACACTCATGTACGAAATAAGTAGTGTTCATGTTTTTTCTTAGCTTGATTAACAAAAATATTATTTTCTATGCTAAGACTGAGTTTGTTAGTTTATACTAGAAGCTGTAAACAAAAAGAGATTTTCTTTTCATGCCAATATCTTCATTAATGCTTACTTTCAGAATTCTTACTTTTAAAGTTAATGAATTAGGTAACTGTTGTAAGAAAAATCTGGTCCTGTTCCAAGCCAGAAGGATGCTGTAAATAAAATAGAGGCTGACTGCATAGGAAAGAAGGTCTTTTTATTATTAAGCAGAACCAGCAACAGCATGCAGTTCTGGGACAGTTGACAAAATGGAGTTGAGAGTAGGTGAGTTTTTATACATTTTTGGGGGCTTTGTGTCTGAGATGCCTGTTGTGAAATGTACTTTGACCTGTGCTTGAGTGCGTCCTTTTGGTATTCTAATTAGTGTTGCCTGACTCCCATTATGGCTTGGAGGCCATGTCCTGTCCTTGGAGCTCGGTGGGGAATATAGATTTTAGGAGTCTCTTTTTTCCTAATCCCATCAGCTCCAGCTTTCTGTGGGAGCTGTGGTTGAAGGCGTTTTACTTATGAATAGTGTGGCCCAGTCTTTCTAAATGGATTACAAAATCTCCATTTCTAAAAATTGGCCTCCTCAGGTTTCTGCTTGAGGCAGGGAGACTGGGGCTTTTTCTGCCTTTGTTAAGATGTTTTTTCTCCATTTCTCCTTCAGGGGAAATATTCTATCCTGCCTCTTTTAATATTCCCCAAAATATTTCATTCTCTGGGGGGGGAGGGGTGACTTCCTAAAAGTCCCCCATTTTTACTAAGTGAAACCTTCCTGAATTCTAAATGTAATGTGGGTGGGGGGGAGAAAACTGTATTATTCCTTTGTTTGCAGGGAATCCCTGGTTTAGATGAGAATTTGTTGCCTGGCACAGTTAAATTTAGGCAATTTGCAATACTTACTGTACAATTCTGCCACCTCATGGTAAAAATAATGTAATGGACCTATAAAATCATTTATGTGTTAGAGCATATACTGACAGAAAACAAATTAAATATGTTGCATATATTGTGGAACTTTTTTTTAATCAAGCTAATTGAAGAGAGGAGGTCCATTATTCAGGATGTCCATTAAGTACAAACGTGCATCATTGCACAATGTATGTCATTTGCATGATTTATGTCATTACACAAATAATGCAACTTAATGCAAATGATATTGTTACACAAATGATGTGAATCATTCTGGAAATTTGTTCTATCTGTATAGAAACTCCATTTTACTAAGGTCTTATGAATCAATGTTTCTCTGTATTGCTCAAAGATAAGCATACTAAATTCCTGACCAAGACTTTAGATATAAGGTGGTTTGTTTGTTTGTTTGTTTATTCATCAAACAAAAATTACAAATTTGAATAAACAAAATGAAAGAACTAAAATGTGATAGGGACGATAGGCACATTAGTGTACTTAGACATGCCCCCTTAGGAACTTCTTAAATAAGGGATGAGGTCCACAGAAGTTATGTTGGAATTAAAACTGTGAAAATTAGTAGCTGAGACAACTTGGTAAGATACTCCAGGCTTTCACAACTTTGTACAAAAATTATTTTTTTACAATTAAGCTTAAAGCAATTGTTTGCACATGTTACATGTACATCCTTCTCTATTTCCCTCAACATTCAATACAACATATTTAAAATAACAAATTTCTAAGAATAGCATGGTCAATTAAAGAAGATTTTGTCAGTCCAATTTCAGTGAAGTATATCTATATCCTGTTATTAAATTTTATCTAATTTTGATGGTAATTGTAGTATCCAAGTTTAACCTTTGACATCCCAAATAGTATTCACAACCCAAAATTCCCTTATTTTATTACACCAAAGATTGTGTCATCTAATATACACCCAATAGTTAAATAGCTAACTTCTACTAATAAACATTGTTTGTTTCATATCCTGATACATCACAAGTTACCAATTAGGGAGCCTACCGGTATATTGATCAATCTACTTCTACTTATACATAACCAAAATTTTAACATCAAACATAGGATCCATAAGCCAAATTTCCATTATGTCAATATATAAATTTATAATATTTGGAATAAGCCTAATAAGTACTTAAACACATTTTAATTCTGTCTCATGAATATTTTCTATTTCAGATCCTAATAAGTCACTAATTACTAATAAAGTGACCTATAATAGTTCTCTAAGAATTCATTTTTAAAATCTGACTCTAGGTTTCTTTTTTTGCCAGTCGGGTTTCCAGGTCAAGGGCTTTAAGTTGCCAAGTAGGTCTTCCTTTGCTCACATGCATATTATTTGCACCAGAGGAGGCCATCCAACCATCAATGATGTACAAATGTTGAACCATTTATAGTCATTATATTGTTGCCATGTTAATTCCACACTCTTTATTTGCTCTAACATTTCTGTCAGTAGTTCAGTCTGGATTCTTCTTCCATCTGGATTGATCTGTTTTGAGGAGAAAATCTTATCCAGTTTTATAGTTAGTAGTTGACTGTCCAGGCTTTCCACAGGTTGTCTTAGTTGGTCTTCTATGTCCTCTATGGTGGCATCACTATTTTGCCTGTAGTGTACTTCTGAAGTTATAGGATCTTTAAAAAGGTAAAGGTAAAGGTTCCCCCACACATGCATGCTAGTCGTTTCCGACTCTAGGGGCCGATGCTCATCTCCGTTTCAAAGCCGAAGAGCCAGCGTTTGTCCAAGGACATCTCCGTGGTCATGTGGCCGGCATGACTAGACACCAAAGGTGCACGGAACGCTGTTACCTTCCCACCGGAGTGGTCCCTATTTTTCTACTTGCATTTTTACGTGATTTCGAACTGCTAGGTTGGCAGAAGCTGGGATGAGTAACAGGCGCTCACTCTGTTACGCGGCACTCGGGATTCGACCCACCAAACTGCCGACCTTCTGATCGACAAGCTCAGCGTCCTAACCCACTGAGCCACCGCGTCCCTATAGGCTCTTTAGAAAGGGTCAAATGTTGAGTATTAAGTTTTTCAATAGTTTGTTGTTGGTCTTTAGGATTGTCTGTCATAGTAGTAGTTCCTTGTACTTTAAAAATTGTAGGTTCTTTGAGTAAAGTCAGGTTTTGGATAATAGTTTTTTCAGTACTTTGTTGTTGCTTATATTCCTCTGTCTCAATAATAAAATCTTCCAAGTTTGTTATATTCTGAAGTGTAAATTCTTTGATTGCAGTCTGGGTTTCAGTTTGTAAATTAAAGTTGGCATGTAAATTATTTAATCTGGAGATAGACATCTCAGTGACTCTATAGTTTGTTTCAAATATAAGGTTATAATCAAGTGAGGTTTGTGGCTGATCGTTCTCCATTTTGTAGTATTTATAAATAGTGCTTAGTGGAGGCTATTTTTCAAACAAAAATCAGTAAGTGTCCACCTCCACAAATCTAAACCAAATTCATCCCCAGCTGTTTCAGGTTTTTATCTTAATACCAAGGTCAGTCCAAAATTTAAGCAAGCTTGTTTGCCAATGGTATTCACTTGCTGTAACAGACTTGGCCACTAGATGTCCCCAGAGTACTTCAAATCCTTTTCCGACTGAGACTTTTTATTTATTTCTTTTTTTCTTTTTTAGTTTAATAGTTAGAATAGTCCATTTCTATTAATATAGGAACTTTGGGCCAAAAGTAGAAAGGCAGTAAGTCCAAGTAATCAGTATCATTTAGTTGAACGCTTTTTCTTTTCTCTCCCAATGTAGACAAAGGCCACCATTAAGAAGGGTGGGGGAAAAAAATCCCTTCCCTCTCTCCTTGCAAGGGGAAACAAATATGGAAAGCTTTGACAGGAAGAGTAGACCATTAGGAAAAGAAGAAGGCAATTCTCATCCAGTTTTCAAGTGCTTTCAAGTGCTTTGTTGTGATTTTGGCTTTGACAGGAGACAGCTAAATGATGGGCCATGGGAGTGGCTGATCCTTTCTTCTTCGGTTTGGAAAGTAGCTCCAAGCCAACGGGAGGGCCTCCGCTCTTCAACCGCCCACTGGAGAGACCTCTCCCCTGCTTGTCGCCTCTCCAGGGTGACTTTTTAACCCTTTACAGGGGCCCCCCGATGAAGAAATCCAGGTGACGCAAGGAAAAATTCCCTCGCACATCTGGCCACGCTGGGATCTGGAACCGGAAGCCACAAGTGTTGCAGTTCTATGGTAAACTATCCAAATCAAGAATTTCAAGCCTTGTTGCATTCTATTACAGATAGAAGAGTGCAAGATTTTTCTTGTAAAGTATTTTTGAACTTTCAATTGTATTAATGTCTGATATGGTAAGGATTGCAAACAATTGAACAATATTCTAAGATTGGTCTAACATATTTTTTGTAAGCTCTAGTGAGCAATACAGTATTTCCAGAAAAAAAAACTTTGTAGAATCAAATTCATAACTTTTAATACTTTTTAGCAATGCTATTACAAGCAATTTTAGAACTTAAATCATTAGAGATGAGCACACCCAGATCCTTAATAAAATGAGGGTCAACACCACTTAACTTACACTTTACAGTCTGGTTTCCAATATGTAAAGCTGAACATTTCTTAACAAAAATTTGAAGTTGCCAAATGGATGACCATTTAAAAACCTGGTCGATGTCATTTTGCAAAACAAGTGAATTTTCAGTAGTATTAAACAATTTTACATCATCAACAAAGAGGACACAAGTGCTTTTAAATTAATCACATAAGTCATTTATATAAATCAAGAAAAGCGTAGGTCTTAGGTTGTAAGTTCTCAGCTTACAACCATTCATTTAGCGACCATTCAAATTTACGGTAGTGCTGAGACGGGTATTTATAATCAGGCCTCAAAATTCCAGCCATCTCAATGTTCTGTGGTCACATGATCACTGTTTCTGACATTCCTTGTTGACTAAGCAAAGTCAATGGGAAAGCTAGCAGAAAGTCAGAAGATGCAGTCACGTGAGGTCTTTGCTTAATAACCCCCACAGTCCTTGTGTCAAAGTTCCGACTGACGAACCCAATGAAGTAAGCACAGCTGAGACAATCCAATCTCTAATGAAAAACTTTATTAAGTACATCATTTCAGCACAGGTGAAAGGAAAACCAGCTCTAGTTAATTGGCACCTAAATCAGCATATTAAAAACATGGACGTTTCCCTTCCCCCTAATTATGCAGGCCACATTATCCACTTGCTATGAGAGAATGTCTTTTGTTCTCCATAAACAACTTTCCAGCAACCTTGGTTCTCATGGACCAGCAGCTCAATATCTGAAGTCTGCATTCCATTCACCCCTCCCCTCCTCCTGAGTCTGTAGGCAAGCTAAGAAGCAGTAATGGATGAAACAGGATAAGAATTCTTCGAAGCTTGAGATCTTGGTTAATGATGGGATTGCCAGAGCTGCTATTTCTAAGCAACATGGTCCTGTGATGTCATGCTTTATGATCACATTGCTTAATGATGGCAATTCCAATCCCAATTGCCATTGTAAACTGTGGACTATCTAACAACCAGTTTTAAGACTGATGATGAAGTGTAGTGGTGGATAGCTTTTTCTTTTTTAAGATCAACCATCAATAGTAAAGGAATAAGCAGTCAAGAAATATGTTGCGGACTAGCACTTGGAGGAGAATCCACAACAAAAGCCATGGAAAAGTGCCCTGATGACTATTATCTACAAAGATCAGAATTGTGCAAGAGTGATATTCTTGTGACACTTTATGGAAGCAAAAGCTGGGCTCTGAAGACACAGGATAAGAAGAATATCACACATTTTTTTAATGTGTGCCAGTGTGTTCAGAGAAAAAAAGTGACAATAAAGGTTATCTTATCTTATCTTATATTCATGCTTTTGATCTTTGGAGAAGATGCCTGAAAATATCATGATCAGCCTAGAAAACAAACCATTGGATCATTAAACAAATCTATCCAGGATTCTCACTCAAGCACAAATAGCCAGACTCAAATTATCCTACTTCGGACACATTATACAAACACTTAGCTCTCTAGAAAAGGCTGTAATGCTAAGAAAAGTGGAATGAAATAGAAGAACAGGGTCACCAGCAAAAAGGTGCTAGACTTAATTTTTTTATTATTTATTAAATTTATAGGAGGTTGACCCCAACCCTCCTATCTTTTCGTAAGGGCGGAAAGATATGGCTTTGCCAGTCAGCTTGGAGCCCCAGTGGGGGAACAGCATAATGGAAGTGGCTAATTGAGTAAAAATCCCACCTCCCCCCCCCACTCTGCCCCCTCCCCCGCCCTCACCATGTGTCTTCGGTTTTAATGTTTGCTTTTAATTTTTTATGTTTTAGCTTATATGTAACTGTAAGCAGCCCAGAGTTACCCTATGGTAAGATGGGCAGCAAATAAATTTTATAAACAAAGAAACATAAACAAATATGCCACCCATCTTGCTATCCATAGCAACTCTGGGTGAATTCAATTACAAAGTAATGACTGTTATACTGGGAGACCTGAAAGACCAGATTAAGGACAGATCATCTTTGCGAAAATCTTTCGGTGTTGTTAAAGATCAACAATAACCTGATGCATATAATAAATAAATCATATAAATCCTAGCCAGAGACTGGAATACAATGCTAAATTCATGTACAAACAAAAGCAACAAACAGATAACACTTAATTCTCTTTTCCCATTTCTAAAACATTTCACTTTCACAAATTAACTGGTTTATACTTATTTGATTAAATACAAATCCCAATTTAGAATACACCAAATTATAGAGGAGTTAACCTGTTAAGTTGTGGGCTCTTGGGAGCAGGAATGATGACACGAGGCTGAGTATAGGATAAGTCATACTTTTATTCTTGCTGGAACTGTACTGGAACTTGGGCTGCAACCAGCCACAATATATAGTCTAGCCCCTAGGCGGCAGCCAATAGGTTTGAACCCACTCTTGCCACCTGAGGCTAGCCAATTGCAGGACCAGAGACAACTTGTCTCAGTTGCTGGAGAGCTGTTAGCTGCTTCACGATCTTCAGGTTTATAGGCCAGCTCCTTAACCGCTATACCCATAGTGACTGAAGAAATAGGTTAGGTTCTGTATTGGGCTTGTGGTGTTACACCACGTGCGTTGCCGTTAGCTGCTCCAGCAACGCACGTGGTGTAACACCACAAGCCCAATACAGAACATAATCTATTTCTTCAGTCACTATAGGTATAGTGGTTAAGGAGCTGGCCTATAAACCTGAAGATCGTGAATTCTAGGCCTCCATTAATCATGAAAGAAAATTGGGTGATTTTGAACCAGTTACTGTCTCTCAACCCCATCCCCCTCACAGGGTTGTTGTTGTGGGGAAAGTAGGAGGCAAAATAATATGTGTTCACTGCCTTAAATTATATATAAAAGAGACAGGATAAAATAATAATAATGTAATAAAAACACAGACAGAATGCTGGCAAGGAAAAGCATGCTCAATTTCTACAAAAGATTGAGTGGAAAGTGAATACAGATAAATCCTGGCAATGATTTATAACTGGAACATTAAAAAAAAAGAAACTGGGGTTTGATTTTGGCTCCTCAAGAACTAACTATTGCAATCAAGGTCAGAACTGAAAAATCATTGAATGATTCAAACTGCCGATTGCACAAAGAAGCAGAAAAACCAGTAAATCATATTTTTAGTTCAGGCAAGAAGATCACACAAATTGATTATAAGCAAGGACATAATATAGTTGCCAAAATGATTCATTGAGATATTTGTAAAAAAATGTTATGTGCCAGTAATGAAAAATTGGTGAGAATACTGCGTATAGTTGAAAACGTAATTGAAAATAAGGTCAAAATATTGTGGTATTTCCAAATATAAATAGATAAAATGTTTGGTTCATAACATAGCAGATTTAACTGCTGGTTGAAATGGAGTAAGTTTGGATAATTGATATGGTAATATCAGAGACAGAAGATAAAGAATTGGAGATCAGAAAGTATCAAGATCTGAAAATCAAAGATGAAAGATTATGGCCAGTGCCATAATCCTTTTTGTATGCCAGGTGGCATACAAAAAAGAAATATCTTAGAAAATTTTCATCACTCAATTATAAAAGGCCACACGCTGCTTGGATCTACATATATACTACACTGATACATTACTACATCTTAGGTTCATAGGAAGAATTTGATGCATATGCCAGCTAAATAACTGGCAGATGTGATTTCACATTGTTGTCTATATACTAATAACAGCCTAAACATCTGACTGATTGTGCAACCAACCACTACAACCAGATGCTACTGTTTTACTACAAACTGGAAAATATGTTGGCTCCCTTTCTTATTTTCTTTTCTTTACTTTTATTTTTCGTCTGCCAGGCAATTAAGGAACTAGAATAATATGTCTGGGTAAACTTGATTCAGATACAATTTATAATATAATCTGGGATGCCATAAAAGTTACCATGACATAATGTTGTATCAGTTACATTCTCATCTAAATGATACCTCTTACAGGAGGAAAAATCTGTTTCCAGAAGCCAATCATGCATGCCTATATGCAGATACATAGCTAAAAATACAACATGTCAGAATATGTTAGCCACATAAAATCATGAGTCACATTGAAATATTAATGTCTATATTCTGTCAGTAAGAACCAGTTCAGTGTAGTAGTTAAGGCAGTGTATAATGCTATGGTATAGTGATAAAGTACAGGTTTATGCCATGCATTTAAGTAAGTGGACATTGGGAAAGATGGAGTATATGAAATTTGTTCAGCACTAGTTCAGGAAGATTTCATGTTATGAAGCACACGAAGAATGATTATTTTGAAGAAGACATCATAAGATACAGGAAATATGGTGTTCACAATAAATGGTTGCCAAAACAACAGAATGTTCTCATGTGCACTGAATGAATGAACAATACTCTATGAAAAGTGACCAGATGGTGGGCAAAAAGTGCCAAGTTTGATGAACTAGTCAAGCTTTGTTAAAAGATATAAAGATAGATTGAAACCGTTACCATGAAAGGTAGTCCAGACAAGAAGCACAATCAGGAGTACTAGCTCTGTCTTTATTATAAGAGTATGTTAATAATATGTTGCAAGACTGAAAGTATTTCTCCCCTCCCTTTTTATTTTCCAAAAAACCAGGGAGGGTCCCTTCTAAAATATCGTCCATGCAATCCCTCCATCTGCAGCCTGAGATATCTTTTACATGCCCGCTGTTCAGCCTATATTCTCCCTCTTGTCTCCCAATGTCATTGACACATACCATTACATAAAGTGTAGTCTTGTGGAACCGTCACATGAAAGCAGGAGTACTATTTGTGACAGGCATCCTGCCATAATTCTTAAGGAAGTCAAACTGGCTGGTCAGCTACATGTCCTGCTTGATCCAGGACCAGGATGTACCATTAAACATCTGATAATTGGGTAATAGTGGCCTGTTTTCTCTCTCTCTCTCTCTGTGTGTGTGTGTGGTTTTTTTCTAAAGGGGAAAAAAATTCTCTGCTGTCATCCCAACTGATATGTTTCCCTGTGCCTTTAACTTGTTAGGTGTGTGGCAGCTAAAGAGAGATTTTCCTCTTCACGTAAAAGCAACTGTGAAAATGTGATGGCTGTGCAAACAAGGCTCCCCTCTATGAGCTCTAGGGCTGAGCATGGTGGAGGAACGTTCAGGTCAGCTGGGGGCAGGAGAAGAGGAGGAAGGGGCTTGATCCAAGATCTACTCATGACCCTATGGCACATAGAGCTGAGTACAGAGCAGGATATCTGCACAGCAAGAGTGTTTCTGGCCTTGACTGCCTGTCCTTGATGATGGAGGCTTTATTTATGGGACATTTATTTATTTATGGAGGCTTTTAAATGGGACATAATCTTATGCAGAATTGACTTGGGAGGCCGGTGTGTGGTGTTGTTGGTTCACATGGTGTGGTAGGATGGAGGGTTTGTTGTCACTGTGTGTTGGGGGGAGAGAGCACGGGGGAGGCTCAGCTAATCTCAATATACACATGTTGTACTTTGACAATAAAGGTTTATTATTATTATTATTTAAGAGTTGTCTCTGCCCAGCAGTTCTCTGTTGGGAACAACCATTCTGTTTGCTGAAACTCAGTGCATTTGCCTTCTAAACCGGTTGCTGGTGAAATCTCTGTTCCTTGGAACCTGGACCAGCTGACAACCTCCATTTGGACTTTTGGATTTCGAGAGTGTAAACCTGGCTATGCTTCCACTCCCCCTCCACTCTGCTTTGCACTCTGGCCTTTTGGAACTCAATGCAGGCAAACTCTCTATGATATGGGACTTTGTTGCTCTTTGTGAGAGTTTGCACACTTGCCCTGACTATGGCTATCTGTATTTAGTAAATCTTAAGTACAGCTTGTTGCACCTACTCCTAGTAGGTAGTGAATTTAATAAAATAGGACCAAGCTGGAATGTTTATCACATTTGGGTTAAATGTTGCTGCGTTTTCACTGCAGCTACAGAGAATTGCTATTGTATAGATGGAGTTTGAAAGAAGATTGGTGTAGTATTTTTCTGTCTTTTCTGGTAAGTATGGCAGCAGTGAAAAAATGTAAGTGTTATGCAAATTCCTGTAAAATTTTTAGTGAATCTGCCTTTGATATCAGAGTTCTAGTATTCTGATATCAGCTACAGTGAGATGCTGTCATTCAGCCTTTGAAAAACTGTCATTTTATAAATAAATTTTGCCTGGCCAAAGCCAGAAACTAAAACCAAATCTGGGGCAAGGCCAGAACACCTCTGTTTCTGGTTCACAGCTGATGACTACGGTGGGAGTTGTTGTCTGGGAATATCAATGGACCTAATCATTATAAAAGTCTAATCATCAGCCAACATATTAACAGGCCTCTCGTTTGTGGAGTTCCTCAGGGATCGGTCCTCTCGCCTCTCCTGTTCAACATCTACATGAAGCCTCTGGGTGAGATCATTCGTGGTTTTGGAGTTGGTTATCATCAGTATGCTGATGATACCCAACTTTTTATTTCAACCCCAAACCACCCCAGTGATGCCCTCGACGTGATGTCCCGTTGCCCGGGTCTGGATGGGGAGGAACAGGCTTCAGCTCAACCCTGACAAGACTGAGTGGCTGTGCGTGCCGGCATCTAGGGAAATGCAGATTATTCCATCTCTTACTATGGGGGGTGAGTTATTACCCCCCGTAGATCGGGCTCGCAACTTGGGGGTCCTCCTAGATTCACAGCTCTCCTTAGAAGACCATATAGGAGCTGTGACTAGGGGGGCCTTCGCCCAGGTTCGCCTGGTGCACCAGTTGCGGCCCTATCTAGACCGAAATGCCTTGCGTACAGTCACTCATGCGCTCGTGACCTCTCGTTTGGACTACTGCAACGCTCTCTACATGGGGCTGCCCTTGAGGACCACTCGGAGGCTTCAACTGGTGCAGAATGCAGCCGCGCGAGTAGTGTTGGGGGTCTCCCGATACTCCCATGTTACACCTCTGCTCCGCGAGCTGCATTGGCTGCCAGTTGCCCTCCAGGTGAGATTCAAGGTGCTGGTAATGACCTATAAAGCCCTACATGGCATGGGTCCGGATTACTTACGGCAGCACCTGCTGCCGGCGTCAACCTCCCTCCGTCCAGTGCGCTCCCACAGAGTGGGCCTCCTCAGGGTGCCTCCGATCAGAGAATGTTGACTGGTGGCCCCCAGGGGGAGGGCGTTCTCTGTGGGCGCGCCAGACCTATGGAACCGCTTGCCGGTTGAGCTCCGGATGGCCCCCGACCTTCGCTCCTTCCGACGCGATCTAAAAACCTATCTATTTGA
This sequence comes from Vipera berus, assembly GCF_964194415.1. Lineage (NCBI taxonomy): Eukaryota > Metazoa > Chordata > Lepidosauria > Squamata > Viperidae > Vipera > Vipera berus. The sequence continues at coordinate 122,107,219 of NC_138204.1, read as the reverse complement.
ACAATCCGGCCTGGTCTGATGGGTTTGGGGTTTGGATTTGGATTTAACATAGTTTTAATTATGTATTATATTGGGCATAATTATTTAATCTTTTTTAACTTTTGTATTTATATTTCGATATTTATTGCCCTGTACACCGCCCTGAGTCCTTCGGGAGAAGGGCAGTATAAAAATTTAATAAATAAATAAATAAATAAATAAATAAATAAATAAATAAATAAATAAATAAATAAATAAATAATTGCCATTCCCTTGCTTCTGTTTTGGGCATTCCTTTTGGAGACTGAATGCTGTGTTGAGGATGCTCACTGGACCCATACATGTGGATCTGAACAATGTTGTTTATTCTTGTCTGCCTTTTTCTCTCCATGTAAAGTTCTACCTGGGGTCTACATGAATTTGGGTGAGGTTTAAGCTCCTCTGTTAAGCTTTGAAATAATCAAAATGGACAATGATAACAAAGTGGAGAATTGTGTTCTTGGTATATATGCTACCTTTAGAATATCTAAGTATAGTGTTCCCTTTACACTGGTGGATCCCCCCCCAATACACACATTTGGTAATATATATTTAGATATTACTAAAGACACATCAATAAGAAGTTTGTCTACGTACATAGTTTTAAATGGTCTTTGTACTGCATTTTAATAAAACTATTCTGTCATGTTTCTGAATAAAATCAGGTTTAGGTAAGAGTTTTATAGCAAATGAATGGGTCAGTCTTTCAAAAAAAGTTTTGAATTCATAAAATCATAGGGCTGGAAGCGACCTTGGACTCTTCTAGTTCAAACCCCTGCCCAGGCAGGAGATCTTATTGGATCCTGGACTAATGGCAGTCCAATCTTTTCTTGAAAACTCTAGTGATGGAGCACTCACAACTCTGGGAGGTAAGGTGTTCCAATGATTAATTGTTGTGTCAGGAAATTTCTCCTTAGTTCCAGATTGAATCTCCCTCCAACAACCTTCTAGCCATTGGTTCTTGTCCTCAGATGCTTTGGAGAATATGTCAACCCCTTCCTCCCTGTAACAGCTCCTCAAGTACTGGAAGACAGCTATCATGTCACCCCTAATCCTGCTCTTTGTTAAGTTAGACATACTAGTTCTTTAACCAGTCATCATATAGTTAAGCCTCTAGACCCGTGGTGGCAAACCTCTGGCACGTGTGCCACACAGAGCCCTCTGTGTGGGCACGTGGGCCGTCGCCCCCATCCTAGGCCTTCAGCTGGGTTTTATAAAACCTCCACCACCGTGTGCAAAAAAAAAAAGTTCAATCAATCAATTTCAACTTCTCACGGAAAAAAAATACATCTCGCAAAGTTGGAATTGATTGATTGAACTTTTTAGTCCCATCCAGTCTGCCGTTACCACCCACCCAATGGGCCACGCCCACCCAATGAGCCATGCTCACCCAGCACCTGAGGATACATAAGTGGGTTTTGGGTTGCAGTTTGGGCACTCGGTCTGGAAATGGTTCACCATCACTGCTCTAGACCCCTTATCATCATTGCTGCTCTTCTCTGCACTCTTTCTAGAATCTCAGCATCTTTTAGCATCATAGTGACCAGGACACAGTGTTTCAACTGAGTGGACTTCATTAGTGCAGTAAAGAGCAGTGCTATCAATTTTTGCGATCTCTATTGCTCTGATGCCATCCCTAGGACTACAGTACATCGGCTCTTTTAAGCAGCAGCTGCAGCACACTGCTGGCTCATACTTAAATGAAGGCCCACTAGGACAGCAAGATCCCTTTCCCTTTTGTTGAGCCATATACCACCTATTCGGTACCTGTTTGGTTTTTCCTGCATAAGTGTAGGACCTTGCTTTTCTCACCATTAAACTGTATCTTGTTGGATAGTTCTCTTAGGTCTGCAGGAAAAAAATATATATTGTTGTGTAGTGGGTTCTGGAGATCAGGAAGGACGCAGAGATGATGAGTACAGCATGGTAGATCTTTATTCGGTGGAAGTGACTGTACTGGGGGAATAGGGGTTACCTGCCCTCCTTTTATACCTGGCCAGGTGAGCAGCCGGCCAATCGGTTTGAACCTCTGTTTCCCGCCGAAACTGGGTTCCCGCCAAAACAGTTACGGTTCACCGCCCCCTGGTGGTGACTGCTATGTAAGTGTGTATGTGTTCTCTTCACCTGGATACATAACATATATTCTTCAAGAATTCAGCAAGTGTTTTCTGGCTTTGGTTGTATTAAGACGTCTGAGTAGCTTTTGATACCATCGACAGTGGTTTCCTGATGGACACCTACCAAGGCTGGGGATGGGGATGCTATGTGTTTCATTCCTGCCACTCCTGCCTGAGGTCGCCTTCAGAGATGGTACTGAAACCGCAGCTAGACAAAAAGGATGAGGCAAACCTGTAATGGTAGAGGAATACTACTGGCTACCAGTTTAGGCTTTGGGGCTCAATTCAAAATGCTGGTGAAAATCTACAAAGCCACGTAAGCGGCGGCATCAGATTCCATCAGATTCCCGGCTTGCCATACTTGAATCTGCATGTACTGAGACAGAAAGCCTGCTTGGACCTGGGATATGGAGCAGTTCTTTTCTGTAACAGTCCCTGGATTTTGGAACTTTTTGCCTAGGGAATTTTGAGCAGTCCCTGCCTTCCTAGGTTTTGTAAAACAACAACAACCTGTTATTTTGCTAACCCATTTTAACCAGGATTGAATGGTGTTGTGGCCACTTGAGGCATTTCTATTTATTATACTTTTTTATTTCTTTGTATTCTGTATTTACATTCTATTATAAGCTCCCCAAAGTTTGTGGATTAGGGTAGGTTGCAAGAACTGAGAAATAAATCATGTAATTTTATAAAAAAATATAAGGGGAAAAAATAGCAGAATCTAAAAGTCATTTAACAAATACAATCTGAGAATTTTTTTAAGTCTTACCTTTGTGTTCTGGTTTATTCCATATACACCCCTCCCTGAGCTAAAATATCTTTGGAGTCTGCAATTCCCTTCTTTATTTAGCCGGCAGAAGATTCTTGAACACTTACTTACAGAAAAGATTTCAAAATTATCTGGATACCAAGCCTGCTATGGGTTCATGATAATGCTTATGTCAACAAATGTAAAGCTCTAAACATTTACTGTGTGATAAGAAAATAAAGCTGCATTTATTTTGAAGGAAACCAGTGTGACATTGAAAGCATTAGAAAAATTTGCAATTATTCATATCACATTATCTCTTAATTCCCTTGTTTGAATGACTTTTTGTCTATATTTATATGATAGTAGGCTTTTAACTTGTGCTCACTGATAGTAGTGACTATCTGGGGTTGAGGAAGGTACTAATTTAATAGGGTTTTTTTCTATTGTTTGACTGTTTTAAAGTGCCCATAGTTTGCAGATTGGGTTGAGTTGCAAAAACTACTATAGAGATAAGAACAACAAAACTTTCTGAAATAGCACATTTTATAAAGCATGACATATTATTTTCTTTCCTGTTGTTAAAAACTAGAACAGCCTTTCTCAATTTTGTGCCATCTTCCATTGATGCAAGAATCCCTAAGCTGTCTCTTATCTTTCTCCAGCCACCAGGGTCTTTGATGAGAATTGGAAACATCTAAACTATAACGAAGAGGAAAAAAGCAATTGAAACAGCAGAGCTTGTGGAGAACTATATAAACAAGCTGCAGCAGCAATGGTGGAAATTAGCAAAATTATCATAATGGCCTGCCACTGATAAGTACAACGGAGGATAAAACCTTTTGGATTGTGCACTTGCAACATGGATAATCATCACAGTAGTGCTGTGAAGAAAAAAACCCAGTTCCATCACCTAAGTTCAATAATTATGTTTAATGTAAGTTATACTTATTATATCATATCTGGAAAAGACATTGCATGCACATGATTTATCAGCACAATATCCCACCATAAGGGCAACACGAGGAACACGGTCAGTTACCGATGCCTCGTTGGCAGAGGAGTTGAATATCTTCTTTGCTCACCATGAGGTGAAAAGACCAGACCCGGTAGCCTCTGCTGGCCGGCCTTCAGATTCTCAGCCACTCACCTTGAATGAACATCAAGTGAAACTGTATTGAAGGCTGTGAATCCTAGCAAAGCTGCAGGCCCAGATGGGGTGCTGGGAATAGTGGTTAAGAATTGTGCCGGTCAATTAGCAGGGGTCCTGACAAGGATTTTTAACATCTCCTTGCAATCGGCCTGTGCACCATCATGCTTGAAAGCAGCTACCATTGTCCCAGTCCCGAAGAAAATAGCAATTGAGTGCCTGAATGACTACAGACCTGTTGCATTAACGTCTGTAGTGATGAAATGCTTCGAAAGACTGGTTCTCCAACATCTTAGGACATGCCTCCCACCGGACTTCAACAAACATCAGTTTGCCTACAGGGGGAACAGGTCGACAGACGATGCCATAGCTACTGCTCTACATTCTGTAGCAAACCATCTGGAGAAACCTGGAAGCTATGTCAGGATGCTTTTCACTGATTATAGCTCAGCTTTCAACACTATTCTGCCAAGCATCCTTATTGAAAATCTAACTGACTTGAATTTCCCCCCGTCCATCTGGGATTGGATTAAAGACTTTCTAAGGGACCGGCTACAAACAGTGAGGGTTGGGTCTGTTTCATCCACCCCACTGAAGCTTTACACGGGCTTGCCACAGGACTGTGTGCTTAGCCCCTATCTGTACTCACTGTACACATACGATTGTGTATCGTCTGACCCATCCACTGTGATCATTAAGTTCGCAGATGATACCACCGTAGTGGGTCTTATTACAGGTGGAGATGAAACAGCATACAGGGGGGAGGAACAAAAACTATCCCTATGGTGATTAGAGAACAACTTGCACCTGAACATCGGCAAGACAAAGGAGAGGGTGCTAGACTTCCGGAGGAAAAGAGAGGAACCTGCCCCACTTTACATTGGGGGGGTGGGTGGGCTTGTGGAGAGAGTTTCCAACTTTAAATTCCTGGGAGTCTACCTCTGTGAAGATCTTACCTGGAAAGTCAATACAACCCAGGTGGCCAGAAAGAGACTCCACTTCCTCAGGGTCTTGCGGAAGAACAGGGTAGAACAACGGCTAATGACCTTCTTTTACCGGTCTACTATAGAGAGCGTCCTCTCGCACTGTATTGCGGTTTGGTATGCTGGCCTGACTGCCGCGGATAGGAAAATATTACAGAGGGTGGTGAGCACAGCACAACACATCGTGGGCTGTCCCCTGGATGACATCGCCAGGGCTTGCTGCCTTGGAACAGTGAGGAAAATGAGGAAGAGTGAGGAAAATTCTCAGGGATGACTCACATCCTGGTCGGTACCTCTTTACTCTCCTACCATTGGGTAGGAGATACAGGAGTATAGCCAGCCATAACAACAGGCTAAAGAACAGCTTCTATCCATGGGCTGTCAGGCTCCTGAATGGGAAATAACTCTATGTATGATTGACTTGCGAGGCCGGTGTGTTGTGTGCAATTAGCTCACATGGTGTAACAAGATGGTGGATTTGTTGCCACTGTGAGTTGTGGTGGTGGGGGCACGAAGCCAATCAAAATGTATACATGGTTGTACTTTGACAATAAAGGTTCATTCACTGCACTTCCTTATGAAAATTGATGCACATCACACATTGAATTGTTCCAGAGTTTATAGGGTTAGAAAAGTTTTTACAGGCCTTCTAATCCAATACTCTGCCCAAGAAAAGACTCCTTACTTACACCATCCAAGGCAGGTAGCTTTGTTTAAAAACCTGAAGTGATGGAACACCCACAAGTCCAAGGAAGCAGGATGTTCCACTGCTTACAATCAGGGAATTCCTTCTTATCTCTTTCTGTAAAACTTCCATTCATTGGTCTTTAGACACTATGGAGAATAAACTCAGACACACTTCCTCTGGCAGCCTGTCGAGTATCGCAAGGCTACCGTCATAGCGCTCCTTTGTTTTCTCTTCAATTCAGTTTCTTTAAACATTCTTCATATTTAGCACATTTACCCACAAACCTCTCATCATCTTCATTTCTCTTCTTTGCATGCTTTTTAGTTCCCTTCTTGAATTGTGGTGACCAGATTAAGACAGTGTTCCAGGTCCATTGCAGCATAAAATTATCCTTTCCTGTGAACCTCACATATCTTTTTATCGATTTATTTATTTAGCGTATGGCTGGTCACACACAGAATTAAAAGCACTTCATATTTACAAGTTAGAACAGTTAAAACAATTTTTTTTAAAAAAGAAGCAATTATAAAACCTAAGAGGAAAACAGAAATAACATTTCAGAGTTTAATGTCGAGTTTGGAGATCCAGTCAGTAGCTGCCGTTGTTACGCAGAGGAAGTCCTTAAAATCTCCTGGGTATCTTCTGTTAGTGCATTCCCTCACTATATGTTGGATAGTCTGTCGGGGAGCCCCGCAACCACATTGTGCTGAAGGTGTCTTTCCCCATTTATACAGAGAATCGGCACACACCCCATGAGTCGTTCTAATTCTATTGTATGTCACCCATATGTGTCGGGGTAAATTAAATCCTGGAGGTATACTATTAGGATTAATATGCTCAGAAATATCTTGGGAGGTATAGCTACTCCATGCTTCCATCCACTTTTTATCGATACAACCCATTGGTTCTTTGGCAGCTGCAGCAATTTGGTGGGTGTAAATGGGCTGTGAGAGTAACGTTAGGAGGCAGAAGTGGGAGGTGCAGTCTATATAATGGCCTGGTAAACAAAATCTGAGTCCTAAAGAGGAATAGGGGTAGAATAAGGATCTCGGAAGGGATCCTACCTAGTTCTCTGGAAAGTAAAGGCAGGGGAGGAGGGGAAATGCTTGCAGACTTGCAAGATTCAGTTACTAGAAGCTTACAATAAAATACAGCATTGGTATTTATGGTTCTGTTTTTTGCCTGGACTACTTTGAAGAGCTGACACCAGGCTATGCTTAATCTGTGATTTATCTGGATGTGCAGATGCTTCTCACAATTACTATAGTTCAGCGATGGCAAACCTTTTAGAGACCGAGTGCCCAAACTGCAACCCAAAATCCACTTATGTATCATCGACTGCCGGGTGGGCATGGCCCATTGGGTGGTCGTGGCCCATTGGGTGGGTGTGGCTGCGGTGGTATCGGCAGACTGGGTGGGACTAAAAAGTTCAATTAATCAATTCCAACTTTGCGAGATCTTTTTTTCCCCCGCGAGAAGTTGAAATTGATTGATTGAACTTTTTCTCTTTTTTTTGCACACGGTGGTGGAGGCCTAAAGCGAAAAGGTTTTATAAAACCCAGCTGAAGGCCTAGGACTGGGGTGAGGCGCGTGTGCCCACAGAGAGGGCTCTGTGTGCCACCTGTGGCACGCGTGCCATAGGTTCGCCACCACGGCTATAGTTGAACCAGGTACTGCCAATCTTGTACCCATGAATCCATATTTTCCTACATAAATTTAGAAAGCCCCTGTGGAAGAGCAGGGTATTGGTGAACATTTGCAGGCATCTGTGTTGCTGCTGCGCGCGCGCGGAGACACACACACACAAACACACACACAAACACACACACACAGAGACCAGCCGGGGCGTCTCCTATTCAAGTCTTGTCCTGGTGTTAGCACAGCAAAACTTCTTATAAAAACTGAAACCTTGAAACCGGCGTGGAGGAGATGTGTGGTGTGTATTTTGGAAGCTCTGCAGCAGCAACCAACAGAGGAAACAGTCAAATAAAAGGAGTTTTTTCTTCAGAGACTGAATGGTCCAGAGGAAGAAGAAGAGACACAGCATGGTAAAGGTAAAGGTTCCCCTGCACATCCGTGCTAGTCGTTTCCGACTCTAGGGGCCGGTGCTCATCTCCGTTTCAAAGCCGAAGAGCCAGCGTTTGTCCAAGGACGTCTCCGTGGTCATGTGGCCGGCATGACTAGACACCAAAGGCGCACGGAACGCTGTTACCTTCCCACCGTAGTGGTCCCTATTTTTCTACTTGCATTTTTACGTGCTTTCGAACTGCTAGGTTGGCAGAAGCTGGGACGAGTAACAGGCGCTCACTCTGTTACGCGGCACTTGGGATTCGACCCGCCAAACTGCCGACCTTCTGATCGACAAGCTCAGCGTCGGGGGGGGGAAAGGGTCTGCAATAGTAAAACACTGTTGTATACTACTGGTAGTAATAAAATTAGTAGTCGTACTAGTACTAATATAGCAATAGTATACTAGTAATAGAAATAGTATAATGTGGCATAAAAGTAGACATAGTATATAACATAATAAAATAAACTCCCTTTTTACGATTCTGTAATTTAATAATAGTAGCAAAATACAATATAGAGAATATTTAGTATCAATAGTAATACAACTAGGATATGTTAAGATAATAGACATAGAAACATGCATGTATGTATGCATGTTTTGTGGTACTTTTTTATCTTGGTTATTTTTTCAAAATCACCTCCCCAACCCTTATACAGGTAGTCCTCAACTTACAACTGTAATGAAGCCTGCCCATTACAGTCGTAATTCATGATGGTTGTAAATCAGGTCACCCATTTGACCTGTTTTACAAATTTTTGCAGCAGTCAAGAAACTGTGGAAGTTGTAAAGTGACTGCTGTGGTCATTAAGTGAAGCAATAGTTCACTATGGTCTGGTTTTACTGAAAACCAGAAGTAAATGCTAGTTTTTGGGAAAACCATAGTAAAATGCAGTCACATGACCATGAGATGCTGGCAACAGCTGTAAATGTGGGCTGGTTGCTGAGACATGCAGTCAAGTGACTGTGGAGAGGGGGTGGGGTCACTGGCCATCAGAACCAGGTTGTAAGTAACCCCAAGAACATCTTCTGTAACTTCAAACAGTATCTAAGGACCGGTTACAAGGACCACTTGTGGGGAGATTTTTTAAAAAAATCCAATTTTCTAGGGTCCGGTGCTTTTGAGGAATCTTTCTGAATTTGAGTCAATCAAATTAGGTACATTTTAAAAAGAACCAGTGAAACCTCCATTTCTTGCTACTTGACTGATTTTGGTGGATATGGTTCAATGTTCAAATCTATCAAGATCATTTTGAACCATAAGCCTGTCTTCTGAGATATTAGAAATGCACCCACCCACCCAGATAGCTTTATGTTATTTGCAGATTTGATGAGCATCCCTTCTATCCCCTCCCTTTTATTTAACTCTTGCCTTAGTCACCTCACACTCCACCTCACACTTATGTCCTCAACTTATGAACACAATTGGGACCAGGATTTCTGTTGATAAGTAAACCACCTATGGTGGTTGTTAAGTGAGTCACGCTTGATTTTACAATCGTTTGCTGATTGTTAAGCAAATTACTGTTGTTAAGTGAATCCTGGGTAAACTGCAACAGTGCAAGGACAAGTCATTGCCATTATAATTTTGAAACATCATTAAACAGTTATCAACTGAGGATTACCTGCACAGCAATGTGTTCTACATGGTGCTGCCCTAGAAGATCACTTGGCTGGTCCACAAGTTGGCTGCACAGGCAGTTGGAGGTTATGCCATGGTATGCCACATGGCACCTTTTTTTCTGTGAATTTTTTTCTGTGGACCAGTAGATTTCCAGGTACAATTCAAGATGCTGGCTATCTCCTAGACCTGGCTACAAAGTCCTCTAAGGGCTGGCTATTTGAAAGATTGCTCATTTCTAGTTTCTGCCCATCTTGTAAGATCAGATACAGTGCTGATTATGTTACCAAATTTGGTAATGAAATGTCTGCAAGCTCAGAGAGCGCCAGTTCAGTCCTGAGTTACAAATGTTCTCATCTATTGGTAAAATAATCATAATGAGATAAAACAAGGTTAGAAGTAAAATAAGGCAAATAAAAATAAATAAAAATTACATATAACAAAATTTAATGGTTCCTGGCAAGGTCCTGACAAGTCGTACCAGCTGTTACAGAGAATTTGGTGATACTGTAAGACTATATGCCCATAAAATTTGAGGTAACCAAGGTGTAATACATTTGTGGACAGTTCATAGTAATAAACACATGGATAGCCCTTAGTTTGCAATGACAATGTTGTTCTTTGTACGGAACTTTCTGGAATCTCCTTTCCAAACCAGCAGTTTATAAAGAATTGCAGGATGCAATCCTTTGAACTTTTCTAAATTTTGATATAGCAATTTGATTTAAGAAATCTGGCAGACTCAACGTTTGGCGATTTGATTACCTAAATACATACGTGAATAATCAAGATGTTAGATCGAACAGTTTATCAATTCATCGAATGCATTTGGAGATCCAAAAGAGCATATTGGTTTTTCAAACGAATGCAGAAAAAAACGTGTGCTACGATCCTTAATTCGCCCATATTGGTTTACGCAAGGGGTGTATTTCCTGCACACCGAAGGCGCAGAACCGAAGTCGGGGAAAAAAAAACAAAAGTGTTCTGATTGTGCATGTATTACAATAGCAGCAGTAATACACGGGAAAGATCTACTGCAGGGGTCTTCAAACTTGGCCCTTTTATGACTTGTGGACTTCAACTCCCAGAATTCCTCAGCCAGTGTGCCTGGCTGAGGAATTCTGGGAGTTGAAGTCCACAAGTCATAAAAGGGCCAAGTTTGAAGACCCCTGATCTACTGCGTCCTATTCTTTCTGAAGCGAGCCAAGGGGCTGTTTCGTGCGAATCGCGAAGGAGGAGCAAATTCCACGCAGCTGTACTTGCGAGCCCCCCCCCCCCGCCCCGTCTCTTTCGCTCCAACCAGCCCCAGTTCCTGTTATTTCCACAATCTCGCGGTAAATTCTCCAGTTCTCGCTTTGCTCCTCCTAGGAGACGATATCCTTCCGCCCGCTTTCCCTCTTTCCTCTTCTCAGGATGATTATTTATCCCGAGGCCGAAGAGCGCCTCGTGCCATCTCGGGCCGCCCCGTTCCCGGGCGCGCGGCGTATCACGCGCTTCCCGACCGGTGGAAAAAAACCACGACGCTTCTCCGCGCACCCGCCAACCCACCCCCCCACACACACCCCCGCCACAGCCGAATAACAGTCAAAAGCGCATGCGCGACTCCTAGCGGAGGAATCCTATTGACCTTTCGCGTCATAAAAGAACTTCGCGCGGGGAGTGATGCGTGCGGAAGGAGCGTTGCCTGCTCTTCTGTGAGGCAGTCACTCAGTGAAAGAGCCCGAGCGCGCTGGGGGAGAGAGAGAGAAAGGGGGAAGAGCGACGGTGAGAAGCCAGCAGGCAGCGAAAGGAAGGGCGGCCAAGGAGCAAAAGAGGTGGGGGCGACAGGAGAGAAGGCAATAAGAGAACACCGGGCTTCCCCCCTCCTTCCCCCCAGGCCGGCACCCACACCTGTCCTCCCGCTTCCGCCGAAAAGCTCCTGCGCTCCCTCCGCCGCCGGAAAATAGTCCCCCTCCTTCCTTTCCTCCTTCCTGCTTGCCTCTCTCCACAGGCTCCGCCGCGATGGCGCTGAAGAGAATCCACAAGGTGAGAGTCCTTCGGCAGAAGGCCAACCCGGAAGCCCCCTTCGGGGCGAGGGCCGGCTTAGGCAGGGTTTTCTCCCGCCCTTCTAGGCCGTCCGGAGCGGGCTGGGCTGGAGGGCCCGATCGTGCTGGCGATGCTCGTGCTGGCGGGGAATCCTCGGTGCTGCCGGTTTACATAAGCTCGTTCCGGCTTGGCCCGGGGAGCTCGGGCATCTCTGGGAGAGCTGGAAGGCGGCAACGCTCCGCTAAGTGAACCACTGGGCCTCTCTTTCCCCCCCGCCACCCTCCTCCGTTCGCGCTCCTTCGAGGCCCGGGCGGCTCTCTCTCTCTCTGTCTCTCGCCCGTGGGGGTGCGGGCTGCGGGGCAACTCCGAGCCCCGAAAACAATCCCTGGGGCTGGTGGAGTTTCTGGCTCAGCTAAGCACATTGATTTGTGCTTCTTAGATTGTAAGCTGCCCTGAGTCTTCGGAGAAGGGCGGGATATAAATGGGATTTACCTTCCTTGCATTCGCGACAGGGAAGGAAGGAGACCCTTTTGTTGCAAGCCAGGTCTTCCACCCACCGACCGACCCCCCCCCTCCCTTCTCTCTCTCTCTCTCTCTCTCTCTCTCTCTCTCGGTTAAACTGCCTTACCGTCGGTTCTTCGGACATGGACGCCGTCATCAATTAACAAATTAACCAGTGGAACAACCTGCCTCCAGAGGTGGTGAATGCTCCAACCCTGGAGGTTTTTTAAGAAGAGACTGGACAGCCATTTGCCTGAAATGGTATAAGGCAGGGGTATTCAAACTTGGCAACTTTAAGACTTGTGGACTTCAACTCCCAGAATTCCTCAGCCAGCATGCCTGGCTGAGGAATTCTGGGAGTTGAAGTCCACAAGTCTTAAAGTTGCCAAGTTTGAAGATCCCTGGTATAAGGTTTCCTGCCTGAGCAGGGGGTTGGACTAGATGACCTCCAAGGTCCCTTCCAACTTTATTATTATTATTATTATTATTATTATTATTATTATTATTATTATTATTATTATTATTATTATTATTATTATTATTATTATTATTATATGCCCCCCGCTGGGCTGGGATTTTGCGTGGTTTTGTCAAGAGGCCAACTTGGAAGGTTTTATTGGGAGGTTGGCGAGAAGGACGCCTGCTTTCGTCGCCGAAAGCAGGGTTTCGAGCGCCCCGTTTCGAAAGTCGTCCGTCCGGTACGCTTCGAGGCAGTTGGGTTCAGAATGGGGGGTGGGTGGGTAGGCTTGTCGGTAAGCCACAGGTGCGCTGTTTAGGCATCCCTTCTCAAGAAGTTAAACTTTGGATGGTCTGTACCTTCCTTGCATCTTGCGTGGGGCCGATCGAGGGAAGGGACCGTTCCGTTGACTTGCGTGGAACAAAGGGAAAGCGCTAGTGTAGCCGGTTAAGTGCTGACCCCGAGATCTGCTTCAGCCTCCCAAGGGATGTTAAATAATCTTAATAGTTGTTGCTCCCACTGTTGCTTCCACGCTTAGGACTTTTGGCCTCTATATCTCCCATTACTGCATCAAAAGTTTATTTGGTGTCACCAATGCTACGCAAGAGTATCCTGGAAAGCAATTCTAGGAGTGAATTCTACTGAACTCTGTGGAGTTTTTATTTCAAAAGAAGTAAGTACAGAAACTAGTTGTTGCGATTGCAGGAAGAATTATTTTGGTGATATCACTGTTCTTACTTGCCAGGGTAGTTTTTTGTTGTTGTTGTTGTTCAAACAGATGATCATGTTGATACATCAGGATGTAATTGGCATCGGTTAAAAGTTCTAGGCTCTTGGTTTTGTAGCACTGGGAGTAATAAACACAAGACCATATAACAACTAATTTAATGCACGCTTGGATAACAAAATCGTGCTCCTAGGAATCACCGCTGTAGAATAAGCAGGAGGTGAAAATGCTACTTCTATTGAAAGCCCTTGCTTTGGAAAATAGTTTTGCTTTAAGGTTGCTATGGATGGGAGTAAAGACTCCCAGGTGATCTTGCAATGGCATTGATGATGTTATGTTTTATAGTAATGTGTGTTATTGGCTTTTTAAACAATATTTTGTGGCATTTGAGAAGCACTAACTTTAAAAGGTATGAAAAAATTTTTATTATTATTTTAATCCCATTTATATGCCGCCCTTCTCCGAAGACTCAGGGCGGCTTACAATTTTAAGCACAAACCAATGTGCTTAGCAATAGCCTTCATTCTATGTATATGCCTGCTTATTAGGGCTTTTGGGGGCCCCCCAAGCGGCATTATTACAAAGTCAGCTTATTGCCCCCAACAATCTGGGTCCTCATTTTACCTACCTCGGAAGGATGGAAGGCTGAGTCAACCTTGAGCCTGGTGGGACGCGAACCTGCACTAAAATGGAGCTTGATTGATATTTTTGGGGTGTTTATTCTAAATATTTTTAGTTGTCTGGTCATAAAACCTACAATCATTCATTAATAAGAAACTAAAATACTGTATACTTTTTATTTCTGTGTTACAAACTGTTTTTCTAGTTTTGAGCTAACATATCTATTTAAAGAGACTAAATTAGAATGGGTGATATATTGATCTATGAAAGTTTGCTGAAATAGGCAAGGCTTTTTATGGGCTTTTGGATTTCATTAGTGCATATAATTGACTTACTTAACGGCTAAAGAGCAATCACACATTAGTTATTGATTTGTTAATTCTATGCCATTCTTGAAATATTGAACTTAAGAATAAACCTTTATGAAAGGGAGAACAGTGAACTGTATTTTGACTTTATTTTTTAAAAATAGATATATAGCAGCTGTTTGTTGAATTTGATAGAAGATTTTCAGGATATTTCTGAGTCAGAATTTTCTGATTTGTTACCTTGTTTCCTCACAATACTAAATCAGGATTTGTTTTGTGTCATTGTGAGTGAATGTCTCAGCCCATCTTACACAAAAATCATGGTTATTTATCAATAAAGAAAATTTGACACAGTGGAATAAAATTATCAATAGAATAGAATTGGGCAGAGTACGAAAAAAACAAAGCCAGGAATACAAATTTATAAAAAATGGTAAGTAATGATTTAAAAAAAATCAGAATTACTTTCTGATTTTTAAAAAACTATTGCTTAATACTGTTTATAAATTTGCATTCTTGGCTTTTTTGTTTGTTTTTGTACTCTGTCCAATTCTGTTGTTAATTCAATAGAAGACAACAGCTTAAACAGATAACACTTTATGCTAACCTTTCCTCTTTTTGCTTCTCCCTCATTCCCAGATTCTTCATTCTCCTTGGCATCCATTTTCATACATGCTTCTTCTTCCCAACCAAAATGAGTGGTGGGAATCTGACTACATTTTTTCCGTCATAAAGCATTGTAGAAGACATAATTATGCTTGGCCACACACAGAAACAGATAATATTCTGAAAAACTCAGCTGCCCCTCAATGTCTCATAGAACATTCGCGGATATCCAAGAAAAAACACAAGCACAAAAATTGGAAGGTGTACTAAAATGCAATTAAAAAAGAATCAGAAGAGAGACAAAGCTTTCATCTCAGTAGAAAGCAGACCACAATATCTGCAAATGGGCCAAAACACCCTACGTTCCACATTCCAATAATCCCAATACTTTCTGGTTCTTCATCTAAGTCTTACTGATTAGTGTCAAATTTATGGAGCCATCTTCCGGTCGATCTCCGGATGGCGCCTGATCTCCGCTCATTCCGGCGTGATCTTAAAACCCACTTTTTTGAACAAGCTGGCCTGGCCTGATAGGCTGGGGTTGGGTTTTATAAATTGGCTTTAATTTTAATTTGTACTAATTTATTACGGGCATTGCTATTTAATTACTTTTAATAATTTTTAATTTTTGTATCTTGCTTCTATTATGTATTGCCCTGTTCACCGCCCTGAGTCCTTCGGGAGAAGGGCGGTATACAAATTAAATAAATAAATAAATAAATAAATAAATAAATCTTAATTCTTTCCTCAGCCCTTTGAGGAAGAAAATGATCAGTCGGTTAGGCCAGGAATTTTCTGAAAGAACCATGCTTGGGATAGATTGTTTTCCATAGATGCTAAGTTAATGGAAGTTCACTACTACTTGATGCCATTGGAACATCTGTTTCCGTTTGGAAGAGATTCTGGTTGGTCAAGCAGTACTGAAACGCAAAACCAGTATTGTTTTTATTTGTTCCTTCACTTTGCCCCCCTGCTCTAAACAGAATTGCCCACTTCGTTGATTTGATTTTCTTCGAGATTGTAACTATTTTTTGTTTCTATTCTTTCTGGGGAAAAAAGTTGCCTTAAATTTCTTTTTCCTTTCTGTTTATGTTGGCAAACTTTATCTCAGGATTATGTAATGGCTCATAATAAAGTGTTGTAATAGTGCAAATCAGTGAACACTACCTATTCATCTTTAGTATCCAACAAGAAAACTTAAGATTTTCATTATTTATTTACTATTCAAGTCTGTTAATTGGATTAATTCTGTAGTTCAAAGTGCACAGAATACTAATTTTCCCCCTGCTTATAATCACTGTTTTAGATAGGTAAGCTCAGAAAAGGTTCAAATTAAAAGGCCAAGTTGAAGATGGATCATTCGGGAGGGAAGCTATCCAGATATCTATCTAGTGCCACCTACATGATGTTGCTTAAGCCAAATGAAGCTGGGCTAAAAATTTTTTTAAATAGAAGTGTCCTCAGAGCAGAAGCCAAGGTATTGCCCTAAAGATGCTTATCCCAAGTTTGCATAAGTGCAGGTATCCAAGTGGATTGACTGACATCTGATAAAAGTGTCACTCAGCAGCATATTGATCTCTCTACTTCAAGATTCTTTTGCTGTGATGTTTGGAAGAAATAGGGACTTGCAGGAACTTCTGCCTGGTATGTAAAGTTCAGATACTTTTAAGGAGAGAGCATATATAACTCCTTCCATTGAGAGAATAATACATATAGCATATTCTATTTCTGCTTGAAAAATAAGAAATACATATTGAAATGATGTTAGAGGATAATTGACAGACTGTAGTTGCAAGAGTAATGAAGTCAATTATTTTCCCCTAGACAATCTGAACATTGTCATAAGGGGAGCCCTAGGAAAGTTTTATCTAAAAAACGTGTATACATACATTGTGAGAAACAGAACTGCAGATTGTTTGATTTTAAGATACAAAGTATTTTGAACTTTATAGTTGATAAATGGGAAATAAAACTATTTTTTCTGTTTATCTTGATTTAAGAGCATTTTGGATACAACATGGAAGAAATTTGTATTTCTTATAATACATCAAAGGAAGAAGAATGGAATTTGTAGGGCTGCAAGTATAATGTAATAAGTAGTTACATTTACTCCTTTAAAAATTAATTTACATAAAATACTTGCTAATCAAGTATATTGCTAATCAGAATTGCTATCTGCAAGCTCCACAGCTGTTTATTCTGAAGTTTTGTTTTCACCTTCATGGCATTCAGAAAGTGAATGGAGCAAGATCCTCAATATTTTCTCATGTTAATTCATGCCTTGGTAGCATTTCTGCATTTTGAAATCTTCAGTTTTTCATTTGTATAGTATTTGCCACCATGTTCCAGGTCTAATATGCTTGAATAATTCTCACACTAAATATTTCAAGATATTTTGTTTCTTATAAAATAAGGAGTTTTCCCCCCAGGTAAATTACAGATTGTGTATACAGTATCCTAATTGTATGGAGTAGCAATGTTAACATTACAATGTGACTTTCTTTGAATTTCAGGTCTTAAAAGTCATTTGAGGCTTAATTTGTAGCATGTATTCTGAAAGAAAACTTTAGAAGATACTTAATATTTTTCTTTTGAATTTCCAGTTTAATTGTTTTCAGGCATAGTAAGATGCCAGAAACGAAGTAGTGGTTGGTTGTTTTTTTTTTTTGGGGGGGGGGGGCTATGCATTCCTAGTATAGTGTAGCAGTATGTAGCTAGTACCTGTAGGTATAGCTAGTATATCATGTTGAAAAGATTACCCAGTATTGCACATATATGATATTTGCACATATGTTTACTGCAAATTTAATTAATAAAAGCATTGATTGAAATACATTATTTTGTGCATAGAAAATACAGTTTCCACACTTCTGTGGTAAAAACGGTATTTAGGATTGCTTGCATCAAGTTTTTTTTAAAAGCTAAAATGTTTTGAAAATTACGATAGTCAACATACAAATCATCATTAGACATTGATAAAAAATAGTATATACAGGCAGAGTAAAAAGCAACAGCACTTTTATTTTAAATTCCAGAATTGGTAAAAGTATAACACAGGAAACTCTCTCTTGCCGCCTTCTTTATAGCACTTTGATATAAGCTTCAAATAATTTCTAGTACATAGGTAAGCCTTAAAAGCTTTAGGACAGTGAAAACAGAAAAGAGGAAATAATAGAAATAATGACAAAAGGATTAATACTCTGATGTGCTTCAAATGGTCAAGAACCTGAGCTGTCACAGATAATCATGTACAGTGCAAGACATAGTGATTCACTCACAATGCCACTGGCTCTTAAAAAACCTTGAGAAGTATAAATAAGAAATTTAAAAATGCATGCTTGCAATCAGGCAAAAGTCAGTTGAACTCCATTTGAGAGTTGCAATCCCTCTAAGTATCTCTTAAGTGGGAGGAAAAGATCCAGAAATGTTCAGAATGGGTAAGAATGACAATGGGAAAACAGGGAGAGATATTCAAAGATAGAGGAACAAGAAAGAACAAAATTTGGAGGCGAAAGCGTTCTTTTCTAAAACTCAAGTTGATCATGAATAGAACAAAGGCAAACGAGTTTTTTTTTCTTCTCAAACCTAAGGTAACTTAAAATGTAACACAAAAAAGGACAAAAATATAACATCTCCACAACAACATTAAGCAAGACCATTCCATCAATGGATTTCTAGAGATGGAATGTAAATGTATAATTCAGCAGTGGGTATAACCCAGGGGTAGGCAACCTCGGCTCTTTTATGACTCATGGACTTCAACTCCCAGAATTCCTGAGTCAGACTCAGGAATTCTGGGAGTTGAAGTCCATGAGTCATAAAAGAGCCGAGGTTGCCTACCCCTGGTATAACCTATTCCCCCCCCCTTCCCCAAGCCTGTTCTTTTCAGCCATGGAGCTTTCTTTGACTATGTTGAAAAGTCATGAGTTTATTAATTTAGATATTGGAAAGACAAATGGATCTTATGAACTAGAAAATAGACATATTGCAATTAAAAAAAGCAGCCTCCCAGAAATTCCTCCCCAACTTCCTATTGGTGAATTCATGTCCTTCATATTTATTGTAACTTTTTCACTTCCAAAGGTTGCTGCGCTAATGTAATTGATGATTTCTAATTCTCGAAGGTAGATGCTCTCATTTCTATGAAAAATCACCCCTCCTCCAAAGCAGACTAATCCTGTAAATGTTTGGTGTTCTGGCTTCAGAATAGCATATCCCAAATTATGCATGCCATTGCGCTTATTTGTGAATGAATAAAAATCATATCTAGACGTTTTAAAGGTGAATTAATATATAGAAGCTTTATTATGTTGCAGCTGGTATGAGGACGTTGAAAATCTTCACCTCTTCAATGATGTTTATGTCATTCAGAAATAAAAACTGTCGGATGTTACAAACCAGTTAAGACAAGATCCATCTTCTAGTCAAGCACTGTTTTGTCTGGGTTAATATCCCTTGTCTTAATTCCAGGCAATTATTTTTGAAACATGTAGCCCTCAGTTTGAGAGGACTATTTTCTAAATACATCTATGAAGGATTTCAGATACTGTTTTTGTGATTGTATTCTACACTGTTTTTGAAGGAAGAGCCAAATATAAATAGCATTACTTCAGTTTTTTCCCTTTATGTTTACACTTCTTATACTTTATAATTATATCTTTTGTGCCAAAGTACTACCACGTTATATGTCCAGGGTGGTGGGCAACTCAAGCCTCATTAAATTGTGCTGCCAAACCCAGATGTGATTTCCTGCTGGTTTTAAGTGGGAAGTGGTGGCAGCTTCATTTTTAGGCTTAACACACCCCTAAAATGAAAACAAACAGTCACATTTGGAAGTCCTGGTCTCATCACCTTTTTTTAATGTTTTTATTGAATATACAGTTAAAAAAACACAATGGACATGATACAACTTCCCTGGTTTAAACAATACTATTAGTATTACCTTGTGAAAGGAAAAAAAAGTTTCTTTACATTGTAACAAAATATGCATATACGATCTGTGAACTTTCTAATAAACATTATTTCGATCATTGTACATTGTAGTTAAATAATTTTCAATTCTATCTTATAGAGAATACTAGTATAAAGATTTCTAAACTCTCAACTTATCAATCAACATTCATCCCAGCATTCCTCCTTGACTCTAGCCATTTACACATTTCATTGGTAATAGTCTGTTTTGGTTTTATTTTTAAGCTCTAATGTTAACCTATCCATTTCAGCGCAGGATAGGATTTTATTTATTACTTCTTCTGAGCATAGGCTAGTCTTGCTGCAGTTAGAATGTGCAGTACTAAATATAAAGATCGTTTGCTGAATTTATCCTTGGTAATCCCTAATAAAAAAGTTTTCTGGTTTTCAATTTTTTGTGTTAGTATCTCTTCCAGCCAGTTTTTTATCAAATGCCAAAATTCTTGAGCTTTTGGGCATTCCCACCACATGTAGGTCCTTGGTAATTTTCTACATTTCCAACATGTCGATGAGGGCTTTTTGTCCATTTTTGCTAGTCTTGGGGGGGAGGTGCCATCTATAGAACATCTTATATAGATTTTCTTTATTGGTGGTGGCTAACGTTAGCCTCCTATTCCTGTCCCATAATAATTGCCAATTATCTAAATCCATACTATAACCAAATTTTTTGCTCCAAATTAGCATTGTATCTTTTACTTGTTTTTGTAGCATGTCTTGTTCTAGTAAATATTGATATATCTTTTTTATTGTTTTATCTTCTGTTCCTAATATAATTTTATCTAATTCTGTGTGTTCTAATTTTACTCCGGGTTCTTTTTTATCCTTTCTATATCGTGATTGTATTTGCAGATACACCCACCATTCCAGCTCTATGCCATCTTCTAATAATTCTTTCCTTGTTTTCAACTCTCCATTCTCACCTAGAATGTCTTTATATGTAATTACCCTTCCTAAGTTCATAAATTTTGGGTGTATATATATCTCCAATGTCGATATCCAATTGGGAATTTCTATGTAGTTAATTTTTTTAATTTTGGTCCACACATCTAATAGTGCCCGTCTAATATAGTGTTTCTGAAAATACCGATGTGTCTTGTGTTTCCCCTCCCACAGTATCACATGCCACCTTGTTTGTGACATTGCTTCCTCATCCTATCTGCTGCAGCCTGCCCTACATAAATAAAATGGCAACTACCCCAGCTACCAAAGCTTGACCTCTCCTGGTCTATTGTATTTCTTGGAGTGTCTAATTGTCTTGTTTTTATTCTGTAAACAACTCTGGATGAAGAGTAGGATTTAAATAATTAATCAGTTGCATAGCAGTGAAATAGTATGCACATTGTTCAAGAAGCATTAAACTTCTTTGTGATTTAAACTTAGAAAATCAGGCCATGCTAATTAGAAGGTTATTTACATAGACATAGTTTCACACAGCAAAATGTGTCCCATGTGAAAGGCATAGAACAATGATGGCGAACCTTTTAGAGACCAAGTGCCCAAACTGCAACCCAAAACCCACTTTTATGTATCGTGTGCTGGGTGGGCATGGTCCATTGGGTGGGTGTGGCCCATTGGGTGGGCGTGGCCCATTGGGTTGGTGTGGCTGTGGTGGTAACGCCAGACTGGGTAGGACTAAAAAGTTCAATCAATCAATTCCAACTTTGCGAGATCTTTTTTTCCCCACAAGAAGTTGAAAATTATATATATATATATATATATATATATATATATATTTCAAATGTTAACTATTTAGATTACCTTGCTAGGCCCCAAACATGGGGCAAATCTTTATTTCCTGTTTTCAGCCTATCTTGAAGGCTATCAAACAGGCAGTAGTCACACCGGACAATTCATATATTTGTGTAAATTACTAACAAAGAATTAAAGGGAAACTGAGATGCATTTCTGACTCCTTAGTCGTCCTCAGTCAGCTATACCCTTCTGAGATTCGAACCTGGGCTGATTGCATACAAGGCAGTGTTATTTGCCTCTAAGCCACAAGGTCCCTCTCGCTCTGTTAGCTTTTTTTTCTGCAAGGGAAGATATGTTTCAAATGTTAACTATTTAGATTACCTTGCTAGGCCCCAAACATGGGGCAAATATTTATTTCCTGTTTTCAGCCTATCTTGAAGGCTATTAAACAGGCAGTAGTCACACCGGACAATTCATATATTTGTGTAAATTACTAACAAAGAATTAAAGGGAAACAGATGCATTTCTGACTCCTTAGTCGTCCTCAGTCAGCTATACCCTTCTGAGATTCGAACCTGGGCTGATTGCATACAAGGCAGTGTTATTTGCCTCTAAGCCACAAGGTCCCTCTCGCTCTGTTAGCTTTTTTTCTGCAAGGGAAGATATGTTTCAAATGTTAACTATTTAGATTACCTTGCTAGTTAGTAATTACTAACAAATTACTAATTTGTTAGTAATTTACACAAATATATATATATATATATATATATATATATATATATATATATATGTATGTATGTATGTATGTATGTATGTATGTATGAATGTATGTATGTATGAATGTATATGTGTGTGTATATATTTATTTATTTATTTAGTTAGTTACATTTATATATATTTGTGTGTGTATATATATGTGTGTGTGTATGTATATGTGTGTGTGTGTGTGTGTGTGTGTGTGTGTGTGTGTGTATACACACAAACACACACACTATCAATGCTCTCCTGGGATTAAGGTGGGAGGTTTTGGGGTATGCAAGGGAAATGAAACCAGTTTCATTACTCCTTAGTTCCATGGGCAGGTTGGGACCTTTTGTAGAATTAATGTTGTACATGTTTCTCCTGGAATAAGAGTTAGATTGTATAGATAAGAGCACTTAGGGGAGAATTTTTTTAACCAGTTGTAATTCTGGCATTTTTCTCTATTTCTGCTACCAAAATGGCACTTGTGGCTGCTTCATTGAGATTCCTCAGTTGTCTTCCAGCGGACATTATTAGAAGTGTATGACAAGTTTAGAGAGGGAACATCCCAAATCCAAGTTCTCAGTAGAAATGTTATAATATCCACCTGCCATAAATAATAGCAATGTAAGAATGGCAATGGTGTCTTTTTAGAAGTTACCTGTGCTAAAATTAAGTATTTACAATCCCTTCATTTTTTTGTCATCGAATATTAATTACACAAAGCGATGAGTGCTGTATGTGTTACTGGACTGTCGTGCTTAAATGTTGACCCAACAAAAATAATTTTCAAGTAAAGTCCAGATTTTTAGTACAACACTTAAACTGCTTTACATGTTTTTGGTTTGTTTTTTTTTAGTAGCTTCCAGTGCAGCTACTCTAAATTGTGCTATAATTTATAAAGCGCTTACAAATTAATATATGCACCATTTTGTATTACAAAATACTCAGAACTTGCTAAATCATACTTACATATTTAGGAGAGTGGCAAATCTTTGGAAAATCCTCATCACTGTCTTAATTTCCTCAACCCTGACACCCCCCACATGTACAGTTTGGACCAGCACCTAAAGACTTGATTGGACCAGCACCTAAAGACTTGAGTGGAGCATTAGCAGTTCAATGAACTTGTTAGTTGGCTTGAATGCCACGTGACATATTAATTTGCATGACTGGTTATAGTTTGAGTACACTTTAATACTAGTTTGTAGTGAGATACAGTGCAGTGTAGCATTTCTGGCTATGGAATTAATTAAATGTCCAGCTGCGTGTTTGTCCTTCTGTTTCTTAAAAATACAGAATGTTCTGGGTTGTTGAAATTGATGGCAGTAGCTCCAAGAGCTGTTCTAAAGCCTTTGGGAAACCTAAGCTAAAATGTTCCACTCACACCTCTATTCATATAGACCACCCGTAGCAAAAAAAGGGAGATAACAGAGAATTCTCTGCAATTATACAAATGATCCCCATTTTTATGAGAACATTACTTGAATAATTCTTCTTTAGCTCCATGAGTATCAAAGTCAAAGGAACACAAATGTGGGCACTGCATTCTGTTTTGTGCTCTTTTTAGCGACAAAAGTAAAATACAATATTTTACCAGTTTCTCCAGGTAAATTGTCCCATAAGCCTGAAGTACGACCTTGGAGGGCATGCGTAAATATGAATTGCTTCGTACAATCGTAGTTATTTTTTTAAAATAGGAATTCTTAACAAAGGGTTGATTTCAATTTCATTCTTTGTCTAGAAGCTTGTAGCAATATAAAAAGTTAGCAGCTGACTTCCATTTTAGTTGGAACTTTCCGTATTTCTTTGTGTCCTATATAGAGACAAGCCAGAAATAGTGTCTAGATCATTCCATAAGCAAGCTCTTCTAGTTATTTGGTGATATAATTCTGTACATGATATCTTGAAGGAATATTTTTCACTGATAGGTGTTCATATGACTCATGCCGCCTGTAAATCAGGGGCTGACCAGTTTTGTCATTCTAGAGAAACAAATAGAATTTCTATTACAATGTTTTTGAACCAAGAATAAAAAAAACTCTTGCTAAGTGACAGATTCTTCTAATTAGAAGCGCTCTTTCAGTGGAAGGGAATAACGTGGATAAGATGACTGTTCCTGTCTCGCTTTTCAAGAAGGATTTATCAAACACACTTCCTGTTTCTGTAGAAGGTGAATTCTTCTATCTTAATTCTCATCCTGCCTTCCCAAGGAGAACAGGAGTTTTGTACAGATAGTCCTTGACTTACGGCCACAATTGAGCCCAGTATTTTACAACTTTTCTTGCCACAGTTGTTAAGCGAATCACTGCAGTTGTTAAGCTAGTAATATGATTGTTAAGTGAATCTGGCTTCATTTTGCTTGTCGGAAGGTCGCAAAAGGTGATCACATGCCCCCAGGACACTGTACCATCATAAACAGGAGCCAATTGCCAAGCATTCAAATTTTGATCACTTGATCTTGGGGATGCTGCACGGTCATAAGTCACTTTTTCCAGTGTCGGCGTAAACTTCAAACAGTCACTAAACAAATGGTTGCAAGTCAAGGACTACCTGTAATGTAATTTTTGTAATGGCTTGTCTTAGCATAGCCACTGACGAAGCATATTTTTATTGTGCTTTCACATTTGTTATGTGCTCAAACTTTCTATGACTTTTTTCCCTTGACAATTATAACAGGCAAAGAGCAAAAAGAATAATGCATTGAATTTAGCTCTTGTCTTATTCAGATGTCATGCTATGTAGTCAAAGGCTTTATAGGAGGCCCAAGGACAATGTGGGTCCCCAGGGGTGGGAAGCAGAGCACAGGGCATGCTGAGGTGAGGAAAAGCCCAAGGCAGGTGGCCTTGTGCCCCGCAATAGGCCTTCCAGGGCCTCCCCTATCCTTGAGACATCCCACGTTCCACTTAATGTCCCGTGTGTTCGTTTAAAGATTGCATTGGGAAGAACAGGAATGGGGTGTCGTTAAGTGAGGCTGCTCAGTTAAAGGCTGTCCCATTTGATGATTGCATTGGGAAAAACAGGAACCGGGCGGTGTGTGTGTGTGTGTGTGTGTGTGTGTGTGTGTGTGTGTGTGTTAAATGAGGTTGTTCCATTAAAGGTCATCCCAACTTCTGACTGTAAAGGCCAGTCTTCTGCTGTCACATGATGGCCACTTGCAACCTTCCCTGCTGGCTTCTCATAAGCAAAGTCATTGGGGAAATCAGCAGAGCAGATAGCAAGACTCTTTACTTTATGACCACTGTGTTTGCTCTGTTGTTGTTGTTGTTAGTTGCGAAGTCGTGTCCGACCCATTGCGACCCTATGGACAATGTTCCTCCAGGCTTTCCTGTCCTCTACCATCTTCTGGAGTCCATCTAGGCTCACGGCTACTGCTTCAGTGACTCCATCCAGCCACCTCATTCTCTGTCGTCCCCTTCTTCTATTGCCCTCAATCTTTCCCAGCATTAGGCTCTTCTCCAGTGAGTCCTTCCTTCTCATTAGGTGGCCAAAGTATTTGAGTTTTAGCTTCAGGATCTGGCCTTCTAAAGAGCAGTCAGGGTTGATCTCCTCTAGGACTGACCGGTTTGATCGCCTTGCAGTCCAAGGAACTCGCAGGAGTCTTCTCCAGCACCATAGTTCAAAGGCTTCAATTCTTTGGCGCTCAGCCTTTCTTATGGTCCAGCTTTCACTGCCATACATTGCAACTGGGAAGACCATAGCCTTGACTATACGCACTTTTGTTGACAGGGTGATGTCTCTGCTTTTTAGTGTGCTGTCTAGATTTGCCATGGCTTTCCTCCCAAGGAGCAAGCGTCTCAATTCCTGGCAAATAGATGGGGAAGAAATGGAGGTAGTGACAGATTTTATTTTCCTGGGCTCCAAGATCACTGCAGATGGGGACTGTAGCCAAGAAATTAAAAGATGTGTTTGCTCTACAGCCGCCCAAAAAATCATAAAATTGGGGTCACTCGTGTGGGTGTGCCTTGATATGTGACCATCACGACATATGATGGAAATTCCAGGTTCCCTTACAGTTGTAGGTCAAGGACCCGTACCACAAAATGGTTTAGATTTTAGAGTTTCAAGATTCCTTTAAAAAAAAAGATAATTCTTTATCTTGCATAAAAGAAAAGTTAACTACTGCATTGACCAAACTACTTTTTCTTAACATTTTGTGGCTAACATAGGTCAATATTTTAACTTATTTGTACGTGGAGGAAACAAATGTTGAACGTTTGTAGAAAAGATATCTATTCAAATGTTAAAGTTTTTTTAAAAAAAAACCAAGAGAAAATATTAAGCATCCCTGTAGCACACGACTTTTTATGTCCATTTATAACTTTTGTTTTAAGACTAGATTTCATAACTGAAAGTAGGAACTTCATCTCTCTACCATATTCAGCTATCATTTTCATGACATAAAATAGCTCCAGACATTTAAGTACGAGCAGTTTGGCATTACTGAATGGCACTGTGAATGGTTGCAGTCCAAAAGTAGGTCCCACATTTGGCTCAATTCTGGAAGAGGCAGGGGTTTTGGTTTTTTTTAGGCATGAAAGTGTGCTGTAAGTCTCTGCAAAGCTTATGTCATCTTTTTGCCTTTAAAATCTGTTAAAACCCAGAATATGAAAAATAAAATAATAAATTGAATTTGGGGTTTGGTTGCAAATACGTACCGTGCATTGTATGAGACCCATGGTTGCACTTTTGCATTCCTGTGTTAAAGCAAGAAGGAAATAGAAATATTATTAAATTAAATTAAATTAAATTAAACTTCAGAGAAAGTTTGTGACCCTTTTTGAAATGTCTACTGAAAATGCGAACTCAATTCGGTTTATGTAACGGGAATTCAGGTGCTTGATTAGTTAAAAATATAGGTAGTCCTTGACTTATGACCACAATTGAGCTCTAAATTTCTGTTGTTAAGTGAGACTTTTGCTAAGTTAAGTAAAATGTGTCCCATTTTACGACCTTTCTTGCCTCAGTTCTTAAGTGAATCTCTGCAGTTGATAGGTTGTTAAGTAAATCTGGCTTTCCCATTGACTGCTTGTCAGAAGGTTGCAGAAGGTGATCTCATGATCTTGGGACACAGCAACGGACAGAAATATAAACCAGTTGCCAAGCATCTAAATTTTGATCACATGATCATGGAGGTGCTGCAAAGGTCATAACTGTGAAAAATGGTCATAAGTCACTTTTTTCAGCGCCGTTGTCACTTTGAACAGTCACTAAATGAACTGTTTGTAAGTCAAGGACTACCTGTTTATAAATTCAAATACCCACATTTTTATATTGTGAAAGTTAAATACAATTTGATCAGAATGATTTTGAGATGTTCTATTTTATCAGAGTCTTGGAAGTGTCAGAAAAACTAGTTCTGCATGCAATGAGTTTTAAAGTTTACAAAAACAGTTCATAATTTAAATGACTACAAGTAGTCCTTAAGATACGATTAGTGGAGCCTGCGGCAGCTATTAAATAAGCACAGTGGTTGCAAAATGAATGCATTGGTCAGGACCCAGTGGGGGGCAGGGGGAAGCAGATCCAAGACTTATGGGGACCCAGTGGGTTGGGATGTGAGGCCCACTGCAGCATCCCTGCGATTGGTCGTAAGGACGAATTACTGCAAGGGCGCAGCAGTGGCTGTAACAAAGGAGCTCATAAGTTGCTTGGGGGTGGTGGTATCTGTCATAACTTTGGACGCTAAGCGAGTGGTTATAGGTTGAAGACTGCCTGTAGTGGAAATGGTAATCTATTGTGTCGGAAGCATGTGTTGCTACCTTTATTTAGAGAAGAATCTTAAGGAAAATGTCAGATATCAGCATTAGGAACAATGAAGAGACTCAGCTAGATTATTTGTTGACTGACCAGTCAGTATGGTATAATGGTAAGAACTGGGATTGGAAAGATCCAGTTTCAGTCCATATTTATGGACTTATTTATTTAATTTTACACTGTCCAATGCTTACCAACTCTGAGCAATTCATAAAATAAAACATGCAGGGAGAAAAAAAAATATGCCAGTGATAACGAAAGATGGCCCAATCTGGGCAAGAACCAAGCAAACCCAGATTACTCCGAAGAAGGTTTCAGTCATTCTTGCCAAAGACCTGGGAGAAGAGTCAGGTCTTCAGGGCTCTCTGAAATACTAGCCGGTTGGTTCCCTAGCACCGGTGGAATCTCTTTCTAGAGCAGGGGTGTCAAAGTGCCGGCCCGCGGGCCGGACGCACCAACCGGAAGCCGCGCCCACCCCATTGCCGGCAGTGGCAAAACCGTCTCGATACGTCACGTGACGTCGCGAATTTGACATGTCTGTTCTAGAGAGCAAGTGCTATAGCAGAGAAGGCATGTTTCTTGGGTCTCTATGAATGGCATTGTTTTAATTGAAGGAACCTGGAGTGCACCAACCCTATTGGTCAGATCAGCCTAGCAGATATGATGGGAGGTAGCACTCTGAAAGAATACATGGTCCTATGCTATGTAGGACTTTTTTTTTTTTAGATCATGACCAGCACCTTGAATTTCATCCAGAAGCAAAGTGGCAGCCAGGGCAACTCATGCAGTTCAGGGGTTTACATGGGCGTATACTGAGGCATGCTCATCACTGCCTGTATTACTGCATTCCAGACCAGTTGAAGATTCAAGGGCAGCCCTATGCAGAGCATGATACAGTAGTTAAGGTGGTCAAAGCATGAGTGACTGACTTTCAGTGTAGAAGAGGGTGCATCTGTGAGGAGAAGCTATGTGAAGTCCTTTCTGGGCAAAGCTTCCCTCCTGCAAAGAAGCTGACACCACATCAGAGACCCAACTGCAGGTCTCTCTCTGACCACTTTTATAGCAAAAGAAGGGCCCAGATCCAATAAGTGCCAAGCTCGACAGCCCAGGGAACTAGGTCCATTTCCTCATGGGACCATTGGTTTAAATTCAGCCCAGATTGTACCATCAGACTGTGTCCAGGCCTCGTGGTCTACTTTGCTTGGCCAGAGTTCAAGTTGGAGCAGATTTATATTCATCAAATGGACGTAAACTTGGAGAACGGTTTTGATAGGGTCGTTACGAATATTTTGTGAGAAAAGTCGGGGAGGTGGGAGTGGAGAATGGTGGATGCTTCCTTGAGTTACTGGGGGAAAAGATGGGGTTTTTAAAAAACAACAACAACAAATGTGTAAATACAAAATGCTGATGGTAAGATACATGTGCAAACTGGAGCAAATTATTTAATGCATTATGGGATCATTTGAGTTGTTTTTCTAAACAGTTGGACATCCAAATGGGTTGTCCATTGTATTTTTAAGCAGGGAGTGATGGAGGAAGGTAATAAGAACTTATATACAGGTAATTCTCTGAAGATCGTTTCCTTAATTATGTTGTGTATTTTCTTTTATGTTTTATAAAATTCAATAATATAATGCTATAGTATATTGTATGCCTTTCTGTGAGATAAAATGACTATATTTTAATCTAGTGTGATTGGTTTTTTTTAGGAGCTGAATGATCTGGCACGTGATCCTCCAGCACAGTGTTCAGCAGGGCCTGTTGGAGATGATAGTAAGTATCTGTAAAAGGAAAAGGCCTCAGATTAGGATTTTCTTGGGCAGCAAGAAGAATCCTAATTGTATTCATATTAAGACTTCTATTTTAAATGCAAAGCATTCTAAGCCGGTGAGTGCCATCAGAGTCGCTTATACCGTCAGAGCACATACCGTCGCACATTGCTGGTTCAGTCAACTTGGAAGCAAAACATCTGGTTAATAAATTCCATTGAAACTACCTACTTCTACTTTTCCGAAGACATAAAATGGATTCAGTGGGTTTCTGTTCTTAAAAGACTTGCAGAAGAATCCTTAATTTTGATCTTGAGCAATCCCAACCAGATATTGTAAAATTGTCTCCATTTAAAAACTAATTTTGTACAGGCAGTCCTTGGGTCACAGTGGCAAATGGGATCGGGATTGTATCATATAACTGCATCACTCAGTGGCAGCAGTCTAGGGCAGGGGTAGGCAACCTTGGCTCTTTTATGACTGGTGGACTTCAACTCCCAGAATTCCTGAGCCAGCCGGCTCAGGAATTCTGGGAGTTGAAGTCCACCAGTCATAAAAGAGCCAAGGTTGCTTACCCCTGGTCTAGGGGCAATCCTGGTTGCTGTTATAATCCCAAATAATCCCGCAGGAAGTGGCAGGAGTCTCCGGTGAGGAGCATGGGGATGCTGCAGGTGGGTGGGGTGGGAGAGGCCCTGGGCAGCCAGCTGCAGGCCGCACGTGAGTTGTGTGCCCGTGCATGCAGGGTCAGGGAGAAGTGGGGATGTAACAGAGGGACTTGCCATTTTCCCTGCCAGCTTTCCCAATGACTTAGCTTGTGGGAAGGTGGCAAAGAAGATAACCAATTGTGAGTGTGGCTCGCTGCAACTGATTAGTGCCTGCTGGTTGTCAGGCCCCTAAATCATGATCATATGACTGTAGGGGTGCTGGAACTTAGAGGACTGGTCATAAGCACCGCTTGTTCCAGCACCTTTGCAACTTTAAACAGTCACTGAATGTGTGGTCAGTAAGCGAGAACTACCTGTATTATAAATGTATAGTAACTGGAGATGTTTGGATATGTTTATTATCTTAAATCTGTTTGAGCGATAGTATAAAAGCGTTTCTTTGGGAACTACTGTTTCATATACCAAATAGAAATCATCTCTTGACTTTTGGAAACAGCAATGTGCTGACAAAGCACTGAATAAAATACATATATGCTACTAATCAAATTGACCTCTAATTGCCATTACAGTGGAAGATGTATTTCCTGCAAATTGCCTACACTAAGTTGGTTTATTTGTTTCTCATATTTATTTTAATTAATTAATAAAGCCACCAATCTCGTACAGTATGACAGAAGCCACGCTTTAAATTGTGAGCAGTTTGGATGCCTGGGATCTGCATTTCTCCAATTATTTTTGTACTAATTACCAGGACCTATTGATGGTGGCAGGGAGACAGTGCTAAGATCATGGTAACTCATAACATGGTTTAGCAACAAATCAATGTACTGGGATACACTAGTCTGATTGCACTCACTGGCATCTCCTCTAAGTTAGGTCTAAGTAGTAAACAACAGATGGTTCCGTCTCTGGTTTCTTTAGCACAGGCATGTTGAACTGCTGGCCCGCGGGCCGGATGCGTCATGCCAAAACCGCACCCACCCCATTGCCAGCAATGGGGAAAAAGTTGTGATACATCGTGCGACGTCATGTGACGTTGCGAGTTTGACATGCCTGCTTTAGCACGTTGCAAAAGGCACGGACTGTGACTCCTTTTCAGAACTTGCCAGAGGAAAGGCACTTTTTCCTGGCTTCTATTTCTGTTTGTTCCTAGAAGAAGTAGCCCTACTTACAAGATACGCTATAAATAGACCATGCATGAAATTGTTTATAATCTAGAAACCACTAAATGTAATCAGAACACTAGCACGTTACGTTGCCATTAAGCCGTGTTATGGCTTAAAATGGCTGGGGTTGTAAAGAGAGGAACTTCAGTTTTAAGTGTCTCAGTCAAGCTTTCACTTCTTCTTTCTTCTAGTGTTTCACTGGCAAGCAACAATAATGGGACCAGTAAGTAGCCTTCCAATTTTAATTATGATAGAGGCAAATATCTTATGTCATCTTCTAATAGCTTTGTCTTTGCAGAATGACAGTCCCTATCAGGGTGGGGTGTTCTTCTTGACAATTCACTTTCCAACAGATTACCCCTTTAAACCGCCTAAGGTAAGGAACTTTTTAGATATTAACATAGTTGATATAATTTATGCTGGGTATTGTAAACCAAAAAGATAATTTATTTTTAACAGGTTGCATTTACAACAAGAATTTACCATCCAAATATTAACAGTAATGGCAGTATTTGTCTTGATATTCTACGGTCGCAATGGTCTCCAGCATTAACTATTTCAAAAGGTAAGTAAAAAAGCTTTTACTGTACATGGATTTATTTCTAGAGACAATCGTACACATGCAGCTGTCCTTATTCTTTAATTTCTTACTTGCAACCAATTCAGAATTTTAAAGCACCTTTTAATTATATCAAATCAATTTTGCTCTGGTTTTGTGAGCAAGTTTTGTATTTCTGTTTTGTAACTAAAACATTAGTATTCAGTGTCAATTATATGTATTATTTGGATCTATTTTTTAAAAAATTCTCATAACCAGAAATATCTGAATTGAAATATTAAATTAGGGGAAAAAGGCAGCAAGCAGTAAAGAGCATTGTGTGGGTTAAATATTCTGTTAAAATGAATTCCAAGCTCTGTTTAGTAATTATTTTATTATCAAATAAATATTCAAAATATGCAGTTGTTTTAACAATGCAACAGCATTGTTGCAAGTATGTGCACAAAATGGTGCACATAAATTTTGTGTCACGTTCAGAGCAAAAGTACTTCGTTTTAAATATTGCACTGGAGCACTCAGCAATAGAACAATAGGAAAACTTAGGACCACCTATTGCTTCTTTGTTTTTCATGCCACAAAAGAAGATGTCTTATAATCATGCTCAATATAGCTAACCCCCCCTATGTTGCAAAATACCTTAAATATATTTTTGAAAAATTTTAAATTAAATCCCCATAAAAACAGTATGAAGAGAGTCTATTCTTACCATGGAAAATTAATTTAGATTTGACTCTTATTAACACCAACATCAGGGAGAACAAACAGATGCTTTTCTGAGTCCTTATGGGAGAAAGGGAACAACTAATTTCTATAATACTCCTTTAAATTAGCATTTCCTTTCTTATGCTTAAAATATAGGCACATTGTTGAAATATTGCAACGTCAGTATGAATGTATTTCATTCAACAAATTAGAACCTTGCTTTATGATTTTCAGATTGCATAAACATGGTTGCATGCATAATCTTTTACTCATTTTTAAACTTTCAGGTGTTCAGTAAATTTGTGCTGAGGTTCTGGTAAAATTCAGTAGCTTTATCTGCAAACTGTTGCATTTAAATGTGCATACTCAATTCTTTTTGTTGGTTGTAATTCTCTGGCTTTTTATAGTTTGTAATACGCCACAGTATTGCACATTGATGTTATATTAACTGCACATATGATTATGTTGTACAGAAATTATGCAACTCATAATGTTGTACAACAAAATTTTATGTAGATTCTCCTAGTAAATAACTTAAATTTAAAGCAAAGAGAAAAAATGTTTGATCTTACAATGTTTTATTTTAAAGAAAAGAAATATATTAAGAAATTTTATAAATTTTAAAAAAAATCTTACAGTTTCTGATACTTTTCAGTCAGGCAATGATGTCATCAAGCTTTGATTATCTGTAAATGTTTACAAAATAAAGTTGTTTTGATTTACCTAAAAGAATGATTTATTTTTATTATGTTTGGTACTAATTAGACCTGGTCTGGTCTAGTTTTACAATTGTGACTTTATTTATTCAAATATGTTTGACCCTCTCTTTTCTTATTCCAACTCTTGTACAGTAGAAATTCTTACTCTCTGGTGCTTGGAGACATCCAAATATGGGTTAAGCTTTTCAGTTGCTTAAGAAGGGAAGATCATATAGTTAAAGTCAGCTGTTAGTGCCTCTGTGCTCTTCTTATTTATTTTTTTCGTGTGCTTGCCCCAAACTGATAAGCTGTATGTGTTTTTCTCATCCTGTATTGCCACATTTCAATCTTGATAGCCAATAGAGTTGTACATTTTTCTAATCCGTTGACCTTTCCACCTCTCCTTATAACTAAAAGACTAGGGCACAGGTCTCTTAATAATTTTTGTTTTATTACATCAGAGTAGTCAAACCAGTGACAAAAAAATGTCAGACAGAACTTGGTAGCTTTAAGCCACAATTAATGACCTACTGTAGTTTAACCTGCAAAAATTGGTGTGCCAATGCAGTGTGGAATTTATTTATTTATTTATTTATTTATTTATTTATTATTTTATTTTTTATTTTTTTTTATTTATTTCTTTATTTATTTCTTTATTTATTTCTTTATTTCGTTATTTATTTATTTATTTATTTATTTATTTATTTATTTATTTATTTATTTATTTATTTATTTATTTATTTAAATTTTTACGCCGCCCTATTCCCGAAGGACTCAGGGCGGTTTACAGGGCAGCATAAAATACAATATAAAAATAGTATAAAATTAAAATAGATTAAATTAATTAAGCCCAACAATTAAAACAATATTAAAAGCTAAAACCCCTTCAGTCCAGGCCTGATAGATCAAAAAACCAGGTTTTCAGGTCCCAGCAAAATGAACGCAGATCGGGGGCGGTCCGAAGTTCCACTGGTAAATCATTCCAAAGGGCAGGCGCGCCCACAGAGAATGCCCTCCCCCTGGAGATCACCCGCCGGCACTCCTTAACCGCCGGCACCCTGAGAAGGTCCTCCCTGTGGGAGCGTACAGGACGATGGGAAGTTGATGCCGGCAGCAGGTGTTCCCTTAGATCACAGGTCTGCAACCCGCGGCTCTGGAGCCGCATGCGGCTCTTTCAGCCATCTCCTCCGGCTCCCAGTCCTCTGCCATGTGCAGTCCCCCCCAAAAAAAAGTGGGACTAAAAAAGTTCAACCAATCAATTCAAATATGCAGGGTAGGTGCATATCTAGCCTTGGCTCCACTCTTCAGTCAAACCCTGTTCTGCGCATGCGCGCATGTACGCGCATGTGCACACATATCTTGCGGCTCCCAGTTTTTCCTTTTGTGAGGGAATCGGTTCCGAGTGGCTCTTTCACTGTTTCAGGTTGCTGACCCCTGCCTTAGATAATCCGGACCCAAGCCATTTAGAGCTTTATAGGTCATTACCTATTTAATTCTTAGAAACCGTCCATGCTGTTACGATTCTTGATCTTATGTTGGGTGTCCCACCTTGCATACAGGATCCTGGCGCTGAATGTTTTGGGAAGGAGTTTTCTGCCTTAACTATCCTTGCATTTGCAATAAAATAAGTCCAAGCTCACCAGTAGGTGGCACTACCTCACCACTTGGAGGTTGGAAACAGTAAAATGATTCTGCTGATTTAATATTATAAGACTAAAAATCAGATCTCCATTTAATTTTAACTATTGGCTCTGTCCTTCATAGATCCGATTAAACAATTAGGCAAGAGACTACTCAGATTTTATGTAACTAAAATTTTCCACAAGGAAAAGGTTTCTCTTGATTTTTTTGCCTTCACCACCTTCGTTTTCTTATGATCCAAAACCCATAAAATCATAAAAGCTAACCAATAAATCTAAAGATTTGCACGTCAATAATTGAAGGTAGAACCCTGACCTTCATTTCCCCTTAGGTAGGGTTTTCCAAGTTTCTGTTGTTTTGCAATTTCTGTTCTATTTCTATTCCCAGTTTGTAGAAAGGAAGGGAAGGGGTCATACTTCTACTAACATAGAAGAGTAGCGTAGCAAAATTGTCCTCTTGCTGTATAAAATAATAGAAGTCTTAGATCTTGGTCTAGACAGCATTAGTCACATACAATTCAGTCAGAATTCAGACATAAGTTATTCTGAAACTTTCTTACATAGTATCCTATTTAACCTTTTTTATCGCTTCTTAACAAAATAGTTAAGGTGGAATCAGACTGTGTGTATATATATACACACACACACACACACATATACACACACATATGCATACATACATACATACATGCAGGGACGCGGTGGCTCAGTGGGTTAGGACGCTGAGCTTGCATCCCTGTGCCCCCAAAATTGGAGATGCTCCTTTAAGAGATTCTGCAGAAAAAATACTCAGTATTGCCTTAAGAGAATGCATTGAGCTGCAGGTCCCTGTTTAAAAGGCTCTGTCACCTCTTTCTCTGCTAGGATTTTTATTGTGTAGCTGGAGGATCTGCTGGATGCTGAAGATCTAGATAGATTTGAGTTCCATAAAGGACTTATTAAGCCACGTGAAATGTTTTCCTTTATGGCTGACATTATAGAGGAAAGCATTTCTCGGTATCTAATACCGCTGCAGTTGCTTTTCTACGGTAGAAGATTTCTCTGCTTCATTGGGTAGTTGAGACAACATTCAAGGCAAGTTTGAATGGAAGTGTCTCAAAGGCAACCAAGTCCTTAAGGATATCTGGAAAACCAAAGATAAAAGGAAAACCATGCCTTCTGTTCCTAAGAAAAATACAGGAGAACAAGAAAAAGACATCTGCTAGTCACATTCAAAGAAATCAATCCTAGCTTTCTTATCAAAGGGATCTCTGATTCTACAAACTAGCTTCTTGACTGCTGAGAGCTGCTGAGAGTTGAATGCTGGATTATATGGGCCAGTGATTTAATCCAGTGCGGCACT
The DNA here is from genome assembly GCF_964194415.1 of Vipera berus. Taxonomy (NCBI): domain Eukaryota; kingdom Metazoa; phylum Chordata; class Lepidosauria; order Squamata; family Viperidae; genus Vipera; species Vipera berus. The sequence goes on along the minus strand of NC_138204.1, from coordinate 122,070,879 downwards.
GCTTATGTTCTTGAACTGATTGTTGCAGGATATACATACATACTTTCATACATGCATACATACGTACATACATACAACAAATTCTTTTCTGAACGTAAGCTGTGGGTAGCTTCTCTTCCTCTGACAGAATAGATTTCCAAGTGCCTTCCCATAATTTCTGCTAATTGCAAGGGTGCTAAAGAGAACCAGAAGTGATTTAGCAGAGGAGGATATGCTGTAGGCCATATCATTGAGTCCCAGTATGTCTCCACCAGCTCCCGCATTTTTCTACATCTAACCTGAATTGCTGCAATTAGCTGCCTGGTTGCTGAGAAATGTCCAACTTAACTTGAGTGTACCAAGTCATTCAAAAAATATTTTACTCAAAGGATATATGAGATCCATTGGGGACCCTTATTTGTTAATGCGGAACGCAAGGCAGTTGGCTTACACAGCTACTTTCCTTTTTCCAACATTTTTTTTATTTTATTTATTTTATTTTAATTCCATTTATATCCCGCCCTTCTCCAAAGACTCAGGGCGGCTTACAAGCTTAGCAGTAGCCTTCATTCTATGTATATGCCTGCTTATTAGGGCTTTCACACACACCCCCAAGCGGCATTATTACAAAGTCAGTTTATTGCCCCCAACAACCTGGGGCCTCATTTTACCTACCTCGGAAGGATGGAAGGCTGAGTCAACCTTGAGCCTGGTGGGACTCGAACCTGCACTAATTGCAGGCAGCTGGTGTTACTTAAGGAGGCATTAGCCCACTGCTCCACCAAGGCTCTTATGGGCTGTAGATGGGGTTTTCAGCCAGATATCTTTTGTAGACAAACATGGCATTATCCTTGAGTTTTACATATTGTAACTAAGTAAGTATTGTCTTGAATCTCATTCTACTATCAAATACTTAAGAGGGAATTCAAAGGATCTGTGCATACAGATATTTATGGTGAAACCTACATATTGTTCTCAAGAGACCCCCCCCCCCCATTCTTTTTTTCTCAGCTTGATGTCCCTGAAAGTTGTGGTTTTTGTAGGTATCATTTTGGCCAGGTAGATTTCCAGGCTGACAGTCCTCCCACTTTCTAATGTGTCTTCTATATGATTTCTATAACGATTATTTTGAAACAGGCTCCTCTCATTTCCTAAAGTTAACGATTTTTCGGTGGCTTATCTTCCCCTTGTTTTGTCCCAGTCCGTCTTATCACTGACAGGCTGTATGAAAAAGAGCCTTGTGATTGTCCTGCCTTCTTGGGCAGTAGATGAATTTAACACATTCTCTATCACCAATCAGAAGAAACTTTCATAAATGGTGATTAGTGCTTCTTCTAGGGTTGGCAAAACTGTCACTATTTCAGGCTTCACTTTTGTATCAGTCTGCAGATTTGGTGTGTCTAACTCCAATATTGTATGTGCAAGGGGAATAAGGGAGGCATTTGCAGAAGACGGCTTGTCAAATAGAAAGACATTTGTCTCATCCAGATTTTAAAACCCATGAAAAAGATTGACTTAAATCTCCTTTAGGGGGTCCTGAAAGGAAATTAAATACTGTTTGTTCAGACAATGACCAGCAAAATCTTTAGGGGGGAATTTAAATCCTAAATGTTGTGTTTTATTCCCTCTAGTACTTTTGTCCATCTGTTCTCTGTTGTGTGATCCCAATCCAGATGATCCTTTAGTGCCTGAGATTGCACGGATCTACAAAACAGATAGAGAAAAGTGAGTATTGTAGTTAAACATCTTTAAAAAATAAACTGGTTAGATTGTTGTTGTTTTTTTAGAATAAGGAGAATATTTTAATTTGTGACTGTGTACTTGATACTAGAGATGTTTTTTTCTTGTTCAAGTGTAATGCCTTCTGTTAGCAGCTTTGTATTTTCAGCTTTAAAATATCTGATAATTATTAGTTAGGAATAAGGTTTACTCCTCAACCAGATTGATTAATCCACTAAAATTCTAGTCATTAAAATTTGTACTTTTACACATTATTTTACAATTGCCTCTCTTAGGCCTTTCAGTTTCTGCTTTTAGGCTGCAGAGGGAGGAACAACTTAAACTTCTATCACAAGACACATGATTCAGGTGGTGGTAGGTGAACAAAAAATACTACATGAGATGTGGCATGATTAATAATGGTGAATACTCCAGTTAGTTTTACTGGGAAAAAGTTTGAGGTTCTATTGGTTTCATTTCAAAGAAATAATTTTCCCACGCACTGTTACAGCTACATTATTCTTCCTGCGTCATTACTGCTGTACCACTAAACAGTAATTCTGCTAACTGAAATTGGCAACATTTAACAATTAAGAATTGCCCGAAATTAGGTTTGAGCACAATGAAAGTTGCTGTTTTGGATTTCTGGACCTAGGAAATTATACAGGTGATAACAGAGTACATTAGAATTGGAACACATTTTGAATTATTTTACAAATAAAAAAAACAGATAGCTAATCTGTAAAGTAATTCTTATATTTTTCTTTTACTAACATGAAAAGAAATCAAACATGACTAGACATGCTTTGCAACCTGTGAAATTTATTTATTTATTTATTTATTTATTTTATTAAATTTTTATACCGCCCTTCTCCCGAAGGACTCAGGGCGGTGAACAGGGCATATAATAAAAATACAAAAATACAAAAGTTAAAATAGAATTAAATTAATGCCCAAGATAAAACAATAAAATATACAAATATTTAAAATGTACTGCATGAAGTTCATAGGTAAACAGTGAGATCAAAAATGTAAAATACAGTCTGTGTACGTGTCAGTGGGCACATGCTCATTTGTGGGTATGTTAGGAAAAGTTCATCAGGCAGTGTAGGGTTTGGGGAATTCTTTTTTTAAAAAAAATATTCTTAACTGTTGATAGAAGACATCAGAAGCATTTCTGCTTGTTATTCTAAGAACAGTGTTGGAGTTGATGTGATTATTTAGCATACTGCATCTACAGATGGTATTTTTATTAGCTGCTTTGATGTTTGGTGAAGCTTACCTATTATTAATCATCTTTATATATATACAGGTACAACAGAATAGCTCGAGAATGGACTCAGAAGTATGCGATGTAATTAAAGAAATTATTGGATAACCTCTACAAATAAAGATAGGGGAACTCTGAAAGAGAAAGTCCTTTTGATTTCCATTTGACTGCTTTCTATGAGCCCACGCCTCATCTTCCCCTGTGCACATGTTTACCTGATACAGCAGTGCTGCGTGTTGTACCCACTTGGAACAACGAAATACTGTATTCCATACCAACATTGACTCCTAGCAAAGAAATGTGTGTCAAAAGCCAGTTCTTCAATCAAAGTCTAGTTGTGAGCATAAAAGCATTCCTAAGAGATTTCAATTGGGCACTAAAAACCAACCGTGGAGGGAGAGGGGAAGAATAAATTGTTTCTCTCATGTTTCTGGGGATTTTTTGACGATTCAAGAAGATGCTTTTTTTAAAAAAAAAAATGGAATCCTTTTAAACTCATAACTGTAATGAAAAAATGTGAAGAACTTAAAAGCTGTTCTGTATTTTATTCTGAAGGACCTACTAAGGTAAATGTATGACCAATAAGATCAAATTGTACCTACATCCTGTGTTTAAAAGTCTTGAGTTTCACTGGTCAGAACTTAAATGCATTGGAGCTATTAGTGCATCAAGTGATGTTGATTTTATTACAAGTCTCCCCCTGCCCCTGCCCCTCCCTTTCATAATTTTGGTTTGTATGTGTTTTCTCAATTAACATAGCTAATAGCTCTTATTTTCTTAAGTTTTTCATGGCTTAGGTCTCTCTGGATGTAAGGATAAAAATTCATTTGACAGACTTGTGTATATTTAAAGACCCAGCTGCTCCGTTGGAGCATGTACGTTCAAGAATGATTAATCTGTGTAATAAACTGATTACTACAGTCATTACATATAACTGTGTGAATAGGCTTCATTTTTAGCTGTCTGTTTTAAGAATCACTCTTCAGTTTTCTTTGGATGCTTGCATTTGAGAGTTGTGAATCTTCAAGGATTCATCATTAAAGGCTGTACATCTGTGGGGAAAACAGATTAGTTTGGCTCCAGTTTCAGTTCTGATGGTATTAACTTCCACGATGATATTCTGGATGGTTTGAGTTTATATGTCAGACCAAAATTGCTAATCCTGGTAATGTATCACGCAGTTTTATTTCATGTGGTATAGACTATACATAAAGGATAAAAACTGGGCAAAATAGTAATATTTTAATAAATGAAGTACTACAGATTACGAAAAAAATGTTTTTAAAAATATTGCTCTAAATATTTGGAAATATCCACTGTGTATGTATATTTTCAAGAAGCCTGCTAAGAATTATGAAATTACACACTAGGAGATGCTAAACTACTTTAGCCATTGTATTCTGACACTATATTTTCAAATGCATCTTGGTACAGCTGAGAATAAATTCCCAATAATTTTGTTTTACATTTATCCTATTTGCTTATTTTATGGGTGGTCTTTACTTGCAGATAGGAAGCAGTAATATAGCATAATTTAAAAGTATTCAAAGTCATGTTACATGATTTCTAAGAGTCTGTTATTTTGCCATAATGTTGATAAGACTGACCTCTGAGTTAGTTCACCTAGGGGCATCCAATGAATTGATGCCTAATCTGAGCCTGAAACAATTCTGAGCTTTGATAATGATGCTCTAAGTAGACAATGGAATAATTAGTATGTGAGTGGCAGATTTCCATTCATGAAAATGGTTTATACTAAAGGAATTTAATTCACTTTAAACCATTCCCCTTCTTGCTGCAGCTTCTGTGAACTTTCAACAACTTTCCAAAGCAGAATTTGAACATACAGAGAATAAAAAAAAATAATAATTGGAGGTTGCGAATGTTATATTGAATTCAATTTTGCATCATAGCCTAAGCATTAGACCATAGGAATTATGTATGCTCCACGTTAAAAAAGTGAACAAAACAACAGAAAAGTGATTGAGACACTGGTGTTTATCAGTCCAAAGGCTTTCTTGATGAAGAATTGAGAGAGTGTACTACACAATAGTGATGAGACGTTGTGTGTGGTGGTGGGGGGGGGGCAAATTAAATAATTAAAAAGTGGACCTTGGGGGGAAAATAGATATGGAAGGGAAAAAAGTGACAAACAAATGAAAATAGGAACAATTGCAAGAAGTGGCAGTATGAGTCCTGAATAAAAGCTGCTTGGAACAAACAAAAGAATTGGATTAGCAAATAGCAGTAGCACTTAACTTATATACCGCTTCACAATGCTTTTACAGCCCTCTAAGTGGTTTACAGAATCAGCCTATTGCCCCCAACAATCTGGGTCCTCATTTTATCGACCTCGGAAGGATGGAAGGCTGAGTCAACCTTGAGTTGGTGAGAATCCAACTGCCAAACTGCAGTCAACCATCAGTCAGCAGAAGTAATGCTAGTTATGCTAATGAGAAGTAGGAAAGTGCTAGGTGGTGCTGATGTGAAAAAACCTGTCGACGAAGGGAAAATCTATGATTTCTACAAAAGGTATATATAAAGTATTTCAAAGAAAAAGCATTGTGAAGAATGTAATCAAAGCAAACAAGGTACAATTAAGATTAAAAGAAGCGGAGAAAATATTAGCTTTGGTTGCAATTAAAATAGTTTTGGGTGGTTGGTCAAAAGGCCTCTAGCAGAGTGAATAGAAATGAAAACAGTTGCAATTAAATCATTTGTTTGGGGTACATACGAAAGTAAGTTGGTACCTGGCCTGACTCGGGTTGAAGCTGGAGTGAGGGAATGCTAAAAGAATATTTTAGAGGATTGTATGGAAATGGCAGCGATATATCACAGAGGGGGATTGAAATGATTGAAATAATGGTAATGGCCAAGACAAAAAACAAATGATGTCAAAATGCCATGAGAATATTGAACTAGTAAAACTGCAGATGTAGTTGGTGTAAGTGGAGCTATATGAATAAACCCAAATTAAGAGAATATATGTAGCTCAGGGTTGAACTGTGAAGTCCTTGGTGCTCTCTGAGCTTTGTTGTTTGCAGACATTTCATTACCCAATTTAGTAACATCATTGGAATAAGTTGCTCCCTGTTTATATGCAGTAGCTCATCCTGCTACAGTAGTTTGACTGGGGTGTGGGTGTGGTTTGCTCCTTAGTAGTTCTTTATTATTTTTTACTTGTTTGCTTGGTGTTAATCCCTATTTATCTGGGTGTTGGCTACTGCAAGAGGATGTGTTCTGTTTGTTTCCTTCTTAATCTTTTGAATGGTTTGCAAATACAGTTTATTTCTATGTGTCTATTGATGGCTGATTTGTCTGAAAGCCAAGCTTCCAGGAATTCCCTAGCATTTTTGGATTTAGCAAGGTCTAGGATGCTCAGAATTTCTCATTTGAAACTATGATTGAGTCTTCCATGTGTTGTAACATTGTAAGGGGTTTTCATTGTGTCTTCGGACTGCTAGTTAATGTTCACAGATGTGCTGTGCTAGTCTTCTGTCTCTCTGCCCCACATAGTGGCTGTTACAGTCCTTACACTATATGTTGTAGATGATTTTTTCTTCTTCTTGAGCTATTGGGCCTTTTGGTTTACTTAAGATGTTTGGGGGGGCTTTAGTTGCTTTGTGTGCTACAGTAATGCCCTGTAGTTGTGATAGTCTGTTGATTGTTCTTGATAAGGTTGCAATGATATTCATAAACAGTGCCATTACATCAAATGAAATCATAATTTCATATTTTTAGGTTTTTTTATTTTCTGGAGGCACTATACTGGAGAGTTGATGTCACAACATTTTTTACATTGACATATCCATAACTAGTAAAGGAATCCATGGCAGCAGTATGATACAACACACCTGATCTAGTCAAATTATGCTAAGACCAACTATGTATCTTCAAACAAAATGGATACCCATGCAACTTTATCAAAAAAGTGCCTGGTTACTCAACCCACTACAACATAACCAACAAGCTATGAAAAGGATATTACCAGACCTCAAAAACAGATAAGAATCAACCAACAGACGATTACAACTACACAGCATTACTTCTGTGTCTGACAATTGGAAGAATGCTGTGATTTTCTATAATCAAAGATAGCAAAAACTACTTGGGAATAGGGGTTATTAAGCATGCCTTGGAAGATGTTTGTCAGAATAGACTGGGAGATTGGGACTTCTACTCCTGCTTTAGGCAAGAAGCCAACTGTATGACTTCGATCCAGTCACTTTCTCTCAGCCCTGGGAAGGAGGCAATGGCAAACCATTTTTAGAAAAACTTGCCAAAAAACCTGCAGGGACTTGTCCAGACACCCTCCAAGAAGAATCAGACACAACTGAACAAAAGGGAAAAAAAGGTTTGAATTACAGAGTGTTGGGGAGAGGGCCAAAACTAGATTTTTCAGACCTCTAATGGTATTTTGTTGAAAATTGCTCAGATTTGTCAATCTCTTGACTTTTCATGGGCAAAGTCAGATGTGGTGACTAGGGTGGTGTCTTGTCCGATAAACTTGATTTGTTTCGATCTATGGATCAAAGTGTATAGGGTAGTCTTTGGTATATCTTCAGCTACAGGTTCCCCTTTGCTTCTGAAATGAATTAGGTCACATTGGATCCAGGACGTTGTCACTGCCTGATTGTGGGAGTAGGTTGTTCCTGTGAATTTGAAAAAGACCCCCTCCTGGGGTGGGCTCTCCATCCCCAGTCTTTCCCTGGAAGCAATTTCCCATCTCTAACCTCCCCATTTTAGGCAAGGTTATTGAAACTTTGTGATCCAACTAGGAAGTATTCTAAGGGAATATCTGAATACTTCAGAGTCAAGAGGTCCAAGAGTGGCCCTGCCCTCTCAGCTTCGTGGAACCTGATCTATCTGTTCCCAAGGAAGACAACCAGTCTAGGGAGATTCCTGTAATAAACAGGCAGAATATAATGAAGTAGTTAGCTTGAACTCTAGATGTGTGGATTTGGTTGCTTGCATCTGTCAGGATCACCTGAAACGATTAGAATTTACTGTGGTACTTAGAGTTAGGAGGAGAAGAAAGGTCACCTGATGATAGCTCTCTCAGAAACTGTTTGAAGGCTCAGTGTCCCTTCTGCTTAATATTTAAATGAAACGGGAGAAGTCATTCACTGGTTGGGGAAATTTGCTGATGATACTCAGCTATCTGTGCAGTAGATGCCCTTAATGCTTTGATCCTGTGTGTGGAGGCTGTTAGAATCAGATTGAAGCTGATTGTACCTCAAGGTTAGCTGATAACTAAAATGGGGTGGCATTGCCCCTCAGCAAGCTGATCTACGACATGGAGGCCATTGTGGACTCGTTACTACTGCATGGGCATGAGGATATGCATCTTGGAAGATGAGCTGGGCCATGAGTCTTAATCAGACTGTTTGTTTGTTTGTTGCCTGCCTTTTTATTTTTACAAATAACTCAAGGCAGCAAACATACCTAATACTCTCTTCTCCTCCTATTTTCCCCACAGCAACAACCCTGTGAGGTGAGTTGGGCTGAGAGAGTGTGAGTTGCCCAAGGTGACCCAGCTGGCTTTCATGGCTAGGACAAGACTAGAACTCATGGCCTCTGGGTTTCTAGCCTGTTGCCTTAACCACTAGACCAAACTGACGCTCAGACATGTTGATAATTGTTCACTCTTCAAGGAGCTCCCCAACATTTTAATAGGTTGACATCTTTATTCAGTTTTTTTGTAGAAACCTGTAGTCCAATACAGTGAAAACATCCTTGGATATTCTAACTCGTAACACTGAGAGACTATCCAACCAAAATAACATAAAAAAATAACCAGGGATACATTTTGGATAGGTGTACATACACACAAAGTCAATATAGAATGAAGGCTACTGCTAAGCTTGTAAGCCTCCCTGAGTCTTCGGAGAAGGGCGGGATATAAGTGGAATTAAAAAATATATATATTGTTACCCATGATTATCCAACTGCTCATTTAGCATTACTAGCACATTTTGCTAAGCATACATCCATGCAAGTGCAAATTTTGTTATTTTCACTACTAAAAAGGAGAGCATGGGAAGGACCCTTGAAAATCATACAAAAGTCTTCCTTTGTTCCTTTCTGCTATTCCATCTAGTGAAAAAGGCAACAGAGTAGAAATAGAAATCATAAAATAAATCATTAAAAACCAGTCAAACTCCTTTCATAAAGATGGAGAGAATAGGAGTTAAATGCAGCATTGAGGGACAATCTACCATAGGTTGGGTACAAGGTAAAATGATCTTCTGTCTAGTGCAGGGGTAGGCAACCTTGGCTCTTTTATGATTCGTGGACTTCAACTCCCAGAATTCCTGAGCCACGAGTCATAAAAGAGCCAAGGTTGCCTACCCCTGGTCTAGTGCGACAAACCGAGCATGTGAAGAGGAAGGCATTTATTCCTTCGGACTCTTGCAGAAAAGAAAAGATGCAACGGAAAGATCATCCAGTTTTTGTTTCCCTTCAGTGAAAGAAACCCTGTCACTTCCAGAAGCAGAACTGCCCATTACTGAACATACTAGAAAGTTTCTCCTAGTTTTTAGCCAGTATCTGATTCCCTATAATTTCCAGTCATTAAAATTATTCTCAACAAACCCCAATTGTCTATTTGTCTCCCATTCAAAAGCAGTCCCTATCCATTCAGTTTGCCTTGTAACATAACATACTTCTATATTTAAAAATGCATTTTGAAGAAAAGTTTCCTAATACTATGAACCATTTTTAATTTGGGATATAAATATGGTAATATGATTCTGGCCTTCCTTGTGTGTCAGCCTTCAGGAGATGTGCACTCTGAAGACAAATTCCATATATACATAGATATTCCCTCTGTAAACCCCCCAAAACAGTGAGGCACCCAAAATTATCTGAATATGTTAACATCAGGTTGGATACTTCATTCTTCGCTTGCTACTGGAAGTAAAAGAAGAGATTTTGTGCTGGTTTGGAGCTCCTTGTTCTACCTTTTTGTATACATTGCATGTTTTATTTTATCTACTTTTCAGCACATCAATTATTTTTGCCCACTGCAGTTTAAAGGAAATGCAGCTCCTTTTCAAGTTTGCTTACACGGATGGCAATTGTGTATGGAAGATGGCTGTGTTTTGTCATCAATAAACCAGTGTAGTTTTTCTGCATTGAAACAATCTATATCTGAAGGTTAAAAGGAGACTGCAGTATGTTTCCAACAACACATTATAGTGCTATGGGCTACCAAAAAATGTTGAAATTGTACTAACGTTTATTAGCAAGTTCTGGTGCTTTGGGGACACACTTATCATGGGGATATAAAGCAGCAAAGCCTTGATTGATATTAGCTGCCTTGCTGTCCAGGATAAATTGGAGTTGGGTGACTAATATTTAAATATGCATACATACACACAACACACAGACATATACATACTTCTCATTTACAGCTGCTGAGAATGTCAGCATTGCGTACCCATCCTGTTAAGTGGGCTTTTCTGGGTTTTCCTTGAACTCTCTGGGAATAAGAGGCTGAACTAGGGTGGGCTTTAATCTCATCCAAGCAGAGCCCAAGCCTCATATAAGGGTTGAAAATATCCAAACTTCTACTGGTTAGCAACAAGTAGTTAACATTTTCTCTCTCCATACCACCACGAGACAAAAGTTGAATGAGTGAATGAGTACTGCTGCTTCACGGCCAACACTTCCCAGTTCAAATACCCTTCTGGAAAAGTTCTGCTTTAAGAAACATCCGAGAGGTGATCAGACTTTGGGCCAAATGCAATTCTCATGGAAAGTCATTCCAAAGGGCTCAGCTAACAAGAGAAAACAGGGATCTGGGGACCACCAGCTGCTGCTCCCAACCTGATCGAAGTGGTCAAACTGTCCTGTGGGAGATGCAATCCTGAAACTAATCAGATGTCAAACTAAAAAGGACTTTATAGGTTGAAACCAGCACAATAAATTGCATTTCAAAGCTGAGAAGAAGCCAGAGTCCCCAACGTACATATACTACGTGACTTCCATAAAGCACCTTTGAGCACCCAGCCCACTGCATTTTGCACCAAATGAAGCTTTCAGGTCCTCTTTAAAGGCTGTCCCAAGTAGAGCTGGTTGCAATGGTTTTTACAGTCTTGCTCTCCTGGAGACGGGAGAGACAAGTCAAATGCTGCTTCATCACTGGAATTCTTGGATGACCAAAATCATCATCATCTTACAGAATTCACTGACTTTTCCCCCAGTCCACCAAGATGGGGGTCTTTCGATTATATTTGGCTTCTAAAATATTCAGAGGCAATATTGAATGCATGGTATGAGAAGGTTAAAAAAATGATTAGGCTCCCAGTCACAGCAAGTTTTATATCTATTGTAACATTTCTATTTTTTTTTTTAAAAAAAAGCAGCAGTAGGAAACAGGAACTATCCCTTCTCCCCTATGCAGTTTTTGCCACATAATTGTTCCGCCCTCCCCCCAAGAAAATAGCCATTTATTATGTTAGTGTAAAAGGACACTTTTGTGCAACAATTTGACCTCAATTCCAAGACTGCTAACATTGGATGTTTTTGTGTTGACAACAGATGGAAATGTAGCCATTTTCTCCCTTTCGCTTTTAAGAGTTAGATGATGCTGGGGGGGGGATGTGAATGAGAGTCCACCTAGACCAGGGGTACGCAACCTCGACTCTTTTATGACTCATGGACTTCAACTCCCAGAATTCCTGAGCCAGCTTGGAGTTGAAGTCCATGAGTCATAAAAGAGCCGAGGTTGCCTACCCCTGACCTAGACATAACAACACTAGAACATAGCCTGTGAGAATCAAGGTTATTGAACTCAGAGCTGATAAAGAATTGTTGGGCTGGACAAGCTAATTGGGGAATGTGATTTATGGCTATTAATTGGAGGGGGGAATTGTGCTTTGATACTATATGCCCATGGGAGGGGAATTCAGTTTTTGGCTTCGATTATGTAAGTGCCGATATTATGCTACTCGAATAAAAGATCCTTTAAGGTAAACAATGCCTCAAAGTTCTTTTGAAGAGTTTCATCTGTCCGAACCATGACGATTATAATCGTGCCATGCATGAATTTGAAGCCCATGTTGGTGGCAAGAAACAATACAGACTGCAGTATCTCAAATTTGATTGAAAGCCATTTAGCACAACAAACACCTTCAATTTCAGGAGCAGCAGAGAGCATTTTTTGTTGATCAGATCTGTTTCTGACATGGTGATTTTCTGTTGCTATTTACTGATACAGACTGATGCAAGATCAATTGGACAGGATTGATAAGTACAAACAGTGTACCTGGCCATAGAGAATACTGTATCATTTCCAGATGTTAGCTCTGCAATTGCATGGCCAGGGAGTTGCAAGTGTGAGCTAATAATAACTCAGCCCCCTAGGATGTGGAGCACAGCTGAATGTAATCAAGTGACTCTAAAATGCAGTATTTATTCTGCCATTGGGTATACAGGCGATGGGAGGGAGAGAAGGACAGGCTTGGTAACTGCAGTGAATGAACAGATTTTCCAAAACTCTTCCTCATTTTTACATTTTCCATCTTTTAAATTGGTGCAGTAAGTAAGCCATTGGATGATGGCAAACTGGAGGGAAATAGGATTGGAGAAAATGTCCTCCAACAGAAATATTCCATATAATTATACGATGTCACAAGCATGGTAGTATTGCTCTGCCCCCCCCCCGCTCCAAATTTCCCTCCATTGCATCCCAGTCCCAAACCCCATACTTCTCTAACCATCATATTTCCAGGAGATATCCAAGGGCCATGACTCTAGACTTAGCCAGTAGTCCCTGTTTTAGTACCTTCAAGTTTGCATTACTGTTACATCTGATATGAAAAGTTCCTCTTAAGAGTAGCTTGGTTTTGCACCATCAAATTGATGCTGACTTTTAGCAGCCACACAGACTTTCTCCATGAGGATCTGTCCTGGTACTTTGGTTCTCCCAATAGTATACTCACTGATACCCAGCCCATCCACTTTGTACAAGTCAACCTCTTCCTCTTTCTATCCACCTTTCCTATCATTAGAGCAGGGGTCTTCAAACTTGGCCCTTTTATGACTTGTGGACTTCAATTCCCAGAATTCCTCAGCCAGTGTGCCTGGCTGAGGAATTCTGGGAGTTGAAGTCCACAAGTCATAAAAGGGCCAAGATTGAAGAGCCCTGCATTAGAGCCTTTTCCAGAGAAATAGATCTTCACATAATGTACTTGAAGAAGGATAAGCTGAGCCTGGTCATTTGTGCCTTGAATGAGAACTCTAGATTGAATGTTTGATGCTCCTTTGGTTTGTTTTCTTTAGCATTGATGGTATTGTCTGGAATCTTATCCAATGCCAACATTTAAAAGCATCAATGCTCTTATATATCCTGCTTCTTCATGGTCTGACTTTCCCTTCCATGGAAGTAAAACCGTTGCCTGGCCTGCATAATTCTGATCTTTGTAGTATCCTTACAGATCATCTGAATATGTTTCACAAGGACTTCATTGCTACTCTACCAAATCTCTACCAAGTCTGACAAAGTAGATTGCAGCCTACTTCTTAAGTCAGATAAAAAAATGTGGGATAAACAATATCGCCACCAAATGGATTCGCATATGGCTGACCAATTGCACTCAATGGAACTACATTTACACGGAGGGAAGCATGCAGTGGGGTACTTCAAAATTCTGTCTCAGGCTCTCAAATTTTCAGATGACACCAAGCTGGGGCTAGCCAACATTTTAAAATAGGGGTCCCCAAGTCCAGGGCCACAGCCCATTACCAAGCGGTAGGTGCACATGCCTGCCGCTTGCGCAATGGAGCTGCCTGCACCTGCCACTCACACAGAATCATCCACTCCCTTCCCTCACAAAGCCGGGAAGGTTGGAAACAGCTGCTTTAAAAGACACAAAAGTATGACAGACATGAATACTGGGCCCTACGCAACAAAACACAATTCAGTGCTGAGAAAAGTAAGGTCTTACATTTAGGCAAGAAATCAAATGCACAGGTATAGAATAGGTGGCACCTGGCTCAACAGCAATAACTATATAAGACAGATCTAGGTGTCCTAATGGACCACCACTTAACTGTGAACCAGCTGTGTGCTGCAGCTGACAAAACAGCCAATGCAGTCCTAGACTGCATCAACAGAGAGACAGTATCAAGATTATGTGAAGTGATAGTACCACTTTATACTGCACTGGTGAGACCACACTTGGAATACTACATCCAGTTCTGGTCACCATGATATTAAAAAAAAGACGCTGAGACTCTAGAAAGAGTGCAAAGAGGAGCAGCAAAGATGATAAAGGGTCTGGAGACTAAACCATATGAATAGTTGCAGGAACTGGGCATGTCTAGTCTAACGAAGAGAAGGACAAGGGGTGACATGATAGCAGTCTTCCAATATTTGATGGACTGTTACATAGAAGAGGGTGTTGACCTATTCTCCAGAACATATATATGTGTGTGTGTGTATGTTTGTGTGTGTGTGTGTATAAATTATTCAAATTGCTAATAAAGAATTTTAGGGAGGCTGAAATGATCATTTCGAACTTCTTATGTTCTCATCAGTCAGTCATACCCTTTTTATCTGAGATTCGAACCTGGGCTGATTATATATTAGGCAGTTGCTTTAACTTCCTGAGCCACAGGTTCTTTCTCTATTAGCTAGGAAGCAAGGGAGATATGTGTGTTAAATATTTGTCAAGTCATTTGAATATGCCTTGCTAATTAACTCTTTCTTTCCTGTTTTGGCCTAACTCAAGGCTATCCACAGGATATAGTCACAACTTATGACAGCTCATTATTTGTGTAAATTATTCAAATTGCTAATAAAGAATTTTAGGGAGGCTGAAATGATCATTTCGAACTTCTTATGTTCTCATCAGTCAGTCATACCCTTTTTATCTGAGATTCGAACCTGGGCTGATTATATATTAGGCAGTTGCTTTAACTTCAAATGACTTGACAAATATTTAACACACACACACACACACACACACACACACGTGTGTGTGTGTGTGTGTGTAGTGTGTGTGTGTTTTACAATTATTTGGTTCTTTTTCTGGTTAACACATTTACCGTAACTGGATCTTTGAAGCATCAATTTTCATATCCATGTTTCTTTGTTGCATTATTCAATCTTTCTAATATTCACTGCAAATAAGGTTATACAAAAATACATGCTTCTTCACATCCCTAATATACTACTAATATCTCCACAAATATTTCTTATACATTTTTTTAAAAAAATACATTAAACATCCACATCACTGAGTATCTTTTTCTTACCCCTGGTCAAAGTTGAACCATTTGCTAGCCTTCCATTCATTTTCAAATATCCTTTACTTTCATGATATACCATCCTTAACTGCATTCAGCAACCAACCTTTCAAGGCTTATTTAACAAACTAATACTCAGTACGTTTTGCATTTATTCCTGCTATTCTTCTTGTTCAATAGGGGAACAATAACAGCATTCTTCCTACCATCTGGCACAGATGCAATCTTCCCGTACTTGTTAAACCAATCGCAGAGATTCTATCTAAGGAAACTACATACGTGTAACAAACAGAAGGAATTACCTTGAGGAACAGAAGGAAGAGTTGCTACCTAGGCTATGTCAGATAAAAGAAGTCTGAGTCAAAATAAGAAGTGTAATATGTCTCAGACAAGACCCTCCCTAATTCTCATAAACTGTGTGTGCGTGTGGGGGAGGGAATGAATTCAGACTTGCAAGAGTCTGTTACCATAAACTTATAATAATAATAAACCATCATTTTGATTTCCCAGCCTGGTCTACCTTGAAGGGCTGATATCAGTCTTGCAAGTCTCAATGCATTTTTCCCCTCCTTTCTTTTATCTTTGTGAGAACTAGGGGGGTCTTGCCTGAGACATTTCTTCAGGTTATAGTTTTGCCCCCAGACTTAAGGTTTTTTTTATCTGACAATTTTCTTGGTAGTGGCTTTTCTTTCTGTTCCTCAGGATTATTCTTTCTACAAATTTACAATATACATATTTTGGCACTTCTCCAGTTATGCCATCAGCACCTGAAGTCTTCTACTCTTTCAATGTTCTCATAACATTTATGACTTCTTTTTCATGTATGATTTTTTTCTTGGTCAGTAACATTTATAACAGTCATTTCAGTTCTGCTCTTCGACATTTCACTATCATTCTCACCTACAGCTCTAAAATATTTTTTCCAGTATTCCATTATTTCAACTTCCATAACAAATAATGTCATCATTTTTATTAGTCACTCTGTGGAAGCTCTTTGTTTAGACCTTCTTCTTCTTGTTTGATTATGAGGTTCATTTGTATTGTACAGCATTCTTGAAAACTGCTTGTAGGACACATATTTAAAATTTAAATTTAAAATCCTCCTTCCTCCTTCCGTGATGTATTCAAGATGGACCATGATTAATATTTAGATGTTACTTATATGTAAGGGTATAGGTCTATACATATGTTGTATATAATATGTTTAAATCTATGTTATGTATGTGTACACTTTGAGAGCAAACAACTAAATTTCATTTTTAAAGTGTGCCATTGGGCCCACAGTAAAAAATGATAATAAGGTTTATCTAATCTAATCTATTCTGCCAACCTAGCAGTTCGAAAGCACGTAAAAATGCAAGTAGAAAAATAGGGACCACTACGGTGGGAAGGTAACAGCGCTCCGTGCGCCTTTGGCGTCTAGTCATGCGGAGATGAGCACCGGCCCCTAGAGTTGGAAATGACTAGCATGCATGTGCAGGGGAACCTTTACCTTTTAATCTAATCTAATCTTAAGTATTTAAGACAGGTGGTATTAAAAATTTTCTAAATAAATGAACTCAGATGGCATATTTTGGCCTATCCATTCATAACTAACCTACCTTTATCCCTTTACTTACTGGACCAGCTTCATTCAGATCTATTATATTTATAAATTTATCACCTGCTCATTCTCTTAATTTCAGAGATACAACACACTGGTTTTCTTCCATGTATTAATTCATGCTGTTTACTCTTGATTCCACTTACATGTCAAATCTTCCATACATGTGATCTTCACTAAGTAGGATCATCCGTACTACTCTCTACTGCCCAAAACAACTTCGGCTAGTCAAAACTTTCACATAGCACTTTCTGGAAAAATAGAGAAGATTTACATTAGGTTACAAGCCTTATTTTTCGCCCTGCCACATGCAGCATTACCTGCTGGGTAAGGACAGGCACTAGTCAATCCTCACACATTTTGGACAGGACACCACTAATTCACTCAGTTCCACCCCAAGCATGCTGACATTACTGTGTGCAAGCCCAGCTCTCTCTATTTGGAGACAGTCTTGCAAGCAGACACTCTATGCATTGCTCCTCTCTCACTAACTGGGAGCAACATACAGTACATGAACTGACAAATAGATACGAATAGATAATAATAATAATAACAAGCTCTGCTCAGCCCAAGTGCTTACTAAGTGATAGTGGCAAGGCTAACTCTGAGAGGTCATGGTTCCCCTTGACTTCTGAGTGAGGAATTTGAAGAAGGGAGAAAAACCAAGGCAAGAACAAATCCTTCCTCACATCTCATGATTTTTAAATTTATTTGTCAAATTCAAGGCTGCCTTCATGTAAATTACTGTACAAAAATGCAGAGAAACCACATTAAAACAATGACAAATAAAGCTGATTGTTATAATTAATGACAAATAAATTAATAATGTGTGTGTGTGTAATCACAACCTCTAGAACAGTGTTTCTGATTCTTGGCAAGTTTAAAATGGGCGCACTTCAACTCTCAGAATGCCTTGGGAGTTGGCAATAATTCTGGGAGCTATAGTTAACCCATCTTAAACTTGCCACCTTTGAAAAATACCGAAATAGACTAATAATACCAATGATACATTAGATAATAATATATCATACACTTATGGGCATGTATGCAAGATAGGGGGATTTGTCATTTGCTCCAGGTTTTACAATGGGTTGTCCCAGAGAAGTCATTTCACAAGTGCAGCAAGGCCCTGAAAACACATCAGATGACCCCTCCTATCCAAAGGATGGCTAAGAATGAAATCCTCTGCTACTCCAGAGGAGGCATTTTGCAGATTTTTCAGCTCTTTTAGATTCAATATCCTTGGGACTGGAATTTCTATTGCTAAGTGACACAATTGTAAAGTATGATGTCACATCAACATGCAGATCAGTGACAGCAGTTCCGGAATATCTGATTGCTATTAAGTGAATCCTGCACCATCATGAAACGAAGCATCATATGGTTGCCATTTGCGAGCTTCTGCTGGCCTCCCCATTGACTTTGCTTATGGGAAGCCTGCAAGCTAAGATTGCAAATGATGATCTTGACATGCGCTAAACATCATAAGTACCACTCATTCAGCATCATTGTAAGTTTGATTAGTCATTAAACAAGGAGCCCCTGTATTTGTTCAGTTGCAAGCCAGTGGCTGACCTTAACATAATCACAAACTAGCTTACCTTCAAAGATTGTTTGCCTTCCAGATGATCAGGGACCTTCTTGTGGCTTGGCCCCAGCATAATTTATTTTTTTATTTTTATTTTATTTTTATTACATTTATATCCCGCCCTTCTCCGAAGACTCAGGGCGGCTTACAAGCTTAGCAGTAGCCTTCATTCTATGTATATGCCTGCTTGTTAGGGCTTTCACACACACACACCCAAGCGGCATTATTACAAAGTCAGCTTATTGCCCCCAACAATCTGGGTCCTCATTTTACCTACCTCGGAAGGATGGAAGGCTGAGTCAACCTTGAGCCTGGTGGGATGCGAACCTGCACTAATTGCAGGCAGCTTGTGTTACTTAAGGAGGCATTAGCCCACTGCTCCACCAAGGCTCTATTTGACGCAATTTGACGCAACTCAAAAAGTTCTGGGCTGTTTTTGAGCTGTATACAAGTTCAGCAATTAATTTATGGAGAGCAACTCATGCAGTTTATGTGGACATCTTATTTGCTGCATGTTGCGGATGTGGTCATATGACTTCCTGCTTCCTTGCAACTCTGTAAATTAAACCTGGCAGGAAGAAGTTGGGTACCGAAATCCATATTTTTTTTTATTATTTTAATTCCATTTATGTCCCACCCTTCTCCGAAGACTCAGGGCGGCTTCACTAAAAAAAAGAGGCAGCTCTGACTATCTGGAAGAGGCTACAATTTGATCCCTTCTCAAGAAACCTACCTTGTTCCTGAAAAATTACTGCAGCTGTCTGTTAATTGCAAGAAAAAGAAAAGAAAAGAAAAGAAAAGAAAAGAAAAGAAAAGAAAAGAGAAAGCTTGGGCAAAGTAGTTGAATGAAGGCTGCTCAGTCAATTTTGAAGATTATTTAATTATACAGGTTTTGCGACTTGTTTAGCACTGCGAGTGCCTTTATCGGTTTTGCTTCTACGATTTAGGTCAGGAGGAAAACAAGATGTAAAATTTTAGTAATCGTTCTGGAGTTTTTGAGTTTTTCAAATCAGCAGGCCTGGCATCCTCTTGGAGCTTTTTGTCAGGAAACGAATAAGAACTGTACGGTGTTTGCCAGCTTTCATCTGGGACATTTTCATTACAAGAGGGCAAAGGCTGCAAGTAAACTGTGTATCTGTGAGAATGTATTAAAATTTTAATGTAATTCAAATGATCTCTTTCAGTGGTTTTGTGTAAAAGTCAAATAATACAGTAGAATGATTTGCTACAACAATGAAACACAGCACCACGATATAGGTATTACACAATTTATTATTTATTTAGCATATGGCATATCATATATGGACTAGCAGTATATATTAACATTCCACCGAGGTTAGTAAAACACAATAAAATATAAATGTTAAAAAGATCTATGTTCAAATACCAATGTCTAGGTTAGGGGTAGGCAACCTTGGCTCTTTTATGACTCATGGACTTCAACTCCCAGAATTCCTGAGCCAGCCATGCTGAGGGAAAAGGGAGAGGTTTTCATGCTGAGCCATGCTGGCTCAGGAATTCTGGGAGGTGAAGTCCACGAGTCATAAAAAAGCCAAAGTTGCCTACCCCTGGCTAGGTCATCTAACCATTAAAGTGCAGCATCATTTATATTTTTAAAAAATCAGATACCGGACTGGTATATGCTCTTAGCTTACACTTGGTCACGATGTGGTCTACAGTTTGATGTCACACTGAGGGGAGGACACTATGCCCCATTTATACCGAGAGTCCCGGCAGATGCCATGTGAGGTGCGAATCCATTCAAGATTGTCTATTGCTGACATGGTAGTTCAAAGCCTGGCATCTTTTTTTTTTTGTGGGGTCATTTATAATTCTACCTATGTCTGAGTCTTCAGCAACCCATTTGGCTTTCCATTGGGAATCAGTGTTGTTGGGCAGATGTTGTGCAAGTGGCAGTGAGGGCTTCCTGGATTTGAGTCTTTCTGCTGATAAATCAGAAAAGTCAGCATGCCCTCATAATTTTTCTGTGTTCTCTCACTAGTGCATCTTGCCTTTGCAAAGCTGGCAATGCTATATGGCTCAGAACAGGAAGTCAGCTAGCTGGAGTGGTTTTAATACATCCACTTATAATCCTCATGGTGGCGTTGAGTCTGGTGTCCAACTTACAGTACTAGTAGGGCAGCTGTTAAGCCATACACGGGCACAGTATTCTGCTGTGTAGTAGATCCACCCTTGTGCTGATGATCTGAGGGTGGCAGCTGAAGCTCCCCATTTAGTTCCACATGGTTTCTGGAGTATGTTGTTCCTAGTACTGATTTTTGCTGCCATATTCTCTAGATGTTTCTTGTAGGAGAAAGTCTGGTCCAATGTTACTGCAAGGTATTTTGGAGGGGGATCAATAAGGGAGTAAGTTGCTGTTTAAGTAGAACTTTGGGGCTTCATATTCTACTTTGTTGTTAAGGTGGAAGCTCATAGTTACCATTTTGTTGGTGCTAGGAGGGAGCCTCCAGTCAGCGAAGAATTTTCCCAAGATTTTAAGGTCTTTTGGACAGGAGGCTGTCAGCCACCTCTATGGCCAAATCATCAGTGTATCCAAATTTGTGTCTCCTTGTCGCCGGCATATCTGATATGTATAAGTTGAAAAGTGTAGATGCCATAACAGAGCCCTGTGGGAAGCCATTATTTAACCATCTAACCTTACTTATATTGTCTCCCATTATTATCTGAAAGGACCCATCACCCATCATGTTAAATTAATTAGTCGATAAGAGATTTTTGCAGGGGCAAATATGACACAGTTTGTATAACAACCCGTATTTCCAAACTGTGTCATATGCTGCAATTAGGTCTACTTACAAGGGCATGTTTTTGTGGCCTCATTCAAATCCTGCTTCAATATAGCCTGTTAGGCTTAGCACCTGGTCTACACAGCTCCAGTCTTGTAGGAAGCCGGCTTGTTCCACAGGCAGATGTTCATCTATTTTGGGACCTATCCTGTTTATAATTAATCTTTCCAGGTGTTTGTAGCATGAGCTCAAAAGGGCAATTGGGTGGTTGCTTCCAACTCTGTCTGGTGGTTTGCCAGGTTTCAAAAGCGATATTATTTTAGCTTTTTTGAATTCTGGTGGGAGGCAGCCATTATAAACTATGTCAGAGTTGTTTATTTATTTATTTATTGCGCAATAAATGAGCGCTTTAAAAATCTAGGAGAAGTATCACTAGGTGGTGCTGTCACTCCATTGTATCTCTCATGGCCTTTAACACCAGGAAGCTGGCACAACCATCTGTAAAAGACATCTCAGGGGAGTGAGGGAAACAGTCGTACACCACATAACAGTTTTGAGCTTTCGCTTTTGTATCATCCAGGCAGTCTACACTCACAGTGGCATTTTGGTGCAGAACCTGAATCTATGAGGTCAGCAAGATTATCTGAATGCGGAGTAAGAAGACAGAGTTAAGGGGAAAAAATAGTAACAAATGCTGATCTGTAGAGTGGGCTTCATGTGTTGTAAGATATGGTGGGAAGCTATTCCTCTCACTCCCCATTCACTGGAGGCATGTGTGGATTCTTTGCATAAGGGAGGGCAGGTGTAATTAGAAGAACTTCCAAAATAGCTTGCACATGGCTGATTAAAATCATATCCTTTCTGGGACTGAGCCAAATGCATCCCCTTGAAGCTAAAATTCAAGAAGAACTTTAGATCAACATTGTGAAGGTCAAAGAAAGAACTTCTGAGCTTTTTTTTTTTTGAGTATAGCATCCTTCTCAGATTGGCTATTATGCCCTTTTCCTGAAGGTCCCATAGAAAGCTTTGGGAAGGAGAATGATAAATAATATTTATAAATTATTGCTTTTTCTGGTGCTGTTGTAATATTATTTATTTATTTATTTATTTATTTATTTATTTATTTATTTATTTATTTATTTATTTATTTATTTTAATTCCATTTATATCCCGCCCTTCTCCGAAGACTCAGGGCGGCTTACAAGCTTAGCAGTAGCCTTCATTCGATGTATATGCCTGCTTATTAGGGCTTTCACACACCCCCAAGCAGCATTATTACAAAGTCAGCTTATTGCCCCCAACAATCTGGGTCCCCAACAATCTTAGGAGAACTTTCTCTTGGTGTCTTTGCTCCAAGCATTCAATAGACAGAAACTTCCTTGATTCTTGAT
This sequence comes from Vipera berus, assembly GCF_964194415.1. NCBI lineage: Eukaryota > Metazoa > Chordata > Lepidosauria > Squamata > Viperidae > Vipera > Vipera berus. Next base: position 122,048,327 of record NC_138204.1, on the reverse strand, counting down.
TGGCTTTTTTTCCAGGCCTCAAAAAATTAGTTGAGTTTGCTGACATTTAGGTATTTTTTTCCTTCTCTGTTATTATGAGATCTATGTTCTTTTGAAAACAACATTGAATTTTGTCTTTTGGGGCAATATTTTATTGCTTATTAGCCAGCTAAATAGCTGTATTAATTAATTACACAAGCATACATGCCCAGAAACACACAGAAACATGCACATCATATTTCAAGGCCATCATCACCATCTTAAGGTGGATTTTGAGATCTAGTCATGAACAAAATTCATCTAAAATTTCACAGCTGAATTTATCCACTCATAAATCTTGAGAGTATATTTGTTGAGACACTCCTGCTCATAGGGTAGTTAAAATTGCAAAATTTCAGAGTAACTGTACTTGGAAAAGGTGGGGGAAATTTGTTCTTCTTGAGCCACAAGTACCAAAATTAATAAACCAGTTCTTGTGTCTTACAATTACCCTGCCCTATCCCCTACAGTCCATTTCATACTTAATGGAAAAATTCTTCTTTGAATACAACTAATATAAGTAAACTGATGGAGTGCCTGGGACACAAAGAAGACAAAGCTTCTCTTGAAATATATGTAGACTTGACTAACATTGGCAACAAGGACCTGAATTTCTGTTGCTTTGTGATGCAGTCATAAAATGCAAAGACATGTGACTGTATCACTTAACAATGGCAGTTTCAGAATTTCCTTTGTTCTTTGCCTTTGTTAAGCAAATCACCGTTGGTTTTTAAGTGGGGATCCACATAATTGCTACTGTATTTACAACCTTCCGATGGCTTCCCCATTGACTTTGCTTGTAGGAAGAAAAAAGCTTGCATATGGTGACCGTGACACTATGGGACACTGCCACATTGTAATTGTGAGCTGGGTGCTGAGTGCAATTTGGTGATTTCAGGAATGCTGTAATGGCCAGAACCTCAAGGTCATAAGTACCGCTTGTTCAAGGCCAACAGAGGTTTAAATGGCCCCTGAATGACTGGTGGTAAAACGAGAACCACTTGTCATTAATTGATAGCACGAATTGGTCCATTTACTGCATTTAAGTCTGGGATTCTGGAAAAAGATGGGATTGCTTTATGGATTCCTGATAATTCTATCTGGGAATAGCTTGCAAAGGCAAAGAGCAAGAATTTTGCAATGTCCCAGATGAAAATATATTTTAACTTTCTCATGTTAATCATTTAAAATTCACATTCCCTAATTCTTCAAGCTCCAGCAAAGAATAAAAAAAGGCTGTTGAAGAAATGCAAATAGCAATTCTTTTAACAGCAATGCCTGGAAAAGGGGACACCAAAGCAGTCCCCCTTCATTAGCCTATGCAAAGACAAGGCCCATGCTAAGATGGAGGCCTAAAAGGTGTAAAGATACAGATTAAAGAGAAGTTGTGCCTTTATATGTGCAAGTGCGGCCATAACAGAGAGCTGTTTTTCTTGGAGCGTTCAGCATGAAAAAAAACACCCAAATATTGTAAGAAATTGTAGAGGGAATAACTGAACATCTGCTTGGACACAACGTCTTCCCAAGGTTCCTTGGTTGCCTCCTGTCAGGTTGAAGCTCCTAACCTCTGCTAGTCATTCTAGCTGGGAAGTTCTTTGTTCTTGTCTACAGGATTTCACTTCCAGACCAGTTCTACCGAGCATCTCTGGATCATCCCATCCAAAGTGCGGAAATACAGAAGCTAACAAAGGGGGGGGGGGGAATTGCGTAATCTTGCACATTGGAGACGCTTTAATGAGAAATGTCCATACTAAACTAATGAAACAAAATAACTAGATATTACAAAGGAATTTATTACAAAAGAAGAAATATAGGAGAAACAGGAGGCGGCAAGGATGACCCACGCATAATTTTAAATTATATCAATAACTGATCTGCTTGGTAACTCTTCAGATATTCTGGGCTGTTGGTTTCAGAAGATGTTCACGGCAGTGCACACAGCCATAGGGAAATCATCTGGGTGTCCCGCTTAAATATTTGCGGGCAAAACCTTCTTGTTCTTTTTTTCCTTATGTGGTTTGCATTGATGTGCTGCACTGTAAACAGAAGCACTGAAAAGAAAGAGTTGAAGAAGAGCAACATATATTTGTTAGGCTGGCTCTTTCATCTAGATACTGCCTTAGTACTGCCTGGTGCTTAATGGAGTTAGCACGAGATACAAAAAACTCCCCTTCATGGATTACTGCCTTGTCGTGGCGAAGGGGCTTGCGTAATTCAATGAAGCTATGAGCTATGCCGTGCAGGGCTACCCAAGACGGACAGGTCGTAGCAGAGAGTTCTGACAAGACGTGATCCACTGGAGAAGGAAATGGCAACCCATTCCAGTATCTTTGCCATGAAAACCCTATGGACAGTTCCAAAAGGCAAAACAATATGATGCTGGAAGATGAGCCCGTCAGGTCGGAAGGCGTCCAATATGCTACTGGGGAAGAGCAGAGGGCTAGTACTAGTAGCGCCAGAAAGAATGAAGCGACTGGGCCAAAGCTGAAAGGACGCTCAGCTGTGGATGTATCTGGTGGTGAAAGGAAGGTCCGATGCTGTAAGGATTTTTTCTCCATAGGAACCTGGAATGTAAGATCCATGAATCAAGGCAAGTTGGACGTGGTCAAACAAGAGATGACAAGACTGAACATCGGCATCTTAGGAATCAGCGAACTAAAATGGACAGGAATGGGTGAATTTAATTCAGATGACCATCAGGTATACTACTGCGGGCAAGAATCCTGTTGTGATTCAGGGTCAGCCTGTGGGTTCGGCAGTTGGGTCGGACGATTCAGAGGAGGAGGAGGGGGGTGTTGGAGAGCTTGCTGAGAATAATATTGAGGCTCCACAGAGCCCTCAGCCAGGCCCCTCCCATCTGGTCACGACGCAGACCCAGCTGTGTGAGCCTGACAGCGTGGATGAAGATGACCCACAGCTGGCCCTGTTCAAGGACGCCCGATGCAGGAGGCAGTCAATCAGGAGTAAACAGAGGAAGTCAATGGGGCACCTCGGAAGGAGGCAGAGAGAAGCCACGCCCTGAACTGTTTAAAGGGGGAATGTGTGGGAGGGCTGGTTTGCTGAAGGCAACCATTTGAATAGCTCCTGTTTCATGGTTCGTGTTTGCTCTCTTTGCTCTGTTTGCTGTTTTATGTTAATAAATTTGGCAGGCTTAGTTCCAGCCTCTTGCCTTCTTGTAAAGGGGTTGTCCCTGCCTTTTCTGCAGGGCCGGTAGCAGGCTGGTACAGAACAAATCCCTCAGAAGAAATGGAGTAGCCTTCATAGTCAATAAAAGAGTAGGAAAAGCAATACTGGGATACAATCCACAAAATGACAGAATGATCTCAGTTCGAATCCAAGGCCAACCATTCAATATCACAGTAGTCCAAGTCTATGCCCCAACCACTGGTGCTGAAGAGGATGAAATTGACCGGTTATATGAAGCCCTACAGCACCTTATAGAACTAACACCAAAAAATGATGTCCTTATCATCATGAGGGGTTGGAATGCTAAAGTAGGAAGCCAAAAGATAACCGGAATAACAGGCAAGTTTGGCCTTGGAGTACAAAATGAAGCAGGGCACAGGCTGACAGAATTTTGTCAAGAGAATACGATGGTCATAGCAAACACTCTTTTCCAACAACCCAAGAGATGGCTCTACACATGGACATCACCAGACGGTCAACACAGAAATCAGATTGACTATATGCTCTGCAGCCAAAGATGGAGAAGCTCTATACAGTCAGTAAAATCAAGACCAGGAGCTGACTGTGGCTCAGACCATGAGCTTCTCATTGCAAAGTTTAGGCTTAAACTGAAGAAAGTAGGGAAAAGCACTAGGCCACTCAGGTATGAACTAAATCATATCCCTGACAGATATACAGTAGAGATGACAAATAGATTTAAGGAATTAGATCTGATAGACAGAGTGCCTGAAGAACTATGGACGGAGGTTCACAACATTGTACAAGAGGTAGCAACTAAAACTATCCCAAAGAAAAAGAAATGCAGGAAAGCAAAATGGCTGTCTGAGGAAGCTTTGCAAATAGCTGAGGAAAGGAGGGAAGCAAAAGGCAAGGGAGAAAAAGAAAGATACGCCCAATTGAATGCAGAATTCCAGAGAATAGCTAGAAGAGATAAGAATGCCTTCTTAAATGAACAGTGCAAAGAAATAGAAGAAAACAATAGAATAGGGAGGACCAGAGATCTCTTCAAGAAAATTGGAGAAATGAAGGGAACATTTCATGCAAAAATGGGCATGATAAAGGACCAAAATGGCAGGGACCTAACAGAGGCAGAAGAGATTAAGAAGAGGTGGCAAAATTATACAGAAGAACTATACAAGAATGAGCTTAATGTCCCTGATAACCACGATGAGGTGGTCACTGACCTTGAGCCAGACATCCTAGAATGTGAAGTGAAGTGGGCCTTAGAAAAGCTGAGCAACAACAAAGCTAGTGGAGGTGACAGTATTCCAGCTGAGCTATTCAAAATCTTAAAAGACGATGCAATAAAAGTGCTACACTCAATTTGCCAGCAAATTTGGAAAACTCAACAGTGGCCACAGGATTGGAAAAGATCAGTTTACATTCCAATTCCAAAGAAAGGCAGTGCCAAAGAATATTCAAACTATCACACCATTGCACTCATTTCACATGCTAGTAAAGTTATGCTTAAAATCCTACAAGCTAGACTCCAGCAGTATGTGGATCGAGAACTACCAGAAGTATAGGCAGGATTTCGAAGCAGAGGAACTAGAGATCAAATTGCCAACGTACGCTGGATCATGGAGAAAGCTAGGGAGTTCCAGAAAAACATCTACTTCTGCTTCATTGACTGTGCTAAAGCCTTTGATTGTGTGGATCACAACAAACTGTGGCAAGTTCTTAAAGAGATGGGCATACCAGACCATCTTATTTGTCTCTTGAGAAACCCATGTGCGGGTCAAGAAGCAACAGTGAGAACTGGACACGGAAACACTGATTGATTCAAAATTGGGAAAGGAGTCCGGCAAAGCTGTATATTGTCGCCCTGCCTATTTAACCTATATGCAGAGCACATCATGAGAAAGGCAGGGCTAGATGAATCAAAAGTTGGAATTAAGATTGCCGGAAGAAATATCAACAACCTAAGATATGCAGATGATACCACTCTAATGGCAGAAAGTGAAGAAGAACTAAAGAGCCTCTTGTTGCGGGTGAAGAAGGAGATTGCAAAAGTTGGGTTGAAATTTAACATTAAGAAAACCAAGATCATGGCATCCAGCCCTCTCAATTCCTGGCAAATAGATGGAGAAGAAATGGAGGTAGTGACAGATTTTATTTTCCTGGGCTCCAAGATCACTGCAGATGGGGACTGTAGCCAAGAAATTAAAAGACGCTTGCTCCTTGGGAGGAAAGCCATGGCAAATCTAGACAGCACACTAAAAAGCAGAGACATCACCCTGTCAACAAAAGTGTGTATAGTCAAGGCTATGGTCTTCCCAGTTGCAATGTATGGCAGTGAAAGTTGGACCATAAGAAAGGCTGAGTGCCAAAGAATTGAGGCCTTTGAACTATGGTGCTGGAGAAGACTCCTGCGAGTCCCTTGGACTGCAAGGCGATCAAACCGGTCAGTCCTAGAGGAAATCAACCCTGACTGCTCTTTAGAAAGCCAGATCCTGAAGTTGAAACTCAAATATTTTGGCCACCTAATGAGAAGGAAGGACTCACTGGAGAAGAGCCTAATGCTGGGAAAGATTGAGGGCAATAGAAGAACGGGATGACAGAGAATGAGGTGGCTGGATGGAGTCACTGAAGCAGTAAGCGTGAGCTTAAATGGACTCCAGAAGATGGTAGAGGACAGGAAGGCCTGGAGGAACGTTGTCCATGGGGTTGCAATGGGTCGGACACGACTTTGCAGCTAACAACAACAAAAAACAACCTACCATAGCTGGTAGAGCAGGTGCTATAAAATTGAAAGAATGGGAAAAAATGGGAGAAAAATATTTAGATATTTGGCTTGTTTTTTTTTCTTTCGAAAGGTGGTCCAAACATTACTGCTGTCTTATCCACTGTTCATATTGAGACATTCTTCTATCTCCCACTCCCCAACTATTCATTTTACTCTGCTAAAATTGCAACAGAGCTACTGAAGAATGGATAAGATTGGAAAGGGATGGGGCAGTGGTGGGATTCAAATATGTGAACAACCGGATCTCTGTCTGGATGTTGCTTCCGGAAGTCCATTCTGGGCCTGGGCAACAAAAAATAAGCTACCAGTTCTGCTGAAGTGGTGCGAACTGGCTGAATCTCACTACTGGGACAGGGGGTCCCAAACACATTTTTGTTCTGGATTTCTTAGCCAATGCCTCTAGTATCATGGGTGTGATACTACAGATGGGGACTAAAAACATTGTTTTTGCATTTTTCCTTTAGCTACCTAGATAAATTACTGTTTGGTCTCGTGCTATTTATTCTATGGTGTCCTGCAGTTATACACAGTCTTCCTTGATGATGAAATTCCACATGGAGCAAGTGAGATTATCTAGGGATTTAAGTAAAGCTGTAAATGAGGGCTCCAGAAATCTGCCTGCAGTTGATAAACATCATAGATTTTGGGCAAAATGTGGAGTGTATATTTCCATTCATTTAATAGAACCACATTATCGACATGTTATTCAATAGATTTAGTATTAATTGATATGGAATTCAGAGTGGTAATATTTTCAGATAAAGTACTTTTTGCTGTTTGTGTATGAATAGGTAGTAGTCCTAAACAGCTCAGAGTCCAGTGAAACATTAAAATATTTTAAAATGTTGGATAATTAGTTTGTTTACAAAACGATATGCCTGCTTCCAAATGTTGGAACATTCAAGAATATAAGGACAATGGAGCAAGGAACGGGAATGTTAGATACATCAGCATCAATGCAAAACCATTTCCCCATCTTTCTATCATATTTCTATAGATTTGAGTGATTAAATCAACCACACTGTTACTTTATGTGTACTAGAAACTGAACTGATCACAGGCAAGTGTTTGAAGCAGTATTTAGTCTCACAGAAATGAGTAGCGCCGTCTCAACACAACAAAGCAGCTCCCAAAATTGTACAATCTGCTTCTATAGAGTCAAGGTGGAGGCTGTGCCTGTTATCAATTGGAGTAAGGTACCAGGCTGTGCCATGCTGCTAAATGCAATTAACATTTTGAAGGGAAATGAGTAGATGGCAAAACTAGATACTGAATACTTTCGTGGTAGGAAAAAAGTTGGTACTTTGGATGACATGGATACCTCTCTGACAAATAATAGTCTGAAGAGCTGCTTTTCTTTGTACCTGAATAGGCATTATATTGCTAAGGCTCTTTATGTTGTTGTTGTTAGCTGCGAAGTCGTGTCCGACCCATCGCGACCCTATGGACAACATTCCTCCAGGCCTTCCTGTCCTCTACCATCTTCTGGAGTCCATTTAAGCTAACGCCTACTGCTTCAGTGACTCCATCCAGCCACCTCATTCTCTGTCGTCCCCTTCTTCTATTGCCCTCGATCTTTCCCAGCATTAGGCTCTTCTCCAGTGAGTCCTTCCTTCTCATTAGGTGGCCAAAGTACTTGAGTTTTAGCTTCAGGATCTGGCCTTCTAAAGAGCAGTCAGGATTGATCTCCTCTAGGACTGACCGGTTTGATCGCCTTGCAGTCCAAGGGACTCGCAGGAGTCTTCTCCAGCACCACAGTTCAAAGGCCTCAATTCTTTGGCGCTCAGCCTTTCTTATGGTCCAACTTTCACTGCCATACATTGCAACTGGGAAGACCATAGCCTTGACTATACGCACTTTTGTTGACAGGGTGATGTCTCTGCTTTTTAGTGTGCTGTCTAGATTTGCCATGGCTTTCCTCCCCAGGAGCAAGCGTCTTTTAATTTCTTGGCTACAGTCCCCATCTGCAGTGAAAGGCTCTTTATATGGAGGGTTATTTAACACGTTGGACTTCATATATGAGTTTATGCTTACTTTTGCTGTTTAGATGAAATAAATGTTGCTTAATACATGCACACACACATAATACTTTTTATGTACATTTACCTCTTTACTTGACTATGAAGAAGGATAGTGGTGTTCCCTGAACCCCTTTGGATGAATCCTCTATATTTGTTTTTTTAAAAAAACATGGAATAGGGATCTTCTGGGAACTTGAGGATTCAGAAAAAGGCTGAACACTGGCGAAAGAACAAGACAGGGAAACAATATTTCTTCCCTCATATACTCCTATATTGGGTATCTGAAGACTTGCTCTTGAATGGACCATGGCTGGATTCATTTTTAATTTAAAATGCTAGAGTATACCACATGAGGTAGCTCCTCCAAAGATATTCTACACTGAAGCACAGCAGCTTCACATATGACCATACCGGTTCTATTTATTTTCCTGGAGCAATGGTTCTTAACCAGTGGTCTATGAGGGTGCCCTCAGTCAAAATCTTTTTTATGCCCTTAAGCCAGAAAACACTACAGAGAAAAACACATTGACTTAAAATTAATAAAGCTAAAGAGTAGACATAAAATTTAAATATAATATAAAATATAATTAAATTACTATTTTATGCACTAAAGCTCATATTTTCATATTTTCAAATTTGGCAAACTTATGAGATTTGGACTGCTTTCAAATTTATTTATTTATATAAAGGTGTGGGTTTCTTTTTTAATCTGGAAGATGTGTGAGAGAATCAGGGTACCATGATAATGACAGAAATCATGTTTCTGGTCCTGGCTTGATCCATATACTGTAAACAAAAAAGTTTGGACAAGATGCAAAAATATGATTATCTGTGTAATGGGCACCACCTGTTTATACTAATCCAATCGTGGGTTGTTGTTGTTTTTTTAAAGAAACCTTTCCTCTTCAGGGAAATGTTCCTTCATTTATTGTTTAAATGAAGTGATTCAATGAAGTTTGATTATAGTGTGGCCTGTATATATATCTCCTCAACCAAAATTGCCCAGAGGCAGTAGGTGAAGAATTATCTAAAACTTGAAGAGTCAAATCAAAGGTAAAAAGAAAATGGAGGATATCCATATTATCTACCTTCGAGAACATCGGAGATTAACTAGCTTATAAAATAAACATGTTCTCTTACACACACACCCCTCTTTTCTTTTCTTTTTTTGTTCTGTGTTTTATGATCCTGCATCTCTGGAACAGGCTGGAGGAATTTTTCATTGGCTTAACAACACACCAATACTACTTGTTTTTGTGCTAACGTATTCAGTGGCGGAGTTAGAAGAATAAACATTTCCCTTGTACCCCATCTGTTTTTCAACTTAAAAGGGTTGGATACCTATCGTCTGGCCTCCACCTGCAGCCACACCTCTTTTCACTTTATTCATAGTAGCTTGACCAGTTCCATAGAAAAACAGTGCACAAAGCGCAACAGCATTGTCATGCCGGTTTTGCTTCAAGTCTCCAGAGAGCTGGCACTGCCTAAAGGGAAAAGCTTTGTTTGCTCCAAGATTCCACTTCTAAAGCCTCCCCCCCACCGCCACACACAGACACACACAGACACAGACACACACATTCCTTCTGTTCATTGTGACATCACCGTCTCCCCACACTGGACACAATCCCTTGTTTAAGTTCAGTGTGACTCGTCACAGGCTTCTTTGCTCTCCAGGCCTCAGACGTTTTTTTGGTTACACTTTTTTTTTTTTGCTTTGCTCTCCAGGCCTCAGAAGTCATTTTATTTTTTGCTCACACCATTTCAGAAGCCCTTCCCAAACTCCAAGTAATCCTTAACACCTGCAGTTTGATTGAAATTCACCAGTTCAGCTTCCTCAGAATTTTTAAAAACAGTAAGTAATTTCTAAAAGTGGTTTCTTGGAAATAAAGTAGGATGGCCATGCGTGGATTTGAATCCAGATTAATCCGTAGACCACCTGAAGCTGCTACAGCTAGATACTGGAGAAGAGGCAGATGACTAGGTGTTGGAGAAGAGTGTAGGCAACTATGGATGATCTTCACTGATGAGGCAGGTTTCACTCTGAGGAGCTCAGCAACGAGGAGACCAAGGAGTAGAAATTTGTATTTATTTATTTAAATGCAATCATTTAAAAAAAAATTACACGGCTACCCAGCATAAACAAACAACTGTGGGAAGCTAACAAGCAATACGCAAAGGGGGGGGGGGTAAACCCAATATGATAAAACTCCTGCAAACAAAATGAAAAAATACAATTAAAAAAAGAAACACGATACAATAACTGAGGCACTACATAACCAATTCGCAGCACCAGAACATATATGGAGGACTCCCATTAGCATTCCGACCTGAATGCCTGTGGAAAATCCCAGATCTTCATGGCCTTCTGAAAGGCCAAGAGGAGCAAGGCATTCTAATCTCAGGAGGAGGCTATTCCTATGACAGGGAAGGTATGTCTCTTGAACGTCACTAAATGACATTGTTTCATAGAAAAAATACAGAGCACACCCACCCTATCAGATCTGGTGGGATGGGCTGAAACGATAAGAAATGATGAAATTTTTCACAAAGTCTGAAGTTGCAATGGGATTTTGTCATAAGAGCTCACAATGGTTTCTTTTACTGGGGTCATCAGTGAATAGGCAGTTCTCCTGGGCAACAATAGTTTGGTCCTAACTGATTAAGTTTCTGGCTTCCTAGTAATAGCAATGCAGGAGATCTCTTTTTTCATTTTTCTGAGTATTACATCATGTTGAATATGTGTGTGCGCATGTGTACGTGCATGTGTGCATTTGCCTCCTGTCTGGTTCCATGTGCTCTAGGGCCATAGCCTCTCTGGGGGGGGGGATTCTGATTTCATTGGAAGAGTGGGTCCCATGGTGCCATGGCGATGGTAATGATATAATTGTCATCTTGATGTGATAATTTCTCGCCCCCTCTGCTAGCATAAGCCAGTACTGTTGGTGGATCCTCAAATATCCATCCTGGAGAGGCCAGTATTTACATTTTTCCAAATGCTTCATTATGTCAGTCCACAGCCAGTAGAAACTTCACACATTTTCTCCAAAAGTGAATGCTGTCTCTGGAGAGATATTTATTTATCTCCCCAAATGTTTGTCTACTGGAATCACTTGGCAAGGAAATAATGCTCAAGTTGAGGATTTTCCAGTATTTTGAGCTCCACAACATTTGGGAGAAGATATCTCATGAGTATGGTAAGTGGCCAACTACCCCTTTCTTACTCGGTCAGCTACTCAGCCTTTGGGCTGTGGATTTCCACTTGGTACCTCTCTTTCACCCCACTCAGCCAACATGGGTTTGTCAAAAACAAATCATGCCAGACAAATCTTATTGCATTCTTTGACCAAGTGACAAAATTAGTAGACCAGAGGAATGCTGTGGATATAATTTACTTGGACTTCAGTAAGGCATTTGATAAAGTAGATCACAACCTTCTACTTGATAGTGCAGTGTATGCCTCCCAGCATACACAAAGGACAGCACAGCAGGAGGCTGATGGTGCAGATCAGCAGAAGGGCTGGACAGCTCCGGGCGATAACTGCTCACTCAGGATAAGCCTAATGACTTAAGCTGTTGACAGTCCCAGGCATGGTCAGCCTGGTGGGAAGCCAGGATCTACACCCATTGTCACCTGCACTGGCAGGAAGCCCAGGTTTGAACTGATTGGATGCCATCCACCTGGGCAGGTACAAATAGACGCCAGGCTTCCCTGTTTCCCCAGTTCGTTCTGTTCAGAATAAACTCATCGTTACCCCAGCTCTGTGTCTGTCTCTATGTGAAGCACACGACTTTACACTGGCGACGTGGGATCCTGCTCCGGAAAACGCTAGCCGCGGACGAACTCCCATCGGCAGCTCAGGAACCGACGCAGGACGACCCGGACCAAGCTAATGGCACAACTGGGACAATACCCCATCTTCAACAGCAACCGCCCTGAGGAGTGGGAGGCGTTCGTAGGTCAGCTCGAGTGCTACCTACGGGCGAATGGGGTCAAGGACAACTGACAGAGAGCGGCGGCGCTACTCTGCAGCTGTGGCACGGAGATGTATCAGCTGGCGGTCGGTCTGTGCGCACCCGACGACATTCACGCCATCGGGTACAGCAAGCTGATATCCAAGCTAACGGAACACTTTAAGCCTGAAACATCAGAGATAGCTTGGCGGTACCATTTCGAGAAACGGGACCAACGTCCAGGCGAGACCGCGAAGCAGTACATGGCTTCCCTGCGACAAGCGGCGAGACTCTGCAACTTCGACAACCTCGAAGTCCGTCTGCGGGATCGGATCGTCTGCGGGCTAAGGGACCGGAAGCTGCGGCACAAGATGTTTGCCAAGCAGAAGCTGACCCTTCGGGACGTCCAGGAGGAGTTCTTAGCCTGGGACTTAGCGGAGGAGTCCGACGCAGAGGAGAACAGGGCCATCCATCAGCTGTCCGGCCACGACGACGCAGAAGGGGGAGACTTCGAGGTGGACGCCATCCACCACCATCAGCGATCGACCACCTACTCCCGGGACCACATGAAGGAACAACGCCCAGCGACAGCCGAGCAGTGGTACCAGGAGTGCGGATGCGGAACGAGCGGCCCCTGGTCTACCCAGTTCGCCGGCTGCAGCACCCATCGGTCCCGGTCTACCCAGCAGTGCGGCAGCGGCCCCAGGTCTACCCAGCCCGGCTCGTTTGGTCAACACCGGTCTACCCCGTGCATCGGCTGCGGGTCTGGAACCTCCAACCGATCTACCCGTTGCACCAGCTGCGGAGGACAGCACCCCCGGTCTACCTGCCGGTTCAAGTCGGCGAAGTGCAGAGCATGCGGGAAGACCGGCCACAGGTGGAGGCGGATTTCCAGCTGGCCACAGGTACAGGGGAGCGGCCACTGAGGGTTAGCCACACGGCGGGACTGTCGGCTGTTTGCAAAACCGGGGGACACCCACCCCTTATTCCAAAAATCAAACTGAGGGTTAAAATTCAAGGGGTCCCCTGCGTAATGGAACTTGACTCTGGGTCAGCCGTATCCATTATCTCCGTGCGGACTTTCAGCGAGATCTGCAAGCGGAGCGGCCGACGGGTTCCCCTGAGGCCATCCAAACTGACCCTCTCAGACTTCCAGAACTCTCCGATTAAAGTCAGGGGGGAGGCGTCGGTGACGGTCCACTACAAAGGGTTTAAGGGGAAGTTGAGCGTGCTGGTCGTCAAAGGGCAACGGACCAGCCTTGTGGGGCTAGGATGGTTCAGGGCGTTGGGCATTGGGATCACCGGGATCCACCAAACGCAGAGCCACACCTCCCTGGAGGGCATCTGCAGGGAGTTTGCGGATGTCTTCGACAAACGGTTGGGGAAGTACACCGGGCCCCCGATTTCTTTTAAATTAAACCCCCTTGTCCCACCGGTCAGGATGAAGGCGAGGAGAGTTCCCTTTGCACTCAAGCATAAGATTGATCAGGAATTGGATAAGTTAGTGGAACAGGGGGTGCTGACGCCGGTAGATGGGGCGGACTGGGAGACCCCCATAGTTACCCCGTTAAAGGCAAAGAGGGACATTAGAATCTGCGCAGATTATAAGGGGACAATTAACCGGGCGTTAAGTGCGCATTCGTACCCGGTTCCCGCCGTAAGCAGCATCCTGGCATCCCTGCAAGGTGGGGCGGTATTCACAAAATTAGATCTTGCCCAGGCTATCAGCAGCTGCCGGTAGACCCCGAGGCAGCAAGGGCCCAGACCATCATCACCCACAAAGGGGCGTTCCGGGTAAACCGACTGCAATTCGGGGTGAGCGTAGCTCCGGGGATTTTCCAGGAAGTCATGGAAAAAACGCTAAAGGGGATCCCCGGGGTTTGCCCGTATTTTGACGACGTCCTTATAGCGGCCAGCTTGGAGGACATCCTGGCATCACGGCTAAGAGCGGTACTCAGTCGTTTTAGGGATGTGGGTCTAAGACTGAAAAGGGACAAGTGTAAAATTGGGGTTACGGAGATGGAGTTTCTGGGATTCAGAATGGGATTCAGATTGGATGCCATCCACCTGGGCAGGTACAAATAGACGCCAGGCTTCCCTGTTTCCCCAGTTTGTTCTGTTCAGAATAAACTCATCGTTACCCCAGCTCTGTGTCTGTCTCTATGTGAAGCACACGACTTTACAGATAAGATAGAAAAATGTGGGTTAGACAGAATCACCACCAGATGGATTCGTAGCTGGCTGACCAGCCGTACTTAGCATGTGGTCCTCAATGGAACCGCATCTACATGGAGGGAAGTATGTAGTGAGGTGCCCCAGGGCTCTGTTGTGGGCCCAGTGCTCTTCAACATCTTCATCAACGATTTGGATGAAGGGATAAATGGGGAACTCATCAAATTTGCAGACGACACCAAGCTGGCAGGAATAGCCAACACTCCAGAAGACAGGCTTAAGATACAGGAGGATCTGGACAGACTTGAACACTGGGCGCTATCGAACAAAATGAAATTCAATGGTGAAAAAAGTAAGGTTCTACATTTAGGCAAGAAAAACCAAATGTACAGGTATAGTATAGGGGGTACCTTGCTCAATAGTAGTAACTGTGAGAGGGATCTTGGAGTCCTAGTGGACAATCACTTAAATATGAGCCAGCAGTGTGCTGCAGCTGCCAAAAAAGCCAACACAGTGCTAGGCTGCATTAACAGAGGGACAGAATCAAGATCACATGAAGTATTAATAGCACTTTGCAATGCCTTGGTAAGGCCACACCTAGAATACTGCATCCAGTTTTGGTCACCATGATGTAAAAAAGATGTTGAGACTCTAGAAAGAGTACAGAGAAGAGCAACAAAGATGATTAGGGGACTGGAGACTAAAACATATAAGGAACGGCTGCTGGAATTGGGTATGTGTAGTTTAATGAAGAGAAGGGCGAGGGGGGGACATGATAGCAGTGTTCCAATATCTCAGAGGCTGCCACAAAGAGGAGGGACTCAAGCTATTCTCCAAAGCGCCCAAAGGCAGGACAAGAAGCAACGGATGGAAACTAATCAAGGAGAGAAGCAACCTAGAACTAAGGAGAAACTTCCTGACAGTTAGAACAATTAACCAGTGGAACAATCTGCCTCCAGAAGCAGTGAATGCTCCAACACTGGAAGTTTTTAAGAAGAGACTGGACAGCCATTTGTCCGAAATGGTATAGGGTTTCCTGCTTGAGCAGGGGGTTGGACTAGACGACCTCCAAGGTCCCTTCCAACTTTATTATTATTATTATTATTATTAAAAGACAGCGCTGCAGGAGATATAATTCTGCTGCTTCTCCTGCAGTAGATGACTGCTCTTGTTTCTGTGGTAGATGTAGCCTACAAATTTCCTGTGAGAATTAATCAGATACATCCTTTATATTGACTGAAGCTTGTAAGCAATGCAGCTGACGCTCACAAATCCAGCCTCAAATTCTGCTCAGCATATTCAGCAACCTGTGTCGCTGAACTTATACTGTAACTGAGCGAGCTGCTGCCCAGCCATAGGCCATCTAGCTGGTGGACATACTGACTTTTCTTGCTGTTTCAGACTGATCCATGACCTTCGTATGAGGGATGTTCCTCTATATCCATCCTTCACGATTAAAACATTGCTGTCTTCTTACTCTTATCCTTTCAGATGGACCGTGCTGCCTTCTGACTTCTCCAAATATCGGAACTTATATGGACTGTCTGCTTTGGTGGTTTCTTCAGTGTTTTTCCTGGCTGCCTATTACAGGGAGGGCAGTGCCGAGTGGATGCAGACGGTGTGTGAGGGCACAGAATAGTCTGAATCAGAAAGAAATCAGTGGATTCCACTATTCATCTAAACTAGCCTCTTGCTATGGGGAACACAAAGATGAAAAGAAGGTTGCACACATCTTTTCTGTTCTGCTGATCTGGTGTCCACCTGCTCTGTTTCTGTCATCAGCAAAGCAGATTGGTTGTATCGTAACACTATAAAGTGCTATAAAGGGTCACACAGGTACAGAAAACGTAGTGGGATTGACTGAAATTTCAAAATCATTCCACACTATCCTGACTTCAGTGCAGACCTTTGTCCTTCCTCTATTCTGAAGCTGCTATACCAGGGATAGGCAACCTTGGCTCTTTCATGACTTGTGGACTTCAATTCCCAGAATTCTGGGAGTTGAAGTCCACGAGTCATAAAAGAGCCAAGGTTGCCTACCCCTGTGCTATACTAAAGGTATACTAGTCTGTTGCTGCTGTTCACTGCTCTTCTCATCCTTTGCTGTTGCAGCCATCTAGATCAGTGTTCCTTAACCTTGGCAACTTCAAGATGTGTGGATTTCAATTCCTGTGCTGGCTGGGGAATTCTGGGATTTGAAGTCCACACATCTTCAAGTTGCCAAGGTTGAGAAACAGTGATCTAGACAGAAGGTTGCCAAATTTTATAGTAAGGAAGCCCTCTTGCTTTGCCAAGGATAAGACACGACACAGATTGTGTATTTTTTTCCTATTCCTCTTCTCCCTGTGGTAGCAGCACATGTTGCAAATGTTTGGGAGAAGGAAAAAAAAATAATTTGATTAAAGAGGGATGAGAGACTGTCAGGTTTTCCCCATACTATAAAAAGTCAAGGTAAATTCCCCATGTTATTTTTCTTATAATGGCTAACAGATACTTGCAAATGGAAGATGGACACACAGTTTCTTCTGCTGTTGCTCCCTGCTACTCCTAGTCAGGTGGTAAGCCTGAGTAGCTGATCTTGAGCTGCCCGGTCCTATCTTGGCCTGTCCTGTCCTTTCCTCCATGCTTTCTCTATGAACTATTCCAGTCCCCTATTAAAGCCATCCAAATTAGTGACCCTCATGATAAGGAATTTCATGGTTGAAGAGGTGGGTTTTTTTAAAATCTCCTTTAAATCTTCTTCCAATCAGATTATTTGGATGTTCTGAAGAAAAACTTTTCCTTGCCCACTTCTCTATGCCATATTTGATTTTGTATGTAGACCTTAATCTTGTCATCCAATATAGTTGCCATTTTTTGTTAAGTTTCACGAATAATTTAGCCTCTTCGCTTAACAATAATTTTGGCTGTTCCTCTCCTGCACTGCTCCAGTTGTAGATGTGCCATAGTTTGTATAATGGCACGACAGTGTCAGCAGTTTTATTTTCAATGCCTTTCTTAATGACCTCTAGCATGGAATTCTCTTTTTTTGCAGCCGTGGCATGCTGAGTTAATGTCTTTACTGAAATATTCACTATGACCTCACGATATTTTACCTGGGCGGTTACAGAAATCTCCGACATCATCCGTATTTTAGTGAACTTTGGTGGTTTTGCCCCAATGATTATCAGTTTTTTCTTATTTAAATTAAACTATATTTGCCACTTGGTTGACCATCTACCCAGTTAAAGACTTCCTTCTGGAACCCCTCATAATCACTTTTGGCTTTCACTGCCCTGAATAGTTTCACATCAGCTGCAAATTTGGCAAGCTCATTGCTTGCATCTAACTCAAAATCTTCCTAAACGCGTTAAAAAGCATGGGGCTTTGCTAAAGGCCTTTGAGAGGCTCCACTTCTTGCTCTCTTCCATTGAGAAAATTGTCCAATTATTCCTTCTCTTTGCTTGCAGAAACATCTGCAAAGTTTCTTCAAGAGCCTTTGGCAAGGAACTTTATCAGAAGAATTTTACCCAAATATGAATTGACAGGTCACCTCTATCCCCATAATTGCTGACAATCAAACAACTCAGGTTATTGAGGCAGTTGCAGTGTTTATGCTGATCTTCCTTCAGAAAAGTTTATTTTTCAATATGCTTTATTCTTTGATTACTATTTTTCATCAATTTGCTTAGAACAACACCAAGCTGATCACCCTGAACCCTTTTTAAAATTGCTGTTCCATTGGCTTCCTTTCACTTCTCCTGCACCGAACTTCATTTGAGGAATAAGTGTCCACTTTCCACTAAGAAGGACACAAATTTCACTTATAATTTTTAAAAGATTTCTAGATGGATGTCTTCGGTTTTGATAATGCGTTACTTTGTAGTCTCTCAAAATGTCCCAGAACATCTTTTTGTTCTGTTAAATCTACTTTAGCTTTTCCTATTCACTTACTGAGGTCATTGCTGTCTCAGATGTCTGTCCTGCGTCTTCAGTAGAAGAAGCCAAAGATGCAAAGAATTCAGTTCCTCCACAGTCCTGACATCTGTTGAGTGTCTTTTTCAGTTTGTTGTCATCTAACGGCCCAATAACTTTGACAGTCAATTTTCTCCTTCAAATATTTTTTTTAAAAATTCACATTGACAGCTTTTTGCAATATGTTTCCCTTGTCATTGATTTCACCTTATAGTTCTTCAGCCAGAGTTGGTGCTCTTTTTTTTGTTCTCTTCATTCAAGAATGGCTTTCCATTCCTGAATGTTACTTTTTAAAATGTTAGTGCTTTCTGGCTGAGGCCTGCATCCTCGTTTGGAATGACCAGGTGGCAATAACCTTAGACTAGACTGTGCTGTGTGGCTCCGATTCTCCGAGAGGCTCTGGAAGATGTAACATTGGAAGAAAACCCTTAGAACAACAGTGGCAGAAACTGCTGACATAATCTGACTAGACCTGAATAAGAACCTTTGCTACAGACTACTTTGTGGTAATAAATGGGTCTACCGTTGGCCCTTTTTTAAGGCTTGCTCTTTTGCTGGGAAAGATTGGGTTGCAAGAACACCTGGAGGTCTGCTGTGAGAATTTTTCATGGAGTCTATTAGATAGAATCATTTTAATTCACTTGGAATTATATCCTGGTTCTGCAGTTCTTGGAGAAGTGGCTAAGGCAGTGTCTGACGTGATTACCCTGCAAGAAGTGTCCATCTGCATTTTAGATCCATGTTTCTCTTGACTGGTTTAGAATTCCTGGGAGATGAGAACGTGGCTGGGTTCAAGCATTGGTGAATGAATAAATAAACAAGTGAATAACAACAAATGTCCTAAGCCAGCGCCTAGAGTATTTAGACTTTTAGGCTTTTTAAATCGTCACCTGAGCAACTCTAGGGGCCGGTGCTCATCTCTGTTTCAAAGCTAAAGAGCCAGCGCTTGTCCAAGAACATCTCTGTGGTCATGTGGCCGGCATGACTAGACGCCAAAGGCGCACGGAACGCTGTTACCTTCCCACCGTAGTGGTCCCTATTTTTCTACTTACATTTTTACAGTACGTGCTTTCAAACTGTTAGTTTGGCAGAAGCTGGGACGAGTAACAGGCGCTCACTCTGCTACGCGGCAGTCGGGATTCGACCCGCCAAACTGCCAACCTTCTGATCGACAAGCTCAGCGTCCTAACCCACTGAGCCACCGCGTGCTCCCGTAGTGATTCTGTGGAGGAATTTGGTCTTTCAAAACTCCTAGAATGTTAGACTTTGTATAATCTTTACTATGATGTGCAACATCTCCTTTCCTGCCCTAGGTTTCTTTCCAAAATTTTCCAGAAAGTTTGTATCCAGGAATGATGTATCCCACTTATTCTGTCCATTTCACCAGTACTGTTATACTGTTATCTATGTACTTATTTCCAATCAAGCACCTAACTCCCTTGTCATGCTTCAATGACTTCTAGCATTGGGAGAACCGAACTTCAAGTAAAATTAAGTGGGGGTTAAAGAAGTACAGTTTGAAGAAGGAAGGAGAAAGAGGGGAAGAAGGAGCAAAAGGAGGAGGAGAATGGGGGAAAGGAAGTGGCAGAAATAATGGTGACAAGCACAACCGGGAAGCAGCAGGTAGAACTGGCAAGCAGCGATGGCATTGGGAATGCAATTGATAGCAGCAGCAGACACAACTGGTGAGAGACAGCTGACTTCAACAAACTTACAGTAGAGTGAACTTAAGAAGGATTCCATGGATGGAAATCTTAAAGGGGAAAACAACTCAAGATGCTTGGAAAATTCTTGAAATAAAAAAAAAGATTATAAAAGCCTAGTCTCGCACAATACACAGAGGAAAAAACAAAACAAGAGACCCCAGAGAAAACGAGCATAGTTGCATGAATAACTCTCTGATAAACTGAGAGAGAAAAAGGACAAGTATAAAAAATGAAAAGAGGGAGAGACACATAACTATAAGTCCTAGCAAATAGCCTGAATCTGCAAGGAAGTCAGGAAAGCTAAGGCTCAGAATGAACTACGACTTGCAACAAATGCCAAAAATAATTTAAAAAATTCATTCAACATGTAAAAAACAAGAAAAAAAGTCAAGTAAATAATCAATCCACTAATGGGAGAAGATGGCAAGAAGGTGGTGGGTAGTCCCATGTTCTGCTTTTACCAGGTTTGAAGCTCTGCTTACCCACAGTTGGTGAACTCACCTCCATATTTAACCTCTGGTAGTGGGATATCAATATGTTCTTCCAGTCCTCCCTCGCACAATTCCTGTTTCTATTTATGCTCCTATTTGCTCATTCTATTTGCAAGTTCCCAATTACCTTCCTTCTTTCTAAAAAGTGTTGGCTAAGTCTGCTGTTCTCATGAAGTTCACGGTGCGAGCGTTCTATTAAATAAAACATTACACTGCCATTATTAAATGTAATGCCTGGCACATTAGTACTGTATTAGAGAAATTGCCTGGCCATAATTATCTGTGTTGTGGTCAACTCAAGATTAGCCTAGGGTTCTCTACGAATGTTTACATGAAACTGCTATTGAAATGTCATTGCCAGTTGCTAGCTAGTTGGATCTTAAAATTTATTTCTTAAAGATTTCATTCTGGCCACCCTTCTGATGAATTATAAAGCCTTCAATCAGGGATCATCAATGAGCAAAACTATATGCAGTTCTCAAGTCCACTTTTGTGGCCCTTCAGATACGTTATTAAATTGCAATCCACTATTTCCAGGCTGTGTTCTGGCTAGATGCAGGGAACCACAATGTGAAAGGCTCTGAAACATGCTCACCTTGTTTATTTACCCTCCTCTGCTCATGCAGATGCTTTTAAACATGTACACCACGATTAACTACTATAGTGCACAAGCCATATTTACTGCATTTAAAGAGCACGCATCATGCGCTCGTGACCTCCTGGTTAGACTACTGCAACGCTCTCTACATGGAGCTGCTCTTGAGGACCACTCGGAGGCTTCAGCTGGTGCAGAATGCAGCCGCGCGGGTTGTGATGGGGGTCTCCCGATACTCCCATGTAACACCTCTGCTCCGCGAGCTGCATTGGCTTCCGGTTGCCCTCCGGGTGAGATTCAAGGTGCTGGTGATGACCTACAAAGCCCTTAATGGCTTGGGTCCGGGATATCTGAGGGAACACCTGCTGCCGGCATCAAGTTCCCTTCGTCCTGTGCGCTCCCACAGGGAGGGCCTTCTCAGGGTGCCACCGGCAAAGGATTGCCGGCGGGCAACACCCAGGGGGAGGGCCTTCTCTGTGGGCGCACCTGCCCTTTGGAACCAGTTACCCGTAGAGCTCAGGACTGCCCCTGATTTTCGTTCGTTCCGCCGGGACCTGAAGACCTGGCTCTTTGAGCTTTCCGGCCAGGACTGAGAATTGTTAATTTTTAATTTTTTAACTTATTGTAATTGGGTTTTTAATCAGAGTTATAGGGGTTTTAGATTTTTAATCAAGGATTATTATTATTATTATTAATTTAATTTGTATACCGCCCTTCTCCCTAGGGACTCAGGTTTTGCCATGGCTTTTCCACTGTTGCTGGCAAGAACATATCATACTTTTTAGGAAAAGTGGCCCTCCACGATTTTATTGAAGCGTCAAGTACGCTTCCCAAACAAGCAACATTTGCATATCCCTGTAATATAGATACAGGTAGTCCTTGGGTTATAATGGCAGCTGGGACTGGAATTTTTGTCATTAAGTGATGCAGTCATAAAGCATGACATCACACGGCTTAGTGACGGCAATCTTGGCTGTGCCAGGATTGTGCAAGCTATTAAGCAGGAAAAGTTGGGAGTCCGAGGCTAGGAGTGCAGGTGAGTAATGGGGGAGGGCACAGGTGAATCAGCAGGAACTACAGGCAGGTTGACAGGAGCTGTGGGTGAGTGCAGTGAAATGCAGGCTGCTGGTGGGGGCTGTGGGTAGGTGGGACCGCGCTATGGGTGGTTGTGCTACGGAGTGCAGGGTGATGGAGGGGTGCTGTGTGGGTGCACACTACAGAGGGCAGTCAACTGGGGTAGTGCTACAGAATATGGGATCCATAGCAGGATTCAGAAGAAAAAGCGGTGGGAGCAACTGATGGAAGCAAATTGTGACTATCCCCGCCAGCTTCCCCATTGTCTTTGCTTGTGAAAAGCTGGCAGAGGAAGTTGCAAGTGGGGGCCACGTGTGCATGGATGCTGCAGCCACAAATACCACTCATTTAGTGCTGTTGTAACTTTCAATAATTGCTGAACCAGCTGTTGTAATTGAAGAGCTATCTGTAGTCCTCATTTAGCAACTGCCTTGTTTAGTGACCACTCTCAGTTTATTTATTTATTTATTTATTTATTTTTATAAACCGCCCTTCTCCCGAGGGACTCGGGGCGGTGTACAGAGTAAGGTAGGTATACAGATTGAACAATAGTGAAAAACAATAGTAAAAACAAACTGGGACCCCAATTAGAGCTATCAGGCCAGGCCGGACTGCTGGAACAGGTAAGTTTTTAATTCGCGCCGGAAGGTGCGGAGGTCGGGGGCCATCCGGATTTCGGTTGGCAAGCAGTTCCAGAGTGCTGGCGCACCCACTGAGAATGCCCTCCCCCTGGGGGCCACCAGCCGACATTCCTTGGGCGGTGGCACCCTGAGGAGGCCCTCTCTGTGGGAGCGCACAGGACGGTGGGGTGCAGACATTGGCAGAAGGTGCTCCCGTAGGTAGTCCGGACCCATGCCATGTAGGGCTTTGTATGTCATTGTTAGCACCTTGAACTTCACACGGAAGGCAACCGGAAGCCAGTGCAGCGCACGGAGGAGAGGTGTGATATGGGACTATCGGGAGGCTCCCAAGAGTGTCCGTGCCGCTGCACTTTGCACCAGTTGAAGCTTCCGAGTGGATCTCAAGGGCAGCCCCATGTAGAGAGCGTTACAGTAGTCTAGGCGAGAGGTCACAAGGGCATGGGTGACTGTACGTAAGGCATCCAGGTCCAGATAAGGCCATAGTTGGCGAACTAGTCGAACCCGGGAGAAGGCCCCCTTGGTCACCGCTCCTATGTGATCTTCCAGGGAGAGCTGCGAGTCTAGGAGGACACCCAGATTGCGGGCCCTATCAACAGGGGGTAGTAACTTGTCCCCGATGTTAAGGGATGGGATGTTCTGAGTATCCTGGCTTGCCGGTACGTACAGCCATTCAGTCTTGTCCGGGTTCAGTTGAAGCCTGTTCCTCCCCATCCATTCCCGGACCGCTTTCAGGCAGCGGGACATCACGTCGAGGGCATCACTGATGTTGTTTGGAGTTGAGATGAAAAGCTGGGTGTCATCAGCATACTGATGGTACCCTACTCCAAAGCTGCGAATGATCTCACCCAGCGGTTTCATGTAGATGTTGAACAGGAGAGGCGAGAGGACCGACCCCTGGGGGACTCCGCAAGCGAGAGGCCTCGGGGTCGACCTCTGTCCCCCTGCCAGCACCGACTGCGAGCGACCCTGGAGAAAGGAGGAGAACCACCGCAGAACCGTGCCTCCCACTCCCAGTCCCCTGAGGCGTCGCAGCAAGATACCATGGTCGATGGTATCGAAAGCCGCCGAGAGGTCTAATAAGACTAGGACAGAGGAATGGCCCCTGTCCCGGGCTCTCCAGAGATCATTACGATGGTGATGACCTGTGCAAATCTGTAAAGCAAAGAAAAACTGAAATTAGATCGTAAAATTGCGGCGTTTCACTTCATGAACACTTCACTTAATGACCAAGTTCCCAGTTCCAATTGCGATTGCTAAATAATGACTACTTGTACTAGTACATTTTGAGCATACTGAGATAATACTGTATTTATTTATTTTTATTGCAGAATTTGTTTTTGTTTTTGTGTAACAGTCAGGTTTTCTACAAGCACCCTACCTTGTATGTAAACACATGAAGATGCACGTATGCTCACAAGCATCCGTGGAACGAATAGGGACTATGAAAATACATGCTCATTCTCTGGTGGTTACACCCATCTCTCTTATTCTTCCATCCCAGATGCCTGTAAATGGAAGCACAAGTTGCAACAGACTGTTTCTCAGGCCCACCTTCTACCTCCAGCCCAGCTATTGGGGCTGCCTGCATCCCTTTGTTGGCACTTGCCTGGTCCGACTGGACAGCACTCTTGGGAAACGTTTAATGACCACTGTCTCCTCTGAAGGCTATGGGGTGGATGATGCCAATGGTACCCAAAAAGGGGAAGCATTTGTTACTTACTCTTTTGCAGTGCGCCCTGATTCGAAAGCCTGAGGAATCAGTGGGTGGTGAGCAATACACACTCTGTGCTTGACTAACAGCTTCTCTCACCCCA